>NC_091282.1:1083195754-1084395754 GCF_032444005.1 Ranitomeya imitator | reverse complement strand
AATATATAATATATAATGGTGGCCCGCTTCTAACGCATCAGTATTCTAGAATATGCATGTCCACATAGTATATTGGCCCAGCCACGGAGTATATTGGCCCAGCCACGGAGTATATTGCCCAGCCACGGAGTATATTGCCCAGCCACGGAGTATATTGCCCAGCACAGAGCCACGTAGTAGAGAGACTTAAAAAAATATATATATACATACTCACCTTCCGAAGGCCCGTTGAAGTCCTGCTATACTCACCATCCGCCGCCTTTCCCGCTCCTCGCGACGCTCCTGGGACCGCTCCATTGCAAGCGTCAGCTTCCGGTCCCAGGGTGGATGGTGAGTATAGCAGGTTTTTTGTTTTTTTTTTAAATTATTTTTAACATGACACATTTTTACTATTGATGCTGCATAGGCAGCATCAATAGTAAATAGTTGGGGACACACAGGGTTAATAGCAGTGGTAACTGAGTGCGTTACACCGCGGGCCATTACCGCTGCCATTAACCCTGTGTGAGCGATGAGTGGAGGGGATTACGGAGCGGGCAGTGAGTGCAGGGGAGGGACTAATCGGATTGTGCCCGTCGCTAATTGGTTGCGTCAGTCATGACAGGCAGCTGCCGAGACCAATCAGCGAATGAACAACCGTGACAGAAGGACAGACAGACAGACGGAAGTGACCCTTAGACAAAATAGAGATATATTATATATATATATATATATATATATATATATATATATATATATATATATATATATATATATATATATATATATATATATATATATATATATATATATATAAATATAAATATATCTCTATCTCTTTCCTATAAAGAAAGACTTTAGGATTCTGCCTCCGAAGGGGAAAAGTTAGAATATGGCCACAAGCCTGGGGAATTAGAGTAAGAGGGATCTAGGGAATTATATATTGTAAAAGTATTACAGGAAAGACAACAGATAGAAAAGGATAAAAATAAAAAAAATAAAGCAAAAAATGCTACATATGAACATGGCCTTGGGCTATATTATTAGGGAGCAGTGCAATAATCATGTATAGTGAGAAAACACAGGTATACAATGTGAAAAATCCATTTGGCCCTTACTGTCACCGTGCGGCCCATCAGTGCGCTCCTCACGACTTCCGATAATATAAGAATGACTGCAGGGCCAGAGATGTGGTATAAAGGGCCGGTAATAACCTTCAGTGAAGCACAGTAAAATGTCAGCTACGGTCCATCTGTGTGGTGGGTCCAATAGGTTTGTAAATTATCAAATATTTAATATAGTAAATTAATAAATTCGTAATCACACAGGAAGAGACCCGGAAAATAAGGTGGATGTTCATTTCAAGGAACATTGTGAAAAAAGCCAAGCAGAAGTGAGCTTGGAAATGTAAGACATAGCAATGGAGGACCTGCTCCATCGTAAGAACCCAGCACTGATACAGACCCAGACTTCTTTCGGACTGTGAGAATCTCCTGACACCACACTCACCATGACGGACGTCATCGGCCATTCTGCTGGATGTGCGCTCATCGCTTATCGATGTCAAGTCTCTCTGGAAAGATTGCAGAAATGAGAACGTCAGCAAGAAAAAGCGCTGGAAACCTACAGATGACACCTTGCCATGGATTCACCTTGCTCCGCTGCCACAATGAGTTCTGTGATGCCCCAGATTTTCTCCAGCATTTCTGCATCTATTAGCTAAATTAGGTTACTTGCATTTTTATGGCGTTTTGTTTCTTTTTTCACAGAAAGCTGCTTCGTTTCTGATACTTCCTGGTATTTGGCTGTGACAAAACTATTGATACCATTATGCGCATTACAATGTGTTTAGAGCTTTTCTGCTGTGGAAAAGTACTAAACACACGAGTGGATTTTCTGCATCTAATTCAAGTCTATGGGGAAAGAGAAATTCACAAGTTGCAGGCTTCAAAACATGCGCCGCAGCTCAGTTTACATTGAATAATAAAAAATAAAATAAAAAACACAGGCGTGCGATTACTATAAATCCCACCCACTTGGATAAAACTGTAAGACACTGTTTATTGTACAGCGAAAATACACAGCATCAAAATTAACGTCATTTAAGCCCCATGTGAAGAGTTTTTTTTTTTTTTTGGGGGGGGGGGGTTGGGGGTAGCCTATTTTTCTGCTGGTGTACTTTAAGCCAAATTTTCCAAGTGGACAACTGGAGAGCAAAGCTTGATGAATTTGACACAAATTTAAAAGATCCTTTTTTAGTATGATGTCGTACAGCTATTGGTGAGCTTAGAAAAACTAAAAACACACCCAAAACTGGCAGCTTTTGACTCCAACAGGTCACAATAATAATATTAGCAAATATCTCCAATCAGAAATCTGGTGTAGTTTTTCTGATTCACTATGTGCAGGGCACTGGAGGACCTTAGATAGTCTGACAAGCCGAGCATGGACTATAGTCTGCTGCGGTCCCTGGATGGCTCCTCCCCGCTCTCCATGACTGACAGGTCGCTCACTTGTGTACATCAGCTGCAGAATCTTTCCCTCCTACTAGATGATGACACAGGGCACTGCTCCGCGGTGACACCATAAAATACCTACTTCTGCACTTCATCCAAGGATTCCCAGGAGCAAAACGCAGAGAAAAATAAATCAACTAAGCAAAACCTGTCCCCACCCCGATCATTATACCCATACAGTGTAATGATCCTAATACTGGATGTAGGTAGCGATGTGAGGGAGCGCCGCTTCCATCTGGCCGACATCATTAGAAACAAACCTTTTTTGACTGCAACAAGCGGTCTGTTTCCAGGAGCAGGACCCGGCTCAGAAGGTTCCTCCAGTCCCCCTCATCAATGACTATCTTGCCTTTCATACTGGTCTCCAGCGCCTGCAGTCTGTCCTCCATCCAGTCAAGCCGTGAAAGCTTCTCCTGACATTCAGCCAGCCGGGCCTTCAGGAAATCTATCTGTGCGTCCTTTGTCACCTGCAATGAACCCAGCGCTTTACATTTCCCAGAGTAAATCCACATTAGCATCTGTGCTGGTGGCTTCCCATACTTCTACTGCCAGAAGCCCCCTACTGTCATCGGCATTTATGGCCGACCCGTTACAGGCTGTGCCAGGCTACTACTGGATCAGACTATATTCCTGCTGCTCCACTGAGGAACACCTTTTTTAGTTTATGGTTTCACATATTTGTGCTTCTTAAATTAGTGCCAATTCTGATGTTTTTACCAAGGGGGTATGGCTCAATTATTTACGGAGGTTGGCCATTTTCCATTATTAACCCATTAGCCACATTCCTTTAGTAAAAGGCATAAGAATTCGCACTAAATTACATAGGCACAAATCTCTGGAACCTTGTGACAGATTTAAAATCATACACAAAAAAGAAAATTTAAAAAAGAAAAAGGAAAAACATAATTACGTCTTACTTCGTTTCCACATGGATCCTCCGCTTCATAATCTGATGTAGAAACGTCTTCTTCTTGAGCCACAAAATCTTCCCTAGACCCCGGCACTGGAGACAGGAGAAGGTCGGCACCGGTGTGACGCTCCACAAGGAGTTTTTTCTGCTGTAGATATGGATACATCAGTGACAGTGGCGTCTCCCTACCTACGTCTCATAAAATAGGACGAAGTTGGCAAGGAAGCCATCTACAGAGGAAATATTCCTTTTTTTCTCCTGGAGACATTTTTCATATTATTACCATGAGACATTGCTCAACATCTATTATGGGGGTGATGGCTTCTCCATACACACAAGACTGGTCCCACTAAAGTCAGAAGATCCATGTATGGCTTTATATAGCGAGAAGATAATACCACTTGTCCTTTCCGGAGACTTCTACACTCCAGAAAGAAGTAAACCTGGATAGGACTGCACGTAGGAGGCAAAGCTTGGTGGACAGACCTGACTAGCATACAGCGCTCGAGAAATCAAGAAGGTTTTGCAGTTATGTGACAAAACTGGTGACAGGTTCCCTTCAGTCAGAAGAGAAGTGGGTGATGATTTGGCCTCCACACCTGTCGGCTCATAGCATTACAGGGAAGGGCAGCAGACTAGGCTTTACTATAAAAACACCACTAATACTCTGCTCCATACACTTATTTATTGTCTGTCTTTGGTGACTGTATGAGGAGCATGGGAATATACATAAGTGGAGACGTGTCGGTGACAACTACTTACATGATTCTCCTTCTCTGGGTTTATGGATGACTGGACACGAGTTTCTTCAGGATAAAACACTTCACATTTATCCTTCGTACAAGCTATTCTCTTAACTGGCTGCAATTTCACCTAAAAATCAATAAGTGCAAACATAAAGATAAGATGTAGCTCAAGGGGATGTCCACTACTGGCCAGGCCTAGCATAACCACCGCAGCGTTCTGTATGAAGGAGAAAGGGGAAGACTTGTAGGCCAAAGGCCTAGGTCACGTCACATCACTGGGGGCTCCATGGAACATTGCTACATTGTACAACACGAATCAAGTCTGCTCACATACGGTAGGTACAGAGACGTCTTCCAGGACACGTTAAACCTGATAGAAGCACAGGAGGTTTTTAGGGGAATATCCCTCAGTCTACAGGTGATGTCAGTGGGTAGGTGCGTGAAACGCAACATTACTCTATACTAGAAAACTATTACTGGTAATAGACATGGATTACGTGAAAAGAATATTAATATCAAATTTCCACAGGGCTATTTCTGCTCATAACGAGTACTCATCAGTAATACAACTAGTAGATTGCCTCTTGTAAACGGGCCGAGGCAAACTGCTTGGAGACAATTCACTTAATATGATCGTTTATTCTTCGTACACATCCATGTTTACACATAGCAACGATTGGGAACATAGGTGTGACCGGTTATTGGCAGCGCCCAAGGGCATTCAGAAGAAACATATTGCATTGAACACACTATCTGATCTGTTAGCATGAAAATATATATATATATATATATATATATATATATATATATATATATATATATATATATATATATATATATATATCTCAGGAGGGGCTGAACAGAATGATATAAAGGGGTGTGTGAGCTCATGAATCGTAACTCATTCATTGATTCTAGCACCTGCTAAGTCTGGACTTAGTCGTCAAACCATAATATGCAAAAGAAGAAATAAAGAAAGCAGCACAGCCCAGCAGCGAGACTAAGTGTGGAGTCACTAGTTAAGCAGCCGAGCCTAACACTTAGGGGAGGAGCTCACGTCCGAAACAAAGTAGACACATAGTAGCAAAAATAGAAAAAAACGTCTCCCCGCTCACCTCTTCTTGTTTTTTGTCTCCCCCGTGCCGTGAAGATGTGTTCACAGTTGCTTTAATAAAGGAATAGTCTGCTTGACAGGGTCGGTGAGTGTTGCCACATTTTTTTCTATTTTTGCTACTATGGTCAAACCATAATATGTCCGCCTAGTGGACTCCTGTTGGGAGTAAAAGTGAGATAACAGTGCTGTGAATGGAGAGCTGCAAAGATGTTTGTAATCACACTCTGCATATTCTACTGCAATGGAATAAAAACTAAAGAGGTGTCTGCCATGACACTCAGCACTGCTCTTTACTACATAGTAGGTGGAGATATCAGGGCTGTCACATTAAATCTCACAGGAGAGCTTCTAGGGGTGCGCACTTTATTCTGCTGCATAACAATTCTTACTTAAAGGGGTATTCCCATCTCCAAAATCATATATTAATATGTACTAGGTGTAATAATAATATTAACATATACCTACAATTAACAATGTAGTTTCGTTCTTCATATTCGATATGTTGCTTCCCCCTTGTGCAGGGCACAGGGATACCTAAACTACTGCAGGAGGTAAGCAACATAGCGAATCAGAAGAACTACTACATTTCTTATTATTATTATTAGCAAATATCTCTAATAATAATTATAATAATAATACCCACTACATATTGGGACAGGATCTGAGATGGGAATACCCCTTTAAGATAAGTCAAAATGAAGCAGGGGATTAAAAGAAAAGTATGCCAAGACAAAGACAGAAAAAAAAATAAAAAAATAAAAAATATAATATGTGTGTGTGTGTGTGTGTGTGTGTGTGTGTGTGTGTGTGTGTGTGTGTGTGTGTGTGTGTGTATATATATGCCATCCACAACCTGTCTCCTCCATACAGATGTGACCTCGTCTCCCGATGCTTACCTACACGCAACCTCCGATCCTCACAAGACTTCCTTCTCTACTCCCCTCTTATCTCCTCTCCCCACAATCGTATACAAGATTTCTCTCGCGTATCACCCCTACTCTGGAACCCTCTACCACAACACATCAGACTCTCACCTACCATCGAAACCTTCAAAAAGAACCTGAAGACCCACCTCTTCCGACAAGCCTACAACCTGCAGTAACCACCGATCAACCAAACCACTGCACGACCAGCTCTACCCTCACCTACTGTATCCTCACCCATCCCTTGTAGATTGTGAGCCTTCGCGGTCAGGGTCCTCACTCCTCCTGTACCAGTTATGACTTGTATTGTTTAAGATTATTGTACTTGTTTTCATTATGTATACCCCTCCTCACATGTAAAGCGCCATGGAATAAATGGCGCTGTAACAATAATATATATATATTTATTTTGGTGGCCCGATTCGAACGCATTGGGTATTCTAGAATATGCATGTCCACGTAGTATATTGCCCAGCCAAGTAGTATATTGCTCAGCCACGTAGCATATTGCCCAGCCACATAGTATATTGCAAAGCCACGTAGTATATTGCCCAGTCACGTAGTATACAGCACAGAGCCACTTAGTATATTGCACAGCGACGTAGTATACAGCACAGAGCCACATAGTATATTGGCCAGTCACGCAGTATATTGCCCACGTATGTCACAGGTTAAAAAATAAACATATACTCACCTTCCAAGGGCCCCTTGTAGCTCGGTCACTTGACCGTGACGTCATGGCAGGTCCTTCTCCAATACCATCCTTGCCACTGGAACATGGCGCTCGCATGGAGCGGTCAACGGAGCGTAGCCAGGAGAGGGAAAGGTGGCGGAAGGTGAGTATATGATGATTTTTTATTTTTTTAAAATTATTTTTAACATTAGATGTTTTTACTATTGACGCTGCATAGGCAGCATCAATAGTAAAAACTTGGTCACACAGGGTTAATAGCGGCGGTAACGGAGTGAGTTACCCGTGGCATAACGCGGTCCGTTACCGCTGGCATTAACCCTGTGTGAGCGCTGACTGCAGGGGAGTAGGGAGGGACTAATTGGACTGTGGCCGTCGCTGATTGGTCGCGGCAGCCATGACAGGCAGCTGGCGAGACAAATCAGCGACTTGGATTTCCATGACAGACAGAGGCCGTGACCAATGAATATCCGTGACAGAAAGAAAGACAAACAAAAAGATGGAAGTGACCCTTAGACAATTATATAGTAGATTATATATATATATATATATATATATATATATATATATATATATATATATATATATATATATATATATATATATACACATACATATACTGTATATAGCGGGGGGTTTTTTCCCCTAGAAATAAGTGGCCATCATATGCTACTTTATGCGCGGTGGCTCAGTGGTTAGCACTACTGCTATTCATAGCTGGGGTCTTAGGTTCAAATCCCACCAAGGACAAGGAGTCTGTCTTTGTGTTTTTTCTCCAGGTACTTAGATTGCGAGCCCCAATAGGGACAGTGAGGATGATGTCCAAAACACTGGAATATGATGGTGCTATACAAGTAAACTAAATAAAAGTGGCATTTAACACAAGTATAGGTTGGGTAATAATCATTATTTCTCCAATCCATTCCCTAAAGCTGGAGAAAGACACGGATATTACATGTATGGTATCTTTGGTCTGTATACACTTTATGTACCCATCCACTATTGGAATATATAGGTTGAGTTTTATTTTTTTTTTAATATTATGCACTAGCACTTTATCAGCACCATCAGTGTATATAGTGTTCGGAATCTCATGCTTCCTTATAGGCAGACTATTGCTTGTAAATATTTATTTTGTTTGCACTAGCATTTCTTAAGAATATTAACACGTTGTAGGTATTCTGGTATTGGCTTGTGAACAGGATTGTGACCAGCGCTCCTCTTGATTTATTTAAGGAATACTTGATTTTCGCAGGAAAACTATGATGTTTCAGACAATCCGAGGTACAAGTCAGGTTTTCTTTTGGTTGACGTATATTTTCGCTCCCCTAGACCATATAAAATTACTTCATACCTCTATGTTATAGAATTAGCAGTGGTGGAAATAAATAGTTTCCTAAGATTTCTAATAAGCAATAGACTGAAAGTGTTATAAATGGACAGATCTGAAATCTAAAGAATTGGAGCCAGGAACAGCAGTGGATAAATAATCTCCTGCCCTATAGATGTAATTTGCCGGCCGGGGAATGACAGAACAGATTAGGTGAAGAATGTATAGGAAAACCAAGAGCCAAGTTAACTAGGAAAACAACATAAAAGGAAAACAAATAAAAACAAATACTTGTACTATTGCCATGATTTCACTATGGAAGTCCCGCTCTGTGCAATACATTCCCATAATAAGGCAGGGTTAATGGGAAAATTGGAAACACATGGACTTCTGAAAACAAAATTACATTTCCTAGGCCACAAACAATTTCATCAGCATCTAATGGACTCCAGAGGACAGGCCAACGAAACAATGCAAATCCACAATGAAGAGGTTTCCAATGGTTTGTTCAAAGCAGGCAAAAATCAGTGACCATATTGTGAAATATAAAGGAAATATAACGTTTTATTATTATAGTTTGATTTAAAAACGTTTATCTCAGCTTCATTCATCATCCCCGGGTCCAGTGCAAAGTCCCTGTCACTGCATGTTACACTGGCGGCACTGAACTCCGTGAGCTCGTTAGTTGTCAGAACCGCTGAGGTCCGGAGTGGTCAGTGCTGCGGACTAGAACAGGCATTGGGAGCGGCGGAGGAGAGTTCGTTCTGGACCCGGGGAGGGGGGAGAAGCACAGTTTATTAATGAATAAATAAATATACACGAAACTGTCACTGAGGGAGAGGGTTTTATTTTTAAACAGAAAACCCCTTTAAGGATATTAAGTAGAGACAAGCAGATCGCACAACCCCAGTCTCCGGTCCAGCTCACTGCTCTCTGGCCATGGACAGAAATTTGCGGAGCTTTCCGATGCGGCGTTTGATTTGCCGACCTGGCGTCATCTATGCGGCGTACAGATGTCATCTCACCAGCCTGCCTAATCATAAACCGAGCCTGGGATCGCAGAGCGTAAGGAAACTCGCGCATCTCCTGCCCTTGACCAGGGAGCACTGGCCTGGACGGTGGACTGAGGATGTGGGAGACAATCGGCTCATCTCTAATATTAAGTATGACAGATTATCCCACTATTCAAATATATGCCGAATATAAAAACCAAACCAGAAACAAAATCAACACCGAGCTGTAAGTAAGCAGCGGGGGATATGTTCATTTTGTTTCTGTTAGGTTTTCTCGGTTTAATGGCCTGTGTGAACCTGCTCCTACATGTTGCATATATAACAACTTAAACTCCACTTCAGGGAGGCTAGAATTATGCAAAATGACACCTACAAAAATCCAACACTGGACAAATAATGAAATGTTAACATAATCTTGGACAAGACACAAATTAAAACCATATACAAAAACACAGATAAAATAAATGGAAGTGGATGAATACAGTGCAAAAGCTATGCTGTAAATATGTATTAAAAACTGACCCAGAGTCCAGGACAAAATAATAAAATGGAAAAATCCTATTGACCTTGTAAATGATCACAAAAGTGCTTGGTTCTTGATATGCCCATCAATAAATATAGCAGTCAATGGAGTGCAAAAATATGAATGTATAAATAAAGTGACAGTGGACAATAAAAGCATTTATAAGAAGTCATCCTTTTACTATATTGCAATCATCATATTGTGCACTTACAACTGCTCATTTTGCCATTCCACCCAGTTAATTTTTCTTTTCCATTAGATCTATGACATCACGTGATTACAAACAGACTAGCTGAATCCTTTACGCTGTATGCAGAAGCAGGAGGTCAATTTTCCCTGTATGAGTCATGACTCACTGCAAAAGTCCCTGGCAGGGGGACGAGGGAGAAGCTGGATCAGGAGTTAAGGTACTGTCACACTAGACGATATCGCTAGTGATCCGTGACGTTGCAGCGTCCTCGCTAGCGATATCGTCCAGTGTGACAGGCAGCAGCGATCAGGCCCCTGCTGGGAGATCGCTGGTCGGGGAAGAAAGTCCAGAACTTTATTTCGTCGCTGGACTCCCCGTAGACATCGCTGAATCGGCGTGTGTGACACCGATTCAGCGATGTCTTTGCTGGTAACCAGGGTAAACATCGGGTAACTAAGCGCAGGGCCGCGCTTAGTAACCCGATGTTTACCCTGGTTACCATCCTAAAAGTAAAAAAACAAACACTACATACTTACCTACAGCCGTCTGTCCTCCAGCGCTGTGCTCTGCTCTCCTCCTGCTCTGGCTGTGAGCGTCGGTCAGCCGGAAAGCAGAGCGGTGACGTCACCGCTCTGCTTTCTGGCTGCCCGGCGCTCACAGCCAGACCAGAGAAGCAGAGCGCCGAGGACAGACAGCGGTAGGCAAGTATGTAGCGTTTGTTTTTTTACTTTTTAGGATGGTAACCAGGGTAAACATCGGGTTACTAAGCGCGGCCCTGCGCTTAGTTACCCGATGTTTACCCTGGTTACCGGGGACCTCGGGATCGTTGGTCGCTGGAGAGCTGTCTGTGTCACATACGTCAAATAACGTGCTGTGAAGGACCTAGGAGTCAGCTGGCAGCTCATGCTCCCTGCCGCCCAGTGCACACATGGTCGAACATCAACCCGGTAAATCACATGATCCATCTGCCTATACCTTTTGTCCTACCACTATTGTATTCACACATCTGGTAATTGTATATGTGTAACTATCCTGTATATAGCGTATCATCTAGCGTGCCCATAAACCTTGGGTTGCTCTTATCTCAATCTATGAATCCACACATCCACTTCTCATCTTAACTTTCTATGCTACTGGGACTGGTATCTGGCCTGATATAAACCCGTTAACGGACCGGTCTTATATCTAAATTGGAATTGGTGGCAGTCCTACTGGGATGACCAGCCGCTGTTTCTCTGGTGCTAGTGAAAGGGGCCTCTCAGCCTGTCAGGGTTGTGAGCAAGTGTGGTGCCACGTCAGTGACTGCGTGGTCCACATCCTGTCTCTCCCCTTGTCTCCCTGACCCTGTGTGGACAGCTTGGTGGTCCTCCCACCAGGTCATTGCCATCTCAACCTGTGTGAAAACAGCCTTTAAAAAGGTTTTGTCCAGGGTGTAACAAAGTGTTCTTAAAAAGGGCTCAAACTGGTTAAGGGGTTTTCAGGATAAGCCTTTTCCTCTTCATAAATAAGCATGTTAGTTTTTCTGACCCATAATGCAGACAATTCATGAAATTCAGGGGCTCCGCCAATACAGAGGCTAAGACCCAGGGACTCAATGATTTGCACTGTTCTAGACGTAATGTAAATGCTCCAGCCGATCAACAGAGATAGGAGTAGAGTTATAGAGGCAGCGTTGGACCTGGGGAAGGTGAGTAAAGCTCCGTTTGATATTTTCTATGTCACTGAGGCTGTGGGCGTATATGAGAAATGCGACCATTGCTTTAAAGCATTTTAACAGCAGGAGAACACTTATAGTCTCCACTATCCGGTCCTGACCTGACACATAGGAAATAAGTGGAAATGCCGGCAATCACTGGCTGAGCAGTCCCCTCTGTTAGATCAGGTAGCAGATCTGCTTTCAACTGCTATTAAAATTCTTTAAAAAAAAAATGTAAACTTGTCCTATCTTTAAAGTGGCGGATGGTAGTGATGTTGAACAGATGCGGTTTTCAACAGTGAAAGCTGCATCCATATTGAAAGGGTCCTGTGGTGCGCAGAGAAGGCCAAGCAAGCGCACCTCCCTCCACCAGTTTGTATCAGAGTCCCAAACATTGCGAAGCACCACAACCAAGCAGCATGGGCGGACTTCATACATAACTGGAGGCGAATCACCTGCGTACCTTGCTGTGATTCACAATTTCTTTGTGTTTCTTAACTACGCAGTCAATGATATCGCATACAGTCTGTATCCTCCGCTCAGGGAATCCACACTGGAGAAACTGCTGCTTTGTTAACACAGGCTTGTAATGGAAGACATCTCGGAGAACCTGCAACAACGGATCAGAATGGTTATCACTTACACACAGAACGCTCAAGAATGCAAAGTCCAGCACTACCTGAGAAAAAAGCCGATGTGGAATAGCAGTAGAAGGTTGGTGTATTTTACATAGCGGACTACAGCATTTAACAAGGGATAGTTCAATTAATAGACAACCTTTAAGCCAGCCCAGGCATTGTTGGATAGCCAAGGGTTAGGACTGGATCCCTCTTACCACTGGAAAACGTTTCACCCAACCCAATATATTTTGCCCACCGTGACCAACATGCATCACACGGACACTCCCCGCTACGCTTCTTAGAAGGGGACTGCCTAGCGCGACAAGCCCATTAACTAGTCCTTTCACAAGCAGAAGAACATTTACCTTGTATACGGCATCAATAAATCTCAGGTCACTCTTTGCAGCAAGCTCAACGTCTAGTGACACTAATATCTCGGCAATGTTCGCGGAATAACCAGTGAAGGTGTAGCTGATGATTGGCAGCGATGCTGCGGGGTCTCCTTTCACCAACCTTTAGTGGCAAAAAGAATTAAACTATTAAAATATCCCCTCAAATTATTACACAAGAGTCCAATCAGTGCACACAACGCTACTCAAATATTTCAAGGAGTCATATTAGTTTAGGAAGAATTAAATTATTTTTTTCATCTCCTTCAACCTCTTTAAAGAGGGCCTGTCCACACGATTTTGTAATGGGAAGTAAAGATATGGCAGTAATCGTGATGTACTGCTGATCTCATTGATACATTTGGTTGAAGAAATCAGCTTTGTGGTTCTTTCATCACAATTTGACGTTTTCTGTTAACTAGATTTTGCTACACAGGGGCCAGACTGCATACTGGGTCTTCTCCTACCAGTCGGCGATTCCCTGGCCCCTCCGCCTGCCTCCAGTCTGAGTCCCCAGCCTCTCCCTCTGCCATTCCCTGGCCCCACTGCCTGCCTCCAGTCTGCCATTCCCCGGTCCCACCGCCTGCCTCCAGTCTGCCATTCCCCGGCCCCTCCGCCTGCCTCCAGTCTGCCATTCCCCGGCCCCTCCGCCTGCCTCCAGTCTGCCATTCCCCGGCCCCTCCGCCTGCCTCCAGTCTGCCATTCCCCGGCCCCTCCGCCTGCCTCCAGTCTGCCATTCCCCGGCCTCTCCGCCTGCCTCCAGTCGGCAGTTTCCCGACCCCTCCGCCTGCCTCCAGTCGGCGATTTCCCAGCCCCCACCACCTGCCGTCTGACCTACTTGTCAACAATATTCGTCTGTTTGAGGTGAAAAGAAAAACAAAAGCGACCACGTTTTGTGACCGGTCACTACCGAAAAAGGTCAGACAAATCACAGAGTGACTCCACCTGACTCATTAAAGTCAATGGTCCCAGGCGTTAACGAATGTACCTGAATTCAGTTTTTCAGGACTTCAAAATGGAAACCTAGATGGAGCCACTGACATGTGGCCAAAACCGCTATGTGAACCTGGTGATTTCATCCTGCATGAGCTTATACAGCCGTCCTCACAGGCGGCACAGATTTAATGTTCTCAAGATGACCTCTGGTGGAGGGGTCTGTGACCAGATCAGTCCATTAACCACCTCCAAATAAAATACATGGAAAAGCAGTTTACAATTGAAGGAGACAGAAACTGGTTGGGCGCTCTTCCACCAGTGGCCATGTAGAGAACAGAAGTGCTTGCACTCGGTGAGGATGGCCGTATAATTACTTATAGTAAGTGCCACAGAATAACGTCCCCAACATATCTGTACACATCTATTAATATAAAGTTAGAGGGCACCCTCTTTAGGGATCCCCTTAAAGGAACCCTATTAATGACATCATAAAAGATTTTTATTTGTGGCATGTCAAGTATACCACTTTCTTTATGTCTCTAAACCCAAACAGGAAGTACAGGGATCGGTAAAGGGTTTAGGCAGCGTTGGATCAGGGACGTAGGGTGATCAATCAGGACTTATTTTACACCATTGTAGATGATTTCTTATATATTCTTAAGGAAGGACAACCCCAATAAAGACTTAATAAGAGCAACATTGTGGTTCACCAGAACTACAAGTGTACTTGAATATACCGTATATACTCGAGCATAAGAGAGATGAGATTTTCAGCCCATTTTTTTTAGGGTAAAAGTGCCCCTCTCAGCTTATACTCGAGTCATTGTCCCAGGGGGTCGGCGGGGAAGGCGCAGCTGTCACATCATACTCACCCCCTCCCCACGAGGTCTCTGCACTTCCCTGCTTCTCCGATGGTCTCCAACGCCTGCAGCTCTTCCTGCGTTCAGCGGTCATGTGGTACCACTCATTAAAGTAATGAATATGGACACGACTCCACTCCCATAGGCATGGAGCGCATAATCATTACTTTAATGAGCGATACCATCTGACCGCTGCACAAAGGAACAAGCTGCCGGTGTGCGTCAGAGACCATCAGTGAAGCAGGGACACACAGACACCCTGCCAGGAGGGAGAGAGTATGACGGGGGAGGGTGAGCAATGCGATATTCACCTGTCCCCGTTCCACCGCTGGGCTGTGTCTTCCATGTCCTCAGGCTGTGACGTTCAGGTCAGAGGGCGCGATGACGTGGTTAGTGCACGCCCTCTGCTTGAACAGTCACTGCAGAGACCCGGAAGACACAGCGGCGCGCGGTGGTGGAACGGGGTCAGGTGAATTTTGCAAGTGCAGGGGGCCTGAACCAGTGGAGACTCCGGCCCCTGACCCCCATAGCGCGCCAGTGTCCCCACCTGCTCAGGTCCCCGGCACCCAGCAATGAGGGGTGAGTATGTCTTTGTTTTTTTAATCACAACACCAGCAGCATACTGGGCATATTATTCATTGGAGTATCTTATGGGGCCATCAACCTTTGTGCAGCATTGTATGGGGCATAATATTCTATGGAGCATCTTATGATGCCATCAACCTTTGTGCAGCATTATATGGGGCCTAATATTCTATGGAGCATCTTATGGGGCCATCATTAATCTTTTATGCAGCATTATATGGGGCATATTTTAATATGGAACATCTTATGGGGCCCATCATGAACTGTATGGAGCATTATATGGGATTCAATATGGATATTCAAAAACACTTAACCTACTGATGTCTCAACTAATTTTACTTTTATTGGTATCTATTTTTATTTTTGAAATTTACCAGTAGCTACTGTATTTCCCACTCTATGCTTATACTCAAGTCAATAGGTTTTCCCAGTTTTTTGTTGCAAAATTAGGGGTCTAGGCTTATACTCGAGTATATACGGTAATTCACTCTCTTATCAATCCCACGCATATTAGATAAAAGTTGGCCGAACCCACTGACTGTCGTTTTTACAGACGATGACAGAACATAAGGATCAGGTAATTAAATTCACAGCACCCAATTTGCAGACATCCTGACATATTTCGACTAGACAGTCCGGCTTCACGAGATACACTTTCACTGAGCAATACCGCAAACGTCTAGTCGACACGTGACCACATGTATGCAAATCATATGCTCATGGTCACTTGACCGCCTGATGCACTGGAGAATCCTCAACACGTGTGATGTGAGGAGTCACAAGTCTGCAGTCACATAGGGATTGCAGACTTGTACCCTAAAGCCAGAAAATCCCTTCGGCTTTTCTCACAAACCCAGACCATTCTGCTCCGCTTCCCCGTCCTTCCACCAGGCTGCCTACAGGTCAGACTTCACACATAACATGACTTCCTCTTACCCCGAGTAGTCGACATCTCTGGGATAACTCAGAGACCTCAGCTTCTGCTCCAGCTTTCGGAGAACGCCTTTCACATCCCCGGTCGTCATCCTAATACAGCAACTGAGAAACTGTCCTGGAAAAACAAGTGGATCATTAACAGAAAACGTGATCCCAAATCCCCACATGTAGGATGTCCTGGGGGCTTTATCTCCATCCCACCGTGCTCATGGACTGTGGGCTCGGGCAGCAGAGCATCCGGATCATCCGAGAGGACACAGTGACTCCTATACACAAATACTGGTAATGATGAATATCTGGGGACCACCACGGCCACACATCGCCAATCAGAAAGACCCCAGGGCCGCTGCGCCTCTGCTGTAAGCCAGAGGAATGTAAAGTGACAGCCATGGTACTCATCTCTTACACACCGGCACGTTACATGAAGGTGGGGTCATGGTGCTCTCAGGACGCTACGCCCATGCAGGTCTCATAACCAATGTCGCTGGTTTGCCAGGACCTGTATATGGACAGTTCAATGAACGAGACCAACTGAATGGGAACTTGGTGAATGTACACAGGAGATAGCGGGTACAGCCTTATGAACGTTTCCTTTACAACTCATTTTCCACACACAGATTCCTTCCTTTGCTTCTCTATGGTTCTCTTTTCCGCTGTCTCCACTGGTTTTCACCACAGCCCAGCTCAGTACCAGTCTTGTCCAGCAAGAGTCCCTCACTCGCCCGGCAGTTCTGCCTCTTCTGTACCTTTGGGTGCATGTATAGCCAGTACGTATCTTCTCTTTTACTGACGCTCTGGAATCCCCGCCTGGGACTTTCTACTCATCTCACGTACTCAGTCCTGTCAATGGCCATTACTGTCTAGTGTTATAAGCTCAGGGTCTCATAGCTAGGTGTCCTCTTCCAGGAGCCGTCTCTAGTGGATCACTACATCTTAGTTACTTCTGCTCCAGATCTCGCCATCACTTTTGCTTTGGTCTCCTCACTTTAGTGACACCCCAGAATGCGGCACTGCTCACAATAGACCTTAGGTCCTCCTTCTATGCACTCCACCTGACTAACACAGGAAATGTCACTTTTCCTTCAACTTAACCTCTCCCACTCTAGACTAGTCCCAGCAATTAACTAACTTTCCCTATGGTCAAACTACACAGACTGTCAATATTACTAATACCTTCAAGGGAACCCATCACCACCCCTCCCCCCCAGGCATTAGAAACTAAAAGAGCCACCTTGTGCAGCAGTAATGCCAGCCCCGCAGTGTCTTATGATTTATTCACATTGCAGGGCGTCGGCACAGGCGCAGTCTGCGAGACTGCATATGAGGTCAGACGGGCAGCACTCACTGCGCCTGCCCCAGGCAGGACAAAAGAGCGCAGGCGCCGGATGATTTGAAAACAGCGCTGAGGAGGCGGCGCCGAGAAGACAGTTGAGTGACGGCTGTGTGGCGTCTGCAGCAGGGGGGGAAAGGCCTGCCTCCAGGACTGAAGAAAGGTATTTAGGAAAAATTACAAAATGGATTATTTCGGCATTTACAGCACCAATAACTAAAAGAGCCACCTTGTCAGAATGCAGCATTACTGCTGCACAAGGTGGCTCTTTTAGTTTCTAAGGGTTCCCTTTAACATTGAAACTGTTTCAAGAGGGAAAACTGAGCAGTATGTCCATCTCCTTACAGGAACACTGCATACCGTATATATATGCAATGGCACAGGGCCCTGAAGACCCAAAAAACTGGAGAGGTGGAGGATTATACATAAACAATGTATATAGAAGGGCTGACCCTTCAGTGCGCTCACACTGCTAAAAAAAAAAAAGAGTCACCAAGGGGGGCGGACATATCATTGGTGAAACCTGAGCGGCCGGACAGGGGCCCAACGGGTAAATGGGGGTCCCCTCCAATGCAGGAGAACTGTGCATTATGAGGGCAGTTTGTGCACAGGGGCCTCTGTGTCTGCCAGTGGGCGAATACACCTAGCGCTCAGCAGGTTCCACCTGGGTACTGCTTTGTACAGAGACCTCAGCTGCTGATGGTTTACGCCATGATGTGCCCCAGCTGCTGCAGAACATCATACACACCTTATGTCCTATAAAAAGTAATCACGGAAAGCAGCCTCCTCAATAAGAGGTTCTGCAGCAGCTGAGGTGGCAGGTGGGTATTATATATCCTGACTGCGCGATCCCCATGTTGGATTACTGATGTCCCCCGCGGTCACTAACAGCGGCCGTGCACTGCGACCTCCCCACCTGCAGCACAGGAGAGGGGATCACAGGACGTGCAGCCCTCCGCCCTCACCTGCACGGCTCCCGCACAGCACTGCCCGTACACGGCGGTCCGCTCCCGAAGTATCGCAGCTGTTCAGTACTCTGCTTCTCCCAACAAGCCCCGCCTACAAACATCCTTTCACCCAATTAGCGACCTCCTGAATTCTACAAATGACGCTGCAACTTCCATGTAACTTCGGAGATGGGACGTAAAAGAGGGTCTGTGATTGGTGTAGAGAACCAGAGCGGATAGGGGCGGAGCTTGTGCGTTTTTGACGGTTGGTGCTGTGCACTGCAAGCGGCAATTTAGAACGAGGCTACGAGTAGTACGAGCACTTGTGGTGTGTATGGTGACGGGGAGCAGCGGTACCGCTGTGTGGTCATGGTGATGGGGAGCAGCAGTACTAGTGGAAATTCGGAATGCAGCAGCGGTACAGCTGTATAGTGATGGGGAGCTGCGGTACCGCTGTATTATTTATTGTAGCGCCATTTATTCCATGGCGCTTTACATGTGAGGAGGGGTATACATAATAAAAACAAGTACAATAATCTTAGACAATACAAGTCATAACTGGTACAGGAGGAGTGAGGACCCTGCCCGCGAGGGCTCACAATCTACAAGGGATGGGTGAGGATACAGTAGGTGAGGGCAGAGCTGGCCGTGCAGTGGATTGGTGGTTACTGTAGGCTTGTCGGAAGAGGCAGGGCTTCAGGTTCTTTTTGAAGGTTTCTATGGTAGGTGAGAGTCTGATATGTTGTGGTAGAGAGTTCCAGAGTAGACCGTTCAGAGACGGGGAATGAGAGTGGACCCTCTGGAAGGTGGAAAGACCAACCCCTGGGCGAGCGGACCTAATGAGAACCGACCCCTATTCGGGGACCGACAGGAGCAAGCCCAGAGATCACTAAACCACGGTGGCAGTACCAAGAGGGATGGCACAGAAGAAAGGAAGAAGACCAGGACAAGGGAGGACTAAGAACAGTGGAATGGAAACCTGGAAGGTTGAACAAACCAGAGGACCAGGAAGGCAGATGTCAGACCTAAACAACAGGAGAGCAGGGGCGGGAGAGGCTGCGGGAAAAAAGGAAGAGCTAAAGGAAGCACAGAGGGAAAGGCAAAACCAAACTGAGAAGCAGAACTAACACTACTTAGGTCCAAAACGGACAAGACGTAGCAAAGGCAAAGACTCACAGTACTGGAGTACAAGACTCAGAGCACAGAAAAAGCGTAAGGGCCAGATGCACAAGCAGCAGCTATGTGACAATCAGGCACCATAATGCAGGAAGGACAGTCTCTTACAGCAGAAGTCTTCCCGGATCGGCTGTAGGGAATCACCGGATCCTAGTGTTCAGGGGAAGGAGGAATAAGGAGGTGCGCATGCGCCCTCTGAAGAGCCCTGCACGCCTGCGCTGACACAGGAGTCCCCTAGGAGAGTGAGACACAGGAAGTTGAGAGGAGGAGAACTGAGGACGAGCGCGCCGGGACCCAGAACCAGAGCAGCGGGGACGCGCTGTGGCAGGAGAAGCAGACATAGCCACGGGAGAGGAGAAGCCGGGACCCGGAAGTGGAGTGGCGGGGACGATCCGCAGGAACAGTAACACAGTAGGGGGGATGCACGGGAGAAATCTTGAATGCAATTGTGGGAAGACGAGATAAGAGGGGAGAAGAGAAAGATCTTGTGAGGAATGGAGGTTGCGTGCAGGAAAGTACCTGGAGATGAGGTCACAGATGTGTGGAGGAGACAGGTTGTGGATGGCTTTGTATGTCATGGTTAGGGTTTTGTACTGGAGTCTCTGGGCAATGGGGAGCCAGTGAAGGGATTGACAGAGGGGAGAGGCCGGGGAATAGCGGGGGGACAGGTGGATTAGTCGGGCAGCAGAGTTTAGAATAGATTGGAGGGGTGCAAGAGTGTTAGAGGGGAGCCCACAGAGCAGGAGGTTACAGTAGTCGAGGCGGGAAATGACGAGGGCATGGACTAGGGTTTTTGTAGATTCTTGGTTTAGGAATGTACAGATCCGTGAAATATTTTTGAGTTGAAGGTGGCAGGAAATGGAAAGGGCTTGGATGTGTGGTTTGAAGGAGAGATCAGTGTCAAGGATTACCCCGAGGCAGCGAGCTTGAGGGACTGGGGAGAGTGGGCAGCCGTTTACTGTAATGGATAGGTTTGTTGGGGGGGCGCGCGTGAGATGGGGGAAAGACAATAAATTCTGTTTTGTCCATGTTAAGTTTCAGAAATCTAGCGGAGAAGAAGGATGAAATAGTGGACAGACATTGAGGGATTCTAGTTAGTAGGGAGGTGATAGCTGGTCCAGAGATGTAGATCTGCGTGTCATTAGCGTAGAGGTGATACTGAAAGCCATGAGATTCTATGAGCTGTCCCAGGCCAAAGGTGTAAATGGAGAGGAGCAGGGGCCCTAGGACTGAACCTTGTGGGACTCCGACAGATAGGGGGCGAGGTGAGGAGGTGGTGTGTGAGTGGGAGACGCTGAATGTCCGGTCTGTTAGGTATGATGAGATCCAGGATAGGGCCAAGTCTGTGATGCCAAGGGATGAGAGGGTTTGTAGTAATAGGGAATGGTCCACTGTGTCAAAGGCAGAGGACAGGAGGAGGAGGACAGAGTAGTGTCACTTGCTCTTGGCGGTTAATAGGTCATTGGTGACCTTAGTTAAGGCAGTTTCAGTGGAGTGGTGTGACCGGAAGCCAGATTGTAAGCGGTCGAAGAGGGAGCAGGAAGACAGTTCAAGATGGACGTGTTGTTCCAGTAGTTTTGAGGCATAGGGGAGAAGTGATATAGGGCGATAGATACAGAGGATGGGTCAAGAGAGGGCTTTTTGAGGATAGGTGTGATTGAGGCATGTTTAAAGCTTGAGGGGAAAACTCCAGTTGTTAGTGAAAGGTTGAAGAGATGGGTTAGGGTTGGGATGAAGACTGTGGCGAGTATGGTGAGGAGGGAGCGGTGGTACCACTGTATGGTGAGGGGGGTGCGCCCGTACCGTTGTATGGTGAGGGGGGGTGAGCCTGTACCGTTGTATGGTAAGGGGGGAGCGCCCGTACAGTTGTATGGTGAGGGGGGAGCCCCAGTACCATTGTATGGCGAGGAGGGGGTGAGCCTGTACCGTTGTATGGTGAGGGGGGAGCACCCGTACCGTTGTATAGTGAGAGGGGAGCGCCCGTACCGTTGTATGGTGAGGAGGGGGTGAGCCTGTACCGTTGTATGGTGAGGAGGGGGTGAGCCTGTACCGTTCTATGGGAGGGGGGAGCGCCCGTACCGTTGTATGGTGAGGAGGGGGTGTGCCTGTACCGTTGTATGGTGAGGAGTGGGTGAGCCTGTACCGTTGTATGGTGAGAAGGGGGTGAGCCTGTACCGTTCTATGGGAGGGGGGAGCGCCCGTACCGTTGTATGGTGAGGAGGGGGTGTGCCTGTACCGTTGTATGGTGAGGAGGGGGTGAGCCTGTACCGTTGTATGGTGAGGAGGGGGTGAGCCTGTACCGTTGTATGGTGAGGAGGGGGTGAGCCTGTACCGTTGTATGGTGAGGAGGGGGTGAGCCTGTACCGTTGTATGGTGAGGAGGGGGTGAGCCTGTACCGTTGTATGGTGAGGGGGGAGCGCCCGTACCGTTGTATGGTGAGGGAGGAGCGTCGGTACTGTTGTATGGTGAGGGGGGGTGCGACTGTACTGTTGTATGGTGATGGGAGGCAGAATCGCCTTACACCCAGCGGGGATCGCACGCAGCCTCTGGGCGCAAAATTGCCATGACGTATGCATGCGTCCAGGTCGGTAGGTATGGCTACGTCCTATCTTTAATGCGGTGATCGCGTTAAGGTTCCTGCTGATTTTGTCAGCAGGCCACATGGAGCCATCTTCCCTGGGGGGCGGCACCGCAGCATTTACGATCTCTGTGATTGGCTGCTCAATTCTTAATAGCCAATCACAGCATTTATCAGTGTTTCAGCACCAATCATAGGCTAGAGCCTAGCAAAGGCAGTGTCACTGGGGCCCGGTCTGATTGATCTATGACGTTGTTTGCACCACTCAGAATGCAGAGACGCGATCTGAACTTTTGAGTGACTGCTCTGCACTTCCTCATTCTGGTTCCCAGACTTGAGGATAGTGGTCACTGAAACTTCTGTATCACTTTGCTGTGCCTTGTGGTGCCACAGATTCTTTTTTTCAGTACCTGAAAATCACTGATCCACAGTCGTGCTCACTGTTTTCCAGAACTTTTTGGTACCTATTTTTTTTTCTCTCTCACCGCCCCCCTTGCACCATCTGTCTGTGCGTCATACAGCCACCGAGCCATTGATCAGACGCCCATCACCGATTAGCGCCCGTGCTCGCTTTTGGCAAGGACTTATTTCTCCCTGTCTTTCAGCCGTTGGGTGCTGATCACTGACACATCAATGATTGACCTCCGGTTGTTGCATTTTTTTGGGAGGGGGGTAAAAAAATAATTAAAAATATTTAGATTAGGGACAGTAAAAAATACCATAGTAATCGACATCTACTATAGTATTTTTTACTGAATATAGTCAGGGTTAGTGTAAGATAGTTGTGGATGCTCAGTAATTTTTTTTTTTTTTTTTACCGTCCATTGAATAAGTTTGTTTCTTATTTTACCAAATTTTAGATTCTTTTTCTTTTCTCTTTTGAAAAAAAAAAAAAAACTTAAACCAACAACTCATACCTGATTAAAACTTGGTACATACACGAACACCACATACCTGAAGTAATATCCCGCTCGTCCCAATCACTGTATTCAGAGGAGGAGGCATACACCTTCCGAGACTGAGGCCGGAATAGCACTCAGCGTATAAAAATACGGTCCATAATTTACGGCCGTAATACGCAGAAAAGTCCCCAAAATAGTGGTCCATATCTCATCCGTAGGCATGGTGTGTCAGCGTATTTTGCGCATGGCATCCTCCGTATGTAATCCGTATGGCATCCGTACTGCGAGATTTTCTCGCAGGCTTGCAAAACGGACATACAATGGATCCATGTTCTCCAAAAACATAAAAACATACGTATACTGTCTATATACGGTATATATATATATATATATATATATATAATGTCAGTGAGACACATATATGTATATATATATATATATATATATATATTTCATCCAGCGCGAGATAGCAAAAGCCGGCAATTGAATTACCGGCATATAAGCTATCTCCTTCCTAAACCCGACATGATATGAGACACGGTTTACATACAGTAAACCATGTCATATCCCCATTTTTTTTGCATAATCCACACTACTAATGTTAGTAGTGTGTATGTGCAAAATTTGGGCTGTCTAGCTATTAAAGGGTTAAATGGTGGAAAAAATTGGTGTGGGCTCCCGCGCAATTTTCTCTGCCAGAGTAGTAAAGCCAGTGACTGAGGGCAGATATTAATAGCCTGGAGAGGGTTCATGGTTATTGGCCCCCCCCTGGCTAAAAACATCTGCCCCCAGCCACCCCAGAAAAGGCACATCTGGAAGATGCACCTATTCTGGCACTTGGCCACTCTCTTCCCATTCCCGTGTAGCGGTGGGATATGGGGTAATGACGGGTTAATGTCACCTTGTCATGTCATATGAACTCGAGCGTGGGAACTTTTCTGAATATTTTTGCAGCCTCGAGGTCATACGAGGACATCCAGCAGAGGGCGCATCACCGCGAAAGAAGGTAACTACAGGTCATTGACCTACATTCCATTCATTCCCTGGGGTTTTACAGGCACGAGCACAGCTGCATTATAGCAGAGCTCCTGCCTGTAAAATAATTTAACCCCTTCAGATGGATTTACATCGTGGGACATATCGACGGAAGCTATGAGATATTGTTGGTTTATTTTTTGTACTTTGTTACAGGTCGAGGGTCTTTAGGTGGATTGAGAGTGGAATAAAATATTACAACAACCTGTGTGTTTATTTCATTAAAATACTTTGCAATATTGTTTGTGTGTTTTTTAACCATTTCATGCTATTGGATTAATATGGATAGGTGTCATAATTGACGCCTCTCCATTATTAATCTGGCTTAATGTCACTTTACAATAGCAAGGTGACATTAACCCTTCATTACCCCATATTCCACCGCGGGAGTGGGAAGAGAGTGGCCAAGTGCCAGAATAGGCGCATCTTCCAGATGTGCCTTTTCTGGGGTGGCTGGAGGCAGATGTTTTTAGCCAGGGAGGGGGGGGGGGGGCAATAATGATGGACCCTCTCCAGGCTATTAATATCTGCCCTCAGTCACTGGCTTTACTACTCTGGCCAATTTTTTCCGCCATTTAACCCTTTAATAGCTAGACAGCCCAAATTTTGCACATACACACTACTAACAGTAGTGTGGATTATGCAAAAAAAAAAAAATGGGGATATGACATGGTTTACTGTATGTAAACCATGTCTCATATCATGTCGGGTTTAGGAAGGAGATAGCAAAAGCCGGCAATTGAATTACCGGCTTTTAAGCTATCTCGCGCTGGATGAAATATTAATATATATTATACCTATTCTATGTGTACACATTTATTCTACCTATTCTATTGTAAGCTGTCAGTGTGATTTTACTGTACACCGCACTGAATTGCCGGCTTTTCCATAGAACATCGCTGCGTATTTCTCGCAAGTCACACGCATGGTCCGTGTGTAATCCGTATTTTTCTCGCCCCCATAGACTTTCAGTGGCGTATTTTTGCGCAATACGGTGACAAACTCAGCATGCTGCAATTTTCTACGGCCGTAGAACACCGTATAATACGGATCAGTAAAATACGGCTGATAGGAGCTGCGGCATAGAGAAGCATTGTACCGTATGCAATCTGTATTTTCAGCACCTCTCTTACGTCCGTAAAACACGGTAGTGTGACGCCGGCCTGACAGTGGGAGAGAGGACCTCCATACACCTTCCTCTACCATTTATGAAGGAAAGGACTCCAGGATTCAACCCCGAGTGCCCCCCTGTCCTGGGAGTGAGTGGGAAAATTGTGTGGGATTTGGCGCACCCACTGCTGGATTAAGGTTATCACCTCTATGTAGATTACTTTTATACCAGCGCCCCACTCAAATCCCTCTGTGCAAGCTAATGCAGCCTGCGGTACTGTCTGGAAAAATCAGAGAGCCCTTCCTAAGATGCTAATTGGGCAGCTGCTCAGAAAGGGTGAGAGCAGAGCCCAATGTAGCGAGGACATGCTGGTGATCAAAGACAAGAGGGAAGTCCTTTTCTTGACCACCATAAATAGTGATGGCAGCACCCCCACCGCTGTACATGGTACCTCTACACAGGTCACCAAACCAGATTGTGTACTTGGGTACAACAAGAACATGGGGGGAAATTGAGCTCCGATTAAATCCTCCAGCCATACAGTGCCATGAGAAGAACCAAGGTATGGTACAAATAGCTGGCCGTGCACATCGTACAGATGGCAATGTATAACTCTTGTGCTTCACGATGTGCAGGCCAGACTGGTACATACCTTTAGTTTCAGGAGAGAGTAATCAAGGCCCTGCTCTTTGGAGATCAGGAAGGAGTGGGACCCAGTACTTCCTGAACTGAAGGTGCTCGTATCATACCAGGCCAACATTTCCAGGGGAGGTTGCAAAAGAGGTGTATAAAAGAAGGCTTCAAACTGTACCACACATCTGTGAACTATTAAATTCATTTCTGACTTGCGCAACTCACGTATGCCAACCTGACATACACTACACAACTCACGTATGCCAACCTGACATACACTACACAACTCACGTATGCCAACCTGACATACACTACACAACTCACGTATGCCAACCTGATGCACTCTACATTACTCATGTATGCCAGCGTGATGCACTCTACATTACTCATGTATGCCAGCGTGATGAACTCTATACAAAGTACGTATGCCACCACATAACATTCACATACCAGGAAACACTAGATCAGCTACAAATGGCATTACTTGTGGGGGATTTCCACTGTTTAGGCACATTAGGGGCTCTCCAAACGTGACATGATGCTCGGAGACCATTCCATCAAAGTCTGCATTCCAAAATGGCGCTCCTTCCCTTCCGAGCTCTGCCATGCGCGCAAACACTAGTTCTCCACATATGGAGTATCAGTGTACTCAAGAGAAATTGCACAACAGATTTCAAGATCCATTTTCTCCTGTTTCCTTTGTGAAAATAAAATTGGGGTGAAAAATCATTTTTGTGATTTTTCTATTTTCACGGCTCTACGTTATAACCGTCTATGAAGCTCATAGGGATTCAAAGTGCTCACCACACATCTAGATAAGTTCTTTGAGATGTCTACTTTCCAAAATGGGGTCACTTGTGGGCACTTTCCACTGTTTAGGCACATCAGGGGCTCTCCAAATGGGACATGGCATCCGCTAATGAGTTCATCAAATTTTGTGTTCAAAAGGTCAAAGCGTGCTCCTTCCCTTCCGAGCTCTGTGGTGCGCCAAAACAGTGGTTTACCCCCACATATGGGGTATCAGCATACTCAGGAGAAATTGCTAAACAATTTTTGGGGACCACGTTTTCATGTTACCCTTGTGAAAATAAAAAATTTGAGGTTAAAAGTTTTTGTGAAAAAAAATGTTTTTGTTTTTTTATTTTCACAGCTCTACATTATCATTTTTTGTGAATCATCTTAGGGATCAAAGTGCTCACCACACATCTAGATACAGTCATGGGCAAAATTATTGACACCCCTGCAATTCTGTCAGATAATACTCATTTTCTTCATGAAAATGATTGCAATCACAAATTATTTGGTATTATTATTTTAATTGAATTTGTCTTAAATGAAAAAAGACAAAAGAGAATGAAGCAAAAAGCAAAACATTGATCATTTCACACAAAACTCCAAAAATGGGCCAGGCAAAAGTATTGGCACCCTCAGCCTAATACTTGGTTGCACAACCTTTAGCCAAAATAACTGTCACCAACCGCTTCCGGTAACCATCAATGAGTTTCTTACTTTGCTCTGCTGGAATTTTAGACCATTCTTCTTTGGCAAACTGCTCCAGGTCCCTGATATTTGAAGGGTGCCTTCTCCAAACTGCCATTTTTAGATCTCTCCACAGGTGTTCTATGGGATTCAGGTCTGGACTCATTGCTGGCCACCTTAGAAGTCTCCAGTGCTTTCTCTCAAACCATTTTCTAGTGCTTTTTGAAGTGTGTTTTGGGTCATTGTCCTGCTGGAAGACCCATGACCTCTGTGGGAGACCCAACTTTCTCACACTGGGCCCTACATTATGCTGCAAAATTTGTTGGTAGTCTTCAGACTTCATAATGCCATGCACACGGTCAAGCAGTCCAGTGCCAGAGTCAGCAAAGCAACCCCAAAACATCAGGAAACCTCCACCATGTTTGACTGTAGGGACCGTGTTCTTTTCTTTGAATGCCTCTTTTTTCTCCTGTAAACTCTATGTTGATGCCTTTGCCCAAAAAGCTCTACTTTTGTCTCATCTGACCAGAGAACATTCTTCCAAAACGTTTTAGGCTTTTTCAGGTAAGTTTTGGCAAACTCCAGCCTGGCTTTTTTATGTCTCGGGGTAAGAAGTGGGGTCTTCTCGGGTCTCCTACCATACAGTCCCTTTTCATGCAGACGCCGACGGATAGTATGGGTTGACACTGTTGTACCCTCGGACTGCAGGGCAGCTTGAACTTGTTTGGATGTTAGTCAAGGTTCTTTATCCAACATCCGCACAATCTTGCGTTGAAATCTCTTGTCAATTTTTCTTTTCCGTCCACATCTAGGGAGGTTAGCCACAGTGCCATGGGCTTTAAACTTCTTGATAACACTGCGCACGGTAGACACAGAAACATTCAGGTCTTTGGAGATGGATTTGTAGCCTTGAGATTGCTCAGGCTTCCTCACAATTTGGTTTCTCAAGTCCTCAGACAGTTCTTTGTTCTTCTTTCTTTTCTCCATGGTCAATGTGGTACACACAAGGACACAGGACAGAGGTTGAGTCAACTTTAATCCATGCCAACTGGCTGCAAGTGTGATTTAGTTATTGCCAACACCAGTTAGGTGCCACAGGTAAGTTACAAGTGCTGTTAATTACACAAATTAGTGAAGCATCACATGATTTTTTGAACAGTGCCAATACTTTTGTCCACCCCCTTTTTTATGTTTGGTGTTAATTTATATCCAATTTGGCTTTAGGACAATTCTTTTTGTGTTTTTTCATTTAAGACAAATTAAATGAAGATAGTAATAACAAAGAATTTGTGTTTGCAATCATCTTCAGGAAGAAACTGAGTATTATCTGACAGAATTGCAGGGGTGTCAATACTTTTGGCCACGACTGTAGGTTACTTTAGGGGTCTAGTTTCCAAAATGGTGTCACTTGTTGAGGGTTTTCACCGTTTAGGCACATCAGGGACTCTCCAAACGCAACATGGCGTCCGCTCTTGATTCCAGCCAGATTTGAATTAAAAAGTCAAACGGTGCTCCTTCCCTTCCGAGCCCTGCCGTACGCTCAAACAGTGGTTTTCACCCACATATGGGGTATCGGCGTACGCAGGAGGAATTGCAAAACATTTTTTTATGTCTTTTTTCTCCTATTACCCTTGTGAAAAAAAAAAAACAAGATTGGGTCTAAAGTAAAATGTTCATTTATCCTTCCACATTGCTTCAGTTCTTGTGAAGCACTTGAAGGGTTAATAAACCTCTTGAATGTGGTTTTATGCACCTTGAGGGGTGCAGTTTTTAGAATGGTGTCACTTCGGGGTATTTTTTGTCATATGCACCCCTCAGTCACTTCAAATGTGAGGTGGTCCCTAAAAAAATGGTTTGGTAAATTTTGTTGGGAAAATGAGAAATCGTTGGTCATCTTTTAACCCTAATAACCAAAAAAAGGTTTAATTAAAAAAAATTGTGCTGATGTAAAGTAGACATGTGGAAAATGTTATTTAACTATTTTGTGTGACATATCTCTCTGATTTAAGGGCATAAAAATTAAAAGTTTGAACACTGCAAAATTTTACAAATTTTCATTAAATTTCCAATTTTTTTCACAAATAAACGCAAGTCATATTTTGCCATGATCATGAAGTACAATATGTCATGAGAAAACCGAATCACTGGGATCAGTTGACGTGTTCCGGAATTATCATCATATAAAGTGACACCTGTCAGAATTGTAAAATTTGGCCTGGTCAAGAAGGTGCAAACAGGCTTGAGGGTTGAAGAGGTTAATGGGTGCAGAAAATCTGCAACATCAAAAACTCACCAAATACCCATTGTGGGAACATGGCTGAAAAGGTTGGAATTTTACGTTTTCATATGAGAGAAACTGATGCCACACTGGTGGGAAAATTTGATGCACAACTGAAGAGCAGCTGAGAATCTAATCCTGCACACACAACCTGCAACAATAAGGCAAAAATCAAAGTTTACCACCAGATATAAATAGGTAAACACAAGTACACCTGCCTCCGAGCAAATTAAATATTAAGAAATCCCCCGGCCCAGATAGCAATCATCCACGGGTACTGAGGGAATTGAGCTCAGTAATTGACAGACCACTGTATCTTATATTCTTAGACTCTCTTGTAACAGGGGTGATGCCACAGGATTGGAGGATGGCTCACGTGGTACTGATATATAAAAAAGGTAAGAAGGTGGATCCAGGAAACTACCGTCCGGTAAGCCTGACATCAGTAGTGTGCAGTTTTTGAGGGCATTATAAGAGATGACCTGTAGAGATATATTGCAGAGAATGATATAATAACTGACATCCAGCACAGATTCATGAAGAATAAGTTGTGTCTAACTAACAAGTTCGGTTTCTATGAGGAGGTAAGTGCAAATCTGGATGTTGGTAATGCGGCTGATGTGATTTATCTCGACTTTGCAAATGCATTTAATACTGTCTTGGGTGGACACTGATAGCTTTGGGCCCCTGTACAAGAAATGTGTCTGGGCCCATCACCCTGCCCAGCATGCAACTTATGATGAGGACAATCTGGCCATAGGATGCCTGAAGCCTTGGGGTCTGAGCAACAGGCCAGATTGCCATCACTATCGCCACCCTACAAGCAATGGCATACATAGAGTTCACAGGGCACCATAGCAAAAGTTCTATTTGGGTCCCCACGCCACTAAAAATAGATTTTTTTTTTACTGAGATGGGGGTATATTACGTAAGCTACTTACTGGTAGCAGTGTTTTTCAGGAGCCCATGACAGCACCAGGAGAGAGCGGATCCGCCCTTCAGGGACAGGAAACCTACAGACATAAAAAGGGCGGCACCTCTCTCCCTCGTCAGTTGGTTTACAGAGCATGAAAGCACCTCCTAGGTTAGTAGCATATAAACAATTTTAAAACATGGTACAATTCACCCAGTGAATAAACTTAGGACTTAATGGAAAGAAGGTGTTGACCCACACAAGAAAAGAGGGTAGGGAATATAAGGGTGCTGTCATGGGCTCCTGAAAAACACCGCTACCAGTAAGTAGTTTACGTATTATTCAGTTGCCATGACAGCACCACGAGAGACTTTCAGAGAAGTAAAAGAGACTAGGGAGGGACAACTGCCTCAAGCACCCTTCCAAACGTGAGATCGGAGGAGCTACCAAAATCTAGTCTATAGTGCTTAAGAAAAGTAGATGGAGAAGACCATGTGGCCATCTTACAAATGTCTTCAATCGACACCTCTGATCTCTCTGCCCAGGAAGTAGCCATGGCTCGAGTGGAGTGAGCTTTTATACCTTGCGGGATCTGCACACCACCTGCTGAATAAGCTAAAGAAATTGCCTCCCTGATCCATCTAGCTAATGTGTTTTTGGACACTCTAAGTAAGGGTATGTGCACACGTCAGGATTTCTTGCAGAAATTTTCCTGACCGGACATTTCTGCCAGAAATCCGCATGCGTTTTTTGTGCGTTTTTTCCCAAATGCATAGAATTGTGGGAAAAACGCAGAAAATCCACAAAAATAATGAACATGCTCATTTTTTTACCGCGATGCGTTTTTTTGTGGAAAAAAACACATCCATGTGCACAAAACATGCAGAATGCATTCTAAATGATAGAATGCATAATGTATGCGTTTTTAATGAGTTTTTATAGCATTTTTAGCACGAAAAAACGCGATACAAATGGGGAATTATCCTTCTTCCAAGTGTTAGTAACCGAAATATATTTAAGAAGACATCTTACATCGAGCGAATGGAATTTCCGCTCTTTATCATTAGTGGGGTTAGAACAGAACGAAGGAAGAACCACCTGTAATCTGTGAAATTTTGAAGCTACTTTCGGAAGGTAAAGAGGATCAGGTTTCAAGATAACTATCTTCTCTAAACTGCATTTGTGGTTTCCACAATTCCCCCTTGCATATATGGAGGCTGTCTAGATAGGGCTTGTAGATCACTAATCCTTCTCGCGGATGTGAGCGCGACTAAAAGGGCCGTTTTAAAAGATAGGATTTTAAAACATACATTCATATACACATAGATACACATACTCCATATAGAATAATGGCCCTATATAATGCTCCATATAGAATAATGGCCCCATATAATGCTCCATATAATAGCCCCCAATAATGGCCCTATATAATGCTCCATATAATGGCCCCCAATAATGGCCCTATATAATGCTCCATATAGAATAATGGCCCCATAGAATGCTGCATATAGAATAATGGCCCCATAGAATGCTCCATATAGAATAATGGCCCCACATAATGCTCCATATCGAATAATGGCCCCATATAATGCTCCACATAGAATAATGGCCCCATATAATGGCCCCCAATAATGGCCCCATATAATGCTCCATATAGAATGGCCCCATATAATGCTCCATATAATGGCCCCCAATAATGGCCCCATATAATGCTCCATATAGAATAATGGCCCCATATAATGCATATAGAATAATGGCCCCATATAATGCTGCATATAGAATAATGGCCCCATATAATGCTCCATATAATGGCCCCATATAATGCTCCATATAGAATAATGGCCCCATATAATGCTGCATATAGAATAATGGCCCCATATAATGCTGCATATAGAATAATGGCCCCATATAATGCTCCACATAGAATAATGGCCCCATATAATGAGTTCTGGGCCAGGCCGAGGAAACCTGGGTTTGATGCAGGCCATAACTATGTATGTATTCTTAGAGTGAGACCAGTGGTCCACAGTCATTTAACCCCTTAAAAACACCAGTTACTTAAATGGGCACAATCGACTGCCCACTTTGATGCCAGTTCTGATGCCCATAACCCATGTGCGCCAGGCTGGAAAGACCTGGGTTTGATGCGGGGCTCCCTGTTCTATCTGTCTCCAGTGTGAGATCAGTGGCCCAAAGGCATTTAACCCTTTGATTAACACCCTTCAGTGCCCACTTTGATGCCCATATTTTAACACCCTTCGGTGCCCACTTTGATGCCAATTTTTGTGCCAGTTTTATAATTTTTCTAGCTGTTTTCAGTGTAGTCACATCAGGGCTCCTCGCTGCATTGTATGTTATTATTGTGATGCTTGTTTTTGTTGTTTAACTTAAAAAAAAAACAGTAAAGAAAAAATTGCCGACTAAGAAACTGAAGAATAAAAAACCAACTTCCGATCAGCCTCCTGCCTGGCGGTCACTTTTGTGCCCGGTATCAGAGTAGAGCGGGTCACATTTATCTGCGGTTTTTCCTTCATGTGAGGGATAAACTGCTGGAGGGAATCTGATCGGTTTTCTATAGGATCGTCCCCAGTCACACCAGATGTGCTGCAGCTCACCGGACCGCGCCCCACAGGACCCTGACGTTACCGCTGTGGCCATCACACAAGGCAGTGGCAGCCGTAACTGCCTGTACTGGCACTATAGCAGGAGCCCGCTGATGCTGTGCCCGGGCCAACACTGCGCATGTGCAGCACTAGCACACACTGCCTGTACTACATAGCCTCAGCACCTGGCTGAGCGCACACTACAGCGGCACACGTGACTGTCCTGTCACACACATCAGGCTGGAGAAGCCAACACACAGCGGGCGGAGCCCAGTGACCCGGAACAGGAAATGAGGCTGCTAATCTCCCAGTGTCACCATGGTAACACAACTCTTTCCATAGGGAGGGAGCGCTGAAGAAGACAGTTTTGACCCAACCAGCGTGCCGTAGCCGAATGACATCAGAGTCACATGACCTGGTAAAAAAAAAAAAAAAGTGAAGCTTAGGAAGCTGAGAGCTCCGGAGAGCAGAGGGCGAGGAGCGGGTCGTCCGATGGGAGCGCGGTGAGTGTCCGCCCTGCGGCCTGATGGGGGATTGTGTGCGGGGCTGTAAGCAATCAGCGGGCGGTCCGAACAGCGCCCCCTGTGTCCAGTGCCTGTCAGATGGGGCAGACTCTGTGCGAGGGACTCCGGTGCCCTGCAGACGTGTTTACACTCCGAGGTAGTGTGTGTGTGTGTGTACAGTGTGTATGTACAATGTGTGTAGTATGTGTTTGAACAACGTGTGTGTAAGTGTATGTACAGTGTGTATATGTGTGTACATGTGTATGTACAATGTGTGTGTAACTGTACAGTGTGTACACGTGTATGCACAATGTGTGTGTAACTGTACACTGTGTGTCCACGTGTATGCACAATGTGTGTAGTGTGTGTATGAACAACGTGTGTAAGTTTATGTACAGTGTGTACATGTGTATGTACAGAGTGTGTATGTGTGTACATGTGTATGTACAGTGTGTATGTGTGTACATGTGTATGTACAGAGTGTGTATGTGTGTACATGTGTATGTACAGTGTGTATGTGTGTACATGTGTATGTACAGAGTGTGTATGTGTGTACATGTGTATGTACAGTGTGTATGTGTGTACATGTGTATGTACAGAGTGTGTATGTGTGTACATGTGTATGTACAGAGTGTGTAGTGTGTGTACATGTGTATGTACAGAGTGTGTAGTGTGTGTACATGTGTATGTACAGAGTGTGTATGTGTGTACATGTGTATGTACAGAGTGTGTAGTGTGTGTACATGTGTATGTACAGTGTGTGTGTAACTGTACACTGTGTGTCCACGTGTATGTAAATTCTATACCTACACACTCACACAATGTTGCAGTACATGTCCCGTCTGATAGACACTGAGCACAGGACACAGCGGGGCCAGAAATGATCTGCTGATAGGAGTGTGGCCAACAGAAGTTTTATCCGCAGTGTGGACATTCTTTGACTCTTGTGGCTCAGTGGTTAGCACTGTGTTGTGGCTCAGTGGTTAGCACTGTGTTGTGGCTCAGTGGTTAGCACTGTGTTGTGGCTCAGTGGTCAGCACTGTGTTGTGGCTCAGTGGTTAGCACTGTGTTGTGGCTCAGTGGTTAGCACTGTGTTGTGGCTCAGTGGTTAGCACTGTGTTGTGGCTCAGTGGTCAGCACTGTGTTGTGGCTCAGTGGTCAGCACTGTGTTGTGGCTCAGTGGTTAGCACTGTGTTGTGGCTCAGTGGTCAGCACTGTGTTGTGGCTCAGTGGTCAGCACTGTGTTGTGGCTCAGTGGTCAGCACTGTGTTGTGGCTCAGTGGTTAGCACTGTGTTGTGGCTCAGTGGTTAGCACTGTGTTGTGGCTCAGTGGTTAGCACTGTGTTGTGGCTCAGTGGTCAGCACTGTGTTGTGGCTCAGTGGTCAGCACTGTGTTGTGGCTCAGTGGTTAGCACTGTGTTGTGGCTCAGTGGTTAGCACTGTGTTGTGGCTCAGTGGTCAGCACTGTGTTGTGGCTCAGTGGTCAGCACTGTGTTGTGGCTCAGTGGTTAGCACTGTGTTGTGGCTCAGTGGTCAGCACTGTGTTGTGGCTCAGTGGTCAGCACTGTGTTGTGGCTCAGTGGTCAGCACTGTGTTGTGGCTCAGTGGTTAGCACTGTGTTGTGGCTCAGTGGTCAGCACTGTGTTGTGGCTCAGTGGTTAGCACTGTGTTGTGGCTCAGTTCAGTGATTTTCAACCTTTTTTGAGCCGCGGCACATTTTTTATATTTAAAAAATCCCGAGGCACACCACCAACCAAAATGGCACAAAATGGTGCGTCCAGGTTTGAGATGAAAGTCTGCAGTCATTCTATGTGACTGCAGGCTTCTGAATTCTCACAGCGCAAGCACGGCACACTTTCAGGATTCTCCCTTGCCGGTGGCCAGAGTGGACGGTCATGACAGCACAAGTATGTGATTTGGATACTTCTGGTCACATTCTAACTAGACGTGTCCGGCCTCAGTCAATTCATTTTCATTGAATGAGGCCACACATGTCTAGTCAGCAAGTGACCACATGTATGTAAATCACCAACATCAGAGAATTATGATAGCAGTGTGCACTGTGAGAATTCAGAAGTCTGCAGTCACATAGTATGACTGCAGACTCGTCACAACCTTGGACATCCCCTTTAATGTTCCTAACAATTAAAAATGAGAATTAGTATCACAAAAAAAACACATTTACATCCAGGTACCTGATAGATGACGTTGTTTGTGGAGTCGCCTCTTTCTTTTCATCTTCACCTTGTCCAGATGCCATGATGACTCTTCTCATCCACCGGCAGAGCTCGTTTCTGCAGACTTCCATCTTCTCCTGTCTTCTGCAGCACATCCCGACACAACACCCTTAAAGATAGCAGTGTTATTATAATGCTCCGGAATAACAATATCTGCCCTAGGCTGAGCCCCTGAGTAAATAATTGCCCCTCACTTTATTCCCAGCACATAATATGACCCTCACTGTCCCTCTTATGGTACATGCCATCCACACTACCCTCTCTCTCTTTTCTATACTTCACACTGCCTTCTCATACGGTGTCCCTCATAGAGAGCCCAGTCTCTCTACTGTGCCCCTTCATTACACTCCTCCTACTTGGCATACTGTCTCCTCCTGGCTGTTACCCTCACACTACTCAGTATCTATTATGTGTCCACTCACACTTTCATCCCCCCATACTGTCTGCACACATTTCTAATAGCCTCCTCATGTACATCCCCCCCCTGCTAACATACCCCTTTGCTCTCTCCATATTTCCTCCTCACACATTCCCCCGACTCCCCATACTGTCCTCACACATCCCATCACCGTTGCTCCCAGTACTGTCAGCACACATTTTTCCCCTCGCTACTGTGTCCACCCCCATCTCCCCACTCACCCCCACAGAATATATCCACTGCCCTTCCGATAGAATAAATCCATCCCCTTCCACAGAATAAATGCACCCTGCCCCACACATGCTAAATAAATTCCAGCCCCCCCCCACGTACACACTGAATAAATCCCCCCCACACACTGAATAAATCCCCCCCACACACTGAATAAATCCCCCCACACACACTGAATAAATCCCCCCCACACACTGAATAAATCCCCCCACACACTGAATAAATCCCCCCCACACACTGAATAAATCCCCCCACACACTGAATAAATCCCCCCACACACTGAATAAATCCCCCCCACACACTGAATAAATCCCCCCACACACTGAATAAATCCCCCCCACACACTGAATAAATCCCCCCACACACTGAATAAATCCCCCCACACACTGAATAAATCCCCCCCACACACTGAATAAATCCCCCCCACACACTGAATAAATCCCCCCCCACACACTGAATAAATCCCCCCACTCACTGAATAAATCCCCCCCACTCACTGAATAAATCCCCCCCACGCACTGAATAAATCCCCCCCACGCACTGAATAAATCCCCCCCACGCACTGAATAAATCCCCCCCACGCACTGAATAAATCCCCCCCACGCACTGAATAAATCCCCCCCACGCACTGAATAAATCCCCCCCACGCACTGAATAAATCCCCCCCACGCACTGAATAAATCCCCCCCACGCACTGAATAAATCCCCCCCACGCACTGAATAAATCCCCCCCACGCACTGAATAAATCCCCCCCACGCACTGAATAAATCCCCCCCACGCACTGAATAAATCCCCCCCACGCACTGAATAAATCCCCCCCACACACTGAATAAATCCCCCCCACACACTGAATAAATCCCCCCCCACTTAATAAATCCCCCCCACACTTAATAAATCCCCCCACATACTCCCCATTAACCCACCCCACGCTGAATCTTCGGTGTCTTCAGCTCCACAGCACAGGAGCACTTACCACCAAGTCTCTTCTTTCTCCTGCGCGCCGGATAGTGACGTCAGCAGCGTGATCACATGACTTGATCACGCTGCTGGCGTCGCTCTGACCCAGCGGTCAGAGCCTCAATTGTACTCGCAGCCGGTAGATGTCTGCGAGTACAATTGATCTCCGGGAGCCGGCGCGCTGCAGCTTCTCTGTGCCGGCTGTCAGCTTGACAGTCAGCACAGAGAACAGCTGACTCCCGTTCCCCGCGGCACACCCGACCATGTGTCGCGGCACACTGGTTGAAAAACACTGGCTCAGTGGTTAGCACTGTGTTTTGGCTCAGTGGTTAGCACTGTGTTTTGGCTCAGTGGTTAGCACTGTGTTTTGGCTCAGTGGTTAGCACTGTGTTTTGGCTCAGTGGTCAGCACTGTGTTTTGGCTCAGTGGTCAGCACTGTGTTGTGGCTCAGTGGTTAGCACTGTGTTTTGGCTCAGTGGTTAGCACTGTGTTTTGGCTCTGGTTAGCACTGTGTTTTGGCTCAGTGGTTAGCACTGTGTTTTGGCTCAGTGGTTAGCACTGTGTTTTGGCTCAGTGGTTAGCACTGTGTTGTGGCTCAGTGGTTAGCACTGTGTTGTGGCTCAGTGGTTAGCACTGTGTTGTGGCTCAGTGGTTAGCACTGTGTTGTGGCTCAGTGGTTAGCACTGTGTTGTGGCTCAGTGGTTAGCACTGTGTTGTGTGAATAAGTCATGTGCTAGTCCTCGGTACTGACCACACATATATTTATACATATAGATGAGATCCCCCTGAGCCGTCTTTTTTCTAAGCCAAACAAGCCCAACCTCTCCAACCTCTCCTCCTATGAGAGGCCTCCATCCCTTGTAATAATCTAGTTGCCCGTCGTTGATACTGATGGGGGATCTATATTGTGAGCCCCAATGGGGACAGTGATGGCAATGAACATCTGTAAAGCGCTGTGGAGTTAATGGCGCTATATAAGAGAGTAACCTAAATATGTTCTGTGTTTTGACTAGAACAATTCCTGTTAACTTGTCGCTCTCAGAGACCTGACTGTGGCAGCAGTAAGGAGCGCTGCTCTGGGAGACTGATGTGTGACGGGCCCTTCATCAACTGAGCCACTCGCACTGGATCAATGGCTCTTACTGGGGGAGAAGTGACTGAGAGCCGAGCAGCTTCTGTACCACCAATACGGCTACACGCTAGGACTACACGGCAACTTAGGTCACACAGCAGCGGGGCACGGACCAGTCACATGACCAAAATACTGGTACACACTAGGACTACACGGCAACTTAGGTCACACAGCAGCGGGGCAAGGACCAGTCACATGACCAAAATACGGCTACACACTAGGACTACACGGCAACTTAGGTCACATAGCAGCGGGGCAAGGACCAGTCACATGACCAAAATACGGCTACACACTAGGACTACACGGCAACTTAGGTCACACAGCAGCGGGCACGGACCAGTCACATGACCAAAATACGGGTACACACTAGGACTACACGGCAACTTAGGTCACATAGCAGCGGGGCACGGACCAGTCACATGACCAAAATACTGGTACACTCTAGGACTGCACGGCAACTTAGGTCACACAGCAGCGGGCACGGACCAGTCACATGACCAAAATACTGGTACACGCTAGGACTACACGGCAACTTAGGTCACACAGCAGCGGGCACGGACCAGTCACATGACCAAAATACTGGTACACGCTAGGACTACACAGCAACTTAGGTCACACAGCAGCGGGCACGGACCAGTCACATGACCAAAATACGGGTACACACTAGGACTACACGGCAACTTAGGTCACATAGCAGCGGGGCACGGACCAGTCACATGACCAAAATACTGGTACACTCTAGGACTGCACGGCAACTTAGGTCACATAGCAGCGGGGCACGGACCAGTCACATGACCAAAATACGGCTACACACTAGGACTACACGGCAACTTAGGTCACGTAGCAGCGGGCACGGACCAGTCACATGACCAAAATACGGGTACACACTAGGACTACACGGCAACTGCATCCAGCTATGATTCAGCAGTCCGTAGTCAGTGGGCGCAGACTTTACTTCTGAGACTGGTCTGGACTGGATTGTGTCTCCTCTTGGAGTCCTGTGAGGATTGAGGCTATGCCTGCACCACACTGTGGTCACACTCTGGCCGTTGTGGTCACGCTCTGGTCGTTGTGGCCACGCTCTGGTCGTTGTGGCCACGCTCTGGTCGTTGTGGCCACGCTCTGGTCGCTGTGGCCACGCTCTGGTCGCTGTGGCCACGCTCTGGTCGCTGTGGCCACGCTCTGGTCGCTGTGGCCACGCTCTGGTCGCTGTGGCCACGCTCTGGTCGCTGTGGCCACGCTCTGGTCGCTGTGGCCACGCTCTGGTCGCTGTGGCCACGCTCTGGTCGCTGTGGCCACGCTCTGGTCGCTGTGGCCACGCTCTGGTCGCTGTGGCCACGCTCTGGTCGCTGTGGCCACGCTCTGGTCGCTGTGGCCACGCTCTGGTCGCTGTGGCCACGCTCTGGTCGCTGTGGCCACGCTCTGGTCGCTGTGGCCACGCTCTGGTCGCTGTGGCCACGCTCTGGTCGCTGTGGCCACGCTCTGGTCGCTGTGGCCACGCTCTGGTCGCTGTGGCCACGCTCTGGTCGCTGTGGCCACGCTCTGGTCGGTGATATTTGCAGAATTGTCCTGATTCTCTTGGATGCGAGAATCTACGGCCATCTGCACCCGCTCATAGACTACCATGTTATAAAAGTATCCACTTCAGCGGGGGCTACAGGGCAGCTGGTGTCTCACTACAGCAGTTTTCACAAAAACCAAGTTGCAGTTGTATGTGGTTGTTTGTGGCTTTCACTGAAGTCTATGGGAATAGTGAGTTGGGAGCAGTGACGGAAAATCAAACACGTTGAAAAATGTTTGCACCTCTGTGTCATGGTCGGGCCCCTATAGGAAATCATTAGATACAATGTCGCCTGGTATCCCTGACCTAATGATTTCCCAGGAAACGTTTATTACTGGATCAGGCGGGATGGAGAAAGCGTCGTCTGTTACACTGTTCCTTACCATTTTTTGCAGTGTAATAACATATATTAACCAGACAGATGCCAATAATACAATTTTTTTTCCCCCTCTGTGTGGCAATAGAGCCTTATTTAAATATTTAGTGTTTTGGGCGACTTTTCGGCATACACGTTAAATGTAGGGCAAAACCGAGTTTGAGCATGGCCTTGTAACTGCTAAATCTTGCTCCATATCCCATAAATGAATGTATGGCAGGGCTCAGCTTCTATCACATTCTGTCCTAGGCAGGGATACATTACATGACAAGCTCACCTTGGGAAAGGATTCTGCCTAAAATAAAAAAAACTTCTGGCTAAAATTAACTGCTGCCATCGGGATTTTATAAATAGAGTTTTTACAGCAAAGTGCACAAACATGCAAAAATATATTAATAATTTGAGGGCCAACAGCCCGAAACACCGTGTCTGCGAATTGAGATACTGATTTGGCTTTTACCCTAAGTCATATTGCACGACTCGTTAAAGGGTTGATTGTGACTTGTAGGATCGCTACTTCCAACAGGTGGCGCTGTAGAGTATAAGTCCTCTTTTTCTCAGAAGAGGCAATTTGCATATTATTTTTTAAGAAACTGATGTGTTTCTTTTCTATCCCTTTCTGTCTTGGGCTCACACTATATATTGTATGTCTCTATCCTACCTCTGTAATGTCATCAGTGAGATTACTGTGGATTCCACCATTGTGGTTTTTCTAGATTTCAGCACATATATTAGAAGACAAGGCCTACTATCTAATTGTATGGGCGCTTCCCAAGTTTTCCCATCTGGTGCAGGACTGGGCATGTTTATTTCTACATGCCCAATCCTTTCATCTCATGGGTAATTTTGGCACAGGGGTTCTGACAACAGTTTATTCCGCTCTACCCTTCGTAAAAGCACCATTGCTCAGCCAGTGTGGCGGTTTATCGTGGATAATGGAGATCTAAACATTATCTCATCACCTACGCCCATTTTTAATGAAGGCCTAGCTCTCCTTTTTACATATAGACTAGATGGTGGCCCGATTCTAACGCATCGGGTATTCTAGAATATGCATGTCCACGTAGTATGTTGCACAGCCCACATAGTATATTGGCCAGCCATGTAGTATATTGGCCAGCCATGTAGTATATTGGCCAGCCATGTAGTATATTGGCCAGCCACGTAGTATATTGGCCAGCCACGTAGTATATTGCCCAGCCACGTATGTAACAGGTTAAAAAAGACTTAAAATAAAAAATGAACATATACTCACCTTCCGAAGAGCCGCTTGAAGTCCTGGCGCCTGTGCAGCATCAACAGTAAAAAGTTGGTCACACAGGGTTAATAGCTGCGTTAATGGAGTGCGTTACACCGCAGTCCATTAGCTCTGCCATTAACCCTGTGTGAGGGCTGACTGGAGGGGAGTACGGAGCGGGCACTGACTGCAGGGAGGAAGGAGCTGCCATTTTGCCGCCGGACTGTGTCCCTGTCGCTGATTGGTCGCGGCAATACAGCCACGACCAATAAGCGACTTGGATTTCCATGACAGACAGAGGCCGCGACCAATGAATATCTGTGACAGACCAACAGACAGACAGATGGAAGTGACCCTTAGACAATTATTTAGTAGATGATTTTTCACGTATTACAAAAATACGGACCCAAGTTCCATCAATGTTTTCCGATCTGATTTTTAACAGTTCTTCAGTTTTTACCATCAGGGTTTTTCACAAATGATTAAAACCAATAAATACGCCCTCTGTGTGCTCTCTGTGCTTCTCATGGACCCATTGATTTGTATGGGCAATTTTGGTCCACAATTCTACTCAAAAACAGACATGGTTATAATATTAGTATTTTTTTCTAGTCACCTTCCACGACAGCCACTTCGGAGGTTGTCTTCCCCGCCCTAATAGGGGACAGGAACACAGAGGTTAAATACCCCTCCCCTTCCTGCACCACCAGTGTTTTCCTGTCCCCTATGGGGCATGAGGAGATTCTGAAGGGGCTGCCGTGGCCGGCGACCGGAGCTCCACTTACCAGATAAGCCGGGCAGCATGGAGGTCGGGCATTTCCTCCTCAAAAACGCTGCTCCCGTCTCCTTTCTTCGGAGGGACTCGGGACCTTCCCGCCCCTCCTGCGCTCTCTTCGTGGGGTAATGCGGGGTGGTGACGTGCGTACCGGGGGCCTCCTGTAGCCCCCCGGTTCCCTCCTCCCTGGCTGCAGCGCTGGAGGTGGCGCGCGTCCCGGAGTCTGTGGCCGGCCGATGGCTGGGTCACTTCCGGGTTAACGCGCGTCACTTCCGGTTCACTCAGGTGCGTTCCAGGATGAAGCGCACGCCGGCCGGCAATGGCGTCCGAGCAGCAGATACGCCATACAGGCAGCGTTTTCGGGGGCGTTCCAGGACCCTACCTCAATCGGGCAATATGGGGGGGAGGAGCACTATGACGCTGGGCCATCGATCCTACATAAAGAGATCCGGGTAGCAAGGTAAGCTGTCTGACTGTTACACTACGTGACGGACATGGACGGTGACAGACCTCTTGCTCTGCATCTGCAGATGCCAGCGTTCCCCCTCCTACCAAAGTAAGTAGCAGGTGTCGGGCCCAGCTATCCCGTATATATGTATATGCATGCATGTGTATATATAGCTGTATACCCCTAAGTGGCTTAGCAAACCCTCTTTCAAGTGTGTATGGCCAAACTCCCATTAACATAAGGGAAAAAGCTCTGCTAGTCCTGTACGGATGAGGTCCTACGCGCTGAACAACCCTCGCTGCTGGATAGCATGAGATCCCTCATTAAAGGTGAGGTCCATTCTTCTATGGCCACCTTCTCACAAATGTCGGTGCCTCAGCCTCCGACTCCAAAAAAGAGGAAAAAAGCCCCAGTAGAATCCGACCCAGACCCGGAAAAAATCGAGTCCTCGGGTTCGGAAGATAATTGGGAAAATGAAGACTCCACTTTTACCCCCACCTTTAAACCAGAAAACAAAAAATACTATTTTAATTCTGAGGACATGAGTGACCCAATCAGTTTAGTAAGAGGCACCATGGGGGTAGAGGATGAAGAAGTTACACTCACAGTACAGCATGAGATGTTTGAGGGTCTGAAACCCAAAGATCAAAAAGGATTTCCAGTACATAAGAATTTACGAGATATAATTCTGCATGAATGGGACCTCCCTGAAAAGGGTCTGACTGTGCCATCAGAGCTAAAAAAACGGTGTCCATTGAACGGGGATAACTCCTTGTGGGAGACCCCAAAAGTGGATGTACAGGTGTCCAGGGTAACTAAGAAAACCGCCCTTCCCTTTGAGGACTCTTCTCAACTCAAGGATCCGATGGATCGTAAAATAGAGTGTTTATTAAAAAAGTCCTGGGACACCTCCACAAATTTACTAAAGTCCAATATAGCCTCCACTTGCGTGGCCAGATCTCGATTTGTCTGGTTACACAAGCTTGAGGATCACTTGACACAGAGCACCCCAAGAGAGGAGATTTTAGACTGCCTACCCTTGCTACAGAAAGCAACGGGGTTCCTAGCCGATGCTTCTGCTGAATTGTTCCGAGCAGCCGCGAAAGCTGCCGTCCTCTCTGACTCATCCAGGAGAGCACTTCGGATAAAATCCTGGGGAGGCGATTTTGTCTCCAAGTACAAATTATGTAGCATACCCTTTCAGAGTCATAATGTATTTGGACCCGTTCTGGATGATATTTTGGATAAGGCGGCAGATAAAAAGAAATCTCTCCCTGAGCAGAAGATTCCTAAAAAACGCTTTTTTCGTCCCTCCCGTGACCAATCTTCGCAGAGAGAAAAAGGCAAAACGGGAAGGTGGAGCTATCCCAAGGGAGGCAGGGGAAAAAATATCCTGGCCCCTCAGGCCCAGCAAACTCCAGATAAGCAATGACTGTGCTCCGGTCGGGGGTCGACTCTCACGCTTTTTCACCAAGTGGCAGACCATCTCCACAAATCAGTGGGTCCTTCATACCGTTCAAGAGGGACTAAAAATAGAATTCGTGAGACCACCCCCACAATGCTTAAGGATAACCTCCCTTCAAAACCCAGACCTCCAAAACTCCTTGTTACAAGATCTACAAAAACTACTGCATTCAAATGTGATCTCGCAGGTATCGAAATTGGAAAAAGGACGTGGTGATTATTCACGCCTTTTTCTGATAACCAAGCCATCGGGGAAGAACAGAATTACCATAAATTTGAAACCCTTAAACGAATCAGTCCGGTATAGGACATTCAAAATGGAGACAGTCAAATCAGTAATCCCCCTCATCGGTCAAAATTGGATGATGGCGACTGTGGATCTGAGGGATGCGTATTACCATGTGCCAGTCCACCCAGAGCACAGGAAATTTCCTCAGATTCGCAGTCTCCAAGAGTCACCAGATCGAACATTTCCAGTTCAATGTTCTCCCCTTCAGCATCTCATCGGCCCCACGGGTTTTCACGAAAATTATGGTGGAAGCAATAATCTTCATCCGTCAACAAGGAATATGCATCGTCCCGTATTTAAAGGGAACCTGTCACCCCGTTTTTTCAGTAGGAGATAAAAATACCGTTAAATAGGGCCTGAGCTGTGCTTTACAATAGGGTATTTTTTGTCCCCTGATTCCCTACCTATGCTGCCGAAATACCTTACAAAAGTGGCCTTTTTCGCCTGTCAATCAGGCTGGTCAGGTCAGATGGGCGTGGTCACAGCGCTGTTTCTCCCCCACATCTTGCTTAAGTTCCCGTTGGTGGCGTAGTGCTTCTCGCATGCGCAAGTGCCGAATGCACTGAGCAGCTGTAGAAAAAGAGCGCGCTCACCGCTATTCAGCGGTTTCTCGGTGGGCGCGGCCATCTTCCTGAGGCCGCGGGTGCGCAGATGGAGTCTCCTGCTTCCCGGGGCTTCAGGAAAATGGCCGCGGGATGCCGCGCATGCGCAGATGGACATCGAGGCGACCATTTTCCTGAAGCCGAGATTCAAACTCGGCTTCAGGAAAATGGCCGCCGCGATGTCCATCTGCGCACGCGCGGCATCCCGCGGCCATTTTCCTGAAGCCCCGGGAAGCAGGAGACTCCATCTGCGCACTCGCGGCCTCAGGAAGATGGCCGCGCCCACCGAGAAACCGCTGAATAGCGGCGAGTGCGCTCTTTTTCTACAGCTGCGCAGTGCATTCGGCACTTGCGCATGCGAGAAGCACTACGCCACCAACGGGAACATAAGCAAGATGTGGGGGAGAATGACCACGCCCATCTGACCTCACCAGCCTGATTGACAGTCGAAAAAGGACACTTTTGTAAGGTATTTCGGCAGCATAGGTAGGGAATCGGGACCAAAAATACCCTATTGTAAAGCACAGCTCAGGCCCTTTTTAACAGTATTTTTATCTCCTACTGAAAAAACGGGGTGACAGGTTCCCTTTAAACTACTTTGTTATTATGGCTCCATCTGCCCCCCCGTCTGGAAACAGACGTATCAAAGACCCTAGAGATAATACAAAACCTGGGTTGGATCCCAAATCTGGAAAAATCAGAGTTCCATCCCTCCATAAGAAGGAAATTTCTGGGAGTGCTACTGGACTCGGAAGTAAGAACATTGTTTCTGCCCAAAGATCATCAAATCAACCTTGTCCGCAAAGTAGCCAAATTCAGAGGCCAGCGTGCACCGACCCTCAGAGAATCGATGTCTGTACTAGGGTCCCTGACCGCATGTATACAATCAGTTTCCTGGGCCCAGGCTCACACTCGAGCTCTCCAGACGTACGTGCTCCTACATTCCAGGACATGACAGACTCCATTGAGTCAAAAGATTCTTCTCCCTGGCCATGTGAAATCAGCTCTAAAATGGTGGCTAGATTACCAAAATCTCCAGAGAGGAGTCAGCTGGGATCACCTTCCCCTAAAAAACACTCCGCTCAGATGCCAGCAAAAGAGGCTGGGGTGCAGTGGTAGAGGGTTTCCACTTTCAGGGACAATGGGCATCGAATATCAGCAGCAGCTCCTCGAATCTAAGAGAACGGAAAGCTGTAGAGGAAGCCCTAAAGGCGTCATCTACACTGATCAAAAATCATCACGTTCGTATTTACTCGGACAATATGACCACGGTAGCCTATCTACGACACCAGGGGGGAACAAAGTATGCCTCTCTAAAGGAAGTAGCTGCAAGAATATTTTTCTGGGCAGAGAAAAACCTTCTATCGGTCACTACGGTACATCTGAGGGGGTTGGACAACACTCAGGCGGATTTCCTCACGTTCATCCAGGAGAGTGGTCCCTAGACCAAACAGTGTTTCAATCCCTAACCTCAAAATGGGGTACTCCAGAGGTGGATCTATTCGCCAACAGGCAAAATGCGAAGGTAGAAACATTTTTCTCCCTTCATCACAAAGACAAGGCACAGGGAATAGATGCCTTCTCACAGCAGTGGAAGTTCAACCTTGCATATGCCTTTCCTCCCATTCCCATGCTGGCGAAAACTCTGCAAAAGATCAGAGCGGACGGAGTGACCACAATCTTGATTTCCCCATTGTGGCCTGGGAGGAGTTGGTACAGCGCCCTGTTAGATATGGCCCTGGAAGGTCCCTGCCTTCTACCTCAAAAGCTCGATCTCCTACACCAGGGTCCCCTACTATATCCGGACCTAAACAGGTTGAACTTGGCAGCATGGCTACTGAAGCCACAATCTTAAAAGCTAAAGGACTCTTGGATGATGTAATTCAGACCCTTCAAAAAAGCAGAAAGGCGGTAACCAATGCCATCTATACTAAGGTCTGGAAAAAATGTACGTCCTAGGGCTCCCCAGAAGTTCCAGACCCCTTCAATCCTGATATAGCGAAAATCTTACAATTTTTACAGAAGGACTTGGAAATAGGCCTTACCCCTAGCACACTCAAAGTGCAAGTATCGGCCCTTAGTAGCTTTTTTGATTTGAATTTAGCCAATCACTGCTTGATCAAGCGATTTATGACAGCAGCATCCAGAATTCGTCCTACGCTCCGTAGTGGGGTGCCTTCCTGGGACCTCAATACAGTACTTAACGCACTAACCCAGGATCCATTTGAACCCCTGCTATAACCATAAAGAACTTAACTTTGAAAACAGTCTTTCTAGTCACAATCACTACGGCTAGACGTATTGGTGAGTTACAGGCCCTGTCAATACAGGAACCTTATCTAACGTTCACTACGGATAGCATTATACTAAAACTAGACCTGTCTTTTTTACATAAAGTGGTCTCGAATTTCCACAGAGATCAGGACATTCTACTACCTTCAATTTGCCCGAACCCCTCCAACCCTAAAGAACAGACCTTCCACACCTTGGATGTTCGCAGGGTGGTCCTATCTTACTTACAACAGACTGAAGCCTGGCGAATTGATCAAAATTTATTCATCCAGTTCTCGGGACGAAACAAGGGAAAGAAGGCGGCAAAAAACACTATCGCAAACTGGATCAAACAGTCTATTTGTCTGGCTTATTCATTTCAGGGACTGGATCCACCTGCCTCTCGGAAAGCACACTCTACCCGAGCGATGGCAATATTATGGGGAATGCTTCATCAGAGCAGATATGCAGAGCCGCCACCTGGTCATCCATCCATACGTTCACCAGACATTACCGGCTAAATTTCAATAGGGATTTAACATTTGGCAGACGTGTTCTGCAGGCCGTGGTCCCTCCCTAGAGAAATTAGCTGTTGGTACTACGAAGTGGCTGTCGTGGAAGGTGACTAGAGAAAATAGAATTAGTTCTTACCGGTAATTCGGTTTCTAGGAACCTTCCACGACAGCACTAATTTCCCTCCCTATCTGATATTCTTATTGGATGATTCCTGCACTTTTGTGGTAATTATACATGCTACTGTGTCCAGGAAAACACTGGCGGTGCAGGAAGGGGAGGGGTTTTTAACCTCTTTGTGTTCCTGTCACCTATTAGGGCGGGGAAGACAACCTCCGAAGTGGCTGTCGTGGAAGGTTCCTAGAAACCGAATTACCGGTAAGAACTAATTCTATTTTTTCACCAGACATGTGAACAGCTCCATATATTATAATGGGTACGTGTTCTGTCCAAGAAAACCACAGACCGAACAATTATTTAAGTCATGAGCGTCATAATGAAGCCTTAGTGCTCAATGAATTATTGCGTTTTCGCAGTTTTGTCTGTTTTGGTGTTATCAATTTTTTTCATTTGTGCCTTATTCTTTTTCTTTCTTTTTTTTTTTTAATTTGCGCCTTTTTTAAAGTCTATAGTCAGCGGTCCATCAATTGTAACTTGTTGTAAAGCTTAGTGCAAATGTGCTAAGTAGTGCTTTCGAGGCAGCGTATTTTCACTGCGTCCAAAATGCTGCGTTCTATTGAATGCAGGTAAATCTGCATATGTTAATTGATCCATGCGAATTCACCGCTTTCCATTGAGAAATTGACATCAGCAGCTACAGATACTGACGTGACGGATGGACCGAGGTCACACAGCTCTGCTCAGCAGAGTTTAAAGGGAACCTGTCAGCAATTTTGTCCGATATAAGATACGGCGATCACCTTTCAGGGCTTATACACAGCATTCTATAACCACCTGAAAGAACTGACAAATAACTTATTATACTGCCCTGCTGAGTGGTCCGGTCCGAGGTGTGTCGCAGGTCCTGGTGCTGCGCTTCCCATCTTCTTATGATTGCCGCCCTCCTGCTTGCTTCTTGTGGATGACATGACCCTGCATCATCCACACCGGCTCCCCGGCATGGCGCTCTGGCGCAGGCGCACTTCTCTGACCTGTTGTGGGCAGAGCAAAGTACTGCAGTGCGCAGGTGCAGGGCTCTTTGACCTTTCCTGGCGCCTGCCCACTGCAGGACTTTGCCCTGCCCGCAACAGGTCAGAGAAGTGCGCCTGTGCAGGAGCGTGATGCCGGGGAGCCTGTGTGGATGGTGCAGGGTCATGTCATCCACAGGAAGCAAGCAGGAGGGCAGTGATCATAAGAAGATCTGCGAAACCCACCGGACTGCCCCGCAGGTGAGTATAATAAAACAGTTATCCGTTCTTCTTCCAGGTCGGGTTGGGGGCAGATATACAGCATTATAGAATGCTGTATATCAGCCCTTAAAGGTAATGGCCGTATCTTATATCGGCCAAAATTGCTGACAAGTTTCCTTTAATATGCTTAGGTTGGTGAGGTAAAGTGATAATGGGGGCAGACATTTCTCAGGTGGTAACATAGTAACATAGTTAGTAAGGCCGAAAAAAGACATTTGTCCATCCAGTTCAGCCTATATTCCATCATAATAAATCCCCAGATCTACGTCCTTCTACAGAACCTAATAATTGTATGATACAATATTGTTCTGCTCCAGGAAGACATCCAGTCTTGTCTGCAAAATAACTAGGAACAGTCCCGACAGCAGATCAGGAGAGGTGTATCCAAAAAGAGCAAGGAAAACTGGAGCCGATGCCTTCCACGGCCAAGCACAGTTCAGCGCTTATCTTTGACTAGATGGTGGCCCGATTGTAACGCATCGGGTATTCTAGAATATGCATGTCCTCGTAGTATATTGCCCAGTCAGATAGTATATTGCTCAGCCACGTACTATATTGCCCAGTCACGTACGTAACAGGTTAAAAAATAAAAAATAAACATATTCACCATCCGAGAGTGTGAGAGTCAGTAAGGTTTTTTTTTTTATTATTATTTTTAACATTAGATCGTTTTACTATTGATGCTGCATACGCAGCATCAATAGTAAAAAGTTGGGGACACACAGGGTTAATAGCGGCGGTAACGGAGTGCATTACCCGCGGCATAACGCGGTCCGTTACCGCCGGCATTAACCCTGTGTTAGCGGTGACCGGAGGGGAGTATGCGGGCGACAGGCACTGACTGCGGGGAGTAAGGAGCGGCCATTTTCTTCCGGACTGTGCACGTCGCTGATTGGTCGCGGCAGTCATGACAGGCAGCTGCCGAGACCAATCAGCGAATGAATAACCAGGACAGACAGACGGAAGTGACCCTCAGACAATTATATAGTAGATTGGAGCAGTTACCAGTCTTACTTTCCAAGGCTTTCGGTAGTGTCCCTCTAGCACGGGGGTGGGGGATCTTTTTTTTCTGACAATGGCCACTTGGATATCTGTACCATCCTTCAGGGGTGTTAGTTTGGAGTATAAAATCCTAAAGACAGGGTGTCTTTCCAAGCGGGTGCCTGAGCCGGTCTGGCTGAAATAGTGGTGGTGTGCACATAGCAAAGGAATCCGCTAAAACAATTTCTCATGTGACATTAATCTAATTTCTAGCTGTAGACAACCTGATGCCTCCGCTCTTACCGCATTCCTCCTTAAATATAGGTCATTCTGTCAGGTCACACCTTCACCTGGAATGATGACAACAAAAGCGGTGTTAGCTGAGACCTTCAGGTTATTGTGGCTGACGTATTCTCCTGTAGTGTAGGTAAGATCTACACACACGGCACTGAATGTAAATCGTGGTTCTGCTGCCATGCACAGCTATGGTTCCAGTAGGAAAAATGCTTGTGGGCAACCACTGCTAAAGCCAACCTGACCCACCGGGAATCGTAGCCATGCACCACAATCGGGGAATGTACGCCAGCCTGGCTCGGGCAGCTGTAGCTGCCATAAATACGCCAAACGTGGCTACATTTTTGCATAATTTTCTGCTACGTTTTACGCCGGTTTTAGATTTTTGGTGAACCTGGTTCATGGTCCAAAGCTTCGTAAGTGTTGGCTTCATCTGTATTTTACTAGTCTTCTTCTCATGTTATGTAAGGGTGGGGTGATCTTTTTATTGTTTTCTTGTTTATCAGAGAAGTAGATAATTTTTTTATTTTTTTCCTTTTTTATGATGTGTTTGTGCAGGACCAGAATTGTGGTGCTTGTTGCTGGAGGTGTAATTTGGATATGAGCTGAAATCCTGGAGTGGATTACCATAAATGAGGTCACGCAGATTATCCATATGGGTTGTGCTTAATATACTTTCGTGAAATCATAAAAAATGTGTTTTATTTGACATTGAAAATGTTACATACAAATATTAAATTTTATTATTTTATGTAAAATTTAATGACTATTTAGAATATTAGGGAATCTTGACACAATGTAAGATATTATTTTTGAGACTTTTTATGTGAATTTGGTACCATGTATGGTTTCAGGCAGGTAATAGATACTAAGAAGTAATATTATGACTCAGAAAACCTGTGTCTGCTGACTGGGCGGACAGCTGGGACCCCCACTACTCCTGCAAACCGGTATCACAAAGGCCCCTGTGTGAATGGAAATGGCGTGTCGTTTAGTCACCACTTCTCCTATAGAACTTAGGCCACGTTACTGACACCAGGGCTGTGGAGTCGGAGTCCATCATGATGGAGTCTGTATAAAATGGATTGACTTGACTCCTAAAATATATAAGTTGGGTACAGTAGAACAATGCAGGATGTGCTGAATATTTTTTAAGAATTTGGAAAAGTTATGAAATGTTGTATCCTGATCTAAGGATCTTGACTTTTAGTTGAGATGAATCTGTGCTGCACTTTATGCACATGCTCAGTAGTGAGGCAGTGCTGTGAAGTCGGGAGTCAGGGAAATTGAGGAGTCTGAGGTTTGACTTACCGCCTCCACAACCCTGACTGACACATTACAGGGTAACTAGTGTGACAAAGTCACTGGCAAAGTGCTGGAGGAGAGGTATGTGTCACTGAGGTTATTAGCTTCAGTGGTTTGAAACCCTTAAGGCTATGGGCACACGTAGAATGGAGCTCTGCGGGTTTTTCCGCAGCGAATTTCATAAATCCGCAGGTAAAAGGCACTGCATTTTACCGCGGATTTTGTGCGGATTCCACCTGCAGTTTTACACCTGCGGATTCCTATTGTGGAGCAGGTGTAAACCGCAGTGGAATCCGCACAAAGAATTTAACATGCTGCGGAATGTAAACCGCAGCGTTTCTGCGCATTTTTTTCTGCAGCATGGGCACTGCGGATTGCGGTTTCCATAGGTTTACATTGTACTGTAAATGCATGGAAAGCTGCTGCGGACCCGCAGCTGCAGATCCGCAGCAAAATCTGCAACGTGTGGGCATAGCCTAAAATTTGCTATAGCACACGAAGTGTTGAGAGGGGTTAGTCAGCTACTTTGTTTAAGGGCTGGGCTTTTGAGAACAACCATAGAGCTGTTGGGAGATTGTTGTCCATATCTCCACCCCATGGTGTGGCCTGCTGAGTCATTCAGGGTTCAGTAGGCCTGGAGTGTGGAGCTCCAGTGCAATGTGTCATGTTAAGGAAAGCTGAACCTTGTGTATGCTGATTTCATCTGAGCAGGCGGATCCCCGCAGACGTATGGACTGTGATATACCATTTTGTTTTCCTGTTTTACCGAGGACTGTGTTTATTTTTACTTCACTGTGGTTTATGCCTCATGTACATAATAAAGCCATGAAGGACTTAAAAAGACAGCGTTCCTGTGTCCTACCTCTGTACAGGTGAGTGAGCTGACCTACCACACCAGACACCGCCTCCATGACCTTAATGCTCAATGGTGTAATAATAAGTATTAATCTATATGATCGGCTTCTTTGACTATTGCTATATTGGGCATTCCCATTCCATTTACCTCTGCAAGACTTATGACCACTTTATACCAGCCAATAATCGAGTAACAAATGTTCTTGGGTCCATAGTCGGGCCAAGCATTCCTATCTAGTCGGCTGGCAATCGCCGAACTAACAAGCAGTATTGCTCATTTGGTGGGTGTGATGATTTGTAAGCAGGGTTAGTAATCGTTGTTCTTGGCAGCAAATTTCCTGCGTGTAAACAGTAGATGTGCTGCTGATACTGATGATATTCTATCTGTACAGAACAAGCGTATTAACGATCAATCTGGGTGCATAGAACGTTCATGGCTCTGTGCGAGTCAGACAGGAAACGACCACCGAAAGGATGTGTGCAATCCAACCGGTGGTTGTTTACCGGTCTCAATCCACCAGACTAATGGGGCCATTAACAATGATGTCGCCTGACAAGCAAGTGTCTTGCTCGTTCATCAGGTAATTGCTGGCCTGTTTACACAAACTACTAAAAGCTCCTTCCTATATTATTGGCTTGTCTAATTGGGCACTGTCGTGTTTTCTTGTGGGTAAGGCACAGGTTGGTTTGCTCCTGGCAGGGGAGTTTGTTACATGTTCTTTTACATCGGCCATATTGGTATTATTCTGGAGACATTTCTGCAGGCTGTGTGGTACACATGTCTATAGGCAGGACTGGACGGAGCAGTGGTGACAACCCCCTTGTACATGTGTGCCGGTACCAATACTCGGAGGTAGTCGGCCTTTGGAACCTACAAGTGGGTGACGTCATTGTAAATGAAGTGATAACGTGAAACAAGAAAGCCGATCTCCTGATCCAGCCTCGTCGGGGAGTCCTGTGCTGTAGGGATTGGTGTACACCGCTGACTCGGGATACTTTAGCGCTGGGCAATATAAGCTGCTTTTTAGTGGATTTTTTTATGATTAGAATTGTTTCCTTTAATTAAAAAAGACATTTAGGTGATAGATTTCCAAGGAAATAGAGAGAAGCAAGCTTCCGCTGCTTCCCGTCCAGCTGTGCCCACATAAAGCAGGTGCGGCCATGTTACAGGGTGCGGCTGTCATGGCACTGTGTTTGTCATGGTCAGAGTAATACAATTTTGGTGATTATGTTATACACTGTGTCTAATGACTGGGGGCACGCGATCATTGCAGCCACGTTTCTGGCATGGAGCCAACAGCCATTGATATGAAATAAACGTTCTAACCCCCATCAGTGAGGATGCGAGGAACCACTAATAGACATCTATAAGTGTATGTGTGAACGTTTCTTGCATTGTATCCTTTGTATCTTTATGTATACAGCCTCCTTAAGTGTTAAGTTCTGTCTTAGTCAATGTGTGCACGTGTTATTCTTCCAGAGTGTAGCATGAGAGCCCCATTAAATGGTCGGTGCCGGCAGAAGAGCCTGAGCACGCACTGAGGAGCTGTAGGGCTGCGCCGAATCTTCCTATTGAGGTGAGTCGTTCTTTCATATTGTTTTTCAAATTGTAAGAAGAAAAAAAATTCCTAGAGGTTGAAGAAGCATTTCTCCTAGGGTGTTTCCTTTACCTTCCGTTTGTAGGTGCTCCATTTGGAAGTTGTTGTGGGCCTGTTCACTGAAGATCTTTCAGCTCCTCTGACCTGTCTGTAGTAAATCATTGCCTTCTATGTGAAACACCAATTCTGAAGCCTCTTTTCTTAAAACTCCAGTGTACTGTTCTTCTTTTATTCTTCCTACAAGTGTATGAATAAATTGCAAGAGGTTTTCTTCACCAGACTACTAACACCTCCCTATTAGATAAGTAATAACTTACAGATCGGGGGGAGTCCAACCACTGGGACAAACGCCGATCGCCAGAACGGAGCACTCTTTGCCTCCATACGGTGGAGCGGCAGCACATGTGCTCAACCTCCGCTTCATTCATTCTCTGAGGGGCTTCCAGGAAAAGCAGAGCGCAGCACTTGGCAGTCCCTTAATCCATGGCGGGGCAATCACTCTGCAGCTCCATTCTAACTGGCGATAAGTAGGATCACACCAAGGCCAGACCTTCACAGATCTATAATGATCACCTGTCCTGTTATACCCAGTGGATAGGTGGTAATTTCTCTTCAGCAGACAACCCCTTGTAAGATTTGGGTACTACAATCTCTTGACGTGTCCCCAATGAGTGATGGCAGTGTCAGACTGTGTAGGCACAATCACTTTGACAAGAGGAATTACCGGTAGTATATTAGATGTTATCGCTGCCCCCGTTGGGGCTCACATGTAAATTCCCTATCAGTATGTCTTTGGAGCACCAAGGTGAAGGCCACACTAAACACTGGGAGAATATATGGTACAAACTCGTTAGAACAGATCATTGGGCCTAAATTATCCAAAGCTCAGCTCTGATTGTTACTGTCAATCAGTTTTATAAAGGAGTCCCGCTGTGTACCAAACGACTCTGCATAAAGTTAGAAGAAAATATACATGTTGTAAATGGATGCCTCCAGAGCAGAGTAGTGGGCTTAATTCACGGAGTGACCAAGCTCTAAATGGTGGGTTACATTGGATAACCCAAACAATGTCACCTGACTGATTTGCCTGCAGTCTGTATTATGTTGTACATTAGTCGAGCTTTATACCATTCTAGACGCCCGTACTTGCCATCAGTCCCACGTCAGGTGGCATAGTCCCTCAATCCCAGACCACAAAGAGGGTTGTGTTTATGCATTGGGGGGTTGAAATGTCCTGATTTACAATGGATCGGGAGGCCATAATTGTTACAGCCATCAAAATATCCAGAATATCAATGTATTTATGGGTGAAAGATGAAGTAACTAATAAAAATAGGAATAATGATAAGCACATAAAATACTGTAATTTTTTTTTCTTGCATTCAGGTGTATGAGCCTCATCTGTCTAATGATTGGAATTCAATAATCTATTAATGTGGTGTTTTCATCTTTTTGTTCCGGAAAGCACCTCTTCTTGGCTTCCTGTTTCCTCGGGGGGCTGCTCGACCAGCAGTATAGTCGAACTGCTGACCAATCTTAGGAACAGTCACAGACAGAATAAGACCTCTATATAAGAGCAATAAAGGAATCATTTGCAAACCAATTGCTTATCAAAATTAATAATTCTACCTGTTCTGGAGGCGACAGTGGCCTCCTTACCTCTTTAGCCCCTGTACAGCTGCACAGGTTGCACCCAGGACTGTGGGGTCGGTAAGCCAAACCTCCCACTCCGATTCCTCAATTTCCCTGACTCCGACTTCCTCACACATGGATCATGTTTAAGTGATAAAGTTCCTGTAGTAAAATGGTACCATCAGGCTTTTCATCACCTTTATGATACAATAATTACCCTGTTTACTTGCCTAGTTTCCCTCCAGCAGTACTTGAGATGAGTGCAGGGCTGCAGGCATTCCTTCCCAGAGCCATTTTACTCAATCTGTAGAGGAGGAACCTCACCATTGAGCATGATCATAAAGTGCAGCACAGATTCATCTCAACCAAAAGCCTAGATCCTTAGATCAGAAACAGAACAGACATTTATAGGACCTTTCATAACTTTCCCAAATTCTCATGAAACAATATTCAGCACATCCTGCATGGCACTACTGTCCCCAATTTATTATATGTTTTAGGAGACGGAATCGGTCCATTCTATACTGATACTGGCTCTGCAGCACAGCTTGCACCGATGCTATGTCCGTCCCTGATGTGTCCGCCTTCCGATGCTGCTAGTTGAGGCCGCTTTGCCATGCTGTCTGGATCCGGCCAGATTCAGAACAGTGCTTACAATCTAAAATAGCTTGTAGGCGCTGTGCTTCTTGTCTAGGAGACCAGCCACTACTAATAGATTCCAGCGGTGGCTGGTAACCTAGGCAATGAGCAGTAATGAAATAAAATAAAATCTCTATTATTGAAAACTGAGAAGATTTTTAATAACAAGTAAATTGCAAAGCACTATTTCTATTTTACCCATTTAAGATGATGGGACAACACCTTTAAACTAAAATGCTGTATAAAGTGTGAAATTTTCTATAAAATGTCAGGCTCCTGAGTGACGACGATGTCACCTATTTTTAGTAGCCCCAGATGCAGTTTTCGGTCTTTGTTCTCCATGGTAGTGGCATCTGTTTACTGTACCTTTTTTTTTCCTCCACCGTCTAAACATCATTGTACTCCTGTTCTCATGTAAACACGCTCTACCTCATTTCACCTCTCCGGCTGTCACAAATGTATAGGACAGGGAGCTCTGCACAGCGTTACTTGCCTCCGATGATGCTTTTTTTGCCTGTGATCTAATTTAGGGTATGTGCACACGTCAGGATTTTCTAGCCGAAATTTCCTGACAAAAAAACGGACATTTCTGCCAGAAATCCGCATGCGTTTTTGACGCGTTTTTTGCACGTTTTTTCAATGCATAGAATAGCGGGAAAAACGCAAAAAATCCGCAAAATTAATGAACATGCTGCTTTTTTTACCGCAATGCGGTTTTTTTTTTTTGCGGGGAAAAAAAACGCAGCATGTGCACATAAATTGCAGAATGCATTCTAAATGATAGGATGCATATGTCTGCAGTTTGTAATGTGTTTTAATCACAAAAAAAGCGAAAAACCTTAACGTGTGCACATACCCTTAAGCACACTTTCAGTCAAAACTTGTCTTCCCTTCTAAACATTTGTGTGCAAATGAAAATCCAGCAGCGTTAAAGAAAAAAAAATCATAAGAAAAGCTCTATAAAAGCTGATTGATAATCTATATTATGGATGTAATAAATACAAATAATTCATCATTTGTAATACAAAATATTTCCATATTAAGGTTGTCAGTAAGTAGTATTGAGAAGAAAATTAGATTGGCTTCATCCCGATAGCTTGTTGAATATGGGAAGCTGGGTCAAAATATGTCTGCGGCCATATGATAAGGTAGATGCGTGATATTTTTGTTACATGTATTGATGAATAGTGATGAGCGAGCTCGTGTGCTAATAGAGTATCTATTCGAGTGTGCTCGAATACTATGTTCAAGTAGCCGTGGCTGCATGTCTCAGCGCTGTTCAACAGCTGCAACACTTGCAGAGATTGACCCTACATGTGTTGCGGCTGATTATCGGGCGGACGGTAGAGGGGAGCCTCTGGCCCTAGCGGGCGGACGGTAGAGGGGAGCCTCTGGCCCTAGCGGGCGGACGGTAGAGGGGAGCCTCTGGCCCTAGCGGGCGGGCTGTGGAGGGGAGCCTCTGGCCCTAGCGGGCGGGCTGTGGAGGGGAGCCTCTGGCCCTAGCGGGCGGGCTGTGGAGGGGAGCCTCTGGCCCTAGCGGGCGGGCTGTGGAGGGGAGCCTCTGGCCCTAGCGGGCGGGCTGTGGAGGGGAGCCTCTGGCCCTAGCGGGCGGGCTGTGGAGGGGAGCCTCTGGCCCTAGCGGGCGGGCTGTGGAGTGGAGCCTCTGGCCCTAGCGGGCGGGCTGTGGAGGGGAGCCTCTGGCCCTAGCGGGCGGGCTGTGGAGGGGAGCCTCTGGCCCTAGCGGGCGGGCTGTGGAGGGGAGCCTCTGGCCCTAGCGGGCGGGCTGTGGAGGGGAGCCTCTGGCCCTAGCGGCCGGGCCGGCTGTAAAGCGTATATACAGAACTCTTTGGATTTATTGTGATCTCTTTTCCAGCTTTTACTCTGCGCAGGATGTTCTATTTCATCCCAGTAAAGTGCTGACTGTTGCTCTATGTAGATCGGTCGATAAGCAGACTTTTAATAATTAACATTAGATTTTTCGGTAATCTTGAAATGTATTTTGGAAAACCGGCCTAATGTTAGTGTGAAACAAGGGGAAGACACTTCAAAGATTTCTCTTGTACAGCGAGTACTCTTCAAAGTTTACTTTTTGGAAGACATTCTTTAAATATTTATAGCGGACATCAAGCGTTTCCTGCAGAATGAGCTCTATGCGTTCATGAAAGCCACTGGATGAGCCAATAAATTCCGAGATCATTGATATTTGAAGAGGAAATTGACGCTTTCAGATTCATATTCCACCTCCCCAGGTTATAGATTTTCCATGTGAATAAAATATGTAATAACATCAGAGAAGCATGGTGCGGTCCTGGGTCATCAGGACATGCGCTACTTTGTGTAGAAGTATTTTTTGTGACCTAAAAGAGCACTGTAGCTGTAAGAGATACTTAGCTATACCTTGTGCATGATATTTCGCTCCATGGTGCCCTGGAATCTCTTCCTCAGGCTATCCACTCTCTCTCTCTTTTTCTTTTTTTTATAAAGCATATATAAAATGAATGTTTCCTTAGGTTACGAATATGTGATTCCTTCTATCATTGTGTGGCTCACACAAGTCCCCATATGATTCATCCATGAGCATTTCCATAGAATGGAGTTAGCACGGACTCCAAAACAGGAAATTAGGAGGGTGCTATCTTCTCAGTTTTGGAGATGAACAGCCTAATTGTCCAATAAATTGGTCATCCCTCACGTTACAACTTCAGGTTAAACTTTTTTTTTTTTCCAGTTTCTAAAGTTTGTCTTGGCACAAATAGTGACTTGAATATAATTTATAATTGTATTGAAAAAGGTATTCTCAAGTTTGAAAGTTCTTGTTCGCTGGAGGTCCAACCGCAGGGACCTCCACTGATCACAAGATTCGTTGTATTCACTCTTGCGGGAGTGTCGAAGTCCAACGCTCTCTTATCTCCGGTGGTCCCGTTAAGAATGAATAGAGCGGCTGTGTGAGTGATCGGCCACCGCTCTTCAGAGCCCAAGTTCTCCGGATTGGAGGAGGTCACTGCAGTTGGACCTCGGCTAACAGGAACTTATCAATTATTGATGGATAAGGGATAACTTTAAAACTTGAGACTACCCCTTTAATATTATTTTGACATTTCTACCAACTTCCCTTAACATTGCCTCCTGATTGTGACTCCACGGTCCCTTAGAGGTCCGCTAGTCTGTGCTATGCAGTCTACCGGTAGATCGCCGTCTAGTAACTGGTCACCACCGCATTTGTATGTCACATGCTCAAGTGTCCCTCTTGCTCTTAATCTGTTTTCAGCAGACACAAGGTAACTGTTTTGTACTAATCTTACTATTTTTATGAAACAGGGATCACAGATGGGTCAAGGGCTCTGGAGAGTTGCAAGAAACCAGCAATATCAGCAAGGATACATAGATCACAGCTTCTTGTCCGCAGAACATGACAGCAATATGAACCATCGGAGACACACACAGGGGGGCATAGATCTCTACCATCTGCTGAAAGCTAGAAAAGCAAAGGATGAACAAGGGTTTATTAATCTTGAAATGCTGCCACCTGAATTAAGCCTTACTATATTATCCTATCTCAATGCAACTGACCTGTGCCTGGCATCCTGTGTATGGCAAGACCTGGCTAATGACGAGCTGCTTTGGCAAGGGTAAGTCACAGTGGCAGATGCGTGGCTGATAACAGAGACTCAACTCCTTTCCTTAATAGGTTTAAAATGGACAGGTGAAAATCAATACATAAATCCAGTCCACTCTTTTGGCATAAATCGGGCACATTATGCCCTATGGCCACGTTCATTGTACACGTCAGAAACATTTCCTGACGCATGCACCGCTGGTGGGGAAATGAGGTGTGACTGTAGGCTTTTGGATGACCTAAGGGCATCGCAACTAATCCAGACTATGATGATCTGATGAACGCTGATAGAATGGCGAGTGCTTGTCATATTGCGAGAGTAATGAATGCAGCTAAACATTAGGAAAGTGTCCGCAAACCTATTAGGGCTTGTTCACACGCTGCATTTGTGCCTCTATTTTTCTTTTTTTTGCTCCATTTTACAGTACCAGCAAAGTGAGTGGGTTTTTTCTGAAATCACATGCACGTGCTGCATATCTTTTTTTCCTTGCGGACTTCAACCATCAGCGCCTTTTAGCCAAAGCGCGTATTTTACACAGTAAATCCTCAATGTGTGCACACAGCCTTAATTTCCTCCGCATGGTGACTGGATACATCTGAATTGTTGACACGCGATCAGATAAGCACGTGTAGCAATTTTTCTCAAGTACAAAATGCCTCCATGTAATGGTGGAAGACTGCCAGGTCTTAATGCAAAAATACTTGATCCAGCAATTAATGTTTTCTCCGAAGTCTGCAGCCTTTTGTTTCATATTGATGGCATGTTTAGTTTTTCCTTCAATTTTCTGATAAAATATGCTAGTTCAGTGGAAACGCTAATGACCCGTAAATATGACCGGGCGCTGTGTAGACGGCATGATCTTCCAGAGAATTGCCTTCCATGTGTACTCTCCAGCCCTTGTAGGTCAATGACCTTGGTTTATGTAGTTCTGTCTATGATTACTTTACTGCTGCATTAACCTTGGCCTGGAAACCCTGCCGCTCACAAGCAGAGATATAGTCTTAAGTGAACTTCGCTCCAGCCTTGCAAGTGATTGAATTGTACTTAGGAAATCAAAGTCCTCACATTCCCATACCCGTGCCTCGGTCAGAACAGACCACAACAATCATTTCTGAACGTACACACATGGTCAAAATTGTTGGTACCCCTCGTTTAATGACAGAAAAACCCACAATGTTCACAGAAATAATTTGAATTTGACAAAAGCAATAATAAATAAAAGATCTATGAAAATGAACAAATGAAAGTCAGACATTGCTTTTCAACCATGCTTCCACAGAATTAAAAATAAATAAATAAATAAAATTCATGGCCTGGACAGAAATGATGGTACCCTAAACTTAATATTTTGTTGCACAACCTTTTGAGGCAATCGCTGCAATCAAACGATTACTGTAACTGTCAATGAGACTTCTGCACCTCTCGACAGGTATTTTGGCCCACTCCTCAAGAGCAAACTGCTCCAGTTGTCTCGTGGTTGAAGGCTGCCTTTTCCAGATGGCATGTATCAGCTCTTTCCAAAGATGCTCAATAGGATTTAGGTCAGGGCTCATAGAAGGCCACTTCAGAATAGTCCAATGTTTTCCACTTGGCCATTCTTGGGTGTTTTCAGCTGTGTGTTTTGGGTCATTACCCTGTTGCAAGACCCATGACCTGCGACTGAGACCAAGCTTTCTGATACTGGGCAGAACATTTCTCTCTAGAATCCTTTGATAATCTTGAGATTTCATTGTACCCTGCACAGATTCTTGACACCCTGTGCCAGATGCAGCAAAGCAGCCCCAGAACATAACAGAGCCTCCTCCATGTTTCACAGTAGGGACAGTGTTCTTTTCTTGATATGCTTCATTTTTCTGTCTGTGTACATAGAGCTGATGTGCCTTGCCAAAAAGTTCCATTTTTGTCTCATCTGTCCTTAGGACATTCTCCCAGAAGCTTTGTCGCTTGTCAACATGTAGTTTGGCAAATTCCAATTTGGCTTTTTTATGATTTTTTTTTTTCCAACAATGGTGTTCTCCTTGGTCATCTCCCATGAAGTCCGCTTTGGCTCATACAACAACGGATGGTGCTATCTGACACTGATGTTCCGTGAGCTTGAAGTTCACCTGTAATCTGTTGTGAAGTTTTTCTGGGCTCTTTTGTTACGGTTCATATTATCCGTCTCTTTGATTTGTCATCAATTTTTCTCCTGCAGCCACGTCCAGAGAGGTTGGCTACAGTCCCATGGAGCTTAAATTTCTGAATAATATGTGCAACTGTAGTCACAGGAACATCAAGCTGCTTGGACATGGTCTTATAACTTTTACCGTTAACGTGTTTGTCTATAATTTTCTTTCTAATCTCCTGAGACAACTCTTTCCTTCGTTTCCTCTGGTCCATGCTGAGTGTGATACACATCATGTCACCAATCATCACAGAGAGTATCTGTAGCCCTATACACAGGCCCACTCACTGATTCCAAGATTGTAGACACCTGTGATGCTAGCTAGTGGACACACCGTGATTTAACATGTCCCTTTTGTCACATTTATTGGCAATTAATTAAAATTCTGTAGAAGCATGGTTGAAAAGCAATGTCTGACTTTCATTTGTTCATTTTCATAGATCTTTCATTTATTATTACTTTGGTCAGATTCAAGTTATTTCTGTGACCATTGTGGCTTTTTCTGTCATTAAGCGAGGGGTACCAACAATTTTGACTGTGTGTACAACTTTTTTTTCCCTATGTGGCCAGTATTATTGGAACTGTATGTAGCGGGATGTGATATCAGGTTTTTGTCGATTTCCAGTTATGCCCACTGTCCAGTCATTTAGTCACTTTGGATATGATCTTAGGACACGGCTGTTATCCCGACCTTTGGTAACAATATTAAAGAAGAACTCTGCACTCCGTACTTGAGGTCCTGTAGTGCTTTTTTAATTGAAACCTAATATCGAAAAAAAAAATTCTGTCTTCTCTCTGACCTTTCTCAGATGTAAGGATTTCTGGCATACGTGTGAAGAGATGGTAGATAAGTGCTGTGCTACAGTATTGGTGAGTAGATTTCTACCATTTCCTCACATTCTCTATCCCAGTAATCCATATACCTGACATGAGATTCCAAACCTCACAGACCATTTTGGATTTAATAGAACAGCGCTCCAGCATCTGAAGAGCGGACAGCTGAGGTCTTCTTTAATCTTGTATGGAAAGGCCCTACACTTGTATCTGAACCTCACGGATGTAGCATAAACCTGAAAGCCGTGCTGATGCCAGTATCTAGATGTCGGCACAATCTTGATTGAATTAGGCAGTGTCAGCCCATCCATGTCATCCTGATGCAGCAGCAAGAAGAAGCGCCATGGGGAACATAAGTCATTTTAAACTGATTGAAAAAAAATGACTAATGTTTTAATTAAAAGAATTGTGTGAAAAGTGGATAAGTTGCTGGGGGTCGCACCAGCACTTCTGCTTTGCTGACTGTTCGGATCAGTGGCATCGTTGAGCAGCTGGCCCAAACTGCACTCTCCCATCCTGTAGGCAGAGGTTGCTTTGCTCTGCAGCATCAGAGGAGCGCAGGGACACAGAAGCTGGTGGGATCCAGTAAATCAGTGGAGCGCAGAGACACAGAAGCTGGTGGGATCCAGTAAATCAGAGGAGCGCAGGGAAGCTGAAGCTGGTGGGATCCAGTAAATCAGAGGAGCGCAGGGACACAGAAGCTGGTGGGATCCAGTAAATCAGAGGAGCGCAGGGAAGCTGAAGCTGGTGGGATCCAGTAAATCAGAGGAGCGCAGGGACACAGAAGCTGGTGGGATCCAGTAAATCAGAGGAGCACAGGGAAGCTGAAGCTGGTGGGATCCAGTAAATCAGAGGAGCGCAGGGACGCTGAAGCTGGTGGGATCCAGTAAATCAGAGGAGCGCAGGGACACAGAAGCTGGTGGGATCCAGTAAATCAGAGGAGCGCAGGGAAGCTGAAGCTGGTGGGATCCAGTAAATCAGAGGAGCGCAGGGACGCTGAAGCTGGTGGGATCCAGTAAATCAGAGGAGCGCAGGGACACAGAAGCTGGTGGGATCCAGTAAATCAGAGGAGCGCAGGGAAGCTGAAGCTGGTGGGATCCAGTAAATCAGAGGAGCGCAGGGACGCTGAAGCTGGTGGGATCCAGTAAATCAGAGGAGCGCAGGGACGCTGAAGCTGGTGGGATCCAGTAAATCAGAGGAGCGCAGGGACGCTGAAGCTGGTGGGATCCAGTAAATCAGAGGAGCGCAGGGACGCTGAAGCTGGTGGGATCCAGTAAATTAGAGGAGTGCAGGGACGCTGAAGCTGGTGGGATCCAGTAAATCTGAGGAGCGCAGGGATGCTGAAGCTGGTGTGATCCAGTAAATCAGAGGAGCGCAGGGACACAGAAGCTAGTGGGATCCAGTGAATCATGGGAGCCCAGGAACCCTGAAGCTGGCCTGAGCCGTTGAATCAGAGGAGCGCAGGGACGCTGAAGCTGGTGGGATCCAGTAAATCAGAGGAGCGCAGGGACACAGAAACTGGTCTGATCCACTGAATCAGAGGAGCGTAGGGATATTGAATCAGGAGTGCAGGGATACTGAAGCTGGTTGGATCCAGTGACTCAGAGGTGCGCAGGAAAGTTGAAGTTGGTCTCATCCAGTGATTCAGAGGTGTGCCGGGGTGATGAAGCTGGTCTCATTCAGTAATTCAGAGGTGCGCAGGAACGATGAAGCTGGTCTCATCCAGTGGTTCAGAGGTGCGCAGGGACGATGAAGCTGGTCTCATTCAGTAATTCAGAGGTGCGCAGGGATACTGAAGCTGGTTGGATCCAGTGAATCAGAGGTGTGCAGAGGCGATGAAGCTGGTCTCATCCAGTGAATCAGAGGAGCTTAGGGATATTGAATCGGGAGTGCAGGGATACTGAAGCTGGTTGGGTCCAGTCAACCAGGTGCACAGGGGCGATGAATCTGGTCTCATCCAGTGAATCAGAGTAGCGCAGGGATACTGACGCTGGTCTGATCCATTGAATCAGAGGAGTGCCGGGACGCTGAAGCTGGTCAGATCCAGTTAATCAGCTGGCTTAAAAGTAGTTATTAAAAGCTCTAAAGTAACAAGATCATAAGTGCTGGGTAGGCCCCTTGACTGGGAGACCGGCAACCACTGATTTACTGTAGTAGTGGTCGGTTATCTAGTCAGCGAGCAGTAAAAAAAAAAATTACTCCATTCTTGAACAGAAAGGATTTTTAATAACAAGTAAATTGTGAAGTCGCTTACCTTTACTAGCATTTTGCAAATTTTAACTTTTTCAATATCCCCTTTTAAAAGTACCCCAAAATCGGTGTAATCTTTAAGTTCCTGTTTATACAGTATGTCCAATGGCATTGAGGACATTGGTACTTCTTCCCTATGCTCCGTACCCACATGATACCACACATATTTTATGTTCTATTTTATGGATTTCTGTTCACATAGGAGTTTATAGCTAATAGACTGAATTGATGTAATATGCGATTTGGTTTTCTTCCAAAGTGTGATTTAGTCCATATTCCAAAGGCTTAGAAGCCAGCACATGCATGGGCAGTATCTTCAGTGCCTTTAAACGTGTCTTGTATTACTTCTGTGATAATTGCCTGCCACTGATTTCATGGAAACTGAGCTCCATGGATCCTCTAGAGAGTTTTGTGGTTCACAGCTATTTGGGAACAGAGGTAGGAGCGTAGGTAAGAACAGTGGGAAACTGTACTCTAAAAATACCCACAATGTCTGAGATCTGTGCGTCAAAGGTCAATTATGTTGAGCTAAAAAGCCCGACCGTTGAAGTGCTCACTATGATTTTAGCCCACTACTCCTATTACTTGAAGTGATTGATGTGAAACATGAATGATTGGATTCAGATGTGGCTTAAATACCACAATATATGGCGGATTTATTCGCAAGAATTCAAGAAATGCCTGTGTGTGAAGGATGCTGCATTATTCGATAGAAGCTCCAAAGGCAAATGACTTCACTAACAAATGATTTCATGATTATCGGCCCTGAGAAAACCGCCCCATTGTGTGGTGTAACAAGATTCAAAATAGAAGTCACAATCTTACTTTCCTATTGTATTTCATACAAAAAAAATATATACCCCAAAAGTGTATGAAGATTGAACTAAGGAGAATGACTGAATCTGTAATCCAGTTTCGAGGAAATGGAAGGGAACCTTAGATTAACTTGTAGTTTTGTATTGGGGTAATTGCTAATAAAATGCGCTCATATTAAAGGGGATTTCCCACAAACAAAAGTTGATTTTAATTAATAAATCTTTTTAATAATAATAATTTCCACAATTGAATGTTTAAATAAAATGTTCCGTGCTGGGATTCTCTTATAATTGTGCCCCTGCTGTGTACTGTGTAATGGCCGTGTCTGACCGTGCAGGAACATGGTCTGATCATACCACAGCTCCCGGGCGGAGGAGGACACAGTAGAGTATACAATAATTTAAATGGTAGAAACGTGTGCACTACTGGTGGTAGTGCAAAGGTAGGTTCCCACACCTTACAGTATATATAAAGAAGAACCTTACACTCAACTTTATGCTCTTAGTGAATTTTCATGTAGTACCCAAAAAAACGTTTCGGTCCAACACACCGGACCTTCATCAGTTACGTACTATGTGAGGAGATGCGAGGAGAGCCAAAAAGAGTGTCTCTGGGCACACAGAAAGAGCAGCGTCTCAGATGAAGACCGGCAAGTGTTAAGATCCACTTAAACAGAGGAGGGGGTGGTGTGTGCCGTGCATAGACGCGGAGTCCTCCGCTTTGATGTGATCGCACATCAGAGGAGAGAGAAATGGGGTCTCTGATCCCCCCCCCCCCACACTCCTCCCTGTGCTTCTCGGCCTTCCTGCTTCAACCCCCCCCCCCGGGGGCGCCGCCTTCTTCTCCCGGGAAGAAAATGGCGGGCACATGTGCAGGGCACCCACCGAGATCGGCCGGCACCAGGCAGATCTCCGGGGTCTAGGCTTCCGGGGGTAGCTGAGACCCCGAAGATCATGATTCAAGTCGGGTTTTTACCAACCCCGGTTTTGTGATCGCTGTTAACCGGTGACCGCAAAAAAAAGTCTGATGTGCCATTTAATTTCTCTCCTTTGATGTGATCGCACATCAGGGAAGAGAAAAATAGGGTCCCCGATCCCCTCCCGGTGCTCCTCTGCCCTCCTGCTTCCCCCCATGGGCGCCGCCATCTTTTTCCGGGAAGAAAAGCTGAGATCGGCTGGCCAGCACCCGGCAACTATAGGAAGATTTTTCCTATTGGTTCGTTTTGGTCACTGTGATGGGGTCTATCACAGTGATCAAAATAAAAAAAAATAGTAAATAAACCCCCTTTTTATCACCCCCTTAGTTAGGGAAAAAAAATAAAGAAAATTTATTTATTTCCATTTTCCAATTAGGGTTAAAGAGAACCGGTCACCCCCTCAGGCGTTTGTAACTAAAAGAGCCATCTTGTGCAGCACTAATGCTGCATTCTGACAAGGTGGCTTTTAGTTATGATGCCTGCACACGCTGAAATAAACGTTTATAAAATGTGCCCCCTCATACCCTGAAATCGCCAGAGAGGCGGGACTTTCCTTCCTAATCAGACGCAGCATAGCCGTCACTCCGGGCCTGTGCACGCCGGGCGCCGCCGCCTCTTGCTGCATTATCGTCCCTGGTGCCTGCGCTGTAAGTACAAAAGGCAGCGCACGCCCGAAATAAAAAACTTAATGCGCAGGCACCGGGGACGATAATGCTGCAAGAGGAGGCGGCACCTGCTTCATCACCTGCTTCAGCATTAACTCCATCACCTATGGAAATCCTGAAAACTTGGCCTGTTGGTGGGTCTTGAGGACTGGAGTTTGAGAAACACTGGTTTAGGTACACTAGGGGGTCTCCAGACGCGACATGGCTCCACCATTGATTCCAGCCAATTTTGCGTTCAAAAAGTCAAATTGAGCTCCCTCCCTTCTGAGCTCTGCCATGTGCCCAAACAGTGGTTTACCCCCACATATGGGGCATCAGCTTACTCAGGACAAATTGGACAAGAACTTTTGGGGTCCAATTTCCCTTGGGAAAATAAAAAAAATTGGGGCTAAAAAAATCATCATTTTTGTGGGGAAAAAATATTATTTTATTTTCACGGCTCTGCGTTATAAACTCCTGTGAAGCATTTGGGCGTTCAAAGTGCTCACCACACATCTAGATAAGCTCCTTTGGGGGGATCTAGTTTCCAAAATGGGGTTACTTGTGGTAGGTTTCTACTGTTTAGGCACATCAAGGGCTCTGCAAATGCAACATGACGCCCGCAGACCAATCCATCTAAGTCTGCATTCCAAAACCTCACTACTTCCCTTCCGAGCCCCGACGTGTGCCCAAACAGTAGTTTTCTCCCACATATGGGGCATCAGTATATTAGAGACAAATTGGACAACAACTTTTGGGGTCGAATTTCTCCTGTTACCCTTGGGAAAATAAATATTGGGGGGCGAAAAGATCATTTTTGAGGGAAAAAAATTGGATTTTTAATTTTCACGGGTCTACGTTATAAACTTCTGTGAAGCACTTGGGGGTTCAAAGCTCTCACAACACATCTAGATGAGTTCCTTAGGGGGTCTACTTTCCAAAATGGTGTCACTTGTGGGGGGTTTCAATGTTTAGGCACATCAGTGGCTCTCTAAACGCAACATGGCGTCCCATCTCAATTCCAGTCAATTTTTCATTGAAAAGTCAAATGGCGCTCCTTCCTTTCCGAGCTCTGCCATGCGCCCAAACAGTGGTTTACCCCCACATATGGGGTATCGGCGTACTCGGGACAAATTGTACAACAACTTTTGGGGTCCAATTTCTTCTCTTACCCTTGGGAAAATAAAAAAAATTGGGGGTGAAAAGATGATTTTTGTGAAAAAAATATGATTTTTTTATTTTTACGGCTCTGCATTATAAACTTCTGTGAAGCCCTTGGTGAGTCAAAGTGCTCACCACACATCTAGATAAGTTCCTTAGGGGGTCTACTTTCCAAAATGGTGTCTTTTGTGGGGGGTTTCAGTGTTTAGGCACATCAGGGGCTCTCCAAACGCAACATGGCGTCCCATCTCAATTCCAGTCAATTTTGCATTGAAAAGTCAAATGGCGCTCCTTCACTTCCGAGCTCTGCCATGCGCCCAAACAGTGGTTTACCCCCACATATGGTGTATCGGCGTACTCGGGACACATTGTGCAACAACTTTTGGGGTCCATTTTCTCCTGTTACCCTTGGTAAAATAACAGATTGGAGCTGAAGTATATTTTTTGTGAAAAAAGTTAAATGTTAATTTTTATTTAAACATAAAATTCCTGTGAAACACCTGAAGGGTTAATAAACCTCTTGAATGTGGTTTTGAGGACCCTGAGGGGTGCAGTTTTTAGAATGGAGTCACACTTGGGTATTTTCTATCATATACAGGTCCTTCTCAAAAAATTAGCATATAGTGTTAAATTTCATTATTTACCATAATGTAATGATTACAATTAAACTTTCATATATTATAGATTCATTATCCACCAACTGAAATTTGTCAGGTCTTTTATTGTTTTAATACTGATGATTTTGGCATACAACTCCTGATAACCCAAAAAACCTGTCTCAAAAAATTAGCATATCAAGAAAAGGTTCTCTAAACGACCTATTACCCTAATCTTCTGAATCAACTAATTAACTCTAAACACATGCAAAAGATACCTGAGGCTTTTATAAACTCCCTGCCTGGTTCATTACTCAAAACCCCCATCATGGGTAAGACTAGCGACCTGACAGATGTCAAGAAGGCCATCATTGACACCCTCAAGCAAGAGGGTAAGACCCAGAAAGAAATTTCTCAACAAATAGGCTGTTCCCAGAGTGCTGTATCAAGGCACCTCAATGGTAAGTCTGTTGGAAGGAAACAATGTGGCAGAAAACGCTGTACAACGAGAAGAGGAGACCGGACCCTGAGGAAGATTGTGGAGAAGGACCGATTCCAGACCTTGGGGAACCTGAGGAAGCAGTAAATGGGCTACAGGTGCCGCATTCCCCAGGTAAAGCCACTTTTGAACCATAAACAGCGGCAGAGGCGCCTGACTTGGGCTACAGAGAAGCAGCACTGGACTGTTGCTAAGTGGTCCCAAGTACTTTTTTCTGATGAAAGCAAATTTTGCATGTCATTCGGAAATCAAGGTGCCAGAGTCTGGAGGAAGACTGGGGAGAAGGAAATGCCAAAATGCCTGAAGTCCAGTGTCAAGTACCCACAGTCAGTGATGGTGTGGGGTGCCATGTCAGCTGCTGGTGTTGGTCCACTGTGTTTCATCAAGGGCAGGGTCAATGCAGCTAGCTATCAGGAGATTTTGGAGCACTTCATGCTTCCATCGGCTGAAATGCTTTATGGAGATGAAGATTTCATTTTTCAGCACGACCTGGCACCTGCTCACAGTGCCAAAACCACTGGTGAATGGTTTACTGACCATGGTATTACTGTGCTCAATTGGCCTGCCAACTCTCCTGACCTGAACCCCATAGAGAATTTGTGGGATATTGTGAAGAGAAAGTTGAGAGACGCAAGACCCAACACTCTGGATGAGCTTAAGGCCGCTATTGAAGCATCCTGGGCCTCCATAACATCTCAGCAGTGTCACAGGCTGATTGCCTCCATGCCACGCCGCATTGAAGCAGTCATTTCTGCCAAAGGATTCCCGACCAAGTATTGAGTGCATAACTGAACATTATTATTTGATGGTTTTTTAGTTTGTTATTAAAAAACACTTTTATTTGATTGGATGGGTGAAATATGCTAATTTATTGAGACAGGTTTTTTGGGTTATCAGGAGTTGTATGCCAAAATCATCAGTATTAAAACAATAAAAGACCTGACAAATTTCAGTTGGTGGATAATGAATCTATAATATATGAAAGTTTAATTGTAATCATTACATTATGGTAAATAATGAAATTTAACACTATATGCTAATTTTTTGAGAAGGACCTGTAGACCCCTCAAAATGACTTCAAATGAGATGTGGTCCCTTAAAAAAAAAAAAAATAAATAAAAAAAAAATGGTGTTGTAAAAATTAGAAATTGCTGGTCAACTTTTAACCCTTATAACTCCCTAACAAAAAAAAAGTTTGGTTCCAAAATTGTGCTGATGTAAAGTAGACATGTGGGGAAATGTTAGTTATTAAGTATTTTGTGTGACATATCTCAGATTTAATTGCATAAAAATTAAAAGTTGGAAAATTGTGAAATTTTCGCCAAATTTCCGTTTTTTTCACAAATAAACGCAGGTAATATCAAAGAAATTTTACCACTATCATGAAGTACAATATGTCACGAGAAAACAGTGTCAGAATCACCGGGATCCGTTGAAGCGTTCCAGAGTTATAACCTCATAAAGGGACAGTGGTCTGAATTTTAAAAATTGGCCCGGTCATTAACGTGCAAACCACCCTTGGGGGTAAAGGGGTTAATAGTTTACATAGGTCAAATGTGGTGACAGGTTGCCTTTAAAAAAGCACTCCAGCAACTTTTTGCACATATGGGCAAACATTTATGAAAAATGGTGTGCCAATTCTTTAGTGCACTCACTTCAACTACGTCACTAATGATCAAGTGTTACACCTTGATAATGCATTTGGCACCATCCACACCAAGGCTGCTCTTTCAGTAAGGTAGTACAATTCTCAATATTAGAGTAAAGAAATTTGACACATTAGCCTCCAACTTCTTTTCTTTCTAAAAAATCTCAACTAAAAACTTTTCTGCATGTTGGAGGATGGCTACAATGTAAATATATTCCATGCTTTAAAAAAACAACAAAAAAAAAAACCTGCTATGATTTGTCTACTGCCTTTGCTTGCAACAGAAATCCAAGAGGCAGTGGATCACTGCGCTACTGAACAAAGAAAATTAGAAAACTCCTTAAAAAAAATCAGGTTCTTTAAAAAAAAAAACTTCAAAAGAAGCAAAGCAAAAAAAATGTCATAAAGCTATTGCGCTAAATAAATTATTACAGAAAATAATATCCTTGCGGTTTACCATTATGATTGGCAAATATTCTTTATAGACAGTATATTCCTGTATCATACCTTTTTTGTGCTTGGAGCCTCAGAAGATAACTATAAAATGTTTTTTAGACATGCTTGTGGTGCATCAGAAATCTGAACCTAACAAATCAAAAGAAAAATGTCATTGCTTTTTATCCGATATTAAAGTCAATCTATTAATCCTCTAATTTCTGTAAATCCAGGCAGTTGTTAATCCTCCTAGTCTCCCACTGTCCTATATTCTAACATCTGTTTTGGAACTTTTCCCATTATTATGTCAGATTGGAGGAGCCACCACAATCCCGGGGTTTGTTAGGGGCAGTGTCACATCTCCATTTCCTGCTGCTATACCTCGCTACCCCACTTCTGCATTTGGGAAGGCTTTCATCTATTGGGGTTTTGAATAATTGCCTGCAATTCCGAATCATTTCCACTTATTGTGAAATTGGAATCACAAGCCTTTAGTGATTCATGTAATCTATGAGTCTTCCAGGAAGACTTTCATGAAATTGCGTCTAAGGACTGGCCGCAACTATAGAGGCATTGGACAGTCTCTGTATGTTGGAAATTGGTGTAATTTATATACATTATTGAATATCTTAGAAAACTCTAGGTTTAACTTTAGGGTCAGAACAAATCTCCTCCAAGATTTCTTTAGCCATCTACTTTTGTTGTGTAGCTATTACTATTTGACTCTTGAAAAGTCACTCAGAACCGCTACATAGGTGGAATCAGTGTCTCTTCCCTTCAAAATGCTTCTCCCAGAATCCTTTAATGGGTAGCTATCTATATATATTATAGAGAGAGAGAGAGAAGCATCGTTAAACGCCTGGGCTGGATCCGGGGCCGACGGAAGGTGGGTATATAACTATTTTTTATTTTTAATGTTTTTTTTTTTTAACAGGGATATGGTGCCCACATTGCTATATACTGCGTGGGCTGTGTTATATACTACGTCTCTGTGGTATATATTACGTGGCTGTGCAATATATTACGTGGCTGGGCAATGTACTGCATGGACTGTTATATACTGCGTGGGCTGTGTTATATACTACGTCTCTGCTATGTACTATGTGGCTGTGCAATATATTACGTGGCTGTGCAATATATTACGTGGCTGTGCAATATATTATGTGGCTGTGCAATATATTACGTGGCTGTGCAATATATTACGTGGCTGTGCAATATATTACGTGGCTGTGCAATATATTACGTGGCTGTGCAATATATTACGTGGCTGTGCAATATATTACGTGGCTGTGCAATATATTACGTGGCTGTGCAATATATTACGTGGCTGTGCAATATATTACGTGGCTGTGCAATATATTACGTGGCTGTGCAATATATTACGTGGCTGTGCAATATATTACGTGGCTGTGCAATATATTACGTGGCTGTGCAATATATTACGTGGACTGTGCTATATATTACGTGGCTGTGCTATATACTACATGGACTGTGCTATATACTACATGGACTGTGCTATATACTACGTGGACTGTTATACACTGCGTGGGCTGTGCTATATACTACGTGGACTGTTATACACTGCGTGGGCTGTGCTATATACTACGTGGACTGTTATACACTGCGTGGGCTGTGCTATATACTATGTGGGCTGTGTTATATACTACGTGGGCTGTCTTATGCGCTACTTGGCTGTGCTATATTTCTCTGCTGTATCTGTGCATCATGAATCGTGGTATGTGTTAAAGAGGGGAGCCCACTGAGACTTTCGCCCGGGGCCCTCAAAAACCTGGAGCAGGCCCTGGCTTCACTGATTGTTCGCGGCCAGGCGTGACCAATCAGCGACAGGCGCAGTCCACCCTTGAATTGGCGCAGAATTTGAACCTTTCTTCGCTAATTGGTCGTGCCCGGCCGGCCGAATCCTGTGTGTAAATTGCATAATTCTGAAAACTTCATAAATAAGCTACATACATATTCTAGAATACCCGATGTGTTAGAATCGGGCCACCATCTAGTGTGTGTATGTATGTGTATATACTATGTGTATATACCGTATGTTATATAGAGATAAATATTTCTGTATGTATATGTTTGACATATTTTCTGATTACTTAGGTTATGCAAGTCTACCTGGGGACATTGTTCCATTTACAATAGAAGACACCCGCCAGGATTTTCGTATCGAAATCTCTACATGCGCCTGGATGAAGGAAGTTTAACTTTTAATGCTAACCCACATGAGGTAAATCAGGGATAATATCGCTGCATACGTTTTTCATTAATAAGGAACAAGTTGCCATGTACAAATAGAATATTCTCTTAGCCTAAATGTAGCAGTGACTTGCATAGTTAGTACTGTTGAAAAAAGTCACGTCATCAAGTTCAACTGGGGGATGGGAAAGGCTAACCAATCTGCCTAAAGAGCATGTTTCCCTTCTGATTTTTTTTCTACCATATATTGTTCCTTCTGTGACCAGCTTTTGAGAGAGACGATCCCACAAATTACCGTACTGGTTCTCATGGTAAAGGAGCCTTGTCTCCTCTGGAGACTGAACTTTTTTTTTCCATACGGAGACAGCGCCATTTTGACTTTTTTTGAGTTTACGTGTTTTTTGACCATACTTTTTGTTTGGGCCATTGTACTAGTTAATCATGTATAGATATCTCTATTCAAGACTAAATAAATGTAATTCTTTTAATCTTTCCTCATAACTTAAATCCTCCATTCCTCTTCTCAGTTTTGTGGCTTATCTGGCTCCAGGTCATCCTTTTATATGATCTAGTGCCCAGACGTGAAGTACATATTCCACATGAGGTTGCTCTGTAAAGTGGTAGAATTATGCCCCTGTGCCAAGAGCTTACACCTCTTTCATTACAATACACTTGTAGATTGTGAGCCCTCGCGGGCAGGGTCCTCTCTCCTCCTGTACCAGTTGTGACTTGTACTGTTGAAGATTATTGTACTTGTTTTTATTATGTATACCCCTCCTCACATGTAAAGCGCCATGGAATAAATGGCGCTATAATAATAAATAATAATATATAAATTCAATGAGGAAAAAAACTAGACAGAAAAAAACCCTGCAGGGATGATTCTAAATATCCGTAATAATGAGGTGGTGCAAATAATTCTGAATCATGAGCAGTACCAGATAGAATACTGGGTGCTACTTATTATGTCCAAAACAGTCCTCAGACAAAATGGTAAAGTGCATCTGTGCTTTAGATGTTCAGATGCATCCACAGTCCTCATATGTCAGTTCTCGAATAGTAAATGGAGCACGGAATGCTGCTCATTAAGTCCAAAACAACTACTCCAGTATCCCACCAAGTAGCGGGTCTGTCAGCGGTGGACATCTTTCTAAATTCTAGAGCAGGGATGGGGAACCTCAGGGCCATTTACGGCCTTCTATGATCTTTTATCAGGCTTCTCAGGGACCGCATTCTTGGGCAGGGAGGTGTATTTTGATTACAACCAGCTTATTAATTTCTTCTTGCTCTGTTAGCGCACACACACTGTGTTCACTACTGAACACTGAAGGGCATGCAATGAAAGATTACGTCCTGAGACCAGTGCCAGAGTCAGGATGTACTCTGTGCACGGAGTTTGTACGGCCCACAAAGGATGGTATAAATATCCAAATGGCCCTTGGCAGAAAATAGATTCCCCACCCCTGTTCTAGAGGGACACACCTGATTTCACACAACAAGTTTATTTTAGAACTGTTACAATTTATTCTATGACACAATTACTTAATTTTTAATGGGAAGCATTACCACCAGCTCAGGGGCATCTATGCCAACCTGCTCGAAGACACAGTGGTCTTGTATAATGGAGTGGCTAAGCTAATACAATTAGAAAACATGAGAAAAAGGAGACCAGAAAAGCTCAATAAAATATACAAAACAATAACATCTCTCAATATAATACATACAGTCTTATATTTGGACTGGTAAGCTTAATAGGAATTGTTTGCCATACATTAATTCATACAGACATGGTATATCATTTTGTCTTTCAGCATAACTCAAGAAAGTAGTACTTTCGCTGTAAATTGAGATATATATAGTGCTGTACATGAGACGGGGTTACATCAAAATACAAATATCACTTACAGTAAGCAAAACTAACAATGACGGACTGATACAGAGGGGAGATGACCCTGCCCTTGCGGGCTTACATTCTAGAGCATTGTGGGGAAGGAGACAGTAGGTCGGGGGTTGCGGTAGCTCCGATGGTGTTGAGGTGGTCATTACAGGTTGTAAGCTTCTTTGAAGAGATGGGTTTTCAGGTTCCGTTTGAAGGATCAAAATGTGGTGGATAATTGGACATGTTGGGGCACAGAATTCCAGATGATGAGGGATATTCGGGAGAAGTCTTGGAGGCAGTTGGGTGAGAGGAGAGAATGAGGTCTTGGGAGGACCGGAGATTACGTGAGGGAAGATATTGAGAGATTAGTATGGAAATTTACGAAGGAGAAAGGTTATGGATGGCTTTGTAAGTGAGTGTTAGTAGTTTAAACTGGATACGCTGGGAAATTGGGAGCCAGTGAAGGGATTTGCAAAGAGGGGAAGCAGGAGTGTAGCGAGGAGAGAGGTTAATTAGTAGTGCAGCAGAATTAAGGATGGACTGGAGGGGTGCAAGAGTGTTAGAGGGTAGGCCACAAAGGAGGATGTTGCAGTAGTCGAGGCGAGAGATGATTAGGGCATGCACAAGCATTTTAGTAGAGTTTAAAGGACAGGGTAGACTCAAGGGTTACTCCGAGGCAACGGATTACTGGGACGGGGGAAAGTGTGAATTCATTTGTTGTGATAGATAGATAGATAGATAGATAGATAGATAGATAGATAGATAGATAGATAGATAGATAGATAGATAGATAGATAGATCCGGTAGGGAAGGTGTGCGAGATGGAAAGATAATTAATTTGGTTTTGTCCACATTGAGTTTGAGGAAGCGAGAGGAGAAGGAGGAAAATATGGCTGATAGACACTCTGCGATTCTGGAGAGCAGAGAGGTGACATCTGGGCCTGAGAGATAGATCTGAATGTCGTTGCCATATAGATGGTACTGGAAGCCATAGGACTTTGAGGTGTCCCAAGCCAAGGGTATAGATTAAGAGAAGAGGTCCTAGGACAGAGCCTTGGGGGACACCAACAGAGAGGGGGCGAGATGAGAGGTAGTATGGGAGTAGGAAATGCTAAATGTGCGGTTGGTGAGGTATGAGGAGATCCAGGATAGGGCGAGGTCTTTGACACCAAAGGAATAGAGGATCTGTAGTAGGAGGCAGTGGTCAGCTGTATCGAAGGCAGAGGACAGGTCTAGAAGGAGGAGTATAGAGAATTGTCTGTTAGCTTTGGCTGTAAGTAAGTCGTTTGCAAGTTTGGTCAGGGCAGTCTCAGTGGAATGGTGGGGATGGAAGCCAGATTGTAGGCTGTCGAAGAGAGAGATGCAAGGTGAGAGGAAAGTTCAGCATGGACGTGCTGCTCAAGTAGTTTGGAAGCAAATGAGAGCAAAGATATGGGGCAGTAGCTGGATATAACGCTCGGGTTAAGGGAAGGCTTTTTGAGGATAGGTGTGATTGGCATGTTTGAAAGCAGAGGGGAAAGGTACCAGAAGTTAGTGATAGATTGAAGAGATGGGTTAGGGATGGGATTAGCGAGGTGAGGTTGGGGAGGATGTGGGATGGGATGAGGTCAAGCGCACAAGTGGTGAGGTGTGATTTGGAGAGAAGATAAGCAAGCTGTCCTTCATTGATTTTGGAGAGGAACGTTATGGGGTTTGGGCATTGGTCTGGCATACAAAGGGGTTGTGGTGGTTGGACAACAAAGACTTGCCTTGTTTGGTCTATCTTATTTTTGAAGTGTGTGGCAAAGTCCTCGGCAGAGATTAAGGAAGTCGGAGGGGGCAGTGGTGGGCGGAGGAGGGAGTTAAAGGTGTTGAACAACTGTTTGGGGTTGTGGGATAAAGAAGATACGAGGGATGTGAAGTAGGCCTGTTTAGCAGAGGTGAGAGCTGATTTGAATGCGGGTGTTGCTTTTTTGAGTGCAGTGAAATCATCTTGCGGATGTGTTTTCTTCCAACGCCGTTCTGCAATTCCGGATACTTGCCGAAGCTTTTTAGTGATGTTATTGTGCCAGGGTTGTCTATTGATTCATCGCACTCTATGCATGACTGGGGCGACCGAGTCGATGGCTGACGCCAGAATGGCATTGTAGAAACTAGTGGCAGTGTCTGTCATGGAGTGAAGCTATGGAGGACAGTGGCTGAATAGTCAGAGTGTGTGAGGGTCTAGATGTGCGAAGTTTCTGCGGGGGTGCGCATGTTGCTGGACATGGTTGACAGGTGTGTAGGACAGTGATGAGAAAGTGAGTAGATGGTGGTCAGATGGAAAGGGGAGGTGGTGAAGTTAGATAGGGAGCAGAAACGGGTGAAGACCAGTTCTAATCTCTGTCCGTCTGTGTGGGAGGCTGAGGAGGACCACTGAGTAAGTCCAAAAGATGAAGAAAGGGACAGGAGTTTGGAGGCTGGTGGGTGTCAATGGGGATGTTGAAGTCACCCATGATGATGGTGGGAATGTCATCAGACAGAAAGTGATGGAGCCAGGTGGAGAATTGGTCAATAAAGGCAGTGGTTGGGCCCGGAGGTCGGTATATGACTGCCATTTGGACGCTGGAGGGAGAGTAGAGGCGGACAGAAAGAGGGAAGGATAAGGGAGGGTTGAGGTGGAATTGGGTTAAAGGTACAGTTGGAAGAAAGGAGAAGGCCCACTCCTTCACCATATCTGTTTCCATGACAGAGCGTGGGTGAACTGGAGGCCACCGTAACATAGTGCAGCAGGGGAGGCTGTGTCAGAGGGTGTCAGCCATGTTTCGGTGAGGCCGAAAAAGGAAAGATTACGAGAGGTAAAGACTTCTTGAATCACGTGGAGTTTATTGCAGACGGAGCGGGCATTCCAGAGTGATCCAGAGAGTGGGAGCAAGGGGGTTGGGTGTTGAGGGCACAGATTTGAGGTGGGCAAGATTTCAGTGTTTATGTTGGGTTGGGAGCGATAGAAGGGGGTAATAATGGGAGGTATGAGCTGTGGGGGTCCAGGATTGGGCGGTATGTCGCCAGCAGTGAGGAGAAGCAAAGAGAGACAGAGCAGGTGGGAGAAGGAGAGTGGACGGCTTGTTTTGTGTGTATATCACAAGAACATATAAAAGTATTCACATGCATGGTGGATAAAGAACAATATCACATTTAGATAAGGGTATTCACATGCACAGTGACTATTAGTTAATTATATCAAGTCCGTAATGAATCAATGTATCGAGCAGTATAAAAGGCAGTATCTCACTTGTTAGCCACAATAGACATACAGTGGGGCAAAAAAGTATTTAGTCAGTCAGCAATAGTACAAGTTCCACCACTTAAAAAGATGAGAGGCGTCTGTAATTTACATCATAGGTAGACCTCAACTATGGGAGACAAACTGAGAAAAAAAATCCAGAAAATCACATTGTCTGTTTTTTTAACATTTTATTTGCATATTATGGTGGAAAATAAGTATTTGGTCAGAAACAAACAATCAAGATTTCTGGCTCTCACAGACCTGTAACTTCTTCTTTAAGAGTCTCCTCTTTCCTCCACTCATTACCTGTAGTAATGGCACCTGTTTAAACTTGTTATCAGTATAAAAAGACACCTGTGCACACCCTCAAACAGTCTGACTCCAAACTCCACTATGGTGAAGACCAAAGAGCTGTCAAAGGACACCAGAAACAAAATTGTAGCCCTGCACCAGGCTGGGAAGACTGAATCTGCAATAGCCAACCAGCTTGGAGTGAAGAAATCAACAGTGGGAGCAATAATTAGAAAATGGAAGACATACAAGACCACTGATAATCTCCATCGATCTGGGGCTCCACGCAAAATCCCACCCCGTGGGGTCAGAATGATCACAAGAACGGTGAGCAAAAATCCCAGAACCACGCGGGGGGACCTAGTGAATGAACTGCAGAGAGCTGGGACCAATATAACAAGGCCTACCATAAGTAACACACTACACCACCATGGACTCAGATCCTGCAGTGCCAGACGTGTCCCACTGCTTAAGCCAGTACATGTCCGGGCCCGTCTGAAGTTTGCTAGAGAGCATTTGGATGATCCAGAGGAGTTTTGGGAGAATGTCCTATGGTCTGATGAAACCAAACTGGAACTGTTTGGTAGAAACACAACTTGTCGTGTTTGGAGGAAAGAGAATACTGAGTTGCATCCATCAAACACCATACCTAGTGTAAAGCATGGTGGTGGAAACATCATGCTTTGGGGCTGTTTCTCTGCAAAGGGGCCAGGACGACTGATCCGGGTACATGAAAGAATGAATGGGGCCATGTATCGTGAGATTTTGAGTGCAAACCTCCTTCCATCAGCAAGGGCATTGAAGATGAAACGTGGCTGGGTCTTTCAACATGACAATGATCCAAAGCACACCGCCAGGGCAACAAAGGAGTGGCTTCGTAAGAAGCATTTCAAGGTCCTGGAGTGGCCTAGCCAGTCTCCAGATCTCAACCCTATAGAAAACCTTTGGAGGGAGTTGAAAGTCCGTGTTGCCAAGCGAAAAGCCAAAAACATCACTGCTCTATAGGAGATCTGCATTGAGGAATGGGCCAACATACCAACAACAGTGTGTGGCAACCTTGTGAAGACTTACAGAAAACGTTTGACCTCTGTCATTGCCAACAAAGGATATATTACAAAGTATTGAGATGAAATTTTGTTTCTGACCAAATACTTATTTTCCACCATAATATGCAAATAAAATGTTAAAAAAACAGACAATGTGATTTTCTGGATTTTTTTTTCTCAGTTTGTCTCCCATAGTTGAGGTCTACCTATGATGTAAATTACAGACGCCTCTCATCTTTTTAAGTGGTGGAACTTGCACTATTGCTGACTGACTAAATACTTTTTTGCCCCACTGTATGAGAGAGTGTAATGACCCATATTGATATCCACGCACACTCCGCACCTCTTCTCCAATGCTCGTTTCGCGTGACTCGCTTCCTCAGGGTGCGTGGCCACAAAGTATCGGTAGCTTCAGTAAAGCTACACACATTTAACTGTGCATACTGTGGCATATGTCAAACGTATCCAAATATATCATTGATTTTAAATTTGGTCCATCTTGTTTCCTGTTGTACTGTTTATATTTTGAACAGAAGAAATTGTTTTAGGCCATGTTCACACAGTGCGTTTTTTACCGCGGAACCGCGGCGGTTTTGCCGCTGCGGTTCCGCAGCTGTTTTCCATGCAGGGTACAGTACACTGTACCCTATGGAAAACAGGACACACTGTGCACATGGTCCGGAAATTGTAAAAAAAAAGACGCGCTGAATAGCTCCCGGAAAAAAGAAGGAGCATGTCAATTCTTCTTCCTGAACCGCAGCGGTTCTGCACCCATAGACCTCCATTGTGAGGTCAAAATCGCAGTAAAACCCGCAGATCAAAAATATATCTGCGGGTTTTACTGCGATTTGATGTGCAGAACCGCTGCAGCAGGAAGTGCGGGGGAGCGGGCGGAAGTGCGTGGGCGGAGTGTGGATGCCCCCCCGTGCTCCGATGCCCCCCCCCGTGCTCCGATGCCCCCCCCCCCCGTGCCCTAATCTCCCCCCCTTATACTTACCCGGCGTCCCGGTGTCCGTCCGGCCGTCTTCTCCCTGGGCGCCGCCATCTTGCAAAATGGCGGGCGCATGCGCAGTGCGCCCGCCGAATCTGCCGGCCGGCAGATTCGCTCCAAAGTGCATTTTGATCACTGAGATAGGTTATATCTCAGTGATCAAAATAAAAAAATAGTAAATGACACCCCCCCACTTTGTCACCCCCATTGGTAGGGACAATAAAAAAAATTAAGAATTTTTTTTTTTTTTTTTCACTAAGGTTAGAATAGGGTTAGGGGTAGGGTTAGGGTTAGGGGTAGGGGTAGGGGTAGGGTTAAGGGTAGGGTTAGGGTTAGGGTTAGGGGTAGGGTTAGGGGTAGGGTTAGGTATTTTCAGCCATTTTAGCCCTAAAAAGCTTCCTAGGAAACACACAGTAAAAAAAGGATAAAAAAAGCATCAAAAAACGCATCAAAAACGCATCAAAAACGGACAAAAAAAGGACCTGCGTTTTCTGCCAAGAGCTGCAGTTTTTTAAAAAAACTGTCCTGAAAAAAAAAGGATGGAAATCCTGAACGTGTGAACATACCCTTACAGGCAGACCTTTTTTTTTCTGTTCTAAAATTCAACATTAAATGGACCCCGATATAAATCACTCGGGCTCCTTTGCTTCTGTAAGAAACCTGACTACACAGGAAGGTAATTTTGTTAACTGCTTGTTGTAAAGGGAAAACATAAACAAACATGTGAATAGAGATGGTTATAGAGAAAAGTTAAAATCTATATAGGCATCTGCGGAGAGGGGACCGATCACCCTCACACTGAACATATGGGATTAGTTCTAACTGTGAAGTGGGAAAAAGCTGACACTTCAACCTCCATTGAAGTAGGGATATCCTGCAGTGACCTGGTAAATGCCACAGGAAATTTGCTCTGAGAGCCAGACACTAAGGCTAGGTTCAGATTGCGTTAGTGCAATCCATTTCGCGCCTAGCGCTAGCGGATTGCGCTAACGCAATGTGTTGTAAAGGGGTCGCATTAAACGTCCTCGCTCTCGCAGATCTCCGATCTGCGAGAGCGGGGAACGGACCTCGGGCATCCGCGGCGCACCACAAAACACCAGCACATCGCTAGCGCGTGCCGAAAATGGCACGCGCTAGTGATGCACGTCCCCATTGCTGTTAATGGGCGCGCTAACGGATGCGTTGCACGGCGTTAATTTCACTGTGCAACGCTGTCCGTTAGCGCGGTCCCATTAACGCAATGGGAACCTAGCCTAAGACTGGGATCTGTTTACGCAGAGGCGGAGAAGTACATTTCCCAGGGATAGAGCTTCCGCTGATCAAATCGCTGTTCTGAAATGTTTTGGAACCAGTGGTCTGTGTTGAATTGGGGTTTGCTTCTATTCAATATTTATGGGAGATATATTTTAAGCGTTGTAGCAAAGGGACAAACATAACACATTCACTCACATCACTGTAAAGCCAACTTAATAATTGTCCGATGGGTGATGCTATCTGAGCCATGTTTTATCTCTATACAAAGAAAAAATTGAAATGGGAAACATGAAGACAATATCTACTGCCTGGGACCTCCAGGGATAAAGATATCCTGTAAGTTTGGGATCTCATAAAATTCTAAAAAAAACCTAGCACATCCAGCCCCCACGTGAGCTCACCAAGGGGAGTAACCATGATCTAATCAAAAGCCGAATTTGGGTTTGTGTATTTGGTCAATCCTGAAAGATATAGCTTGCTTTGGCTCTGAGGAGTACCTCCCTCTGCTCAGCTATCAGCCATTTCCATGACACCGGTTTAGTAATTTTCTTTTGTTATCTCTTTTACTTCATGTAATTGTGTATACCGTATTGTTTTGTTAACTTTTTGTATCTTTTGTATATTATTATTATTTTTTTTTATAAACCACATCTACCTTTCTGGATTAAAAAACATATAACATTTAATGGCTCTGTTCCTCTTACTCTGTAAACTGCACCCATGAAACCATATTTGTAACAGGTCTCCAATCAGCCTGTGTAAACGATCGATGGTGGCACATGTGTGTGTATATATAATAAAAATATATATATATATACATATATGCCATGTGTTGGAATCTGAGATGTATATACATAAATATCCCATGCATTGGAATTCTAGGTACATAGACCATACGTTCACTGTGAGTTCCCCAATACCCGGCCTAGTAGTGGCCACGGCCTTGCCCATCCAGTTGTGTAGTTGTCCTGACGATTAGAGGCAGCGGAGTTGCGTTCCCCTGGCAAACTAGTGACAGCAGATCTCCATCCCCCCGACTGTTATCTGTGATAGTGCCTAAGTAGTTATATTTGGTTGCCACCATCATTGCATTTTCTAATCTTTTTTTGTGGGGTTTTTATTTGATTATGAATGGATTCCTTTATTCTCTTCTAGGGAATAGAATATTTTTTATCCAGGGGTATACTTGATGACTCACCAAAGGAGATTGCAAAGTTCATCTTCTATACCAGAACTCTCAACTGGAAGAAGTTAAGGATATATCTTGATGAAAGGTAAAGGGGTCACAATACTTTTACTGCCACTTATACTGTTAAATCATAAACCAGTAATATTCAGCGTCTTACCTGTGTTCATATATTATTTTTGTCTGCTCCCATATTAAAGGGGCCTGTCTAGTTCTTAGCCATTGATATTACATTGGTGCAGGTCTGACTGTCGGCCCCCTTTCCGATCAGCTAATTAGAGTGTATAGAACGACTCGGCAATATCTTGAAAGTCCACTAAGAAATGCAGTACAGGCAAGTAGGAACCGGCAAGCACCTTCTATAACCAGTGACGAGGCTGCGGAGTTCGGATGTGCTTTGGCTTTTACAACAGCTGATCGGTGCCGATAATCAGACCCACACCAATCTAATATTGATCTATTGACGTCTTATCCATATGAGAAGTATTGCATAACCAATTATAAGGGAACGTAAGCCCTAAAAGCAAATCTTAAAGCCATGAAATGTACTTTCCTTACATTTTCCCTTGTTGGATTCATTATATGATAGACCTTAAATTCACAATCATGTTAGGGGGAATATTACATTTGGGGACAAATTTGTATTTCAATACTTTATGTAGATGAATTAGCGGACTATGGCATCCTGCCTGTTTCTTCAGCTCATGCTTCTCTTCAGCCGGCTGTGGAACGGTAGAGGTTGGCACCATTCTTGGACATGATGGTCTCTGTTGATGTTGTATACTTTATCTTGCCCATAAAAAATATATTGTCTTGTTTTGTTTTTTTCTAGGAGAGATGTATTAGATGACCTTGTGACATTGCACAATTTCAGCAATCAATTTCTACCAAATGCACTGAGAGAGTTTTTCCGGCACATACATGCGCCCGAAGAACGAGGGGAATACCTAGAAACACTCATCACTAAATTTTCACACCGATTCTGTGCTTGCAACCCTACACTAGCACGAGATCTTGGTCTCAGCCCTGGTAAGAGTGCACTTTGGACTTGTCAAGTTTTAATCCGTGAAGATCCCAGCAGACACTTATGAGGTGCTCTGACCATATAGACTCTCACCGAGAAAGAGTCCTGTTCACAGTATTCTGCCTGCTCTTTCATGACATAGAGGTCTGAAACTGACCGATTCTCCAGATAATGGGCATCCTAGTTGTCAGACCCCTACTAATCAATGATGTATGATCAGTAAAGTCAATGGGTAAACTTGAAGGGGAAATTTGATGTTCAACTCCAACCAAAATTTAAGATTTGGCTGGAGGCGAGTTCCTGACCACTCTACTGCAAGATTAGTGACTTAGTTTCTGTTCTTCTTCGGTGAGATTTTCCTGACACAGAAAATTGGGATTGATAGATTTCAGTTAGAAGTGTACAACAAACAGATATATAATCAGAAATAATGTTATTTTTATTACTATAGTATGTATGTTTGTTTTTTATGTCTGTGTTATTCTGTAGCTCAAGAATAGATTCTTGAAATAAAAACACTTGGAGTAGTGAAGAGGTCAAATGTAAAAAAAATATTAGCTGTAAAATTGCTAAAAAAATGGGTAAGCACATACCACAGATCATCTCCTGTCACCAGGCCAGGCTTGGCAACCAGTTATTCATCTCCTGTAAGCATAGCTATCCCAATTGTGGGGATGTGAGTATCATAAGTCAAAGCTTTCTGATTTTATAAGCCATAATGTTCCTGGTACTGCCAGACTGATTATACTGCACAAATTACTGACGTCAGCTTTAGTACAAGAATTCTTCGGGTCCTGTCTCTACAAGAGCTACAATGTTCTTAGAATTTAGTTGGGGTTTTTGTCTTGCGAGTCGAGTCACTGTTTCTATTGATACCATGTTTAAGTGTATAGACTAATTCACTTTTTATTGCGTATTATGCATATAGCGAAAATATATATACATCAGTACAGACCAAAAGTTTGGACACACCTTCTCATTTAAAGATTTTTCTGTATTTTCATGACTATGAAAATTGTACATTCACACTGAAGGCATCAAAACTATGAATTAACACATGTGGAATTATATACTTACTCTTCTAGCTTAGGGAGACTTCGCTTCTCCCTTCTGGGAGAAGCGAAGTCTCCCTAAGCTAGAAGATCGTTGGGTACAGCCGGGACCAGCTGCTTCGAAAGCATCACCAAACCAGGGATTCAAGCTTCAGGAGGCTAATTTGCATATTCCAGGTGCCTTCTGGGAGAAGCGAAGTCTCCCTAAGCTAGAAGATCGTTGGGTACAGCCGGGACCAGCTGCTTCGAAAGCATCACCAAACCAGGGATTCAAGCTTCAGGAGGCTAATTTGCATATTCCAGGTGCCTTCTGGGAGAAGCGAAGTCTCCCTAAGCTAGAAGATCGTTGGGTACAGCCGGGACCAGCTGCTTCGAAAGCATCACCAAACCAGGGATTCAAGCTTCAGGAGGCTAATTTGCATATTCCAGGTGCCTTCTGGGAGAAGCGAAGTCTCCCTAAGCTAGAAGATCGTTGGGTACAGCCGGGACCAGCTGCTTCGAAAGCATCACCAAACCAGGGATTCAAGCTTCAGGAGGCTAATTTGCATATTCCAGGTGCCTTCTGGGAGAAGCGAAGTCTCCCTAAGCTAGAAGACCGTTGGGTACAGCCGGGACCAGCTGCTTCGAAAGCATCACCAAACCAGGGATTCAAGCTTCAGGAGGCTAATTTGCATATTCCAGGTGCCTTCTGGGAGAAGCGAAGTCTCCCTAAGCTAGAAGATCGTTGGGTACAGCCGGGACCAGCCGCTTCGAAAGCATCACCAAACCGCGCGCCTTACGGCGCGCGAATTTTTGCCTGTAGGACATTATTGCAAGAGAGCTTGGCTGAGTAGATTACACAAGAAGGAAAACACACAGCAAGTCAGCAGGATCTAGGAGCAACATGGCAGATGTGACAACCTACATGGTGAGCTGCAGCATGTGCTACATGTTCACAGATCGACCAGAAGAAGAATCCAATTTCACCTGTCAGAAGTGTAGACTAGTGGCCCTTTTAGAAGAAAAGGTGCGGGGTCTGGAAGAAAGAATAGCAACTTTGAAACTCATCAAAGAGAATGAAGACTTTCTAGACAGAACAGAAGCATCTCTACTGGTCACAGAAGGTGCAAAAAGTGTCAGAGAACCTCCAAAAGCAGATGAGTGGAAGCATGTGACCAAAAGAAGCAAGAAGACCATGGAGAAATCACCAACCACACAACTGAAGAACCGATATCAAATCTTTGTAGAGGATGAAGATGGCACACCTAAGAATGAAGCAATACCAGCAAGCAAAAAAGAAAAGGGCACACAGCAACAAGTGACAGCAAAAAGTACAGCCAAGAAGCAACGAAGAGTGGTGGTGGTGGGAGACTCACTACTGAGAGGCACAGAAGCAGCCATCTGCAGACCGGACATAACTGCAAGAGAAGTATGCTGCCTTCCAGGTGCGATGATCAAGGATGTGACCGATAGGATACCAAAGCTCTTCAGCTCCAAGGACGTCCACCCATTTCTTCTGATACATGTTGGCACCAATGACACGGCAAGGAAGGACCTACCGACAATCTGCAAGGACTTTGAAGAGTTGGGGAAGAAAGTAAAGGAACTGGATGCACAGGTAGTTTTTTCTTCTATCCTTCCAGTAGATGGGCATGGCACCAGGAGATGGAACAGGATCCTTGATGCAAACAACTGGCTAAGACGATGGTGCAGACAACAAGGATTTGGATTCCTGGACCACGGTGTGAATTACTGGTATGATGGACTCCTCGCCAGAGACGGACTACACCTCAACAAACCTGGGAAACACACATTCGCCAGAAGACTCGCTACACTCATCAGGAGGGCGTTAAACTAGAAGAAGAGGGGACGGGAAGAAAAACATTAGACTCGAACAAAGACGACCCAGGAAAACATACTCAGAAGGGAGGTAAGAACATTTCTAAAACAATCCACAGTGAGGAGATTGGAACAAAACAAAATCCTCTAAACTGCATGCTCGCAAACGCCAGAAGCCTGACAAACAAGATGGAAGAACTAGAAGCAGAAATATCTACAGGTAACTTTGACATAGTGGGAATAACCGAGACATGGTTAGATGAAAGCTATGACTGGGCAGTTAACTTACAGGGTTACAGTCTGTTTAGAAAGGATCGTAAAAATCGGAGAGGAGGAGGGGTTTGTCTCTATGTAAAGTCTTGTCTAAAGTCCACTTTAAGGGAGGATATTAGCGAAGGGAATGAGGATGTCGAGTCCATATGGGTTGAAATTCATGGAGGGAAAAATGGTAACAAAATTCTCATTGGGGTCTGTTACAAACCCCCAAATATAACAGAAAGCATGGAAAGTCTACTTCTAAAGCAGATAGATGAAGCTGCAACCCATAATGAGGTCCTGGTTATGGGGGACTTTAACTACCCGGATATTAACTGGGAAACAGAAACCTGTGAAACCCATAAAGGCAACAGGTTTCTGCTAATAACCAAGAAAAATTATCTTTCACAATTGGTGCAGAATCCAACCAGAGGAGCAGCACTTTTAGACCTAATACTATCTAATAGACCTGACAGAATAACAAATCTGCAGGTGGTTGGGCATTTAGGAAATAGCGACCACAATATTGTGCAGTTTCACCTGTCTTTCACTAGGGGGACTTGTCAGGGAGTCACAAAAACATTGATCTTTAGGAAGGCAAAGTTTGAACAGCTTAGAGATGCCCTTAATCTGGTAGACTGGGACAATATCCTCAGAAATGAGAATACAGATAATAAATGGGAAATGTTTAAGAACATCCTAAATAGGCAGTGTAAGCGGTTTATACCTTGTGGGAATAAAAGGACTAGAAATAGGAAAAACCCAATGTGGCTAAACAAAGAAGTAAGACAGGCAATTAACAGTAAAAAGAAAGCATTTGCACTACTAAAGCAGGATGGCACCATTGAAGCTCTAAAAAACTATAGGGAGAAAAATACTTTATCTAAAAAACTAATTAAAGCTGCCAAAAAGGAAACAGAGAAGCACATTGCTAAGGAGAGTAAAACTAATCCCAAACTGTTCTTCAACTATATCAATAGTAAAAGAATAAAAACTGAAAATGTAGGCCCCTTAAAAAATAGTGAGGAAAGAATGGTTGTAGATGACGAGGAAAAAGCTAACATATTAAACACCTTCTTCTCCACGGTATTCACGGTGGAAAATGAAATGCTAGGTGAAATCTCAAGAAACAATGAAAACCCTATATTAAGGGTCACCAATCTAACCCAAGAAGAGGTGCGAAACCGGCTAAATAAGATTAAAATAGATAAATCTCCGGGTCCGGATGGCATACACCCACGAGTACTAAGAGAACTAAGTAATGTAATAGATAAACCATTATTTCTTATTTTTAGTGACTCTATAGCGACAGGGTCTGTTCCGCAGGACTGGCGCATAGCAAATGTGGTGCCAATATTCAAAAAGGGCTCTAAAAGTGAACCTGGAAATTATAGGCCAGTAAGTCTAACCTCTATTGTTGGTAAAATATTTGAAGGGTTTCTGAGGGATGTTATTCTGGATTATCTCAATGAGAATAACTGTTTAACTCCATATCAGCATGGGTTTATGAGAAATCGCTCCTGTCAAACCAATCTAATCAGTTTTTATGAAGAGGTAAGCTATAGACTGGACCACGGTGAGTCATTGGACGTGGTATATCTCGATTTTTCCAAAGCGTTTGATACCGTGCCGCACAAGAGGTTGGTACACAAAATGAGAATGCTTGGTCTGGGGGAAAATGTGTGTAAATGGGTTAGTAACTGGCTTAGTGATAGAAAGCAGAGGGTGGTTATAAATGGTATAGTCTCTAACTGGGTCGCTGTGACCAGTGGGGTACCGCAGGGGTCAGTATTGGGACCTGTTCTCTTCAACATATTCATTAATGATCTGGTAGAAGGTTTACACAGTAAAATATCGATATTTGCAGATGATACAAAACTATGTAAAGCAGTTAATACAAGAGAAGATAGTATTCTGCTACAGATGGATCTGGATAAGTTGGAAACTTGGGCTGAAAGGTGGCAGATGAGGTTTAACAATGATAAATGTAAGGTTATACACATGGGAAGAGGGAATCAATATCACCATTACACACTGAACGGGAAACCACTGGGTAAATCTGACAGGGAGAAGGACTTGGGGATCCTAGTTAATGATAAACTTACCTGGAGCAGCCAGTGCCAGGCAGCAGCTGCCAAGGCAAACAGGATCATGGGGTGCATTAAAAGAGGTCTGGATACACATGATGAGAGCATTATACTGCCTCTGTACAAATCCCTAGTTAGACCGCACATGGAGTACTGTGTCCAGTTTTGGGCACCGGTGCTCAGGAAGGATATAATGGAACTAGAGAGAGTACAAAGGAGGGCAACAAAATTAATAAAGGGGATGGGAGAACTACAATACCCAGATAGATTAGCGAAATTAGGATTATTTAGTCTAGAAAAAAGACGACTGAGGGGCGATCTAATAACCATGTATAAGTATATAAGGGGACAATACAAATATCTCGCTGAGGATCTGTTTATACCAAGGAAGGTGACGGGCACAAGGGGGCATTCTTTGCGTCTGGAGGAGAGAAGGTTTTTCCACCAACATAGAAGAGGATTCTTTACTGTTAGGGCAGTGAGAATCTGGAATTGCTTGCCTGAGGAGGTGGTGATGGCGAACTCAGTCGAGGGGTTCAAGAGAGGCCTGGATGTCTTCCTGGAGCAGAACAATATTGTATCATACAATTATTAGGTTCTGTAGAAGGACGTAGATCTGGGGATTTATTATGATGGAATATAGGCTGAACTGGATGGACAAATGTCTTTTTTCGGCCTTACTAACTATGTTACTATGTTACTATGAATTATATACTTAACAAAAAAGTGTGAAACAACTTTGATGACTGCTTTGCACACTCTTAGCATTCTCTTGATGAGCTTCAAGAGGTAATCACCGGGAATGGTCTTCCAACAATCTTGAAAGAGTTCCCAGAGATGCTTAGCACTTGTTGGCCCTTTTGCCTTCATTCTGCGGTCCAGCTCACCCCAAACCATCTCGATTGGGTTCAGGTCTGGTGACTGTAGAGGCCAGGTCATCTGGTGTAGCACCCCATCACTCTCCTTCTTGGTCAAGTAGCCCTTACACAGCCTGGAGGTGTGTTTGGGGTCATTGTCCTGTTGAAAAATAAATGGTGGTCCAACTAAACACAAACCGGATGGAATAGCATGCCGCTGCCAGATGCTGTGGTAGCCATGCTGGTTCAGTATGCCTTCAATTTTGAATAAATCCCCAACAGTGTCCTCAGCAAAGCACCCCCACACCATCACACCTCCACCATGCTTCACGTTGGGAACCAGGCATGTAGAGTCCATCCGTTCACCTTTTCTGCGTCGCACAAAGACACGGTGGTTGGAACCAAAGATCTCAAATTTGGACTCATCAGACCAAAGCACAGATTTCCACTGGTCTAATGTCCATTCATTGTGTTCTTTAGCCCAAACAAGTCTCTTCTTCTTGTTGCCTGGCCTTAGCAGTGGTTTCCTAGCAGCCATTTTACCATGAAGGCCTGCTGCACAAAGTCTCCTCTTAACAGTTGTTGTAGAGATGTGTCTGCTGCTAGAACTCTGTGTGGCCTTGACCTGGTCTCTAATCTGAGCTGCTGTTAACCTGTGATTTCTGAGGCTGGTGTCTCGAATAAACTTAACCCTCTGAAGCAGATGTGACTCTTGGTCTTCCTTTCCTGGAGTGGTCCTCATGTGAGCCAGTTTCTTTGTAGCGCTTGATGGTTTTTGGGGACACTTTCAAAGTGTTCCCAATTTTTTGGACTGACTGACCTTAATTTGTTAAAGTAATGACGGCCACTCGTTTTTCTTTACTTAGCTGCTTTTTTATGCCATAAAACAAATTCTTACAGTCTATTCAGTAGGACTATCAGCTGTGTATCCACCAGACTTCTGCTCAACACAACTGATGGTCCCAACCCCATTTTATAAGGCAGGAAATCCCACTTATTAAACCTGACAGGGCACACCTGTGAAGTGAAAACCATTCCCGGTCACTACCTCTTGAAGCTCATCAAGAGAATGCCAAGAGTGTGCAAAGCAGTCATCAAAGCAAAAGGTGGCTACTTTGAAGAACCTAGAATATAAGACATAATTTCAGCTGTTTCACACTTTTTTGTTAAGTATACAATTCCACATGTGTTAATTCATAGTTTTGATGCCTTCAGTGTGATGTACAATTTTCATAGTCTTGAAAATACAGAAAAATCTTTAAATGAGAAGGTGTGTCCAAACTTTTGGAAAAACCAAGAAATTACAAAAAAGACCTAAAAAGTACTCTTTAGTGATGATAATTAAAATATTGAACTAGAAACCACACATACCAAACAACCAATGGCGGGGAACCTACAAATAGGATCAGATAGTCCCTTTTATGGTCAGTCTACGTTGAGCGGGGGCGCCATATCGTATCATAGGGTGCCAACCTCCGCTGCAAGGAAGGAGTTCCATTAGGGTGAGGCACGTCTATCTTCCCTAGCCATTTCCTTATTAGCTATTATCTATATCCAATTTGGACTCGACGACTATCTGATCCTGTGACCTGACCTGTGCTGTGGAAAGGCAGGGAGGACTCTGTATGTGCAGGCATTGGATGCTCCAGCTTTTCACCTCACCACAGTGTGGCTGGCTGCCACAATTAAAAGGTTAGAAAAATAGGAGACAAAAAAGCGCAAATAGGGTCTCCCCAGGATTGCTTCTAATCAATTGTGAGAGAACTGCTCACCTGGTGGTACACAGTACAAGCGTGTAGTTTGTCAGCTGCTGCAGATCCACAGGACGGCGCTGCGACATCTCAGAACCGTTATAATAGATGAAATGTGGATTACATCCGCGCTGCTGCGACAAATAATGGATCCAGATATAATTGTAAGATGTTTGGGTGGTTTTGAATTGACCACCCGAACACCTTACAATTATATCTGGATCCATTATTTGTCGCAGCAGCGCGGATTTAATCCACATTTCATCTAGTTTAACAATTAAAAGGTTAGTCTTTACAACACACAATAAAGCACTCTGCCACTCCTGTGGTGAACTAGAACTCCCAGCATGCCAGAGGATCTGCAGGACATGCTGTGAGTTATAGTTCTCCCAATGGGATCTTCAAGCAGCATTCCAGTGTTATTTTTCAGTTATGCAGTGGTGCTTTATATATAAGCCCTGTGCCCCCATTCTTATACTCACCCTCCAGCATCTTCATGTAGTACTTTACATACACCACACTGGTCCCGCTGCGCCATCTTCTACCCGCAGCTTCCAATATAATAGCATACTATTATATATAATAACACCACATATAATAGTATGTTATTAAATTGTACGACTTTTTTTTTTGCTTCAAATATTTTTTTCCCTATTTTCCACCTCTAAAACCTGGGTGTGTCTTATAGCCCAGTGCGTCTTCTAGTCCGAGAAATACGGTATTTACCACAGCTGGCATATATAGCCCAGCTAGCATCTTCTATACACGCATGCTGACTATGACGTATTGTTGCTTTAGAGCACGCAGAGGTGTTAATTAGGTTGTCCACTACTGGACAACCCCTGTTTAAAGGGGTCAGTAGGATTGACCCTCCTAATATATCTATATGAACATGCAGGTCATGGGAAGCTGAATAAAATGATACCTTGATATCTGTGATGTGATGTCTTATTCCAGAGAATCCCACGCTTGTCTTATATGTAAATCAGTTGTTTTAGGTTATGGGACACTGGTCTGTATGAGAATCTGCCTTCACAGATTATTTTAAATAAAAGGGGTCATTTACCAGTGTGTGCAGCTTCCATCTCACAGGCATCCAGTGTTGTAATACAAGAAAAGCTGTGAGAGCTGCAGCAAATGTGTTTGTAAGAAGACAAAGTTCAGTTCTACTGTTCTGTGTAAGTTAAGTCTCACACTGGTAACTCCTCCTTGCATATAAAATAATCCCCGGAGGCAGATTATCATGTAGATCAGTGTCCGGCACATAGTCCTAAAACTGCTCATTTATAGGTATACTAGCTGAAGAGCCCGGCGTTGCCTGGGCATAGTAAATATCTGTGGTTAGATATAGCACCTCACTTCTCTTATTTTCCCTTCACGCCTCTCATCCCCCCCCCCCCTCATTTTCCCCCTCACATCTCTCATTTTCTCCCTTACACCTCTCATTAACCCCCTCACTCCTCTTATTTTCCCCCTCTCTCCTCTCATTCCCCCCTAACACTTGTCATTTCGACCTCACATCTGTCATTTTCCGATCACGCCACTGTTTTCCCTCTCATTTTCACCTCACACCCCTCATTTTCACCTCACACCTCTCATTTTCCCCTCAGTATATGCATGTTTGTCATCTCCCTTATATATAGTATACACCTGTATGTCATCTCCTGTATATAGTATATACCTGTATGTCATCTCCCCTGTAAATAGTATATAACTGCTGTATGTCATCTCTTCTGTATATAATATATACCTGTATGTCATCTATAGGCAGCACGGTTGCGCAGTGGTTAGCACTGCAGCCTTGTAGCGCTGGGGTCCAGGGTTCTAATCCCACCCAGGACAACATTTGCAAAGAGTTTGTATGTTCTCTCCGTGTTTGCGTGGGTTTCATCCGGGCACTCCGGTTTCCTCCCACATTCCAAAGACATACTGATAGGGATTCTAGATTGTGAGCCCCATCGGGGACAGCGATGATAATGTGTGCAAAACTGTAAAGTGCTGCAGAATATGTTGGCGCTATATAAAAATAATAATAATAATAATTATTATTTATTATTATCTCCTCCTACATATAGTATATACCTGTATGTCATTATACTGCAGCCTTGCAGCGCTGGAGTCCTGGGTTCTAATCCCACCCAGGACAACATCTGCAAAGAGTTTGTATGTTCTCTCCGTGTTTGCGTGGGTTTCCTCCGGGCACTCCGGTTTCCTCCCACATTCCAAAAGACATACTGATAGGGATTATAGATTGTGAGCCCTATTGGGGACAGTGATGATAATGTGTGCAAAACTGTAAAGCGCTGCGGAATATGTTAGCGCTATATAAAAATAAAGATTATTAATATATATATATATATATATATATATATATATATATATATATATATATATATATATATATATATATATACATACATATATATATACATATATATATATATATATATATATATATATATATACACACATATTTATATATATATATATATATACATATATATATACACATATATATATTTATATATATATATATATATATATATAAATCTATATGTGTGTATATATATATATATAGATATATATATATATATATATATATATATATATATATATATATATATATATATATATATCTATATATATATATATATATCTGTGTCATCTCCCCTGTATATAGTATATACGTGTCATCTCCTCCTGTATATAATTTATACCTGTCATCTGTTCCTGTATATAGTATATATCTGTCATCTCCTCCTGTATATAGTATATACGTGTGTCATCTCCTCCTGTATATAGTATATACCTGTGTGTAATTTCCTCCTGTATATAGTATATACCTGTCATCTCCCCTGTATATAGTTTATACCTGTCATCTGTTCCAGTATATAGTATGTACCTGTATGTCATCTCCTCCTGTATATAGTATATACCTGTGTCATCTCCCCCGTATATAGTACATACCTGTATGTCATCTCCTCCTGTATATAGTACATACCTGTGTCATCTCCCCCGTATATAGTACATACCTGTATGTCATCTCCTCCTGTATATAGTACATACCTGTGTCATCTCCCCCGTATATAGTACATACCTGTATGTCCTCTCCTCCTGTATATAGTATATACCTGTGTCATCTCCCCTGTATATAGTATATACGTGTGTCATCTCCTCCTGTATATAGTATATACCTGTGTCATCTCTCCTGTATATAGTATATACCGGTGTCATCTCCCCTGTATATAGTATATGCCTGTGTCTCATCTCCCCTGTATATAGTATACAGTTGTGGCCAAAAGTATTGACACCCCTGCAATTCTGTCAGATAATACTCAGTTTCTTCCTGAAAATGATTGCAATCACAAATTCTTTGGTATTATTATCTTCATTTAATTTGTGCTAAATGAAAAAACACAACAGAGAATGAAGCAAAAAGCAAAACATTGATCATTTCACACAAAACTCCAAAAATGGGCCAGACAAAAGTATTGGCACCCTCAGCCTAATACTTGGTTGCACAACCTTTAGCCAAAATAACTGCGACCAACTGCGTCCGGTAACCATTTTAATGAGTTTCTTTCAATGCTCTGCTGGAATTTTAGACCATTCTTCTTTGGAAAACTGCTCCAGGTCCCTGATATTTGAAGGGTGCCTTCTCCAAACTGCCATTTTAAGATCTCTCCACAGGTGTTCTATGGGATTCAGGTCTGGACTCATTGCTGGCCACCTTAGAAGTCTCCAGTGCTTTCTCTCAAACCATTTTCTAGTGCTTTTTGAAGTGTGTTTTGGGTGATTGTCCTGCTGGAAGACCCATGACCTCTGAGGGAGACCCAGCTTTCTCACACTGGGCCCTACATTATGCTGCAAAATTTGTTGGTAGTCTTCAGACTTCATAATGTCATGCATACGGTCAAGCAGTCCAGTGCCAGAGGCAGCAAAGCAACCCCAAAACATCAGGGAACCTCCGCCATGTTTGACTGTAGGGACCGTGTTCTTTTCTTTGAATGCCTCCTTTTTTTCTCCTGTAAACTCTGTTGATGCCTTTGCCCAAAAAGCTCTATTTTTGTCTCATCTGACCAGAGAACATTCTTCCAAAACGTTTTAGGCTTTTTCAGGTAAGTTTTGGCAAACTCCAGCCTGGCTTTTTATGTCTTGGGGTAAGAAGTGGGGTCTTCCTGGGTCTCCTACCATACTGTCCCTTTTCATTCAGACGCCGACGGATAGTACGGGTTGACACTGTTGTACCATCGGACTGCAGGGCAGCTTTAACTTGTTTGGATGTTAGTCTAGGTTCTTTGTCCAACATCCGCACAATCTTGCGTTGAAATCTCTTGTCAATTTTTCTTTTCCGTCCACATCTAGGGAGGTTAGCCACAGTGCCATGGGCTTTAAACTTCTTGATGACACTGCGCACGGTAGACACAGGAACATTCAGGTCTTTGGAGATGGACTTGTAGCCTTGAGATTGCTCGTGCTTCCTCACAATTTGGTTTCTCAAGTCCTCAGACAGTTCTTTGGTCTTCTTTCTTTTCTCCTTGCTCAATGTGGCACACACAAGGACACAGGACAGAGGTTGAGTCAACTTTAATCCATGTCAACTGGCTGCAAGTGTGATTTAGTTATTGCCAACACCAGTTAGGTGCCACAGGTAAGTTACAGGTGCTGTTAATTACACAAATTAGAGAAGCATCACATGATTTTTCGAACAGTGCCAATACTTTTGTCCACCCCCTTTTTATGTTTGGTGTGGATTTATATCCAATTTGGCTTTAGGACAATTCTTTTTGTGTTTTTTTTTTTTATTTAAGACAAATTAAATGAAGATAATAAAGAATTTGTGTTTGCAATCGTTTTCAGGAAGAAACTGAGTATCTGACAGAATTGCAGGGGTGTCAATACTTTTGGCCACAACTGTATCTGTATGTCATCTCCTCCTGTATTAGACCGCGTTCACACGTTATTTGGTCATTATTTTTACCTCAGTATTTGTAAGCTAAATTGGCAGCCTGATGAATCCCCAGCCAACAGGAAGCCCTCCCCCTGGCAGTATATATTAGCTCACACATACACATAATAGACAGGTCATGTGATTGACAGCTGCTGTATTTCCTATATGGTACATTTGTTGCTCTTGTAGTTTGTCTGCTTATTAATCAGATTTTTATTTTTGAAGGATAATACCAGACTTGTGTGTGTTTTAGGGCTAGTTTCATGTGTGAAGTTGTGTGTGTGTTGTGTGTGGCAACATGCATGTAGCGACTTTTGTGAGATGAGTTTTGTGTGGCGACATTCGTGTAGCAACTTTTTGTGTCAAGTTGCATGTGACAGGTTAGTGTAGCAAGTTGTGTGCAGCAAGTTTTGCGCATGGCGAGTTTTTTTGTGTGGTGCGTTTTGAGTATGTGCAAGTTGTGTGGGGCAACTTTTGCATGTGTTGCAACTTTTGTGCATGTGGCAATTTTTCTGCATGTGGCGAGTTTTCCATGAGGCGAGTTTTGCATGTGGCGAGTTTTGAGCGGCGACTTTTGTGTTTTGACTTTTATGTGGCGAGGTTGGTGTATGTGTGGTGAAATGTGTGCTGAGGGGGGTATATGTGATGAAGCACGTGGTAGTGTGCGGCGCATTTTGTGTGTGTTCATATCCCAGTGTGTGGTGAGTATCCCATGTCGGGGCCCCACCTTAGCAACTGTACGGTATATACTCTTTGGCGCCATCGCTCTCATTCTTTAAGTCCCCCTTGTTCACATCTGGCAGCTGTTAATTTGCCTCCAACACTTTTCCTTTCACTTTTTCCCCATTATGTAGATAGGGGCAAAATTGTTTGGTGAATTGGAACGCGCTGGGTTAAAATTTCGCCTCATAACATAGCCTATGACGCTCTCGGGGTCCAGACTGTGACTGTGACTGTGCAAAATTTTGTGGCTGTAGCTGCGACAGTGCAGATGCCAATCCCGGACATACACACATGCACATATTCAGCTTTATATATTAGATATAAAAAACATGGATTTCTCTGGAATAAAACATCAAATTGCAGATATCAAGGTATCATTTTATTCCTATAACCTACATGCTCATAGAGACTGATTGGGAGGGTTGATCCTAATGTAGATTCCCTTTAATAGGTAACTAAACTTTAAAGGCGGTTTTCATGTTTGGCAGGCAATTTAATTATTTGCAGATCGGTGGGTCCTACTTCTCAGGGCACAGCTCTTTTTGCTAAGCAGTTTGCAATAATCAAGTTACTTTTATTGTCTAAGGCAGGTGTTCCCAATCTGTAGCTCGGGAGCCACATGTGGCTCGCGGTCCCATGAATTGTGGCTCGCGGCTGCCTATCAGCTTGGTGCATTAGCTCCAGTTTTAGCAAACAGGTATGAAGAGCACATCTCAAAATGGTGAATTTTAGAGCAGATTTGGATGCACATATACTGGTCTTGGGGGTTTTGAGATTATTTAAGAATGGTATGCTGGAGACAAGATGACATCACCTGTTAGAGGAGGTGTTTGAAGCTGGATGTGACAGTGTCTTGGGAGTTCTTTATAGGAGAATACTGAATAGAGGGGGTATTGTAGGAACCCCTAGATCTTTGTATACTGCTTTGGGGTGATTGATTTTTGTGGAAAAGCTTTGGTTACCATTATACCTATAATGGGGGCTTTGGTTGCAACTAGCGTGAGGGGGAAAGGAGCTGAATGTAGCTCTCAACCCTCTCTCAAGGCTGGATGTGGCTTGCGACCCTCTCTGAGCTGAATGTGGCTCTCAAGGTCAGAAACGTTGGGGACCTCTGGTCTAAGGCTAAAGGAGTTATCGTGCGGAATTAGGTGGATGATCTATCTTTTCAGTCCTAGTAACTTACATCATCCATTGTATATGTGCACTATTATTATTAACCCTTGTTTTTCTTGTGTCCTATTCTAGATGCAGTGTATGTACTCTGCTATTCTTTGATCCTGCTTTCCATCGATCTGGCCAGTCCCCATGTGAAGAACAAAATGTCAAAGAGAGAGTTCATCAGAAACACACGCCGCGCTGCTCAGAATATTAGCGAAGAATTTGTAGGGCACCTTTATGACAACATTTACCTTGTTGGCCATGTTGCTGTGTAAAAGTTTAAAGCTGTTGTCTGGGACTAAGATATTGAAGACCTGTTCTTAGAAAAGTTCATTAATATCAGCATGGTCGTGAACTGCCGCTAAGACCTCAAGAAAAAAGATGAGGAACAGCATCCAATCCAGCTGAAAAAATAGAAAAAACGTTATTCTACCATAATAGTGTTTCGACCAGTAATGGTCTTTATCTTTATACCTGATAAAGACCATTCTTGGTCGAAACGTCTGATGGCGGAATAGGTTTTTCTATTTTTTCAACCTGGATTGGATGCTGCTCCTCATCTTTTTCTTGGAGTTACTTATGTCCAATTGGGTTTATGGACTCGGAGCGTGAATCCTGATGCTTATCTGATGTGCTGTCCGCTGCTTTTTTCCTCTGCCACGAAGATCTGGCTGCCGGAAGTTGAAAGTGCATAGAGCCAGGGCACCACAGCGCTGTACGCTTTAATAGCCGTAATCTGGTATTGCAGCTCTCGTTGACGTGGATGTGGCCTGAGCTGGAGTTCCTGAGTGTGACCACTATGCAGTTTGTGGAGCTGTGGTTTTCTAGCTCACTGTGTGTAATATTGGTGTCTGTGGACCCAGGTGTCAACTCAGCAGAGGGGTGGTGGGTGTTGAGTATTGATGAGGTATGCTAAGGATAGGTCATCAGCATCTTAAGTCCCGGTCAACACCTTTATTCTCTAAACTCTGAAATGTTAGTCAACTACTACTACAGCTCTCCAAAGCATTGACCCAGTTGGCGAATACAGGGTTACGATAGTGCTGGTCATTCTACCATCTGTCTACAATCTAATGATGCATTCTGTCATTTCTTAGCAATCTATCTTGGAGAATAATTATTTTTATGACTAGATTTGCCTATCATGTCTTGCACTTACCCGTGCCATTAGACTGACCTAGCCATTTATGACTGTTAAACTGACATAATGTAGGCCTTCTTCAGGGTAATGGAACTAAACACTAGACTTTGTTTTGGATCGCATTTACCAATGCATTTGTTTGTTTTTTAATATTTTGCAATTTGTACATATTAAACTAAAGAGACTTATAATCATAATATAAATATTAAATATGTAAAGTATTTTAACTAAAGCTGTGGTGTTTTGCTGATTCTTATTTTCCAATGGTAGTCACATAATTATGACATGCAATCAAAATGTTTAATACCACCAAGGCCAATTTAGACGGCGCCACTTCTGCCCGTAAACGAGCGCTGCTCAACACTATACCAATGGACCAGCATTCATTTATAACGATCATTGTTTGGAGACAGAATGATCATTAAACCACTATTCTGTGCCTGTACAGTCTGCAGGTTGCTGGCAGCACGTCCCCTGTTTCAGGAGAGCTGCCAGCCATGATTTATTGGGCCACATGAAGCATTTTTGCTCATTCATGTGTTGATCGGTGATCTTGATACAGATCTATGATCGGGATTGAACGTACTTAAATTTTGCTTGTGTAAATTGGCCTATAACAGGAATACTAAATGTAAGGGGAGAAATCTGCCCTCCTTTTACTGTATATTATAGCATATTACAGTCCATGTGTGAGGGAGGGGGGGGGTTTGGTTTCCCACAAGAAAATAAATTTTCCAACCAACATTGCTGATCATTCCATGGACAGGTTCACACGACCGTGTTAAAAATCGTTAGTTTCACCCAGAATAGTGGGACAATTTTTTTTTCTCACTTGCCATCGGTGTGCAGTCCATATACCGTACATTCCTTTCCATTTTTACAGCAACAGCTATTAACCTTTTAATTAGTTGTGTTTGTTCCATTGGACCCCAAATGAACTGGTTGTCTTCATATTTCCTCAAGTATGAAGGGTAGGTAACCATCCATTTTGGTAGTTTCCTAGCTACCTTCTCGGTGCGTTGCGAGACATGGCGTAGACTACACGCGGCACAGCGAAGTGCTTGCGACTGACAATGTAAGTATTTTGGCACGGCTACCTGAGGGTTAATCATTTATAAGGCCATTTAGTTTCCTATGTTACAGAATTGCGTTGTATCTGTAAAAATCTGATTTTTGTTGGGGGGTTTTTAGCACACCCATATACTTGATTTGGGAGAGTCTCATCCAATTTACAGAAGAAACTTGGCATGCTGCAATTTTTATTTACGGTATTTAATTTTTTAACGTGCAGTATCAATCAGTGAAAATATGGTTCATGTACACGGACGCATTGTACAGCATTGGTCTGTGTGCTGAAAAGTTGAATAATGAAATTTGACAATACTGAAGATTTACTTTCCATAATTTAATAGTACATGTGAAAAAAAGTAGTATACCTTGTAGGAGAAATTCACTTTTTTCTCATCCTGGGTTGATTTTTAACTCTCTTCACAGGTAATGTATCTCTTCAGTGACTACAGTTTTTCATATTACTAAGATAGGAGATGACAGTTGCTGCTCATAACGATCAATGGAGAGGAGGAGCTGGAAGCAGACTGACATTCAGCTGCAAGTTCTCCTGAAATGATGGGTATGCATTTAAAAGGGTTGTCTCATCTTCTTAAATTGGTTCTCCATGAATGTAGTAAAATGGCTGTTACATAATTCAAATGGCAGCCTGTCCAAGTCACGTGTCAGGATGTGCTGCTTCCTGTTGATACACTACTCCTGAGATCTGTGTCTCAAATGCCAGAGGAGCTGTATTATAAGTACACATATCAGTGAGTTACTGGGAACTGGTTGTGTGCTGACTGAGCCCAAGGATTTTTTTTCTTAACCTCCAGTTTTCTGTTCAAGGTCGGCCAAGGAGAGCTGTATTTCTTTTCCTGTCACACACTTCTCATCTGCTCATGGAGATAAGTGTAATTAAGATACAGCTCCTTTTACTGTTGACACACAGTTATCAGGAGTTGTTATCCTGAGACTGCAGATCATCCTGACACGTAACTAGGGACTGGCTGCTGTTTTGAATTATGTGATGAGGACCATTTTAGGACATTCCTGGAGGACCCCTTTAAGATAACATTGCAAAGTGCTTGTAAAACCATGTACTTTGCAATATATTCTTTAAAGGAAACCTGTCAGCAGGATTGTGCACAGTAATCTACAGACCGTGTCAGGCCAGCGCCATTATACTGATTACAATGCTACCTTGGTTGATGAAATCCATCTTGTGGTTGTTGTTTAATCTTTATTCTCAGTTTTGAGTTAATGATATACTCGTGCTCCGGGGTGGCGTGTGGGGGGTCTTCATGTAGTGCTCTGTGTAGGTATTCATGTGTATGGCTTCTGACAGCTCACTGATCCCTCACTGACCTGCCCCCTAGTTTACATAATGAATATCATGCATACATATTGAAAAAAAAGCCTTCTGCAGGCAGAGCCAGCCGTGGTACCTGCGCTTCAGCATAATCGCATATGTACTGTGTTTATAATTAATGTTTCAGGTTATCCGGATATTCCAAAAAGAAAAAAAAAATCTATTTGACAATGGCGCCTACCGGACCTGTGCAGTAGCTGCTATCAGTGATCCGATAGCTGCTACTGCGCAGGCGACGGCGGAGCTATCTTGCTAGAGAAAGAAAAATCCTCCTCCAAGATGGCGCCACCTGCGCAGCTTTCGGCGATCACTGATGGCTGCTACTGAGTGGGCACTATTTTCAGATGGATTTTTTGGGGGGGGAATATAGGGATAGCCTCAAACAGATTAATTATATACACATATATATAAATATGCGATTATGCTGCAGTGCGGGTACCACAGCTGATGCCTGCAGAAGGTTTTTTTTTCCTACCAATATTTATATAATATTCATTATGTAAACTAGGGGTCAGGTCAGTGAGGGATCAGTGGTCTGTTAGAAGCCATACAAATGAATACTTAATCAGACCACCACATTAAGACCCCCCCAACAGGCTGCCCCGGAGCACGAGCATATCATTAACTCAAAACTGAGAATAAAGATTACACAGCAACCACAAGACGGATTTCATCAACCAAGATATCATTTTAATCAATAGAACAGTGCCGGCCTGACAATGTCTGTCTGTAGATTACTCAACACAATCCTGCTGACAGGTTCCCTTTAAGGTAAGTATGGAGAGGATTTTTAATAACCTTTCTTACTGCTTTCTTAGTTGATAGGTTACCAACCACCGCTGTAGACCATCAACTTCAGTTTTCTTGTGCTCCTTTGATGCTGTAGTGTCAGAGCTGCATCTGAAAGCTCACAATTCAGGCCACTGGTCCAAACTGACAATCTTCAAGATCTCGACATTTTCCCAGTTGTGTGCTCTGGAGGAATGTAGATGACAATAACCATTTAATTGTCAACATAAAGATACATTTCTATAGAATGATCTACATAGAACAATGCACAACATTACTACCTACCTAACTGGCATTTCCAATTCATCAGTCAAACAGCCAATTTGTAAGTATGTTTTGAAGAGTAAAGGACACCCGTGCAAACATTTAGGAGACATTGGCCCCGATTTATCAAGACGGACATGTGTCACTCTGGTCTTGATGAGGGTACAGCGTGGAGGGCAAGGTTCCTAAATCCTAAAAAGGCTCATGTCTTGAATCAGGCGAGTTTCGAAAAGGGGTGCGTCTAGAAATCTTACTGCAGTTGGGGACTGGAGTAAGTTTTGTGGTGTAGCAAACGCAGTCACTCCTCATGAATTTAACAAGCCGGCATTGCCACTCCCACATTTTGCCCCAGTAACACCCGTTTTGGAGTTTTAATGAATCGAAGCCGTAATCTTTGTACTAATGATAGTCTCTGGTGGTGTTTACAGGCAAGTGTACTAATCCTAGTGCTGGATGGATGTATAAACTGTGCCTGGAAGACCCCCTGTATTACCAAATGGAATGGTAATGACTGACTGTGGATTAATTTAACTATAGATTTCCAGGATTTATAACCGAGGAGCTGTGCAATGCAGAGATCTAATTAAATCTCCTACATAATCCTATTTTATGGAGAATACAAGTATTTACTAAAACAGACCTGTCCGAGGCGCAGCCTGGTTTTCTTGTCTTGATCAGAATAAAGGAGCACTAAACTAAAACATATGTTTCGCTTCAATAATTTAGATCTATTATATTTTGACTGTATTTTTGGAGTTTTGTGTACTTTACACACAATTTTCCTATTGTATATTATATTTGTGTATAATATATGTATTTTTTTAGAAAATTAGAAATTTGTGCAGCAGCTTAATCTTTTTTCGATCCTAATAAAGCTTGAGCTTGTCTATAAAGGTCCTTTCCAATCTCCCAGGTACAATTACAGAGACAAAGGACAGGCACAGAGGATTTCCTGCTTCCCTTGTGGGTATATTATACATTTCGTTTGACAGAAGGTGGAATTTCAGGATTCTTGGGCAAAAAAAACCTTGGCATCATGACCGAACACTCCTTCTTTAATTTTCTCCATTTTAAACAATTTCAAACTAAATTAACTTCTGAGTTGGAAGAAGAAGGAAGCTGGTTTTCCAGGAAGAAAACATTCGGTGCAGTTACGGTAAATTTATGCAAACAGCGCTAACCACAGCCTGGTAAAATGGCCCGATAACTGGAAAAATAGTAACGCGATACCTACATTTTCTTTTTGAATGGGGAAAAGGAGGAAATGTTCATCCAAGAGCAAAGTCTTTTTTTTTTTTCTCTTTTGGGGGGGAGAACGTGATCGCCGTGAATCATTTTTCGATGTAATTTGTATGCTGACCATTGTTTGTTTTTTTTACAATTGAAAGATTTTAACTCAGTTTCCAATTAAACTGAAAAGCAAAAATAAAAAGGGCACACTGCTTTCTCGAAGGGAAGTTGTAATTGCAAATCTTGGCTTTCTTCTTGCCACTGAGAGACAGGAAGGTTGGATTTAATTTAAAATGATTAATGAGATTTTCTCAGACTCCCTGCCTTCAGCATCGCTGCAGTATGTCAGCACAACAACTTGAAATAACTGGACGCCACTCTGTCGCCCAAAACTGTGTTCTCGGAGAAAAATAAACTGCCTAACTGATGCCAGGTACATCTCAGTAGCATTGTCTCAGTGCTGCTGACAGCTAATGTCAGTAGATCTCACGGTGTTAACCCCTGTGATTGACATTTAGCACCAATATACGTAATGCAGGCAATTAGTGTTATTGCGTGAATATTAACTTTTTTTATTCGACTTTCAAAATTGAAACCTAATTCTGCAATTAAGTCTCCTCTTTTCTGCAGTCAGTACTTGGCAAATAGATTTGTTATTAAATTAATCCTTCAATAATAGTATAAATATGTGAGAGCATTAGTAAAACAATCATGTTCTCCCCATGTTTGCCGGGGTCAACGCCAGAGAGGTTTAATGGCTTCTCTGAGACTGGCTCTAGTGTAATAGAAGCTGAGACTGAAAAGTCCTCGTAAGTACAGGGCCAACTATGAGCACACTGTGGAATAAAAGTGCTTTAGAGGATTGGGCTACTAACAATCAGGAATTCTGGTGAAGTAAAAAACACCCATCTAATATAAATAATCGGTCGCTGTCCGGGTCCTGTTACTAGCAGCACTACGGTATTATCTTGTATAATGAAGGAAGGGGTCGTACTATACTATATAGTAACCCACTCATGTGAAAGCGCAACATTTAATACATTAGTCGGCAGGAGACCCATCTTACTAACAGGCAGTTGCTAACTACAAGCCTGTTGTGCCCGACACCGATCTCTGCCGGCGATTCTGTGGCTTCTCTTCCACACTGCTGTGTTGATGGGGCGTGACTGCCTACGTCATTCTGATTGACAGCCAGCTTCCTGCTGCCTAACTGCGAAGAGCCGGCTGTCATGCACTGTCGACAGAGCAGTCTGGAAGAAATAAATATTTTATGCATTAGACCACTACTTTCCCACTTTTCATATGACATACCACATTTTTCTCAGCTATATGATGTGCTGCACCACTCCTTCCTGATCTTCTCTGTATGGCAGACTACTCTTTTCCAGTTATCTTGTGAACTAGACCGCTCCTTTCCCAGTTATATTATGTACTAAACCAATCTTCCCCCCACCTATCCTATGTGTCAGACCACTTCATAACCCATCTATTTCATCCACTAGACCAAAGCTAACTTATGTTCTATGCCATTTCTTCCATAGCTATCTTATGTACTAGATCACTCCTTGTCCATTTATCATACGAGTCAGACTACTCCACTACAGCTATCTTATGCCCAACGCAACTCCTTTAATTTCCTACTAGATGACTCCTTCCTAGCTACCTTAGATGCCAGACCACTTCTTTACCATCTATCTTACAATATGTACTAGAGCAGAGGTCCCCAACTCCAGTCCTCAAGGCCCACCAACAGGTCAGGTTTTCAGGATTTCCTTAGTCTTGCCCAGGTAATAATTGCATCACCTGTGCAATGCAAAGGAAATCCTGAAAACATGACCTGTTGGTGGGCCTTGAGGACTGGAGTTGGGGACCTCTGTACTAGAGCACTCCATCCACAGCTATCTTATGCCACTTCTTCCATAGCTTTCTTACGTAGTAGACCACTCCTTTCCAGCCCAACACCACTCCTTTAATTTCCTACTAGATGGCTCCTTCCCAGCTACCTTAGATGCCAGACCACTTCATTGCCATCTGTTTTTCAGTATGTTCTAGACCACTCCATCCACAGCTATCTTATACCACTTCTTCCATAGCTTTCTTACGTAGTAGACCACTCCTTTCCAGCCCAACACCACTCCTTTAGTTTCCTACTAGATGGCTCCTTCCCAGCTACCTTAGATGCCAGAGCACTTCATTGCCATCTGTTTTTCAGTATGTTCTAGACCACTCCATCCACAGCTATCTTATGCCACTTCTTCCATAGCTTTCTTACGTAGTAGACCACTCCTTTCCAGCTATCTTATGCCCAACACCACTCCTTCTTTAATTTCCTACTATATGACTCCTTTCCAGCTACCTTAGGCCTCTTTCACACTTCCATCTTTTGCTGTGCGTCGTTGTGCAGTAAAATGATGTATCGACGGACGTCACGAAAATAGAGAAAAACGTGTATGACGCATCCAGTGTAAAGACGGATGCGTCGTTTGTGTTGTTGCCACAATTTGAATGGAGAAATTCTGGGGGGGGAGAGAGACCTGCTCAGAGGGAAAAACGTGATACGTCGCTGGATTCATGTGTGTAACGGTCGGATGCGTCGCTGACTGATTTTCCGACGTGCAGAAAAAACGATGGACCGCTATTTTCCGACGGATCCAGTGCACGACTGATGAAACGGATGGCCATTCTTCACAATCTGTCGCTAATACAAGTCTATAGGAAAATGCACATTTTTTTGCAGGATCCTGCATTTTCAAAAATCAACGGATTGCGACGTTGCACAAAAGACGGAAGTGTGAAAGTAGCCTTAGATGCCAGACCACTTCATTGCCATCTGTTTTTCAGTATGTTCTAGACCACTCCATCCACCGCTATCTTATGCCACTTCTTCCATAGCTTTCTTATGTAGTAGACTACTCCTTTCCAACTATCTTATGCCCCACATCACCCCTTTAATTATATTCTGTACTAGACCACTCCTTCCCAGCTACCTTAGGTGTACGACCACTTCTTCCCATGATGTCTTATGTGTATAATGATCCTCCTTATAAATCTTTTTCAAGTACAACTACCCTCATTTTTTGTCATCAGGAAACTGCATTCAATTATAAATGGGAGCAAGATAGAAAAAGTTTTAGCAGATGCATATGTTAGGAAAAATAGCTGAAAACCGTTAAATACACACATGAAAAACTCTTTACTATAACTACTCAATCTAGTAGCATTTCAGTGTAGTGCTACAATGATTGATGAAAGCAGGATAAGCTTCTTATTCACATTGAGTTATCTAAGATGTAAGCACAGGTATCTTCATTATTTGTATGCATTATATAAAATACACTAACCTTGAGTAACTTTAACCCCTTCACGACCTTGCCCTTTTCCGTTCTCGTTTTTTGCTCCCCTCCTTCCCAGAGCCATAACTTTTTTATTTTTCTGTCAATATGGCCATGTGAGGGCTTGTTTTTTGCGGGACAAGTTGCACTTTTCAACAACATCATTGGTTTTAGCATGTCGTGTACTAGAAAACGGGAAAAAAATTCCAAGTGCGGTGAAATTGCAAAAAAAGTGCAATCCCACACTTGTTTTTTGTTTGGCTTTTTTGCTAGGTTCACTAAATGCTAAAACTGACCTGTCATTATGATTCTCCAGGTCATTACGAGTTCATCGACACCAAACATGTCTAGGTTACGTTTTATCTAAGTGGTAAAAAAAATCCAAACTTTGCTAAAAAAAAAAAAAATTATGCAATTTTCCTATACCCGTAGCGTCTCTATTTTTCGTGATCTGGGGTCAGGTGAGGGCTTATTTTTTGCGTGCCGAGCTGACATTTTTAATGATACCATTTTGGTGCAGATATGTTCTTTTGATCGCCCGTTACTACATTTTAATGCAATGTCGCGGCAACCAAAAAAACGTTATTCTGGCATTTTGAATTTTTTTTCCTCACTAGGCTGTTTAGCGATCAGGTTAATCCTTTTTTTTTTTTTTATAGATCGGGCGATTCTGAATGCAGCGATACCAAATATGTGTAGGTTTGATTTTTTTTTTTTTATTATTATTATTTTGAATAGGGCAAAAGGGAGGTGATTTCAACTTTTATATTTTTTTTTTTTATTTTTTTCATATTTTTTTTAAACTTTTTTTTTTTTTTAATACTTTTGCCATGCTTCAATAACCTCCATGGGAAGCTAGAAGCCGGTATAGCCTGATCGGCAATGCTACATAGCAGCGATGATCAGATCGCACCTATGTAGCTGAATTGCAGGCTTGCTATGAGCGCCGACCACAGGGTGGCGCTCACAGCAATCCGGCATCAGCAACCATAGAGGTCTCAAGGAGACCTCTGGTTGCTATGCTGACGCATCGCTGACCCTCGATCATGTGACGGGGGTCGGCAATGCGCTCATTTCCGGCCGCGCCGGTTAAATGCCACTGTCAGCATTTGACAGCGGCATTTAACTAGTTAATAGCAGCGGGTGAATCATGATTTCACCCGACGCTATTGCGGGCATCGGTCAGCTGTTCAAAACAGCTGACATGTCCTGGCTTTGAAGTGGGCTCAGCGCCGGAGCCCACATCAAAGCAGGGGACCCGACCTCCACCGTAATAGTACGGCGGAGGTCGGTAAGGGGTTAAAAGATTGTATTAGGGAATTGTATTAAATTAGCAATGTGAGAACATTGGAATGATCGAATAAGGGCTGCAGAAAGTGTCAAATTCCCATGAGCATCCGTGTATCAGCATCATTCTAACACACTGTGGGCAGAATTATTAGGCATGTTGTCCTACTCCAAGCTGTTCAGGCTTGAGAGCCAACTACCAATTAAGTAAATCAGGTGATGTGCGTCTCTGTAATGAGGAGGGGTTTTGTCTAATGACATCAAAACCCTATATAAGGTGTGCTTTATTTTTAGGCAACCTCCTTTCCTTCGGCAAAATGGGTAAGAAGAGAGATTTGACGGGCTCTGAAAAGTCCTAAATTGTGAGATGTCTTGCAGAGGGATGCAGCAGTCTTGAAATTGCCAAACTTTTGAAGCGTGATCATCGAACAATCAAGCGTTTCATGGCAAATAGCCAACAGGGTCCCAAGAAGCGTGTTGGGCTAAAAAGGTGCAAACTAACTGCCCATGAATTGAGGAAAATCAAGCGTAACGCTGCCAAAATGCCATTTGCCACCAGTTTTGCCATATTTCAGAGCTGCAACATTACTGGAGTATCAAAAAGCACAAGGTGTGCGATTCTCAGGGACATGGCCAAGGTAAGGAAGGCTGAAAAACGACCACCTTTGAACAAGAAACATAAGATAAAACGTCAAGACTGGGCCAAGAAATATATCTTAAGACTGACTTTTCAAAGGTTTTATGGACTTATGAAATGAGAGTGACTCTTGATGGGCCAGATGGATGGGCCAGAGGCTGGATCACTAAAGGGCAGAGAGCTCCACTCCGACTCAGACGCCAGCAAGGTGGAGGTGGGGTACTGGTATGGGCTGGTATCATCAAAGATGAACTTGTGGGACCTTTTCGGGTTGAGGATGGAGTGAAGCTCAACTCCCAGACATACTGCCAGTTTCTGGAAGACAACTTCTTCAAGCAGTGGTACAGGAAGAAGTCGGTATTGTTCAAGAAAAACATGATTTTCATGCAGGACAATGCTCCATCACATGCCTCCAACTACTCCACAGCGTGGCTGGCCAGTAAAGGTCTCAAAGAAGAAAAAATAATCACATGGCCCCCTTGTTCACCTGATCTAAACCCCATAGAGAACCTGTGGTCCCTCTCAGAAGAGTGTCTGGAAGTCTGTGATGGCTGCGGCACGCAATGTTGATCGTAAACAGATCAAGCAACTGACAGAATCTATGGACCGAAAGCTGTTGAGTGTCATCATAAAGAAAGGTGGCTATATTGGTCACTAATTTTTTGGGGTTTTGTTTTTGCATGTCAGAAATGTTTATTTCTAAATTTTGTGCAGTTATATTGGTTTACCTGGTGAAAATAAACAAGTGAGATGGGAATATTTGATTTTTATTAAGTTGCCTAATAATTCTGCACAGTAATAGTTACCTGCACAAACAGCCAAATCTAAAAAAAAAAAAGCCACTCCAACTCCCAAAAATATTAGGCTTTGATATTTATGGGTCTGTTGGGTTGATTGAGAACATAGTTGTTGATCAATAATAAAAATAATCCTCTAAAATACAACTTGCCTAATAATTCTGCACACAGTGTAGAGAAAAAAAAAACACCACATCCAGGCTAGTGTGAACAGGCGCCAACCAAAAAAAGCATGTAACGTGAATAACGATAAAGGTTGCACCATAATTTACCAAGAATGATTACTCTAGGACGTTGAAACTGCATTACTGCCATAGAAAATTGTGAAAAAAGGGGAAAAAAAGCGCTATTTATTGTACCGTATATCTGAAATATTCATCTGCAAAATTGCTATGAAAAATACAGTAAAAAAGAAGGTAGTGCATAGATTGGCCAATATATGTGCGCCAACCTGCCATGTCACGGTGTCCCATAAGTTGTAGGCTTTTTTTGCCCAGGAGAGGTGACATATTAAGACAGGGACCTAATTTTTGAAGGACACCTTGACATGGAAGTTGGGCTCACAAATATTGGCCAATCTATTCGCTATTTCAAAGCAATTTTGCAGATGAATATTTCATATATACATGAAATAACGCTTTTTTTCCCGTTTTCTATGGCAGTAATGCAGTTTCAATGTCCTAGAGTAATCAATCTTGGTAAATCATGGTGCAACCTTTATCGTTTTTCAAGTTATCAGCAGCATACAGAGATCCTTTATGGCAGTCTGTATTATGACACAAAATACTAGTGTGGCTGCAATCTGTTGTGTTCATACCATCCTCGATACATGTACAGAGTGAGTAAAACAATGCCTTTTCATGAAATAACTTTTTTCTTTTTAGATTTTGCTACCATTTTAATTACAAGCAAACAAGTAAGGGTCAGGGTTCTGAGACCCCCACTGATCAGGGATAACCCCACCCAAACACCCTGGCACAGCTCAGACTTCATAGCCTATGCTTTCTGTTCAATCCTTACACCTCTATGTGCGCACTCAGGTAGGAGCTGTGTCCTTCTGTTGCCTGACGGGTGCACGTGTTGGGGTCGGGAGGGTTCTGACCGATCTGCTTGCCATGATATGGCTTTTCCAGTATGAAAGAATTATAAAGGTTTTGGAATTCATGATAATCCAGCTCCAAAGTAAAAGCACATAAGATATCAGGTAATTGGCATCCCCAGGACAGGAAAACGACATTATTTTTCAGATTTACATAACTTGGTTTTCCCTCTTATCTATTTGCAAGACATTGACCCTTCATGTGCCCTTGATGAACTAGGACTCAGCCTTTGTTCTCCAGGGTCATAACCCTTTTGATAAGAGCTTGTAACGAAATGCCGCCATACTCTTCCATGAACCTTTGATGTAGACATATTACTTGTATTCTACAAAGCCTGTATTCCTTCTCGGACATTCTTCTAAACATGAGAAATGTTGGAAGAGAAGGCTGAGGCTTTGAACCTTCTGGGATCGCATCTATGATCATCAGTGTAAAAGCTCATCATTTGGAGTTAATCAAATATTGAAGTAACACACTACACTAGATGCATTATATCTCCTTACATACCTGTTACCTGGACACTTGTGATATTATTTCTTAATATACAAATGTATTTAGAATTCCTTCAGAAAACAGCTCATCACTATAATAACTTGGTTATTATTTTCTATAGAAGTCCCTGTTGGCTTAGACAAGTAGAAATATCAACAATTAAATAGTCTTGACCAGTTTCTTGTTGAAGTATGAGCATAGGAGGTTTCAAATGTGAAAGATAATACTATCCTCTTCCATCCCATGACTATAATATCGTTACATGGTATTGTTAAAAAAAAATCTAGATATTTGTAAGATGTTATTCTATAGCGGAGATCTTGGTCATACAGTTTAACACTAATTTCAGCGGAGCACATACAGGCATAACCTAAAAAATAATGTTTACTTGTCCTAGATGTGAAACCAGTCAATTACACCCATTTGTCCATCAGCTCCAGTTAGAGAATGTGAAATAACTGAAATAAAATAGTGAGTCGATAAAAATTAAGTGGACAAAGGCAAAAAAAAACCCTCTTAAATCATCCACTATGTGTGCTAAAGGCAAACTGATCCCTAAATTCATTGCACTTCACTAAAAAAAACAACTTTTTTCTGCTTGAATTTTAACAATATTTTTTTTTAAGGCTTCTGTCTTGAGCTTTAAGGCCCCACTCGTACGGATATCGGCAGGTTTAGCCAACAGTCTAATGAGTGTCGGTGGAGATAAGGATCCGAGATATCTGGATTTCGATTAGTGATTCTTTTCTTCTCACCAAGATAAGCCACTGCCAGAGGATTCTGGCAGCAACTCTCTTGTAGAGAACAGGAATAGACAGCTGCCGGCCAAGGCATCGTTCAGCTCTCTGTTGTGCATGGGAGCCCTTACACTTACTTAAATTCTGCTCAAATTAAAATGATGGGTTTATATACATGAACCAACCGGTGACACGAAATAACCGCCAGTCGGTAAACATTTACCAATCAGCAGTCGATGAATTCCCTGTTTACATAAGCAAACTGGAGTAAATGATGCCACTTAACGATCCGTAATAATTTGCTCAGTCTGCATAGGCTGCCATTGTTCTCGGCAGTGTGAGTGTTGCTGACGCAGGACGATGAAGCGCTGTACAATAAATAATTCCGCACAAATGTCTTGCTCATTTGATAATCTTTATCCTGTTCACACTGAAAGATTATTGTGAAAGGAGTGTTATTGTAGATGCTCATTCACCATAATATTTCAGTGTAAATGCAGGTTGAGACTAAAATCACATTAAAATGGTTTTCACAGGTCACCGGTTCACATGATAGGTGGTGAATGTTTATCTCTGAGTGACCCACGTCTAGTGCAGTAAGTTGGAATGGGGGTCTTTGGACCTCTGTTCTAGTGATTGGTGGGGCCCCAGGGATCAGACTTTTATCACTTATCTTGTAGACAGGTGATTAATATCTATTGTTAAAACCCCATTAATTGTTCTAATATTTTAGCGTATTGGAGGTTTCCAAGACCCCTTATCAATTTACCATTCTTTGCACGTGTTATGCCCAACTCTACATATTTAGTGGGAGAAAAAACATATACCATACAGGGCAACATAAATTAAGGGGTGCCACAGAGACCAAAACCCATGTGGGTATCTCAAAGGTGCACCTATGGGACACTCCTAAACATAACGTGAAACATAAGAAAAATTGGAGCAAAAAGTAATCAAAATGTAAATTTATTGAAAGTAATACACAACAAGTAAACAGACTAGGATAAGATAATAAAAACAAGGACAGTGGTATCCTGACAGGAGATGTTACTATTTAGCATGGGTAAAGAGCTCAAGTGCAGCAAGAAAAAGACCATCAGGTCCGAGGTAAGTAGTAGAGATGAAAGTACCCAAATGGCTATACTAATCTGCGCGCTATGCCATTATATAGGACCGGGTCACATGCTTAAATCATTGCTTACCCATGGTATTAGTGTGTCAGGATCAGTGTCCACGCCGCCACCGACGCGCGTTTCGCCTCAAGGTGCTGTGGTAGATTGTAGATTTGTAGATTGTAAGCTCTCATGAACAGGTTCGTCTTATTTTACTTTATTATTGTATTGTTAACGTTACCTATGACTGTTGTGTTTGAAACTGTTAAACTGTAAAGCGCTGCGGAATATGTTGGCGCTATATAAATTAAGATTATTATTATTATCAACATAATACTGTAACAGGTTAAATAGGATATAAATGTAAAAAAAAAAACACTTTAAATCAGTGTAAAATGACTAAACATATGCAGAAAATATGGCGCAGGGCTCATTTACACATCTGTTTTTGTCATCCACCTGCTGCCAGCATTTTACACTGATACATTATAGTCTGTGGGAATATTCACATGTTTTTTTGTTGTTATTGTTTTGCAGCCTGATACGCCGCATTAAAAAAAGAGCCAAGTCCTACTTTGCTCCAATGTGCGACCAAATTCGCACATTCATTTAAGTAGGTCTTAAAAAGCGGACACCGCTCTGATTAAAAAAAAAGGTCTATTTTTGCAGATGAGAAAAACAAACCGAGGTGTTCATTTTGCCTTTTGTAGTAGAAAAATTCTGGTCTACACGAACGCAAAGCAAATTTTCACAGGATTTGCTGAACTTTACTTGTGATAAATCTCCATTTAACTAAATGGCACAGATCCCATTCTGTCATGTATAGAAAGAAATCTGGATGAAAAAGGCATCAAATTCCTTGAAATACAAAGGCTCTGATGGAAAACTAATGGATGACTACTGCACAGAAGTTTCCTATCTCGTGTTTTCTTCCCTGGAGCCATATAAAACATAAACACTGATAAACGCATTATCTGGTAGAACCTTGGCTGAAGAACGGACCAAGACAATCATAATTTTTCATTTGGTATTAACAAAGATTGAACTTTGATCTAATCTTTGTGGTCAAAGGGCTAAGACCCTCATAAATAACGGCGAGTGTTACAAATCCTCAGATTGTCAAGCCCTCTAAGGATAGTAGATTGTGAAATGCTTTGTGGATGGCTCGTGATTCTGCCGTGGTATTAATTGTTAACATTTTCTTCCTCCTAGTTATCTAGAATATGAAATTGCCATTTTCAGATAGTGGCATTAAAATAAATTCAGAGCAGCCAAAAATGTGTTCACATATGGTTTTCAACAGTTGAAACACATTATTGGACTTCTGCCATACTACTTCATTCTTTTAGGAGCTTTCCAGTTGTATTGTTACCTAAATGTATCAAACAACTTTATTGGAAGGAGTCTTGAGATTGGGAATCTACTGTTAAACATCAGGAATCCTCAAGGTGGTTTTCCAGGTTATTTGACAGCTGCTCATAGTCATCGATACTGATAAAATAACTAAAAATGTACACTTGCCCATCGAACCTCGGCCTTCCCAGCAGCGCTTCACAGCTTTATCCTCTGTTTTCTGCTTACAATAGCTGTGATGGTTAAATTTTGCATATCCTACATGACCGCTGCAGCCAATCACAGAGCTCATCAGTGTATAGTATAAGACCACTGAAACCGTTGCTTGGATGAAGTACTTACATGGGGTATGCGGGACGTCACCCCGGTAGGCATGGTAAATAGAAGACCAGCGGTGAAATGGCGGGAAGTAAAATATTTGAAGATACTTTTTTCTTGGCTTATTTGATTTGTATTGGTGGCTGTGGGCAGTTACCACTTTAATAATCTGATTGTTTCCTGGTAAATGTTGGGCAGAATAAAATGTTGGGCTTGTTCGTTAAAGAAAAATACAAAGTTGGAGGAGTCCAGCAGCAGCTTATTACACTTTTCATACACTAGTATACAATCATTCCGACAGCTACTTCATATGTAAGATTGGCTTAGGACTCTGTTCTTAACATGTCAGATATATACTGTATGATCAGTAATACAGTTCTTAAAGGAAATCTGTCATGCAAAATAATGTTATTTACCTCCAGATATTGGGTTAATCTGTAGATTATTAATGTTCTGACAATGTGCGACGCCGGCAATAAGAGCTCTGCTACCCCCCTTGAGCGATGACTGAAACGGTGCCGCTGCCACCCCTATGATTGGAAGCCTGCAGGGGAGAATAAAGTTAATTTCCTCCTAGCATGCGTTGCTTCACATGACAGGTTCCCTTTAATGTACGCATACATCCTAGATAGCTGTCAGCCATACATGTCTTTCCTTGGGGAGTATATGGAGTAATAGAGTAATATGGTCACACAGGAGTCCAGTAACAATGGACATCTTCCCTGTGCAAAGCAAGTGTTACGAAAAAATGCAAACCAGAATAATAAACCTTACAAAATGACCCCATCCTACATACCCCACATATGCACTGGATGTATCATCAAGTATACCACAGGACCATCTACACCCAATTGAATAATCAAGTGTAAATGTCCATCCCCCAACACACCGATGTATGGAAGAATGAGACAGATTTCCCTTGATGTAATATCAGAAAAATAGTTAATAGATTAAAGACCCCTCTATTGCAAGGTCTTGTGTGTGGGTTCCTCTTCTTTGTTCATTTGTTACCATTACTTGTAATTGTGTGTGTTTACAGCTATTGCAATGCTGCCCATACGATTGACCGATACTGCCCAAAGCAGACATCTGTGGAAAATTTCAGGTGATTTGGTAGATTTTTTTTCCTTGTTGGGATCTGTATTTGTAAAGTCATTTATGGCAAAATACAGATCTGCGTCCTATCAATGGAAGCCCAGACCAGATCTCAACGGAGATCAATCATGATTTGTCCTTTTAACTCATTGCTTTATTGTTCAAAACAACAACTTTCACAGACTAACCAAGGACAGCAAGTATTAATCTTAGAGACTGAAGAAGTTTGGAAAATGACATATTCAGAAACCTCAATGTATTAAAAAGAACGTCAAGACCACAAACCGTTAGAGACAATATGTAATCTTGTATCTATTTTAATCCAAAGTACTCAAGCCAATGTGTAACTTTGAGCTCCAGGTCCCTTACAAATTTTGTAACACGGTCCATCATCTACTATGTGCCATTTATATCAGTGTCTTGTTTTATGTGAGAGGAGCCTTAGGTCCCCGTATGGCACCTTGATTAATTAATGTTTTGCTTACTCTATAACTACTGTATGTTGTACCTGAGGTTAAGCTAAATGTTTCAATACAACTTGTATAGCCATCGGCTGAACGTTCATTTCACTGACAACTTTCTCCCCTCACTTGCCCATAGAGATTGGCCAATTGTTCAAGTGTATTCAATGGAAAGAGGGGTAAAGGGTGCGACCAGACACCTTTGGCAGTGGCTTATGTCTCTTGAAAATAAAAAGACCAGCCTTGTAAATACAAACTTCTCAATCCTTATTGCATCTGGCCATCTGTTAAAGGAGAGCCAGAAGGCCACCATTGATCTTTTATATTGTAGAAAGCCACCATTGACATCCAATGATAGCACAATCCTCCTCTTTTCCTTGTATTCTGTCTCTAATGGACAAATAATCTGTAGATTTGGTTTTCAATACCATCTCTATGCTGATGACACCCAATTCCACACCTCTTTTCCTGACATCACCTCTACATTACCAAAAAATACCAATAATTGTCTTTTCGTGGTCTCTAACATCATGTCCTCCCTCTTTCTAAAACTGAGCTTGTCAAAAACTGAACTCCTTGTGTTTCCTCCCTCCACTAGCCTACCTATGCCCGATATCGCCATTTCCGTGTGTGGTTCTACCATTACTTCCCAGCAACTTGCCTGCTGTCTTGGGGTCATACTTGATTCAGATCTTTCCTTCACTCCCCACATCTGATTACCCGTCCACTCTTGTCATCTACACCTCAAAAACATTTCTAAAATTCAACCTTTTCTTACTTTTGACTCTGCAAAAACTCTTACTGTTGCTCTTATTCATTCTCGTCTGGAATATTGCAACTCTCTACTAATTGGTCTCCGTCTTACTAAGCTCTCTCCAATCCATCCTGAACGCAGCAGCCATCAACATATTCCTCGCCAAACCCTACACTGATGACTCATTCCTGTGCCTGTCATTGTACTGGTTGCCCCTCCGATAGAGTTCAATATAAACTCATCACTCTCACAAAGCACTCCAGGCTTTAGCACACCACTACATCTCCTCCCTCGTCTCAGTCTACCACCCTTGTCCTCTGTTTTAACATCCTCAATAATCTGAACCTCCCATTCCCATCACATAGACTTGTCATGAGCTGTGCCAATTCTTTGGAATGCCTTACCCAGGACACTTCAATTAATGCTCAATACCCACAATTTAAGTGTGCCATAAAAACGTATTTCTTTAGACTGGCATATCGCCTCAACAACATACTTATCTAACTATCCCTGTTTTGCACATACCAATTTTTCTTAAAAACCAGAACCCTCATATCATCTATTCACATACCCAACATACACTTAATAGTCTTCTGTATCCATACACATTCTAGTTGGTGACCGGTTCATGCAGCTTTACATGAACACCCTATATATTAAATTGATGGCTGAACCATACAACGAAAGCAATTGTTACCATCCACCTTTTTGTGTCTCCTCTATTATCTCATAGATTGTAAGCTTGAGATCAGGGCCCTCATTCCTCTTGGAATCTGTTGATTTATGTGATTACACAGGTCTGCGACTAAAAAGCTGTTTGATTATTTTCATCTAATTTCCATGTATTTTGGTGTGCTGAAAACAAAAAAAAATATTGAAAAAATCCTGGACGTCAGGATTTGCCACAAAATGCTAAATTCTCTTCAAATTTAGTACATTTTTCTCAATTTTTGGTATTTTTTTATCTTAGGGTTTTGAAAGTCAAAATTACTATTAATTAATTCACATCAATGCATTGAAGATATACAAGACCCTGACTACAAAAAATCATCGGACGAATGCTGAAAGCATTTCAAGCTTTAGGTTGCCTGATGAGTTTGAAAGTGCATTTCCTCCATTCCCACCTTGACAACTTTCCTGAAAATTTGGGAGCTGTGAGTGAAGAGCAAGGTGAACGATTCCACCAGGACATTAAAGAGATGGAAAGAAGATACCAGGGAAGATGAAGCATTACAATGATGGCAGACTACTGTTGGACGCTTCAGAGAGACATTCCAGATGCTACTCACAAGCGTAAATGTACCAAGAGAAGCCTCACAGGGAAGAAGAATCGATTTTAGTGTGTGCTAGTGAGCTCATTGCAGTTAAAAAATGATTTTCATGAAACATTTGTAATAAAAAATTAATTTTATGAGTCTATTTTCATTTATTTTGAGGTACTGTCTTATTGAACATAGTTACTTAAATTGTCAGAAAACGCGATGTCCTATGACAACTAGGGTCATTTTCGGATTCAGCACACTTAAATACATAAAGATTACGTGGAATAACCAAAACAGCTCCTCTAAAATGTAAAGTGCTGCGGAATAGGTTGGTGCTATAAAAATAAAATTATTATTATCACAGATTTATGGTGTTGACCATGCTCACGAGGCTGCAGTCTATGTTCAGATGTTGAAGAACCCATGCGTAGTTTTGCATCTGGATTTCCATGCATATTCAGATGTGAATTTTCCCGTTTCATGGAATGGACTCTTTAGGCTATGCAACCCAGTGCCTGAGATCTACATCTGCATAAGTTTCATAGCACAGCAAAAAGTATTTTATTAATCTAAACCCACTGAGCAGCATCTGACATGGCCCAACTTGTAACATCAAATACTCCCGGTGTAAGCGTTACTCTAAATCCATCACTCCATGTACAGCTCATGGTAGAAGATCACATTTTTCTGGACGGTCATTAGAGTAAACTTTGTTGTAACCTTGTAACTGTCAGCTGTTCAGTAAACACCAGATTAATACTGAGCAGAGCTGTGGCTCATGTGACCTCAATGTAATGGTTTGTTTGTTGTGTCTCCAGCACTTTGGAAGTACTGAGAAAGGTATACAGAGGAAGAAGACGGTAGGGGCCTGGAGACTACTTAGTCCTATGCAAAACTGGTAATTCTGACCACTTAGTGCTTCACAATATGAGGGAAACAAGATTCTTCCCATGATGGGAACGTTTAATAAATATAGCTAACTAATATATACAATATATGTATATATAAAAAATATGTATAAATTAATTAATTTAGTTTGCTCGCTTATATAACATCAAATTCCACAGCTCTTTACAGACATTTTTATGAATTGAATAATAATAATTTAATAATAATTGTATTTACACAGCGCCAACATATTCCACAGCACATGTACAGACAATAAAGACATCAGTAGCTGATCACAAGCTTACAATCTATAAGGAAACAGGGGGGACACAATAGGTAGAAAGACCTTGTCATGTATGGTCCAGCCATCATTACAATAAACTAACTGAAGAGCCCGGCATTGCCCGGGCATAGTAACTAACTGTGGTTAGTTATAACAAATTCTAATGATTATATTGCACATAAAAACATTTCACATCATATAGTATATTCAACACTACAAATTTGCAACACAAATTAACTTAATGATTACCCAAGAATTTATAGTATTTTATTTTCAAATAGTCGCCTCCTCCGGCAGCACATCACACTCCTCTTCCATGTACAATTGGAAACACTTGATCTCGAGAGAAATTGCACCAATTGCAATAAAGCATATTGTATACATAGCCTACTTCTTGTGCAGCACCACACTTTTCTCCTTTAGACCTTGTTCACACGTTATTTGGTCAGTATTTTTACCTCAGTATTTGTAAACTAAAACTCGGAGTAAAACATTCAGAGGAAAAGTACATTAGAAACACGTCACCACTTCTGTATTTTTCTCCCTCTCGTGGTTTTGGCTTATAAATACTGAGGTAAAATACTGACCAAATACTGAACATTTGAATGTGGCCTTATACGCAACCTCCACCTGCAGCGCCTCACTCTTTTCTATACACAGCCTCATACTACAGCAACACCTCGCTACTCTTATTTACCCATCACACCTCTCATTTTCCCCTCAGATCTGTCATTTTCCCCCTCACATCTCTCATTTTCCTCTCACATCTGTCATTTTTCCCCTCACATCTCTCATTTTGCTCTCACTCCTCTCATTTTCTGCCTCACACCTCTCATTTCCCCTCACTCCTCTCATTTCCCCCTCACTCCTCTCATTTTCTCCTCACTCCTCTCTTTTTCACCTCACTCCTCTCTTCCCCTCACATGTGCACAGCAACTTCCTGTTATGAGCACAGCGGTGTAATCCATGAGGCTTCTCCCTTTCCCTTGACATCAATAATTCACATGGTAATTGATTATAAGACAAATATAATGAACATAATCAATAATGCAGTCTTAATAATAAAATGAGGATAAAAATTACAGAAGAAACTCCTAAAAGATATAAATAAAGATAAGTGGAATGCTAACTTCAAGAAATAAATATGATTTTATTGATACATTGATAAGTAGCAAACATAATCTTATACACAAAAATTATTGAGTAAGGAAAAGATAGGATCCACAATAGAAGCCCTGGGAATAAGGGGTTGGGGTAAGTGGCAGTTCCACAAATTACATAAGTATACTGCATTGGAAGATCATGTAAACATATACTCTCCTACTGTAAATGTAGTAATAGTGCAACAATTATAACATGCTTGTGCTGAGAGGATCTACCATTAATTATAAACTGATAATGTGGAAAGCAGAGGCATAAAGTAAATGTACTGCCCGTACCCAAGTTATAAGGGTTGAATACACTTACCCATATTGTAAAGTGCCGATGCACAGACCACAGAATTCCCTGGGGCGAACCCCAGACCCACGTTTCGCGTAAGCTTTTCAATTACTGTTACCTATCATTGTATCAATAAAATCATGTTTGTATATTATATATATATATATATATATATATATACATACATACATACATACATACATACATACATATATATTTATATACCCTGCTCCAAAAAATAAAGGGGACAATTAGGGTATGTGCACACGCTGCAGATTTCGCTGCAGATTTCGCTGCGGATCCGCAGCTGCGGGTCCGCAGCGGTTTCCCATGAGTTTACAGTATAATGTAAACCTATGGGAAATGAAATCCGCAGTGCCCATGCTGCGGAAAAAGCCGCGCGGAAACGCAGAGGTTTATTTTCCGCAGCATGTCAATTGTTTGTGCGGAATCTGCAGCGGATTTTCACCTGCTCCAATAGGAAACTGCAGGTGAAAACCCGCAGCGGAAACCGCACTAAAAGCCGCGATAATTCCGCAGTAAAAACCGCAGCGGTTTTGCACTGCGGATTTATCAAATCTGCGGAAAATTCTGCAATGGAATCCGCAGCGTGGGCACATACCCTTAGATCATAAAATCCCACATACTAGATATCACTGAATGAAATATTCCACTTGTAAATCTTTATTCATTACATAGTGGAATGTGTTGAGAACAATAAAACCTAACAATTATCAACATAAATCACAACTAATATCCCACGGAGGTCTGGAGTTGGAATGATGCTCAAAATCAAAGTGGAAAGTGAAGTTTCAGGCTGATTCAATTTCAGTGGAAATGATCCTCAGTAGTGTGTGTGGCCTCCACGTGCCTGTATGACCTTCGTACAATGCCTGGACATGCTCCTGATGAGGCAGCAGATGGTCTCCTGAGGGATCTCTTCCCAGACCTGGACTAAAGCATCTGTCAACTCCTGGACAGTCTGTGGTGCAATGTGATGTTGTTGGATGGTGCGAGACATGATGCCACAGATATGTTAAATTGGATTCAGGTCTGGGGAGCGGGCGGGCCAGTCCATAGCTTCAATGCCTTCATCTTGCAGGATCTGCTGACACACTCCAGCCACATGAGGTCTGTCATTGTCCTACATTAGGAGGAACCCAGGGTCAACTGCACCAGCATATGGTCTGGGGATCTCATCTCGGTACCTAATGGCATTCAGGCTACCTCTGGTGAGCACATGTAGGGCTGTATGGCCCTCCAAAGAAATGCCACACCACACCATTACTGACCCACTGCCAAACTGATCATGCTGAAGGATGTTGCAGGCAGCAGATCGCTCTCCATGGCATCTCCAGATCTGTCGCATGTGCTCAGTGTGAACCTACTTTCATCTGTGAAGAGCACAGGGCACCAGTGGCAAATTTGCCAATCCTGGTGTTCTGTGGCAAATGCCAAGCATCCTGCACAGTGTTTGGCTGTGAGCACAACCCCCATCTGTGGACGTCGGGCACTCAGATCATCCTCATGGAGTCGGTTTCTAACAGTTTGTGCATACACATGCACATTTGTGACCTGCTGGAGGTCATGCTGCAGGACTCTGGCAGTGCTCCTCCTGTTCCTCCTTGTACAAAAGCTGAGGTAGCAGGCCTGCTGCTGGGTTGTTGCCCTCCTATGGCCCCCTCCTCATCTCCAGGTGTACTGGCCTGTCTCCTGGTAGCGCCTCCAGCCTCTGGACACAACTTTCTTGCCGCAGCTCGCATTGAGGTGCCAACCTGGATGAGCTGCACTACCTGAGCCACTTGTGTGGGTTGTAGAGTCCGTCTCATGCTACCACGAGTGTGAATGCATAGCAACATTCAAAAGTGACCAAAACATCAGCCAGAAAGCATTGGTACTGAGATGTGGTCTGTGGTCCCCATCTGCAAAATCACTACTTTACTAAGTGTCTTGATAATTGCCAATAATTTCCATCTGATGTCTATTCCATTTGCACAACAGCGAAATTGATTGTCAGTGTTGCTTCCTAAGTGGACAGTTTAATTTCACAAAAGTTTCATTCACTCGGAGTTGTATTCTGTTGTTTAAGTGTTCCCTTTATTTTTTGACCAGTGTATATACTGTATATATATATACAGTACAGCCCAAAAGTTTGGACACATCTCATTCAAAGATTTTTCTGTATTTTCATGACTATGAAAATTGTACTGAAGGCATTAAAACTATGAATTAACACAAGTGGAATTATATACTTAACAAAAAAGTGTGAAACAACTGAAATTATATCTTATATTCTAGGTTCTTCAAAGTAGCCACCTTTTGCTTTGATGACTGCTTTGCACACTCTTGGCATTCTCTTGATGAGCTTCAAGAGGTAGTCACTGGGAATGGTTTTCTCTTCACAGGTGTACCCTGTCAGGTTTAATAAGTGGGATTTCTTGCCTTATAAATGGGGTTGGGACCATCAGTTGTGTTCTGAACAGACTGTTAGAATTTGTATTATGGCAAGAAAAAAGCAGCTAAGTAAAGAAAAATGAGTGTCCATCATTACTTTAAGAAATGAAGGTCAGTCAGTCCGGAAAATTGGGAAAACTTTGAAAGTGTCCCCAAGTGCAGTGGCAAAAACCATCAAGTGCTACAAAGAAACTGGCTCACATGATGACCGCCCCAGGAGAGGAAGACCAAGAGTCACCTCTGCTTCTGAGGATAAGTTTATCCAAGCCACCATCTTCAGAAATCGCAGGTTAACAGAAGCTCAGTTTAGAGACCAGGTCAATGAAACACAGAGTTCTAGCAGCAGACACATCTCTACAACAACTATAAAGAGGAGACTTTGTGCAGCAGGCCTTCATGGTAAAATAGCTGCTAGTAAACCACTGCTAAGGACAGGCAACAAGCAGAAGAGACTTGTTTGGGCTAAAGAACACAAGGAATGGACATTGGAACAGGGGAAATCTGTGCTTTGTTCTGATGAGTCCAAATTTGAGATCTTTGGTTCCAACCACCGTGTCTTTGGGCGACGCATAAAAGGTGAACGGATGGACTCTACATGCCTGGTTCCCATCGTGAAGCATGGAGATGGAGGTGTGATGGTGTGGGGATGCTTTGCTGGTGACACTGTTGGGGATTTATTCAAAATTGAAGGCATACTGAACCAGCATGGCTACCACAGCATCTTGCAGCGGCATGCTATTCCATCTGGTTTGCAATTAGTCAGACCATCTTTTATTTTTCAACAGGACAATGACCCCAAACACACCTCCAGGCTGTGTAAGGGCTATTTGACCAAGTAGGAAAGTAATGGGGTGCTACGCCAGATGACCTGGCCTCCACAGTCACCAGACCTGAACCCAATCGAGATGGTTTGGGGTGAGCTGGACCGCAGAGTGAAGGCAAAAGGGCCAACAAGTGCTAAGCATCTCTGGGAACTCCTTCAAGATTGTTGGAAGACCATTCCCGGATACTACCTCTTGAAGCTCATCAAGAGAATGCCAAGAGTGTACAAAGCAGTCATCAAAGCAAAAGGTGGCCACTTTGAAGAACCTAGAATATAAGACATATTTTCAGTTGTTTCACACTTTTTTGTTAAGTATATAATTCCACATGTGTTAATTCATAGTTTTGATGTCTTCAGTGCGAATGTACAATTTTCATAGTCATGAAAATACAGAAAAATCTTTGAATGAGAAGATGTGTCCAAACTTTTGGTCTGTACTGTATATATATACAGCTCTGGAAAAAATTAGGAGACCACCACATCAAAAGCTTGTCATGGGCAGCTCAATCTCTAGACCTGAACACCATTGAAAACCTCTGGAATGTAATCAAGAGGATGATGGATAGTCACAAGCCATCAAACAAAGAAGAACTGCCTATATTTTTGTGCCAGAAGCAGTGTGAAAGACTAGTGGAAAGCATGCCAAGACGCATGAAAGCTATGATTAAAAATCATGGTTATTCCACAAAATATTGATTTCTGAACTCTTCCTGAGTAAAAACACTAGTATTGTTGTTTCTAAATGATTATGAACTTGTTTTCTTTGCATTATTTGATGTCTGAACGCACTGTTTTTTTTTTGTTTTTTTGAATTTTGACCATTTTTATTTGTCAGAAAAAAAATACAAAATTTATTGCTTGGAAATTCGTAGACATGTTGTGAGAAGTCTATAGAATAAAATAACAATTTACATTTTACTCAAAAATATACCTATAAGAAGAAAAATTAGACAAACTGAACATTTTAAAGTGGTCTCTTAATCTTTTTCAGAACTATATATATATATATATATATATACAGTATATATATATATATATATAAATATATATACACACATTCTTCTAATTGTAAATTTAAAATTCCTCTTGGCTTAAACCGAGACATCAATGTTTGGGTGTGACTATTGATACTCCATAAGAAACTTAAATTGATAATTGAAATAAAAAGAAACATAATGATGGATTCTGATTGGTAGCGGTGAGATATATACACCTGACATTAACTTGAGTCCCTAAAAGTATCTGTACACATTAAAGGGAACCTGTCAGGTTGATTTTATTATTTTTTTATGTTGTACCTATGCAGCCATGCCACTAGTTTCGGCAGATAATCATTTTGTCAGGTTCCCTTTAAATAAACATTGGCAACACATCTTAATTTCATTGACCAAGTAACACGTATGAGAACTCCCAAATTCCATACTTTCCCCCAGTGTCAGATGTCTGGCATGTCCAGAGAAGCTGGTACCAGAGATGTCTGTCTGTCAATGGTTATAATAAAGCATGCAGCACCTGCGGTGTACATCGTAAAATAAAGAATTAAATAAAATAATTGTCGTGAGTTCCCGTGTAATTGTAATAACTGGCAGAGGGAAAGCCCATGGCTGGGAGCTGATGTTACTAATCTGGGAAAGGGGACAATATCCCATAAGGTTCCCAATCTATTAATAACAGCTCATAGCTGTTTGCTTAGCCTTTACTGGTTAGTTTAGAGGGACAATAGGAAAAATCAAATAGAGTCATAAGCTAAACAGACAGCTGTGGGTTGATATTTATAACCTGGGAAGGGGCAATGAATATTGTCCCTTCTCCCAGGCTACTAACATCAGCCCTCAGCCACCCCAGAAATACGTAGCTCTTCAATAAGATGAGCCAAATCTGGTGCTTAGCCTCACTCTTCACACTTGCCCTGGTGTGTTGCCAAGTGGGGTAATAGGGTTGGGGTTGATGCCACTTTGTATTGTCAGCTGACATCAAGCCCAGGGGTTAATATCTAACCCCATAGTCAGATTGTAAAAAATATACAGCAAGAATAAAGTCCTTTAATTGGAATAAACACTCCCCACCCTAATTTTCCCATTTATTACTGTAAAAATGAAAATAATAAAAAGCCATATTTCTCACCTGTCTGACAACAATCCATTTGTCCCATGAAGAAGTCCAGCTCTGCTCAAGCTGGATTACATGACTGAACGGTGGCATTATGCGACTGCTCAGCCATGAATCGAGGAGACACTGAGCTGAGATTGAGAAGCATCTTCAGTGTAGAGGGGTAACGTCATAGAGGTTACTGCTGGTCACTGCCATCTGTTCCCATGCTCGCGAGACCGCTACGTCATCTGGGGTCATTGCCGCAATGCATTCTTGGGACCGGAGTGTCGCAAGGAGTGGGAAAGGCTTCTGCGGACGCCAGAAGGTGAGAATATAATGATTTTTTTTAAATTATTTTTAACATTATATGTTTTTACTATTGATGCTGCATAGACAGCATCAATATTAAAAAGTTGGTCACACTTATAGGGTTAATGGCAGCGTTAACGAACTGCATTACACCGCGTTATGCTGCGGTGTAACTCAGTCCGTTTAACAGACTGCTAAAACGCTATGTGGGTGCTGACTGGACGGGAGTAGGGAGTGGGCACTGACTGGAGGGGAATAGGGAAGGGGCCCAGCCGGCCGTGACCAATCAGCGACGTGGGATTTCCGTGACAGACAAACAGACGGAAGTGGACCTTAGACGATTATATATATATAGACTAGATGGTGGCCCGATTCTAACGCATCGGGGATTCTAGTATATGCATGTCCACGTAGTATTTTGCCCAGCCATGTAGTATATTGCCCAGCCATGTAGTTTATTGCCCAGTCACATAGTATATTGCCCAGCCACGTAGTATATTGCCCAGCCACGTAGTATATTGCCCAGTCACGTAGTATATTTCCCAGCCACGCAGTATATTGCCCAGCCACGTAGTATATTGCACAGCCTCATAGTATATTGCCCAGCGGCGTAGTATATTGCCCAGCCACGTAGTATATTGCCCAGTCACGTAGTATATTGCCCAGTCACGTAGTATATTGCACAGCCACGTAGTATATTGCCCAGACACGTAGTATATTGCCCAGCGACGTAGTATATTGCCCAGCCACGTAGTATATTGCCCAGCCATGTAGTATATTGCCCAGCCACGTAGTATATTGCCCAGTCACGTAGTATATTGCCCAGTGACATAGTATACAGCACAGAGCCACGTAGTATATTGGCCAGCCACGTATGTCACAGGTTAAAAAATAAAAAATACACATACTCACCTAACGATCCGAGGGCCCCTTGTAGTTTAACATACTCACCATTCTGGTCGCTGCTCCTCAGCGTCCCGTCTCTCCGCCTCCTGGTATCCACCGGCGCTGTGGTGATGGGCGCGTGGCTGCCGCCATCTTGCGTTCCCAGGATGTTTTGCGAAATTACCCAGATGACTTAGCGGTCTCACGAGACCACTAGGTCTTCTTGGTAATTTCGCAGTGCATCGCTGGGAAAGGAAGATGGCGGCAGGCGCAAGCACATCAGCGGACAATGGAGGGTGAGTATAGCAGGTTTGTTTTTTTTTAACATTACTTTTTTTTACTATTGATGCCGCATAGGCAGCATCAATAGTAAAAGGTTGGGTACACACAGGGTTAATATTGGCGGTAACGGAGTGCAATACCCGTGGCCCGTTACCGCCGGCATTAACCCTGTGTTAGCGGTGACTGGAGGGGAGTATGGAGCGGGCGCCGGGGACAGTGACTGCGGGGAGCATGGAGCGGAGCGCCGGGGACACTGCGCGGAGTATAATATAGCGGAGAGCCAGGGACACTGTGGGGAGAATGGAGCGGAGCGCCGGGGACACTGCGGGCAGTATAATATAGTGGAGCGCCGGGGACACTGCGGGGAGTAGGGAGCGGAGCGCCGGGGACATTGCGGGGAGTATAATATAGCGGAGCGCCGTGGAAACTGCGGGGAGTATAATATAGCGGAGCGCCGGTGACACTGCGGGGAGTATATAGCGGGCACCGGGGACACCGCGGGGAGTATATAGTGGGCGCCTGGGACACTGCAGGGAGTATATAGCGGGCGCCAGCCACTGACTGCGTGGAGTAAGGAGCGGCCATTTTCTTCCGGACTGTGCCCGTCGCTGATTGGTCATGGCTGTTTTGCGGCGACCAATCAGCGACTTGGATTTCCATGATAGACAGAGGCCACGACCAATGAATATCCGCGACAGACAGACAGACAGAAAGACAGACGGAAGTACCCCTTAGACAATTACATAGTAGATATAATTGTCTAAGGTCCATTTCCGTCTGTCTGTTTGTCTTTAACGGAAATCCCGGGTCACCGATTTTTTATTTTAATAATTTTTTTAAACAGGGATCTGGTGCCCACACTCCTATATACTACGTGGGCTGTGCTATATACTATGTAGGCTGTGTTATATACTTCGTGGCTGTGCTATATACTACATGGCTGCTATATACTATGTGGGCTGTGCCTGTGCTTCATGGCTGTGCTATATACTACCTAGCTGTGCTATATACTACATGCACTGTGCTATATACTACGTGGATTGTGCTATATACTACTTGGACTGTGCTATATACTACGTGGGCTGTGTTATATACTACGTGGACTGTACTATATACAATGTGGATTGTGCTATATACTACGTGGACTGTGCTATATACTATGTGGACTGTACTATATACTACGTGGGCTGTGTTATATGCTATGTGGGCTGTGTTAGATACTACATGGCTGTGCTATATGCTACGTGGCTGTGCTATATGCTACGTGGCTGTGTTATATGCTACGTAGATATTCTATATACTACGTGGGCTGTTATATGCTATGTGGCTGTGCTATATGCTACGTGTCTGTGCTATATGCTATGTGGCTGTGCTATATACTATGTGGGCTGTTATGTGCTATGTGGGCTGTGTTATATACTACGTGGATGTGCTATATACTACGTGGCTGTGTTATATACTACGTGGCTGTGCTATATACTATGTGGACTGTTATATGCTACGTGGCTGTGCTATATTCTATGTGGTTGTGTTATATGCTACGTGGCTGTGCTATATACTACGTGGCTGTGTTATATACTACTTGGCTGTGCTGTATGCTATGTGGGCTGTGTTATATGCTATGTGGCTGTGCTATATACTACATGGCTGTTATATACTACTAGATTGTGGCCCGATTCTAACGCATCGGGTATTCCAGAATATACATGTCCCCATAGTATATGGACAATGATGATTCCAGAATTCGCGGCAAACTGTGCCCGTCGCTGATTGGTTGAGGCAACCTTTATGACATCTTCGTCGCCATGGCAACCATTATGACATCTACGTCGATACTGTGCCCGTCGCTGAATCAGAGACGTGGGATTTCTACGTCCTTTATGACATCATCGTCGCTGTGCCCGTTGCTGATTGGTCGAGGCCTGGCGGCCTCGACCAATCAGAGACGCGGGATTTCCAGGACAGACAGACAGATAGACAGACAGAAAGACAGACAGACATACGGAAAAACCCTTAGACAATTATATATATAGATGTGGCTGTGCTATATACTATGTGGGCTGTTATATGCTACGTGGCTGTGCTATATGCTATGTGGTTGTGTTATATGCTAAGTGGCTGTGCTATATACTACGTGGCTGTGTCATATACTACGTGGCTGTGCTGTATGCTATGTGGGCTGTGTTATATGCTACGTGGCTGTGCTTTATACTACATAGCTGTTATATACTATGTGGCTGTGCTTTAAACTACGTGGGCTGTTTTATGCTACGTGGCTATGCTATATGCTATGTGGCTGTGCTATTTACTACGTGGCTGTGCTATAGGCCATATGGGCTGTATTTTATGCTACATGGCTGTGCTATATGCTACATGGGATGTGCAATATGCTACGTGGACTGTTATATGTTATGTTTACTGAACAAGTTCTGTCATACATATTCTAGAATACCCAATGTGTTAGAATCGGGCCACCATCTAGTCTACTTTATAATTGTCTAATTCTGTCTGTCTGTAACGGAAATCCCGCTTCGCTGATTGGTCGCACCAGCCGCCAGCGACCAATCAGCGTGGCGCAGTTCTGTCAGTCACAGTGCCACATAATTCAGCCATGTTTACTGAACAAGTTCTGTCAGTCACAGTGCCACGCACAAATATATTATAGTGTCGATGTACTTCTTTCATCCGATGATTTATTTAAATACAGATAGATATTCATGCAATGGTTTATATATTTTGATGATCTGTTTAATAATTTTGTTCAGTTGTATTAAGTTCTATGAGCAATAAAATGTAATGATAATTTATATATTTTACCCGGAAAATCCTGTGTATTCATTGCATTATTCTTAAATCTTCATAAATAAACTACATACATATTCTAGAATACCCGATGCGTTAGAATCAGGCCACCATCTAGTTGGTCAATAAATACACAGTATTGTAATACATGTACGATATGACCATATATATAGAAATAGAATAGAATATATTTACACATCTGTATATACAGTTAGGTCCATATATATTTGGACAGAGACAACATTTTTCTAATTTTATTTAGAGACATTACCACAATGAATTTTAAACAAAACAATTCAGATGCAGTTGAAGTTCAGACTTTCAGCTTTAATTTAAGGGTATCCACATTAAAATTGGATGAAGGGTTTAGGAGTTTCAGCTCCTTAACATGTGCCACCCTGTTTTTAAAGGGACCAAAAGTAATTGGACAGATTCAATAATTTTAAATAAAATGTTCATTTTTAGTACTTGGTTGAAAACCCTTTGTTGGCAATGACTTCCTGAAGTCTTGAACTCATGGACATCACCAGACGCTGTGTTTCCTCCTTTTTGATGCTCTGCCAGGCCTTCACTGCGGTGGTTTTCAGTTGCTGTTTGTTTTTGGGCCTTTCTTCCTGAAGTTTAGTCTTTAACAAGTGAAATGCATGCTCAATTGGGTTGAGATCAGGTGACTGACTTGGCCATTCAAGAATATTCCACTTCTTTGCTTTAATAAACTCCTGGGTTGCTTTGGCTTTATGTTTTGGGTCATTGTCCATCTGTAGTATGAAATGAGGACCAATCAGTTTGGCTGCATTTGGCTGGATCTGAGCACACAGTATGTCTCTGAATACCTCAGAATTCATTCGGCTGCTTCTGTCCTGTGTCACATCATCAATAAACACTAGTGACCCAGTGCCACTGGCAGCCATGCATGCCCAAGCCATCACACTGCCTCTGCCATGTTTTACAGATGATGTGGTATGCTTTGGGTCATGAGCTGTACCACGCCTTTGCCATACTTTTCTCTTTCCATCATTCTGGTAGAGGTTGATCTTGGTTTCATCTGTCCAAAGAAAGTTCTTCCAGAACTTTGCTGGCTTTTTTAGATGGTTTTTAGCATAGTCAAGTCTAGCCTTTTTATTCTTGAATCTTGTGAGTGGCTTGCACCGTTCAGTGAACCCTCTGTATTTACTTTCATGCAGTCTTCTCTTTATGGTAGATTAGAATATTGATACGCCTACCTCCTGGAGAGTGTTGTTCACTTGGTTGGCTGTTGTGAAGGGGTTTCTCTTGACCATGGAGATTATTCTGCGATCATCCACCACTGTTGTCTTCCGTGGGCGCCCAGGTCTTTTTGCATTGATGAGTTCACCAGTGCTTTCTTTCTTTCTCAGGATGTACCAAATTGTAGATTTTGCCACTCCTAATATTGTAGCAGTTTCTCGGATGAGTTTTTTCTGTTTTCGCAGCTTAAGGATGGCTTGTTTCACCTGCATGGAGAGCTCCTTTGACCGCATGTTTACTTCACAGCAAAATCTTCCAAATGCATGCACCACACCTCAAATCAACTCCAGGCCTATTATCTGCTTAATTGAGAATTACATAACGAAGGGATTGCCCACACCTTTCCATGAAATAGCTTTGGATTCAATTGTCCAATTACTTTTGGTCCCTTTAAAAACAGGGTGGGACATGTTAAGGTGCTGAAACTCCTAAACCCTTCAACCAATTTTAATGTGGATACCCTCAAATGAAAGCTGAAAGTCTGAACTTCAACTGCATCTGAATTGTTTTGTTTAAAATTCATTGTGGTAATGTCTATAACCAAAATTAGAAAAATGTTGTCTCTGTCCAAATATATATGGACCTAACTGCACATGTGTATGATATTTACCATTGCAATGGAATAAGCAATATAAATATGCATAACAGTGAACAATTATATGTGTGAATGATATATATACATAAAGATTACAGCTGGAATATTTCATTCAGTGATATTTAGGATTTGGGATTTTAGTGTTCCCTTTATTTTTTTGAGCAGTGTATATTAGGTATAAACCCTATAGACTATCATCACCTCACTGAAAAACTTCGTTAATTTATTTAAGTGTTTGTTGCTTAAATAATCTTATTAACAAAACAGGATTAATCTAATAATTTCGATAAACCCAGGTAAGAAATCATGGTATATGTTTCTTCCTATGGCCGGAGTCAAACTAGAGAGGAATACAGATGAGTGCTGTGCGAGAAACAAATCACATGGCACTCGGACCAATGCATGCTGCGATTTGTACCGAATATCAGCCGAGACTCGCCAATGCAAGTCAATGGGTGTGAGAAAAACTCGCACACCACACGGACCATCAGTGTGACATCCGTATGGCATCCGTATGCAATGCAATTTTAGCATGAGCTTTTACATAGAGAGAACTGCTGTATGTTAAAATCACATTGCATACGGATGCCATACGGATGTCACACTGTTACTAGATGCGAGGAAATCGCATCCTCAGATTGCATGCGGATTACACATGGATCACTGTTCAGGGAACATTTGTGCGATTCTCGGCCTTCAAAATCGGAGCGTTTTTTTTTATAAGTGTGACTCCAGCCTTATACTAATATCTGAGGCATTACTGTAGTTATTACTTTAAAACTAAAAAGTGAATTGTTGAGAATCTGCAGACTTCACCTCTTGAATTTGATACTTCTGGTGTTCTGCACAAAGACCCTTAGTGATGACTGTAACTGACTGTATCCCGATAGTTAATGGCTAGATAACTATTCTACTTAATGCAAAAATAGTTTTCTATTCTAGTGACAGATCGTTTTGTAGGAAGAATTTTCCTGTTTTTTTAAAGGAAAAAAATTAGCTGTTTCAAAAAAATGCAATTTTAGTGAATGATCATAAACTATAATGTGGTTTATTTCTATTATTGATGTATTTCTTCAGTTAGAGGACACGATGGCCAGGCTGGCCCACAGTGGGGGTTGTGTCTGGGGTGGGAGCTGGTGGGATTCCACAGGTCACGAACTGACACGCACCGGCTGACAATGGGGGATATTATGTGAGCGGAGCCCACTGCCCGCACCCTGGGAGCTGTCAGCCCACCGATGAGAATAACCACGGCCACTGTGACATGAAGGAGCTGATTCATCTCCGGCACAAAGAACCAGAGAGTTCAGCAGCTCTGCACGCAGGATCCTCTCTGGCCGCGGCCTGCTGACAAGATGGATGTCATGGAGAGATGTTACATCATGGAGATGTTCTGCATCATTCATAGGAATAGCAGAACTGAACTCAGGACTTCCACCTCCCAAAATAGAAAACACCATATGTCTGCGAATGGAATCTTCACTTTGTTCTTCTGTGTGTGAACTGTGATCTGCTGAAAGCTGACCCCAGAGAAGGATGGAGGCAGGACACTTGTCATTGCTATATACATGGAAGGTGGAGGCAGGACACATGGAAGGATGGAGGCAGGACACTTGTCATTGCTATACATGGAAGGTGGAGGCAGGACACATGGAAGGATGGAGGCAGGACACTTGTCATTGCTATATACATGGAAGGTGGAGGCAGGACACATGGAAGGATGGAGGCAGGACACTTGTCATTGCTATATACATGGAAGGTGGAGGCAGGACACATGGAAGGATGGAGGCAGGAAACATGTCATTGCTATATACATGGAAGGTGGAGGCAAGACACATGGAAGGATGGAGGCAGGACACTTGTCATTGCTATATACATGGAAGGTGGAGGCAGGACACATAGAAGGATGGAGGCAGGACACATGTCATTGCTATACATGGAAGGTGGAGGCAGGACACATGGAAGGATGGAGGCAGGACACTTGTCATTGCTATATACATGGAAGGTGGAGGCAGGACACATGGAAGGATGGAGGCAGGACACTTGTCATTGCTATATACATGGAAGGTGGAGGCAGGACACATGGAAGGATGGAGGCAGGACACATGTCATTGCTATATACATGGAAGGTGGAGGCAGGACACATGGAAGGATGGAGGCAGGACACATGTCATTGCTATATACATGGAAGGTGGAGGCAGGACACATGGAAGGATGGAGGCAGGACGCATGTCATTGCTATATACATGGAAGGTGGAGGCAGGACACATGGAAGGATGGAGGCAGGACCCATGTCATTGCTATATACATGGAAGGTGGAGGCAGGACACATAGAAGGATGGAGGCAGGACACATGTCATTGTTATATACATGGAAGGTGGAGGCAGGACACATGGAAGGATGGAGGCAGGACACATATCATTGCTATATACATGGAAGGTGGAGGCAGGACACATGGAAGGATGGAGGCAGGACACATGGAAGGATGGAGGCAGGACGCATGTCATTGCTATATACATGGAAGGTGGAGGCAGGACACATAGAAGGATGGAGGCAGGACCCATGTCATTGCTATATACATGGAAGGTGGAGGCAGGACACATAGAAGGATGGAGGCAGGACACATGTCATTGCTATATACATGGAAGATGGAGGCAGGACACATAGAAGGATGGAGGCAGGACACATATCATTGCTATATACATGGAAGATGGAGGCAGGACACATAGAAGGATGGAGGCAGGACACATGTCATTGCTATATACATGGAAGGTGGAGGCAGGACACATGGAAGGATGGAAGCAGGACACATGTCATTGCTATATACATGGAAGGTGGAGGCAGGACACATGGAAGGATGGAAGCAGGACACATGTCATTGCTATATACATGGAAGGTGGAGGCAGGACACATGGAAGGATGGAAGCAGGACACATGTCATTGCTATATACATGGAAGATGGAGGCAGGACACATGGAAGGATGGAGGCAGGACGCATGTCATTGCTATATACATGGAAGGTGGAGGTAGGACACATAGAAGGATGGAGGCAGGACACATGGAAGGATGGAGGCAGGACGCATGTCATTGCTATATACATGGAAGGTGGAGGTAGGACACATAGAAGGATGGAGGCAGGACACATAGAAGGATGGAGGCAGGACACATGTCATTGCTATATACATGGAAGATGGAGGCAGGACACATAGAAGGATGGAGGCAGGACACATGTCATTGCTATATACATGGAAGATGGAGGCAGGACACATAGAAGGATGGAGGCAGGACACATGTCATTGCTATATACATGGAAGGTGGAGGCAGGACACATGGAAGGATGGAGGCAGGACACATGTCATTGCTATATACATGGAAGGTGGAGGCAGGACACATGGAAGGATGGAGGCAGGACACATGTCATTGCTATATACATGGAAGGTGGAGGCAGGACACATGGAAGGATGGAGGCAGGACACATGTCATTGCTATATACATGGAAGGTGGAGGCAGGACACATGGAAGGATGGAGGCAGGACACATGTCATTGCTATATACATGGAAGATGGAGGCAGGACACATGGAAGGATGGAGGCAGGACGCATGTCATTGCTATATACATGGAAGGTGGAGGCAGGACACATAGAAGGATGGAGGCAGGACACATGTCATTGCTATATACATGGAAGATGGAGGCAGGACACATGGAAGGATGGAGGCAGGACACATGTCATTGCTATATACATGGAAGATGGAGGCAGGACACATAGAAGGATGGAGGCAGGACACATGTCATTGCTATATACATGGAAGATGGAGGCAGGACACATAGAAGGATGGAGGCAGGACACATGTCATTGCTATATACATGGAAGGTGGAGGCAGGACACATGGAAGGATGGAGGCAGGACACATGTCATTGCTATATACATGGAAGATGGAGGCAGGACACATAGAAGGATGGAGGCAGGACACATGTCATTGCTATATACATGGAAGGTGGAGGCAGGACACATGGAAGGATGGAGGCAGGACACATGTCATTGCTATATACATGGAAGATGGAGGCAGGACACATAGAAGGATGGAGGCAGGACACATGTCATTGCTATATACATGGAAGGTGGAGGCAGGACACATGGAAGGATGGAGGCAGGACGCATGTCATTGCTATATACATGGAAGGTGGAGGCAAGACACATGGAAGGATGGAGGCAGGACACATGTCATTGCTATATACATGGAAGGTGGAGGCAGGACACATGGAAGGATGGAGGCAGGACACATGTCATTGCTATATACATGGAAGGTGGAGGCAGGACACATAGAAGGATGGAGGCAGGACACATGTCATTGCTATATACATGGAAGGTGGAGGCAGGACACATGGAAGGATGGAGGCAGGACACATGTCATTGCTATATACATGGAAGATGGAGGCAGGACACATAGAAGGATGGAGGCAGGACGCATGTCATTGCTATATACATGGAAGGTGGAGGCAGGACACATGGAAGGATGGAGGCAGGACACATGTCATTGCTATATACATGGAAGATGGAGGCAGGACACATGGAAGGATGGAGGCAGGACGCATGTCATTGCTATATACATGGAAGGTGGAGGCAGGACACATAGAAGGATGGAGGCAGGACACATGTCATTGCTATATACATGGAAGATGGAGGCAGGACACATGGAAGGATGAAGGCAGGACACATGTCATTGCTATATACATGGAAGATGGAGGCAGGACACATAGAAGGATGGAGGCAGGACACATGTCATTGCTATATACATGGAAGATGGAGGCAGGACACATAGAAGGATGGAGGCAGGACACATGTCATTGCTATATACATGGAAGGTGGAGGCAGGACACATGGAAGGATGGAGGCAGGACACATGTCATTGCTATATACATGGAAGATGGAGGCAGGACACATAGAAGGATGGAGGCAGGACACATGTCATTGCTATATACATGGAAGGTGGAGGCAGGACACATGGAAGGATGGAGGCAGGACGCATGTCATTGCTATATACATGGAAGGTGGAGGCAAGACACATGGAAGGATGGAGGCAGGACACATGTCATTGCTATATACATGGAAGGTGGAGGCAGGACACATGGAAGGATGGAGGCAGGACACATGTCATTGCTATATACATGGAAGGTGGAGGCAGGACACATAGAAGGATGGAGGCAGGACACATGTCATTGCTATATACATGGAAGGTGGAGGCAGGACACATGGAAGGATGGAGGCAGGACACATGTCATTGCTATATACATGGAAGATGGAGGCAGGACACATAGAAGGATGGAGGCAGGACACATGTCATTGCTATATACATGGAAGGTGGAGGCAGGACACATGGAAGGATGGAGGCAGGACACATGTCATTGCTATATACATGGAAGATGGAGGCAGGACACATAGAAGGATGGAGGCAGGACACATGTCATTGCTATATACATGGAAGGTGGAGGCAGGACACATGGAAGGATGGAGGCAGGACGCATGTCATTGCTATATACATGGAAGGTGGAGGCAAGACACATGGAAGGATGGAGGCAGGACACATGTCATTGCTATATACATGGAAGATGGAGGCAGGACACATGGAAGGATGGAGGCAGGACGCATGTCATTGCTATATACATGGAAGGTGGAGGCAGGACACATAGAAGGATGGAGGCAGGACACATGTCATTGCTATATACATGGAAGATGGAGGCAGGACACATGGAAGGATGGAGGCAGGACACATGTCATTGCTATATACATGGAAGATGGAGGCAGGACACATAGAAGGATGGAGGCAGGACACATGTCATTGCTATATACATGGAAGATGGAGGCAGGACACATAGAAGGATGGAGGCAGGACACATGTCATTGCTATATACATGGAAGGTGGAGGCAGGACACATAGAAGGATGGAGGCAGGACCCATGTCATTGCTATATACATGGAAGGTGGAGGCAGGACACATGGAAGGATGGAGGCAGGACGCATGTCATTGCTATATACATGGAAGGTGGAGGCAGGACACATGGAAGGATGGAGGCAGGACACATGTCATTGCTATATACATGGAAGGTGGAGGCAGGACACATGGAAGGATGGAGGCAGGACGCATGTCATTGCTATATACATGGAAGGTGGAGGCAGGACACATGGAAGGATGGAGGCAGGACACATGTCATTGCTATATACATGGAAGATGGAGGCAGGACACATGGAAGGATGGAGGCAGGACGCATGTCATTGCTATATACATGGAAGGTGGAGGCAGGACACATGGAAGGATGGAGGCAGGACACATGTCATTGCTATATACATGGAAGGTGGAGGCAAGACACATGGAAGGATGGAGGCAGGACACTTGTCATTGCTATACATGGAAGGTGGAGGCAGGACACATGGAAGGATGGAGGCAGGACACTTGTCATTGCTATATACATGGAAGGTGGAGGCAGGACACATGGAAGGATGGAGGCAGGACACTTGTCATTGCTATATACATGGAAGGTGGAGGCAGGACACATGGAAGGATGGAGGCAGGACACTTGTCATTGCTATATACATGGAAGGTGGAGGCAGGACACATGGAAGGATGGAGGCAGGACACATGTCATTGCTATATACATGGAAGGTGGAGGCAGGACACATGGAAGGATGGAGGCAGGACACATGTCATTGCTATATACATGGAAGGTGGAGGCAGGACACATGGAAGGATGGAGGCAGGACGCATGTCATTGCTATATACATGGAAGGTGGAGGCAGGACACATGGAAGGATGGAGGCAGGACCCATGTCATTGCTATATACATGGAAGGTGGAGGCAGGACACATAGAAGGATGGAGGCAGGACACATGTCATTGTTATATACATGGAAGGTGGAGGCAGGACACATGGAAGGATGGAGGCAGGACACATATCATTGCTATATACATGGAAGGTGGAGGCAGGACACATGGAAGGATGGAGGCAGGACACATGGAAGGATGGAGGCAGGACGCATGTCATTGCTATATACATGGAAGGTGGAGGCAGGACACATAGAAGGATGGAGGCAGGACCCATGTCATTGCTATATACATGGAAGGTGGAGGCAGGACACATAGAAGGATGGAGGCAGGACACATGTCATTGCTATATACATGGAAGATGGAGGCAGGACACATAGAAGGATGGAGGCAGGACACATATCATTGCTATATACATGGAAGATGGAGGCAGGACACATAGAAGGATGGAGGCAGGACACATGTCATTGCTATATACATGGAAGGTGGAGGCAGGACACATGGAAGGATGGAAGCAGGACACATGTCATTGCTATATACATGGAAGGTGGAGGCAGGACACATGGAAGGATGGAAGCAGGACACATGTCATTGCTATATACATGGAAGGTGGAGGCAGGACACATGGAAGGATGGAAGCAGGACACATGTCATTGCTATATACATGGAAGATGGAGGCAGGACACATGGAAGGATGGAGGCAGGACGCATGTCATTGCTATATACATGGAAGGTGGAGGTAGGACACATAGAAGGATGGAGGCAGGACACATGGAAGGATGGAGGCAGGACGCATGTCATTGCTATATACATGGAAGGTGGAGGCAGGACACATAGAAGGATGGAGGCAGGACACATGTCATTGCTATATACATGGAAGATGGAGGCAGGACACATAGAAGGATGGAGGCAGGACACATGTCATTGCTATATACATGGAAGATGGAGGCAGGACACATAGAAGGATGGAGGCAGGACACATGTCATTGCTATATACATGGAAGGTGGAGGCAGGACACATGGAAGGATGGAGGCAGGACACATGTCATTGCTATATACATGGAAGGTGGAGGCAGGACACATGGAAGGATGGAGGCAGGACACATGTCATTGCTATATACATGGAAGATGGAGGCAGGACACATGGAAGGATGGAGGCAGGACGCATGTCATTGCTATATACATGGAAGGTGGAGGCAGGACACAAGGAAGGATGGAGGCAGGACGCATGTCATTGCTATATACATGGAAGGTGGAGGCAGGACACATGGAAGGATGGAGGCAGGACACATGTCATTGCTATATACATGGAAGATGGAGGCAGGACACATGGAAGGATGGAGGCAGGACGCATGTCATTGCTATATACATGGAAGGTGGAGGCAGGACACATAGAAGGATGGAGGCAGGACACATGTCATTGCTATATACATGGAAGGTGGAGGCAGGACACATGGAAGGATGGAGGCAGGACACATGTCATTGCTATATACATGGAAGATGGAGGCAGGACACATGGAAGGATGGAGGCAGGACGCATGTCATTGCTATATACATGGAAGGTGGAGGCAGGACACATAGAAGGATGGAGGCAGGACACATGTCATTGCTATATACATGGAAGGTGGAGGCAGGACACATGGAAGGATGGAGGCAGGACACATGTCATTGCTATATACATGGAAGATGGAGGCAGGACACATAGAAGGATGGAGGCAGGACGCATGTCATTGCTATATACATGGAAGGTGGAGGCAGGACACATGGAAGGATGGAGGCAGGACACATGTCATTGCTATATACATGGAAGATGGAGGCAGGACACATGGAAGGATGGAGGCAGGACGCATGTCATTGCTATATACATGGAAGGTGGAGGCAGGACACATAGAAGGATGGAGGCAGGACACATGTCATTGCTATATACATGGAAGATGGAGGCAGGACACATGGAAGGATGGAGGCAGGACACATGTCATTGCTATATACATGGAAGATGGAGGCAGGACACATAGAAGGATGGAGGCAGGACACATGTCATTGCTATATACATGGAAGATGGAGGCAGGACACATAGAAGGATGGAGGCAGGACACATGTCATTGCTATATACATGGAAGGTGGAGGCAGGACACATGGAAGGATGGAGGCAGGACACATGTCATTGCTATATACATGGAAGATGGAGGCAGGACACATAGAAGGATGGAGGCAGGACACATGTCATTGCTATATACATGGAAGGTGGAGGCAGGACACATGGAAGGATGGAGGCAGGACACATGTCATTGCTATATACATGGAAGATGGAGGCAGGACACATAGAAGGATGGAGGCAGGACACATGTCATTGCTATATACATGGAAGGTGGAGGCAGGACACATGGAAGGATGGAGGCAGGACGCATGTCATTGCTATATACATGGAAGGTGGAGGCAAGGACACATGGAAGGATGGAGGCAGGACACATGTCATTGCTATATACATGGAAGGTGGAGGCAGGACACATGGAAGGATGGAGGCAGGACACATGTCATTGCTATATACATGGAAGGTGGAGGCAGGACACATAGAAGGATGGAGGCAGGACACATGTCATTGCTATATACATGGAAGGTGGAGGCAGGACACATGGAAGGATGGAGGCAGGACACATGTCATTGCTATATACATGGAAGATGGAGGCAGGACACATAGAAGGATGGAGGCAGGACACATGTCATTGCTATATACATGGAAGGTGGAGGCAGGACACATGGAAGGATGGAGGCAGGACACATGTCATTGCTATATACATGGAAGATGGAGGCAGGACACATAGAAGGATGGAGGCAGGACACATGTCATTGCTATATACATGGAAGGTGGAGGCAGGACACATGGAAGGATGGAGGCAGGACGCATGTCATTGCTATATACATGGAAGGTGGAGGCAAGACACATGGAAGGATGGAGGCAGGACACATGTCATTGCTATATACATGGAAGATGGAGGCAGGACACATGGAAGGATGGAGGCAGGACGCATGTCATTGCTATATACATGGAAGGTGGAGGCAGGACACATAGAAGGATGGAGGCAGGACACATGTCATTGCTATATACATGGAAGATGGAGGCAGGACACATGGAAGGATGGAGGCAGGACACATGTCATTGCTATATACATGGAAGATGGAGGCAGGACACATAGAAGGATGGAGGCAGGACACATGTCATTGCTATATACATGGAAGATGGAGGCAGGACACATAGAAGGATGGAGGCAGGACACATGTCATTGCTATATACATGGAAGGTGGAGGCAGGACACATAGAAGGATGGAGGCAGGACCCATGTCATTGCTATATACATGGAAGGTGGAGGCAGGACACATGGAAGGATGGAGGCAGGACGCATGTCATTGCTATATACATGGAAGGTGGAGGCAGGACACATGGAAGGATGGAGGCAGGACACATGTCATTGCTATATACATGGAAGGTGGAGGCAGGACACATGGAAGGATGGAGGCAGGACGCATGTCATTGCTATATACATGGAAGGTGGAGGCAGGACACATGGAAGGATGGAGGCAGGACACATGTCATTGCTATATACATGGAAGATGGAGGCAGGACACATGGAAGGATGGAGGCAGGACGCATGTCATTGCTATATACATGGAAGGTGGAGGCAGGACACATGGAAGGATGGAGGCAGGACACATGTCATTGCTATATACATGGAAGGTGGAGGCAAGACACATGGAAGGATGGAGGCAGGACACTTGTCATTGCTATACATGGAAGGTGGAGGCAGGACACATGGAAGGATGGAGGCAGGACACTTGTCATTGCTATATACATGGAAGGTGGAGGCAGGACACATGGAAGGATGGAGGCAGGACACTTGTCATTGCTATATACATGGAAGGTGGAGGCAGGACACATGGAAGGATGGAGGCAGGACACTTGTCATTGCTATATACATGGAAGGTGGAGGCAGGACACATGGAAGGATGGAGGCAGGACACATGTCATTGCTATATACATGGAAGGTGGAGGCAGGACACATGGAAGGATGGAGGCAGGACACATGTCATTGCTATATACATGGAAGGTGGAGGCAGGACACATGGAAGGATGGAGGCAGGACGCATGTCATTGCTATATACATGGAAGGTGGAGGCAGGACACATGGAAGGATGGAGGCAGGACCCATGTCATTGCTATATACATGGAAGGTGGAGGCAGGACACATAGAAGGATGGAGGCAGGACACATGTCATTGTTATATACATGGAAGGTGGAGGCAGGACACATGGAAGGATGGAGGCAGGACACATATCATTGCTATATACATGGAAGGTGGAGGCAGGACACATGGAAGGATGGAGGCAGGACACATGGAAGGATGGAGGCAGGACGCATGTCATTGCTATATACATGGAAGGTGGAGGCAGGACACATAGAAGGATGGAGGCAGGACCCATGTCATTGCTATATACATGGAAGGTGGAGGCAGGACACATAGAAGGATGGAGGCAGGACACATGTCATTGCTATATACATGGAAGATGGAGGCAGGACACATAGAAGGATGGAGGCAGGACACATATCATTGCTATATACATGGAAGATGGAGGCAGGACACATAGAAGGATGGAGGCAGGACACATGTCATTGCTATATACATGGAAGGTGGAGGCAGGACACATGGAAGGATGGAAGCAGGACACATGTCATTGCTATATACATGGAAGGTGGAGGCAGGACACATGGAAGGATGGAAGCAGGACACATGTCATTGCTATATACATGGAAGGTGGAGGCAGGACACATGGAAGGATGGAAGCAGGACACATGTCATTGCTATATACATGGAAGATGGAGGCAGGACACATGGAAGGATGGAGGCAGGACGCATGTCATTGCTATATACATGGAAGGTGGAGGTAGGACACATAGAAGGATGGAGGCAGGACACATGGAAGGATGGAGGCAGGACGCATGTCATTGCTATATACATGGAAGGTGGAGGCAGGACACATAGAAGGATGGAGGCAGGACACATGTCATTGCTATATACATGGAAGATGGAGGCAGGACACATAGAAGGATGGAGGCAGGACACATGTCATTGCTATATACATGGAAGATGGAGGCAGGACACATAGAAGGATGGAGGCAGGACACATGTCATTGCTATATACATGGAAGGTGGAGGCAGGACACATGGAAGGATGGAGGCAGGACACATGTCATTGCTATATACATGGAAGGTGGAGGCAGGACACATGGAAGGATGGAGGCAGGACACATGTCATTGCTATATACATGGAAGGTGGAGGCAGGACACAAGGAAGGATGGAGGCAGGACGCATGTCATTGCTATATACATGGAAGGTGGAGGCAGGACACATGGAAGGATGGAGGCAGGACACATGTCATTGCTATATACATGGAAGATGGAGGCAGGACACATGGAAGGATGGAGGCAGGACGCATGTCATTGCTATATACATGGAAGGTGGAGGCAGGACACATAGAAGGATGGAGGCAGGACACATGTCATTGCTATATACATGGAAGATGGAGGCAGGACACATGGAAGGATGGAGGCAGGACACATGTCATTGCTATATACATGGAAGATGGAGGCAGGACACATAGAAGGATGGAGGCAGGACACATGTCATTGCTATATACATGGAAGATGGAGGCAGGACACATAGAAGGATGGAGGCAGGACACATGTCATTGCTATATACATGGAAGGTGGAGGCAGGACACATGGAAGGATGGAGGCAGGACACATGTCATTGCTATATACATGGAAGGTGGAGGCAGGACACATGGAAGGATGGAGGCAGGACACATGTCATTGCTATATACATGGAAGGTGGAGGCAGGACACATAGAAGGATGGAGGCAGGACACATGTCATTGCTATATACATGGAAGGTGGAGGCAGGACACATGGAAGGATGGAGGCAGGACACATGTCATTGCTATATACATGGAAGATGGAGGCAGGACACATAGAAGGATGGAGGCAGGACACATGTCATTGCTATATACATGGAAGGTGGAGGCAGGACACATGGAAGGATGGAGGCAGGACACATGTCATTGCTATATACATGGAAGATGGAGGCAGGACACATAGAAGGATGGAGGCAGGACACATGTCATTGCTATATACATGGAAGGTGGAGGCAGGACACATGGAAGGATGGAGGCAGGACGCATGTCATTGCTATATACATGGAAGGTGGAGGCAGGACACATAGAAGGATGGAGGCAGGACACATGTCATTGCTATATACATGGAAGGTGGAGGCAGGACACATAGAAGGATGGAGGCAGGACACATGTCATTGCTATATACATGGAAGGTGGAGGCAAGACACATGGAAGGATGGAGGCAGGACACATGTCATTGCTATATACATGGAAGGTGGAGGCAGGACACATGGAAGGATGGAGGCAGGACGCATGTCATTGCTATATACATGGAAGGTGGAGGCAGGACACATAGAAGGATGGAGGCAGGACACATGTCATTGCTATATACATGGAAGATGGAGGCAGGACACATGGAAGGATGGAGGCAGGACACATGTCATTGCTATATACATGGAAGATGGAGGCAGGACACATAGAAGGATGGAGGCAGGACACATGTCATTGCTATATACATGGAAGATGGAGGCAGGACACATAGAAGGATGGAAGCAGGACACATGTCATTGCTATATACATGGAAGGTGGAGGCAGGACACATAGAAGGATGGAGGCAGGACCCATGTCATTGCTATATACATGGAAGGTGGAGGCAGGACACATGGAAGGATGGAGGCAGGACGCATGTCATTGCTATATACATGGAAGGTGGAGGCAGGACACATGGAAGGATGGAGGCAGGACACGTCATTGCTATATACATGGAAGGTGGAGGCAGGACACATGGAAGGATGGAGGCAGGACGCATGTCATTGCTATATACATGGAAGGTGGAGGCAGGACACATGGAAGGATGGAGGCAGGACACATGTCATTGCTATATACATGGAAGATGGAGGCAGGACACATGGAAGGATGGAGGCAGGACGCATGTCATTGCTATATACATGGAAGGTGGAGGCAGGACACATGGAAGGATGGAGGCAGGACACATGTCATTGCTATATACATGGAAGGTGGAGGCAGGACACATGGAAGGATGGAGGCAGGACACATGTCATTGCTATATACATGGAAGGTGGAGGCAGGACACATGGAAGGATGGAGGCAGGACGCATGTCATTGCTATATACATGGAAGGTGGAGGCAAGACACATGGAAGGATGGAGGCAGGACACATGTCATTGCTATATACATGGAAGATGGAGGCAGGACACATGGAAGGATGGAGGCAGGACGCATGTCATTGCTATATACATGGAAGGTGGAGGCAGGACACATGTCATTGCTATATACATGGAAGATGGAGGCAGGACACATGGAAGGATGGAGGCAGGACACATGTCATTGCTATATACATGGAAAATGGAGGCAGGACACATAGAAGGATGGAGGCAGGACACATGTCATTGCTATATACATGGAAGATGGAGGCAGGACACATAGAAGGATGGAGGCAGGACACATGTCATTGCTATATACATGGAAAGTGGAGGCAGGACACATAGAAGGATGGAGGCAGGACCCATGTCATTGCTATATACATGGAAGGTGGAGGCAGGACACATGGAAGGATGGAGGCAGGACGCATGTCATTGCTATATACATGGAAGGTGGAGGCAGGACACATAGAAGGATGGAGGCAGGACACATGTCATTGCTATATACATGGAAGATGGAGGCAGGACACATGGAAGGATGGAGGCAGGACACATGTCATTGCTATATACATGGAAGATGGAGGCAGGACACATGGAAGGATGGAGGCAGGACACATGTCATTGCTATATACATGGAAGATGGAGGCAGGACACATAGAAGGATGGAGGCAGGACACATGTCATTGCTATATACATGGAAGATGGAGGCAGGACACATAGAAGGATGGAGGCAGGACACATGTCATTGCTATATACATGGAAGGTGGAGGCAGGACACATGGAAGGATGGAGGCAGGACACATGTCATTGCTATATACATGGAAGATGGAGGCAGGACACATAGAAGGATGGAGGCAGGACACATGTCATTGCTATATACATGGAAGGTGGAGGCAGGACACATGGAAGGATGGAGGCAGGACACATGTCATTGCTATATACATGGAAGGTGGAGGCAGGACACATGGAAGGATGGAGGCAGGACACATGTCATTGCTATATACATGGAAGGTGGAGGCAGAACACATGGAAGGATGGAGGCAGGACGCATGTCATTGCTATATACATGGAAGATGGAGGCAGGACACATAGAAGGATGGAGGCAGGACACATGTCATTGCTATATACATGGAAGATGGAGGCAGGACACATAGAAGGATGGAGGCAGGACACATGTCATTGCTATATACATGGAAGGTGGAGGCAGGACACATGGAAGGATGGAGGCAGGACTCATGTCATTGCTATATACATGGAAGGTGGAGGCAGGACACATGGAAGGATGGAGGCAGGACACATGTCATTGCTATATACATGGAAGGTGGAGGCAGGACACATGGAAGGATGGAGGCAGGACGCATGTCATTGCTATATACATGGAAGGTGGAGGCAAGACACATGGAAGGATGGAGGCAGGACACATGTCATTGCTATATACATGGAAGATGGAGGCAGGACACATGGAAGGATGGAGGCAGGACGCATGTCATTGCTATATACATGGAAGGTGGAGGCAGGACACAAAGAAGGATGGAGGCAGGACACATGTCATTGCTATATACATGGAAGATGGAGGCAGGACACATGGAAGGATGGAGGCAGGACACATGTCATTGCTATATACATGGAAGGTGGAGGCAGAACACATGGAAGGATGGAGGCAGGACGCATGTCATTGCTATATACATGGAAGATGGAGGCAGGACACATGGAAGGATGGAGGCAGGACGCATGTCATTGCTATATACATGGAAGGTGGAGGCAGGACACATAGAAGGATGAAGGCAGGACACATGTCATTGCTATATACATGGAAGATGGAGGCAGGACACATGGAAGGATGGAGGCAGGACACATGTCATTGCTATATACATGGAAGATGGAGGCAGGACACATAGAAGGATGGAGGCAGGACACATGTCATTGCTATATACATGGAAGGTGGAGGCAGGACACATGGAAGGATGGAGGCAGGACACATGTCATTGCTATATACATGGAAGGTGGAGGCAGGACACATGGAAGGATGGAGGCAGGACACATGTCATTGCTATATACATGGACGGTGGAGGCAGGACACATGGAAGGATGGAGGCAGGACGCATGTCATTGCTATATACATGGAAGGTGGAGGCAAGACACATGGAAGGATGGAGGCAGGACACATGTCATTGCTATATACATGGAAGGTGGAGGCAGGACACATAGAAGGATGGAGGCAGGACACATGTCATTGCTATATACATGGAAGATGGAGGCAGGACACATAGAAGGATGGAGGCAGGACACATGTCATTGCTATATACATGGAAGGTGGAGGCAGGACACATAGAAGGATGGAGGCAGGACCCATGTCATTGCTATATACATGGAAGGTGGAGGCAGGACACATAGAAGGATGGAGGCAGGACACATGTCATTGCTATATACATGGAAGGTGGAGGCAGGACACATAGAAGGATGGAGGCAGGACACATGTCATTGCTATATACATGGAAGGTGGAGGCAGGACACATGTCATTGCTATATACATGGAAGGTGGAGGCAGGACACATGGAAGGATGGAGGCAGGACGCATGTCATTGCTATATACATGGAAGGTGGAGGCAGGACACATAGAAGGATGGAGGCAGGACACATGTCATTGCTATATACATGGAAGGTGGAGGCAGGACACAAAGAAGGATGGAGGCAGGACACATGTCATTGCTATATACATGGAAGATGGAGGCAGGACACATGGAAGGATGGAGGCAGGACACATGTCATTGCTATATACATGGAAGATGGAGGCAGGACACATAGAAGGATGGAGGCAGGACACATGTCATTGCTATATACATGGAAGATGGAGGCAGGACACATAGAAGGATGGAGGCAGGACACATGTCATTGCTATATACATGGAAGATGGAGGCAGGACACATAGAAGGATGGAGGCAGGACACATGTCATTGCTATATACATGGAAGGTGGAGGCAGGACACATGGAAGGATGGAGGCAGGACACATGTCATTGCTATATACATGGAAGGTGGAGGCAGGACACATGGAAGGATGGAGGCAGGACACATGTCATTGCTATATACATGGAAGGTGGAGGCAGGACACATAGAAGGATGGAGGCAGGACACATGTCATTGCTATATACATGGAAGGTGGAGGCAGGACACATGGAAGGATGGAGGCAGGACACATGTCATTGCTATATACATGGAAGATGGAGGCAGGACACATAGAAGGATGGAGGCAGGACACATGTCATTGCTATATACATGGAAGGTGGAGGCAGGACACATGGAAGGATGGAGGCAGGACACATGTCATTGCTATATACATGGAAGATGGAGGCAGGACACATAGAAGGATGGAGGCAGGACACATGTCATTGCTATATACATGGAAGGTGGAGGCAGGACACATGGAAGGATGGAGGCAGGACGCATGTCATTGCTATATACATGGAAGGTGGAGGCAGGACACATAGAAGGATGGAGGCAGGACACATGTCATTGCTATATACATGGAAGGTGGAGGCAGGACACATAGAAGGATGGAGGCAGGACACATGTCATTGCTATATACATGGAAGGTGGAGGCAAGACACATGGAAGGATGGAGGCAGGACACATGTCATTGCTATATACATGGAAGGTGGAGGCAGGACACATGGAAGGATGGAGGCAGGACGCATGTCATTGCTATATACATGGAAGGTGGAGGCAGGACACATAGAAGGATGGAGGCAGGACACATGTCATTGCTATATACATGGAAGATGGAGGCAGGACACATGGAAGGATGGAGGCAGGACACATGTCATTGCTATATACATGGAAGATGGAGGCAGGACACATAGAAGGATGGAGGCAGGACACATGTCATTGCTATATACATGGAAGATGGAGGCAGGACACATAGAAGGATGGAAGCAGGACACATGTCATTGCTATATACATGGAAGGTGGAGGCAGGACACATAGAAGGATGGAGGCAGGACCCATGTCATTGCTATATACATGGAAGGTGGAGGCAGGACACATGGAAGGATGGAGGCAGGACGCATGTCATTGCTATATACATGGAAGGTGGAGGCAGGACACATGGAAGGATGGAGGCAGGACACGTCATTGCTATATACATGGAAGGTGGAGGCAGGACACATGGAAGGATGGAGGCAGGACGCATGTCATTGCTATATACATGGAAGGTGGAGGCAGGACACATGGAAGGATGGAGGCAGGACACATGTCATTGCTATATACATGGAAGATGGAGGCAGGACACATGGAAGGATGGAGGCAGGACGCATGTCATTGCTATATACATGGAAGGTGGAGGCAGGACACATGGAAGGATGGAGGCAGGACACATGTCATTGCTATATACATGGAAGGTGGAGGCAGGACACATGGAAGGATGGAGGCAGGACACATGTCATTGCTATATACATGGAAGGTGGAGGCAGGACACATGGAAGGATGGAGGCAGGACACATGTCATTGCTATATACATGGAAGATGGAGGCAGGACACATGGAAGGATGGAGGCAGGACGCATGTCATTGCTATATACATGGAAGGTGGAGGCAAGACACATGGAAGGATGGAGGCAGGACACATGTCATTGCTATATACATGGAAGGTGGAGGCAGGACACATGGAAGGATGGAGGCAGGACGCATGTCATTGCTATATACATGGAAGGTGGAGGCAGGACACATGGAAGGATGGAGGCAGGACACATGTCATTGCTATATACATGGAAGATGGAGGCAGGACACATGGAAGGATGGAGGCAGGACACATGTCATTGCTATATACATGGAAGATGGAGGCAGGACACATAGAAGGATGGAGGCAGGACACATGTCATTGCTATATACATGGAAGATGGAGGCAGGACACATAGAAGGATGGAGGCAGGACACATGTCATTGCTATATACATGGAAGGTGGAGGCAGGACACATAGAAGGATGGAGGCAGGACCCATGTCATTGCTATATACATGGAAGGTGGAGGCAGGACACATAGAAGGATGGAGGCAGGACACATGTCATTGCTATATACATGGAAGGTGGAGGCAGGACACATAGAAGGATGGAGGCAGGACACATGTCATTGCTATATACATGGAAGGTGGAGGCAGGACACATGTCATTGCTATATACATGGAAGGTGGAGGCAGGACACATGGAAGGATGGAGGCAGGACGCATGTCATTGCTATATACATGGAAGGTGGAGGCAGGACACATAGAAGGATGGAGGCAGGACACATGTCATTGCTATATACATGGAAGGTGGAGGCAGGACACAAAGAAGGATGGAGGCAGGACACATGTCATTGCTATATACATGGAAGATGGAGGCAGGACACATGGAAGGATGGAGGCAGGACACATGTCATTGCTATATACATGGAAGATGGAGGCAGGACACATAGAAGGATGGAGGCAGGACACATGTCATTGCTATATACATGGAAGATGGAGGCAGGACACATAGAAGGATGGAGGCAGGACACATGTCATTGCTATATACATGGAAGGTGGAGGCAGGACACATAGAAGGATGGAGGCAGGACCCATGTCATTGCTATATACATGGAAGGTGGAGGCAGGACACATAGAAGGATGGAGGCAGGACACATGTCATTGCTATATACATGGAAGGTGGAGGCAGGACACATAGAAGGATGGAGGCAGGACACATGTCATTGCTATATACATGGAAGGTGGAGGCAGGACACATGTCATTGCTATATACATGGAAGGTGGAGGCAGGACACATGGAAGGATGGAGGCAGGACGCATGTCATTGCTATATACATGGAAGGTGGAGGCAGGACACATAGAAGGATGGAGGCAGGACACATGTCATTGCTATATACATGGAAGATGGAGGCAGGACACATGGAAGGATGGAGGCAGGACACATGTCATTGCTATATACATGGAAGATGGAGGCAGGACACATAGAAGGATGGAGGCAGGACACATGTCATTGCTATATACATGGAAGGTGGAGGCAGGACACATGGAAGGATGGAGGCAGGACACATGTCATTGCTATATACATGGAAGGTGGAGGCAGGACACATGGAAGGATGGAGGCAGGACACATGTCATTGCTATATACATGGAAGGTGGAGGCAGGACACATGGAAGGATGGAGGCAGGACGCATGTCATTGCTATATATATGGAAGGTGGAGGCAGGACACATGGAAGGATGGAGGCAGGACACATGTCATTGCTATATACATGGAAGGTGGAGGCAGGACACATAGAAGGATGGAGGCAGGACCCATGTCATTGTTATATACATGGAAGGTGGAGGCAGGACACATAGAAGGATGGAGGAAGGACACATGTCATTGCTATATACATGGAAGGTGGAGGCAGGACACATAGAAGGATGGAGGCAGGACACTTGTCATTGCTATATACATGGAAGGTGGAGGCAGGACACATGGAAGGATGGAGGCAGGACACATGTCATTGCTATATACATGGAAGGTGGAGGCAGGACACATGGAAGGATGGAGGCAGGACGCATGTCATTGCTATATACATGGAAGGTGGAGGCAGGACACATGGAAGGATGGAGGCAGGACACATGTCATTGCTATATACATGGAAGGTGGAGGCAGGACACATAGAAGGATGGAGGCAGGACCCATGTCATTGCTATATTCATGGAAGTTGGAGGCAGGACACATAGAAGGATGGAGGCAGGACACATGTCATTGCTATATACATGGAAGGTGGAGGCAGGACACATAGAAGGATGGAGGCAGGACACATGTCATTGCTATATACATGGAAGGTGGAGGCAGGACACATAGAAGGATGGAGGCAGGATCCATGTCATTGCTATATACATGGAAGGTGGAGGCAGGACACATGGAAGGATGGAGGCAGGACGCATGTCATTGCTATATACATGGAAGGTGGAGGCAGGACACATGGAAGGATGGAGGCAGGACACATGTCATTGCTATATACATGGAAGGTGGAGGCAGGACACATGGAAGGATGGAGGCAGGACACATGGAAGGATGGAGGCAGGACGCATGTCATTGCTATATACATGGAAGGTGGAGGCAGGACACATAGAAGGATGGAGGCAGGACACATGTCATTGCTATATACATGGAAGATGGAGGCAGGACACATGGAAGGATGGAGGCAGGACACATGTCATTGCTATATACATGGAAGATGGAGGCAGGACACATAGAAGGATGGAGGCAGGACACATGTCATTGCTATATACATGGAAGGTGGAGGCAGGACACATGGAAGGATGGAGGCAGGACACATGTCATTGCTATATACATGGAAGGTGGAGGCAGGACACATGGAAGGATGGAGGCAGGACACATGTCATTGCTATATACATGGAAGGTGGAGGCAGGACACATGGAAGGATGGAGGCAGGACGCATGTCATTGCTATATATATGGAAGATGGAGGCAGGACACATGGAAGGATGGAGGCAGGACACATGTCATTGCTATATACATGGAAGGTGGAGGCAGGACACATAGAAGGATGGAGGCAGGACCCATGTCATTGCTATATACATGGAAGGTGGAGGCAGGACACATAGAAGGATGGAGGCAGGACACATGTCATTGCTATATACATGGAAGGTGGAGGCAGGACACATAGAAGTATGGAGGCAGGACACATGTCATTGCTATATACATGGAAGGTGGAGGCAGGACACATAGAAGGATGGAGGCAGGACACTTGTCATTGCTATATACATGGAAGGTGGAGGCAGGACACATGGAAGGATGGAGGCAGGACACATGTCATTGCTATATACATGGAAGGTGGAGGCAGGACACATGGAAGGATGGAGGCAGGATCCATGTCATTGCTATATACATGGAAGGTGGAGGCAGGACACATAGAAGGATGGAGGCAGGACACATGTCATTGCTATATACATGGAAGATGGAGGCAGGACACATGGAAGGATGGAGGCAGGACGCATGTCATTGCTATATACATGGAAGGTGGAGGCAGGACACATGGAAGGATGGAGGCAGGACACATGTCATTGCTATATACATGGAAGGTGGAGGCAGGACACATAGAAGGATGGAGGCAGGACCCATGTCATTGCTATATTCATGGAAGTTGGAGGCAGGACACATAGAAGGATGGAGGCAGGACACATGTCATTGCTATATTCATGGAAGGTGGAGGCAGGACACATAGAAGGATGGAGGCAGGACACATGTCATTGCTATATACATGGAAGGTGGAGGCAGGACACATAGAAGGATGGAGGCAGGATCCATGTCATTGCTATATACATGGAAGGTGGAGGCAGGACACATGGAAGGATGGAGGCAGGACGCATGTCATTGCTATATACATGGAAGATGGAGGCAGGACACATGGAAGGATGGAGGCAGGACACATGTCATTGCTATATACATGGAAGGTGGAGGCAGGACACATAGAAGGATGGAGGCAGGACCCATGTCATTGCTATATACATGGAAGTTGGAGGCAGGACACATAGAAGGATGGAGGCAGGACACATGTCATTGCTATATACATGGAAGGTGGAGGCAGGACACATAGAAGGATGGAGGCAGGACCCATGTCATTGCTATATACATGGAAGGTGGAGGCAGGACACATAGAAGGATGGAGGCAGGACACATGTCATTGCTATATACATGGAAGGTGGAGGCAGGACACATGGAAGGATGGAGGCAGGACGCATGTCATTTCTATATACATGGAAGGTGGAGGCAGGACACATAGAAGTATGGAGGCAGGACACATGTCATTGCTATATACTGTCTGTCTGCTATCTTGTGCTTCTTTTCTGCTCGCTTTCTACAACTGAACATGAACAAAACAGAATTCATCATCTTTCCCCCATCTCACTCTACCCCTCCAACAGACCTATCCATCAATGTCAATGGCTGCTCACTTTCCCCAGTCCCACACGCCCGATGCCTCGGGGTGATCCTCGACTCTGCCCTCTCTTTCAAGCCACATATCCAAGCTCTTGCCTCCTCCTGCCGTCTCAAACTCAAAAATATTTCCCGGAACCGTGCTTTCCTTGACCGCGACATCACAAAAATGCTAGTGCATGCCCTTATCATCTCCCGCCTCGACTACTGCAACCTCCTACTCTCTGGACTCCCCTCTAGCACTCTGGCACCACTCCAATCCATCCTACACTCAGCTGCCCGACTAATCTACCTGTCTCCCCGCTATTCCCCAGCCTCTCCCCTATGTCAAGCCCTTCACTGGCTTCCTATCGCCCAGAGACTCCAGTTCAAAACCCTCACAATGACATACAAAGCCATCCACAACCTGTCTCCTCCATACATCTGTGACATGGTCTCCCGGTACCTACCTACACGCAACCTCCGATCCTCTTAAGACCTCCTTCTCTACTCACCTCTCATCTCTTCTTCCCACAACCACATCCAAGACTTCTCCCGTGCTTCCCCCATACTCTGGAACTCTGTACCCCAACACATCAGACTCTCGCCTAGCATAGAAACCTTCAAAAAGAACCTGAAGACTCACCTCTTCCGACAAGCCTACAGCCTGCAGTGATCCTGAACTTACTGAACCGCCCCACAACCTGCCCTACCCTCTCCTAGTGTTTCATCACCCATCCCCTGCAGACTGTGAGCCCTGGCGTCAGTGTCCTCCCTCCTTATGTACCCGTGTGCCTTGTTATTTGCTCATGTTTAATGTATTTGTCTATATCTGCCCCGTGTTCACATGTAAAGCGCCATGGAATAAATGGCGCTATAAAAAAGTAAAATAATAATAATAATAATATACATGGAAGGTGGAGGCAGGAGACATGGAAGGATGGAAGCAGGACGGAAGTCATTGCTATATACATGGAAGGTGGAGGCAGGACACATGGAAGGAAGGAGGCAGGACACTTGTCATTGCTATATACATGGAAGGTGGAGGCAGGACACATAGAAGGATGGAGGCAGGACACATGTCATTGCTATATACATGGAAGGTGGAGGCAGGACACATGGAAGGATGGAGGCAGGACCCATGTCATTGCTATATACATGGAAGGTGGAGGCAGGACACATGGAAGGATGGAGGCAGGACACATGTCATTGCTATATACATGGAAGGTGGAGGCAGGACACATAGAAGGATGGAGGCAGGACACATGTCATTGCTATATACATGGAAGATGGAGGCAGGACACATAGAAGGATGGAGGCAGGACACATGTCATTGCTATATACATGGAAGGTGGAGGCAGGACACATGGAAGGATGGAGGCAGGACCCATGTCATTGCTATATACATGGAAGGTGGAGGCAGGACACATGGAAGGATGGAGGCAGGACACATGTCATTGCTATATACATGGAAGGTGGAGGCAGGACACATGGAAGGATGGAGGCAGGACGCATGTCATTGCTATATACATGGAAGGTGGAGGCAGGACACATGGAAGGATGGAGGCAGGACACATGTCATTGCTATATACATGGAAGGTGGAGGCAGGACACATAGAAGGATGGAGGCAGGACCCATGTCATTGCTATATACATGGAAGGTGGAGGCAGGACACATAGAAGGATGGAGGCAGGACACATGTCATTGCTATATACATGGAAGGTGGAGGCAGGACACATAGAAGGATGGAGGCAGGACACATGTCATTGCTATATACATGGAAGGTGGAGGCAGGACACATAGAAGGATGGAGGCAGGACACATGTCCTTGCTATATACATGGAAGGTGGAGGCAGGACACATGGAAGGATGGAGGCAGGACACATGTCATTGCTATATACATGGAAGGTGGAGGCAGGACACATGGAAGGATGGAGGCAGGACGCATGTCATTGCTATATACATGGAAGGTGGAGGCAGGACACATGGAAGGATGGAGGCAGGACACATGTCATTGCTATATACATGGAAGGTGGAGGCAGGACACATGGAAGGATGGAGGCAGGACGCATGTCATTGCTATATACATGGAAGTTGGAGGCAGGACACATGGAAGGATGGAGGCAGGACACATGTCATTGCTATATACATGGAAGGTGGAGGCAGGACACATAGAAGGATGGAGGCAGGACCCATGTCATTGCTATATACATGGAAGTTGGAGGCAGGACACATAGAAGGATGGAGGCAGGACACATGTCATTGCTATATACATGGAAGGTGGAGGCAGGACACATAGAAGGATGGAGGCAGGACCCATGTCATTGCTATATACATGGAAGGTGGAGGCAGGACACATGGAAGGATGGAGGCAGGACGCATGTCATTTCTATATACATGGAAGGTGGAGGCAGGACACATAGAAGGATGGAGGCAGGACACATGTCATTGCTATATACTGTCTGTCTGCTATCTTGTGCTTCTTTTCTGCTCGCTTTCTACAACTGAACATGGACAAAACAGAATTCATCATCTTTCCCCCATCTCACTCTACCCCTCCAACAGACCTATCCATCAATGTCAATGGCTGCTCACTTTCCCCAGTCCCACACGCCCGATGCCTCGGGGTGATCCTCGACTCTGCCCTCTCTTTCAAGCCACATATCCAAGCTCTTGCCTCCTCCTGCCGTCTCAAACTCAAAAATATTTCCCGGAACCGTGCTTTCCTTGACCGCGACATCACAAAAATGCTAGTGCATGCCCTTATCATCTCCTGCCTCGACTACTGCAACCTCCTACTCTCTGGACTCCCCTCTAGCACTCTGGCACCACTCCAATCCATCCTACACTCAGCTGCCCGACTAATCTACCTGTCTCCCCGCTATTCCCCAGCCTCTCCCCTATGTCAAGCCCTTCACTGGCTTCCTATCGCCCAGAGACTCCAGTTCAAAACCCTCACAATGACATACAAAGCCATCCACAACCTGTCTCCTCCATACATCTGTGACATGGTCTCCCGGTACCTACCTACACGCAACCTCCGATCCTCTTAAGACCTCCTTCTCTACTCACCTCTCATCTCTTCTTCCCACAACCACATCCAAGACTTCTCCCGTGCTTCCCCCATACTCTGGAACTCTGTACCCCAACACATCAGACTCTCGCCTACCATAGAAACCTTCAAAAAGAACCTGAAGACTCACCTCTTCCGACAAGCCTACAGCCTGCAGTGATCCTGAACTTACTGAACCGCCCCACAACCTGCCCTACCCTCTCCTAGTGTTTCATCACCCATCCCCTGCAGACTGTGAGCCCTGGCGTCAGTGTCCTCCCTCCTTATGTACCCGTGTGCCTTGTTATTTGCTCATGTTTAATGTATTTGTCTATATCTGCCCCGTATTCACATGTAAAGCGCCATGGAATAAATGGCGCTATAAAAAAGTAAAATAATAATAATAATAATATACATGGAAGGTGGAGGCAGGAGACATGGAAGGATGGAAGCAGGACGGAAGTCATTGCTATATACATGGAAGGTGGAGGCAGGACACATGGAAGGAAGGAGGCAGGACGCATGTCATTGCGATATACATGGAAGGTGGAAGCAGGACACATGGAAGGATGGAAGCAGGACGGATGTCATTGCTATATACATGGAAGGTGGAGGCAGGACACATGGAAGGATGGAGGCAGGACGCATGTCATTGCTATATACATGGAAGGTGGAGGCAGGACACATGGAAGGACGGAGGCAGGACACATGTCTTTTCTATATACATGGAAGGTGAAGGCAGGACACATGGAAGGATGGAGGCAGGACACATGTCATTGCTATATACATGGAAGGTGGAGGCAGGACGCATGTCATTGCTATATACATGGAAGGTGGAGGCTGGACACATGTCACTATTATATACATGGAAGGTGGAGGCAGGACACATGGAAGGATGGAGGCAGGACGCATGTCATTGCTATATACATGGAAAATGGAGGCAGGACACATGGAAGGATGGAGGCAGGGCACATGTCATTGCTATATCCATGGAAGGTGGAGGCAGGACACGTGTCACTATTATATACATGGAAGGTGGAGGCAGGACACATGGAAGGATGGAGGCAGAACGCATGTCATTGCTATATACATGGAAGGTGGAGGCAGGGAACATGGAAGGATGGAGGCAGGGAACATGTCATTGCTATATACATGGAAGATGGAGGTAGGACACATGTCACTATTATATACTGTACATGGAAGGTGGAGGCAGGACATGGAAGATGGAGGCAGGACACATGGAAGGATGGAGGCAGGGCACATTACATTACATAGTTATTAAGGTTGAAGGAAGACTATATGTCCATCTAGTTCAACCCATAGCCTAACCTAACATGCCCTAACATGTTGATCCAGAGTAAGGCAAAAAAATCACATGTGCAAAGAGTAAGCTCCACATTGGGGAAAAAAATTCCTTCCCGACTCCACATACGGCAATCAGACTAGTTCCCTGGATCAACGCCCTATCAAGGAATCTAGTGTATATACCCTGTAACATTATACTTTTCCAGAAAGGTATCCAGTCCCCTCTTAAATTTAAGTAATGAATCACTCATTACAACATCATACGGCAGAGAGTTCCATAGTCTCACTGCTCTTACAGTAAAGAATCCGCGTCTGTTATTATGCTTAAACCTTTTTTCCTCCAACCGCAGAGGATGCCCCCTTGTCCCTGTTTCAGGTCTATGATTAAAAAGATCATCAGAAAGGTCTTTGTACTGTCCCCTCATATATTTATACATTAAAATAAGATCACCCCTTAGTCTTCGTTTTTCCAAACTAAATAGCCCCAAGTGTAATAACCTATCTTGGTATTGCAGACCCCCCAGTCCTCTAATAACCTTGGTCGCTCTTCTCTGCACCCGCTCCAGTTCAGCTATGTCTTTCTTAAACACCGGAGACCAGAACTGTGCACAGTATTCTAAGTGTGGTCGAACTAGTGACTTGTATAGAGGTAAAATTATATTCTCCTCATGAGCATCTATGCCTCTTTTAATGCATCCCATTATTTTATTTGCCTTTGTAGCAGCTGCCTGACACTGGCCACTGAATTTAAGTTTGTCATCCACCCATACACCCAGGTCTTTTTCATTGACGGTTTTGCCCAGAGTTTTAGAATTAAGCACATAATTATACATCTTATTACTTCTACCCAAGTGCATGACCTTACATTTATCCCCATTAAAGCTCATTTGCCATTTATCAGCCCAAGCTTCTAGTTTACATAAATCATCCTGTAATATAAAATTGTCCTCCTCTGTATTGATTACCCTGCAGAGTTTAGTGTCATCTGCAAATATTGAAATTCTACTCTGAATGCCCCCTACAAGGTCATTAATAAATATGTTAAAAAGAAGAGGGCCCAATTCTGACCCCTGTGGTACCCCACTGCTAACCGCTACCCAGTCCGAGTGTGCTCCATTAATAACCACCCTTTGTTTCCTATCCCTGAGCCAGCTCTCAACCCACTTGCACATATTTTCCCCTATCCCCATTATTCTCATTTTATGTATCAACCTTTTGTGTGGCACCGTATCAAAAGCTTTTGAAAAGTCCATATACACTACATCCACTGGGTTCCCTTGGTCCAATCTGGAACTTACCTCTTCATAGAAACTGATCAGATTAGTCTGACATGAACGGTCCCTAGTAGTGTTGAGCATTCCGATACCGCAAGTATCGGGTATCGGCCGATATTTGCGGTATCGGAATTCCGATACCGAATTCCGATACTTCCCGCGTATCGGATACCGGAATCGGAAGTTCCCAGAATTCAAACTGAACGCAGCAGCCAATGAGGAATGATTGGAAGTGTGGGCACATCCTGTTTAGCATGGTGGGCATGTAAGTACTGGCAAGGCTTGGATTGGCTGCTGAAATGATGTCACTCTGCACTATAAAAAACGCTGCCGCCATTTTGCGCTCACTCTGCTGTGATTTCAGTTAGGGACAGGACGCTGTGTTCTAACTGAGGGCCAGTCGAGCTAGCTAATTGCTTTATTTTCCTTTCCAAAGGCTAATTTAGCAAAACGCTGTGTGTTCTTCACTGTTCACCTTGCTCTTGCCTTGCAGCGCTGTTTTAACAGCGTTCTGCAAGGTCTCTGTGTGTGTGTGTGTGTGTGTGCAGCTCACTCTGTAGTCTGTGTGCAGCCATATACCCGGTTGTATTCAGCTCAGGGGGGGTTCACACTGCCTCACACAGTTGTCCTTTTTTGCTCTTAGTGCAGCCTGCTGCACATTTTTTCTCAAATTTCCTATTAGTGTTTTTCCACCAGTCTCCAGCTCTATTGTGGAAAAACACTACATAGGATAACCTAGAGGGGGGTTTTTGGGCCTTGCAGCGCCGTTTACGGCTGTCTGCACGGTCTCCGTGTGAGCCCAGCTCGCCCTGTAGTCTGTGTGCAGCCATAGCCGGTTGGATTCAGCTCAGGGTTCGTTACTGGCTCATACCTTGAGAAAAATTTTACTTTTTTTCAAATAGTGCAGCCTGTTTAAAATTTGAAAAAAAAAATTCCTATTAGTGTCTTTCCACTCGTATCCAGCTAAATAGTGGAAAAACACTATATAGGATAACCTAGAGGAGGGTTTTTTGGCCTTGCAGCGCCGTTTACGGCTGTCTGCACGGTCTCCGTGTGAGCCCAGCTCACCCTGTAGTCTGTGTGCAGCCATAGCCGGTTGGATTCAGCTCAGGGTTCGTTACTGGCTCATACCTAGAGAAAAATTTTACTTTTTTTCAAATAGTGCAGCCTGTTTAAAATTTGAAAAACAAAAATTCCTATTAGTGTCTTTCCACTCGTATCCAGCTAAATAGTGGAAAAACACTATATAGGATAACCTAGAGGAGGGTTTTTTGGCCTTGCAGCGCCGTTTACGGCTGTCTGCACGGTCTCTGTGTGAGCGCAGCTCGCCCTGTAGTCTGTGTGCAGCCATAGCCGGTTGGATTCAGCTCAGGGTGCGTTACTGCCTCATACCTTGAAAAACAATTTCCTTTTTTTCAAATAGTGCAGCCAGTTTAAAATTTGAAAAAAAAAATTCCTATTAGTGTCTTTCCACTCGTATCCAGCTAAATAGTGGAAAAACACTATATAGGATAACCTAGAGGAGGTTTTTTTGGCCTTGCAGCGCCGTTTACGGCTGTCTGCACGGTCTCCGTGTGAGCCCAGCTCGTCCTGTAGTCTGTGTGCAGCCATAGCCGGTTGGATTCAGCTCAGGGTTCGTTACTGGCTCATACCTTGAGAAAAATTTTACTTTTTTTCAAATAGTGCAGCCTGTTTAAAATTTGAAAAAAAAAAATTCCTATTAGTGTCTTTCCACTCGTATCCAGCTAAATAGTGGAAAAACACTATATAGGATAACCTAGAGGAGGGTTTTTTGGCCTTGCAGCGCCGTTTACGGCTGTCTGCACGGTCTCCGTGTGAGCCCAGCTCGCCCTGTAGTCTGTGTGCAGTCATAGCCGGTTGGATTCAGCTCAGGGTTCGTTACTGGCTCATACCTAGAGAAAAATTTTACTTTTTTTCAAATAGTGCAGCCTGTTTAAAATTTGAAAAACAAAAATTCCTATTAGTGTCTTTCCACTCGTATCCAGCTAAATAGTGGAAAAACACTATATAGGATAACCTAGAGGAGGGTTTTTTGGCCTTGCAGCGCCGTTTACGGCTGTCTGCACGGTCTCTGTGTGAGCGCAGCTCGCCCTGTAGTCTGTGTGCAGCCATAGCCGGTTGGATTCAGCTCAGGGTGCGTTACTGCCTCATACCTTGAAAAACAATTTCCTTTTTTTCAAATAGTGCAGCCAGTTTAAAATTTTAAAAAAAAAATTCCTATTAGTGTCTTTCCACTCGTATCCAGCTAAATAGTGGAAAAACACTATATAGGATAACCGAGAGGAGGGTTTTTTGGCCTTGCAGCGCCGTTTACGGCTGTCTGCACGGTCTCCGTGTGATTTAAACTAGCTCTGTAGCCCGATCTGCACCAAAAAAAAAGTTAAGTTCACCAAACACAACTTAACACTTGTGTAGGCCACATTTGAAAAATAATAAAGTTTAGTCCACAATTTACAACATTAGTGTTTCTTACACCTGTTAGGAGGAGCATTTCAGGAATAAGCACACTAAGGCCTTAGTACTTTTCTGCTTATCTTTATCTGTCAACCAAGATGAAGAGGGCAGGGAGTAAGGCACGTGGGCGTGGGCGCGGAGCAGGGAGAGGAGCAGGGAGAGGACGTGGTGATTCTGTGCCTGCTGCGGGCGCCGGTGACTCGTCGTCACTCAGTTTCAGCAGGGAACAGTCCTTCATGCGCAGCTTTGTCGGAGAGCGCCGTGCACCGCTGCTACGTGAAGACCAAATTGAAGCCGTTGTCGGGTGGATGGCAGCTAACGCCTCGGCATCGACTTCAGTTAGTGCCACATCCTCTCAGGCACAGAGCACTGGAGAGCAGCCATCTGTCTCTTCACCACCTGCCAAATTGGCCAGGCAGTCAGAGAGCCCAGGACAGGAGCCGTCTCTACTTCTGTTCTCTGAATCTCTTGGCTTGGAAACAGGGGGCCAGCCAAGCAGCATTGGAGAAATGGAAGAAGAGGCAGTGTGCAGTGATGCCCAAAAGCTTTATCTCTCTGACTCTGAAGAGGCAGGTGGGCCAGTGCCTCCGGTGACCACAGCGCAGTACGCATCTGATGATGAAACTCAGGTGCCGCTTTCTGATGCGTACTGTGCTGCCGAGACTACCCAGGAGGAGCAGTTGGTGGCAGAGGGTAGTGGAGATGATGAGGTCCTTGACCCATCGTGGCGTGAGGAACAGGAAGGTGGTGGGAGCAGCTCTGAGGAAGAGCTTCCCCTTACGGGCCAAAGAGGGAGAGGGAGGGGGAAGACTGCGGAGCCTGTAGCCTCCACTTTGGCACCCGTTAGGAGCCTGTCTCTTTCCAAAGCCAAAAAGGGCGCTCCCAAGACTTGCAGTGCCTGGTCCTTTTTTGACACAGTTGCAGATGACATTTGTTTTGTCAAATGCAAGCTGTGTCATCAGAAAGTAAAAAGAGGTAAAAGTGTCAGCAACCTCAATACCACAAATATGTGGAAACATGTGCGGAACAGGCACGCGGTGGAGTTACAGAAACACAGTGAAGACGTAGGCCAACCAACAGCGGCAGCTACCACCTCTTCATCTCGTGTTGCCTCTTCCTCCACTGTTGTCCAGAGACCTAGTGTAATTCCACCCACAGCACCACCTTCCCAGTCATCCTCACACTCCCAGTCTACTCTACAGCCATCGGTAGTCCAGGCATGGGAGAAAAGGCGGGCATTCTCGGCCAACCACCCTCGAGCACAGGCTCTGAATGCAGGCATTGCCAAACTGTTGTCCCTGGAAATGCTCTCGTTCAGGCTGGTGGAGACTGACAGCTTCCATGACTTGATGGCATTGGCAGTCCCACAGTACAAGGTGCCCAGCCGCTTTTACTTCAGCAGGCAGGCTGTCCCTGCCCTGCACAGGCATGTTGAGGCAAACATAAAACATGCGCTACTGAACGCCGTCAGTAGCAAGGTCCACCTTACCACCGATGCGTGGACCAGTCAGCATGGACAGGGGCGATATGTTTCCCTCACTGCCCATTGGGTTAATGTTGTTGAGCCAGGTACAGATCGTGCGAGTGGCGCAGGACGTGTCCTGCCCACTCCAAGGATTGCAGGAATCCAGTCTGTACGCATCGACTCCTCCTCTTACACCAGTTCCTCTGATTCCTCTCTGCAGGATCCGTCACAGTCCACCTCCACATGGACCCGTGAACGTTTACCTATGACCGACATGAGCACAGCCGTGGCCAAACGTCAGCAGGCCGTCTTGAAACTAGTTTCATTGGGGCATCGAAGCCACACAGCGCAGGAGCTCTGGAATGCCATCAAGCAGGAGAGCAATGTGTGGTTACTGCCAGCGAATCTCCAGCCAGGCATGGTAGTGTGTGACAATGGCCGAAATCTGGTGGCAGCTTTGGCCCTTGGCAACCTCACTCACATCCCATGTCTGGCACATGTGCTCAATTTGGTTGTGCAGAGTTTTCTGAGGGACTATCCGGATCTTGATGCCCTGCTGCACAAGGTCCGCCTAGAGTGTGCTCACTTGCGGCGTTCCAGCTTGGCCAGATCCCGCATTGCTGCTCTGCAGCGCCGATTCCGCCTTCCGGAACACCGCATCATATGTGACCTACCTACCCGGTGGAATTCCACGTTACATATGTTGGAGCGGTTGTGTGAGCAGCAGCAAGCAGTTACGGAGTACCAGCTGCATCAGGCGCAAAGAAGTCACAGTCAGCGCCGATCAGACTTCACAACCACAGAGTGGGCCACTATGAAGGACGTCTGCCAGGTTTTGCATCCTTTTGATTATTCCACGCGGATGGCAAGTGCAGATGATGCACTAGTCAGCATGACTGTCCCCCTTATCTGCCTGCTTCAGCAAACTTTGCAAGGGTTAAGGGATGATGTTGTGGAAGAGGTGGAGGATGAGGAGTCACCTTTTCCATCAGCTTCTGGAGAGTCAGCGCCACGTGGTTCCTCACAAAGGGGTACGCAGGGGCCAATTTGTGAGGAGGATGAGGAGGAGTCAATGGAGGAGGAAGAGCTCCGTCCAGAGGAGGGAGCGACACAATTGTCCAGTGGTCAGTGTGTACAGCGAGGGTGGGGTGATGACGAGCGGGCAGAGATCATGTCTCAAGCAGGGGACAGCGTTTCTGGGCCAGTTGGCACTCTGCAGCACATGGTGGATTTCATGCTGCAGTGCCTGAGAAACGACCGCCGCATCGACCACATTCTCAACATGCCTGATTATTGGGTGTTCACCCTCCTCGATCCTCGCTACCGGGACAACGTCAAAACCTCATCCCTGCGTTGACCCGGGAGCGTAAATTGCGGGAGTACCACGACACACTGGTGAATTCCATCATCTTCTCCTGTCCAACTGAGAGGAGTGCTGCTAGTGCTTTACAAAGCAGCTCAGTGCGTCGAGGCAGTGGGGGAGGCTCTGCCCAAAGAGGGAGCAGAAGCAGTGCCTCTGCCCAAGGCAAGCCCAGTATGGCAAAACTCTGGCACACTTTTGTGTGCCCGCCCCAAATGTCTACACCATCACCGGCGGCTCCAGTCAGCAGGAGGCAACGGTTCCGTCAGATGGTGACAGACTACATGGCTTGCCCTCTTACTGTACTCCCAGACGGCTCTTCCCCGTTCAAGTTTTGGGTCTCTAAGCTGGATACATGGCCAGAGCTAAGCCAGTATGCATTGGAGGTGCTGGCTTGCCCTGCGGCTAGTGTCTTATCGGAACGTGTCTTTAGTGCCGCAGGTGGTGTACTAACAGACCGTCGCATGCGACTATCCTCCGATAACGTTGACCGGCTTACTTTCCTGAAAATGAACCAGGCCTGGATCTCGCAGGAATTTGCCACTCCTCTGCCTGATTAAGTAATTGGGTGTCATCCAGGTCTCCTGCTGTGTTCATCTTTCTACCACCTGAACTGCTATTCCTGGGCTCCAACACCGCCAGTTGCGGCTCAGAAGTGCAGGCTGCACAGTAAAAACATACGACCCAGTGTTATTGGGTTTCAGTAACGTCAGCTGATCCCCAGCTGTGTAGCCGGCAATGTGTCCTGCGACCGCCACGCTGGCACAACAACCTAAATGTAAGGGAACCTGTCCCCCCCCCCCCCCGTCGTTTGTTACTGAAAGAGCCATCTTGTGCAGCAGTAATGCTGCACAAGGAAAAGGTAGCTCTTTTTTTTTAGCTCTTTGCACACGCAGAACTTAACACTTATAAAATGTGTTCACTGATACCGTTATACCGTCCCGGAGCTGGGACTTTCCTTCGTAATGTGACGCAGCACAGCCGTCATTCCTACCCCCTTGGTGCCATGCGCTGCCTCCTCAGCGTTGTTTTAAGCTGTCACGGAGCCTGCGCTGTTCTGTTATCCCTTGGGCATGCCCTATTTGCGCTGCCTGTCTTCTGACATAATTTGGTGTCAGGCTGGCTGCGCCTGTGCGGCCGCGCTGCCCGAGATCCCGCCTCGCAGTGTCTTCTGATTGAGTCACACTGCGGGCCTGGGATCCATGGGCATGCGCAGTGCATATCTTCCCCTCGGGCTCTCGCTCATTTCCCTCCGCCTTCTTTAGACTGTGCGCCGTCAGCTGATCCCTAGCATGCCACGGCCGTGACACCGCACAGTCTGAAGAAGAGGGAAGGAGGGGAGTGAGAGTCGAGGTTATGCACTGTGCATGCCCATGGTTCCAAGGCCCGCAGTGGGATTACGTTAGACGAGACTGCGAGGTGGGATCTGGAGCAGCGTGGACGCACAGGCACTGACAGCCTGACACCAAATTATGTCAGAAGACAGGCAGCGCTAATTGGGCATGGCCAAGGGCTAACAGAACAGCGCAGGCTCAGTGACAGCTTAAAACAACGCTGAGGAGGCAGCGCACGGCATCAAGGGGATAGGAATGACAGCTGTGCTGTGTCCCATTACGAAGGAAATTCGCACCTCCGGAACGGTTTAACGGTATAAAGGGACACATTTTTAGTGTTTACTTCGGTGTTTGCAAGGAGCATAATTAAAAGAGCAACCTATTCCTTTTGCATCCTTAGTGCTGCACAAGATGGCTCTTTCAGCTACAAACGTCTTGGGGGGGGGGGTTAAAGGTTTCCTTTCAACATGCTCCAATCAGGCTTCGGCCTACACTCTGTTCCTCTGCTCCTCCTGCTGTCCCTGGGCTCTAACACCGCCAGTTGGTGCCTGGAAGTGCTGTGTGCACAGTCAACAGTCGCTCCTCTGTTATTGGGGTTCAGTAACGTCAGCTGATCCCCAGCTGTGTGTGCGGCAATACCTCCAATCTGCTCCTCCTGCTGTCCCTGGGCTCTAACACCGCCAGTTTGTGCCTGGAAGTGCTGTGTGCACAGTCAACAGTCGCTCCTCTGTTATTGGGGTTCAGTAACGTCAGCTGATCCCCAGCTGTGTGTGCGGCAATACCTCCAATCTGCTCCTCCTGCTGTCCCTGGGCTCTAACACCGCCAGTTGGTGCCTGGAAGTGCTGTGTGCACAGTCAACAGTCGCTCCTCTGTTATTGGGGTTCAGTAACGTCAGCTGATCCCCAGCTGTGTGTGCGGCAATACCTCCAATCTGCTCCTCCTGCTGTCCCTGGGCTCTAACACCGCCAGTTGGTGCCTGGAAGTGCTGTGTGCACAGTCAACAGTCGCTCCTCTGTTATTGGGGTTCAGTAATGTCAGCTGATCCCCAGCTGTGTATCCGGCAACGTGTCATGCGACCGCCACGCTGGCACAACTAAAATGTAAGGGGACCTGTCCCCCCCCCCTAAGCGTTTGTTACTGAAAGAGCCACCATGTGCAGCACTAATACTGCACAAGGGAAAGGTCGCTCTTGAAATTATGCTCCTTGCAAACGCTGAACTACACACTCATGTAATGTGTCCCCTCACACCATCCAACCGTCCCGGAGGTGGGACTTTCCTTTGTAATGTGAAGCAGCACAGCCGTCATTGCTACCCCCTTGGCACCGTGCGCTGCCTCCTTAGCGTTGTTTGATTCCGTCATGGACCCTGCGCTGTTATGTTATCCCTTGGCCATGCACAGTTTGCGCTGCCCGTCCTCTGACATCATTTGTTGTCGTCCTGGCTGCGCCTGTGCGTCTACGCTGCCCGAAATCACACCTCGCAGTGTCGTCTAATGTGATCCCACAGTGGGCCTGGTATCCATGGCCATGCGCAGTGCATATACGAGCCTCTCACTCCCCTTCTTCACGCTTCTTCAGACTAGGCGGCGTCAGCTGATCCCTAATAGCATGCCACGGCCGTGACGCCGCACAGTCTGAAGAAGCAGGAAGGAGGTGAGTGAGAGGCGATGATATGCACTGCGCATGCCCATGGATCCCTGGCCCGCAGTGGGACTACATTAGATGACACTGCAAGGTTGGATCTCGGGCAGCTTGGATGCACAGGCACTGCCAGCCTGACACCTACATGATGTCAGAAGACGGGCACCGCTAACTGTGCATGGCCAAGGGATAACATTACAGCGCGGGCTCCGTGACAGAACCAAACAACGTTGAGGAGGTGGCGCCCGGCACCAAGGGGGTTGGAATGACGGCTGTGCTGTGTCACATTACAAAGGAAAGTCCCACTTCCGGGATGGTTTGACGGTGTGAGGGGACACATTATATGAGTGTGTACTTCAGCGTTTGCAAGGAGCATAATTTTCGGAGCCACCATTTTCCATGTGCAGTATTACTGCTGTACAAGATGGCTCTTTCAGCAACAAATGCCTGGGGGGGGGGTTAAAGGTTCCCTTTCAACTTGCTCCACTGCAGGCTTCGGCCTACACTCTGCTCCTCTTTGATTCCCTGGGTTTCAACACTGTCAGTTGCCACCTGGAAGTGTTGTCTACAAAGAAAAAACACTAGGTGATGTGTCAGTGGGGTTCAGCACCGCCAGCTGTTCCCCTGCTGTGTAGTCGGCAACGTGTCCAGCACAAGCCACGCTGGCACAACAGAACAAAAGCTGCCACCAGTGCAGGCTTCGGCCTACACTCTGCTCCTCTCCTCCTCCTGCTGACCCTGGGCTCAAACACCGCTAGTTTTTGCCCAGAAGTGCTAGCTGCACAGAGAAAAACACCAGCCAATGTGTTAGTGGGGTTCAGCACCGCCAGCTGTTCCCCCGCTGTGTAGCTGGCATCGTGTCCAGCACAAGCCACGCTGGCACAACAGCTGTGTAGCTTGCAACGTGACCTGCAAACGCCACGCAGGCACATGAACTGAAATTAAAGGGAACCTGGCCCCACCCCCCCAGGTGTTTCTATGTATAACAGCCACCTAGTACAGCAGTACTGCTGCATTTGTACAAGGTGGCTGACTTTTTCTCCTTGGCCACGTGGAACTCAACACGTACAAAATGTGTCTCATTGAGACCATTCCACTGTCCCTGAGGTGTGACTTTCCTTTCTAATGATACGCAGCACCACCCTTGTTAGCGCTGCCCGTCTTTTGACATCATTGGTTAGCTGGCTGCGCCTGTGCGTCTGCCCTGCTCGAAACAACGCCCCTCGGTGTCTTATTTTTTTGAACAGCGAGGGTGTGATTGATGGGCATGTGCAGTGCATATGTTTGCCTGTGTTCACTCATCTCCTTCCGCCTTCTTCAGACTGGGTGTCCTCATGGCCGCGGCAGGCGATAAGGGATCAGATGAGGCCGCCCAGTCTGAAGCAGGTGTAAGGACATGTGTGAGCGTCAAACATATTTACTGAACAAGGCCACGAATCCCAGCCACGCAGTGTGATTTTTTGAAAACACACTGTGGGTCTGGGATTCATGTCCATCGCTAACCGTAACGGCCGACATTAAATGAGGTCAGAAGACAGGAAGCGCTCACAGCGCACGGCCAAGGGATCACAATAGCGCAGACTCCTGTACAGCAAATAACAACGCTCAGGAATCTGCGCCCAGTACCTAGGTGCAAATTTTGACACCTGTGCTGCGTCTCCTTAAAAAGACTAGTAGTCACGCCTCCACTACTGTTTGACAGTATAATGGGCTAAATAGTGTACGTGTTTTATTCAGCGTGTGCAAGGAGCAAAATTAAATAGAGCAACCTTTGACTTGTGCATCATTAATGCTGTTCAAGGTGGGGCTCTTGTACCTTGCAACACCTGAGGGGGGGGTTAAAGGTAACCTTTGAAATTGGTTCAACTAGGCTTCGGTCTACACTCTGCTCCTCTACTCCTCCTGCTGACCCTGGGCTCAAACACCGCTAGTTTCTGCCCGGAACTGCTAGCTGCACAGAGAAAAACACCAGCCAATGTGTTAGTGGGGTTCAGCACCGCCAGCTGTTCCCCTGCTGTGTAGTCGGCATCGTGTCCAGCACAAGCCACGCTGGCACAACTGACCAAAAGCTGCCACCAGTGCAGGCTTCGGCCTACACTTTGCTCCTCTCCTCCTCCTGCTGACCCTGGGCTCAAACAACGCCAGTTTCTGCCCGGACATGCTAGCTGCACAGAGAAAAACACCAGCCAATGTGTTAGTGGGGTTCAGCACCGCCAGCTGTTCCCCTGCTGTGTAGCTGGCAACGTGTCCTGCAAACGCCACGCAGGCACATGAACTGAAATTGAAGGGAGCCTGCCCTCCACCCCCCAGGTGTTTCTATGTATAACAGCCACCTTGTACAGCAGTACTGCTGCATTTGTACAAGGTGGCTGACTTTTTCTCCTTGCACACGTGGAACTCAACAAGTACAAAATGTGTCTCATTACAGACCATTACAATGTCCCTGAGGTGTGACTTTCCTTTTTAATGACACGCAGCACCCCCATTGTTAGCGCTGCCCGTCTCCTGACATCATTGGTTGGCTGGCTGTGCCTGTGCGTCCCCCCTGCCCGACACAACGCCCCCCGTTGTCTCATATATTTTGACTGCGAGGGTGTGATTGATGGGCACGAGCAGTGCATATGTTCCCCTGTCTTCACTCCTTTTCTTCCGCCTTCTTCTGACTGTGCGGCCTCATGGCCGCGGCATGCGATAAGGGATCAGCTGAGGCCGCCCAGTCTGAAGCAGGTGTAAGGACATGTGTGAGCGGCGAACATATTTACTGCACAAGGCCACGAATCCCAGCACCGCAGTGTGACTTTAGGAAAAGCCACTGTGGGTCTGGGATTTATGGCCATCGTTAACCGCACCGGCCAACATGAAATGAGGTCATGAGACGGCCTGCACTAACAGGGTATTGCCAAGGGATAACACAAGAGCGCAGTTTCCTGTACTGCAAATAACAACGGTAAGGAATCTGCGCACAGCACCTAGGTGTAAATTTGTACACCTGTGCTGCGTCTCCTTAAAAAGACTAGTAGTCACGCCTCCACTACTGTTTGACAGTATAATGGGCTAAATAGTGTACGTGTTTAATTCAGCGTGTGCAAGGAGCAAAATTAAATAGAGCAACCTTTGACTTGTGCATCATTAATGCTGTTCAAGGTGTGGCTCTTGTACCTTGCAACACCTGAGGGGGGGGTTAAAGGTAACCTTTGAAATTGGTTCAACTAGGCTTCGGCCTACACTCTGCTCCTCTCCTCCTCCTGCTGACCCTGGGCTCAAACAACGCCAGTTTCTGCCCGGACATGCTAGCTGCACAGAGAAAAACACTAGCCAATGTGTTAGTGGGGTTCAGCACCGCCAGCTGTTCCCCTGCTGTGTAGTCGGCATCGTGTCCAGCACAAGCCACGCTGGCACAACTGACCAAAGCTGCCACCAGTGCAGGCTTCGGCCTACACTTTGCTCCTCTCCTCCTCCTGCTGACCCTGGGCTCAAACAACGCCAGTTTCTGCCCGGACATGCTAGCTGCACAGAGAAAAACACCAGCCAATGTGTTAGTGGGGTTCAGCACCGCCAGCTGTTCCCCTGCTGTGTAGTCGGCATCGTGTCCAGCACAAGCCACGCTGGCACAACTGACCAAAAGCTGCCACCAGTGCAGGCTTCGGCCTACACTTTGCTCCTCTCCTCCTCCTGCTGACCCTGGGCTCAAACAACGCCAGTTTCTGCCCGGACATGCTAGCTGCACAGAGAAAAACACCAGCCAATGTGTTAGTGGGGTTCAGCACCGCCAGCTGTTCCCCTGCTGTGTAGCTGGCAACGTGTCCTGCAAACGCCACGCAGGCACATGAACTGAAATTGAAGGGAGCCTGCCCCCCACCCCCAGGTGTTTCTATGTATAACAGCCACCTTGTACAGCAGTACTGCTGCATTTGTACAAGGTGGCTGACTTTTTGTCCTTGCCCACGTGGAACTCAAAACGTACAAAATGTGTCTCATTGAGACCATTCCACTGTCCCTGAGGTGTGACTTTCCTTTCTAATGATACGCAGCACCCCCCTTGGTAGCGCTTCCCGTCTTCTGACATCATTGGTTGGCTTGTTGCGCCTGTGCGTCCGCCCTGCCTGAAACAATGCTCCTCGTTGTCTTATTTTGACTGCGAGGGTGTGATTGATGTGCACGAGCAGTGCATATCTTCACCTGTCTTAACTCATCTCCTTCCGCCTTCTTCAGACTGTGCAGCCTCATGGCCGCGGCATGCGAGAAGGGATCAGCAGAGGCCGCCCAGTCTGAAGCAGGTGTAAGGACGTGTGTGAGCGGCCAAAATATTTACTGCTCAAGGCCACGAATCACAGCACCGCAGTGTGACTTTATGAAAAGGCACTGTGGGTCTGGGATTTATGGCCATCGTTAACCGCACCGGCCAACATGAAATGAGGTCATAAGACGGGCAGCTCTAACAGGGCATTGCCAAGGGATAACACAAGAGCGCAGACTCCTGTACAGCAAATAACAACGCTCAGGAAGCTGCGCCAAGCACCAAGGCGTTATTTGGGACACCTGTGCTGCGTCTCCTTAAAAAGCCAAGTCACGCATCCACTACAGTTTGACTGTAGAATGGGCTAAATTGTGTACGTCTTTCATTCAGCGTGTGCAAGTAGACAAATTAATAGAGCAACCTTTCACTTGTGCAGCATTAATACTGCACAAGGTGTGTCTCTTGTACTTTGTAACACCTGAGGGGGGGTTAAAGGTTTCCTTTGAAATTGGTTCAAATAGGCTTCGGCCTACACTTTGCTCCTCTCCTCCGCCTCCTGCTTCAACACGGGCTCTAACATCGCTAGTTTTTGACCGCAAGTGCTAGCTGCACAGAGAAAAACACACGCCATTGTGTTAGTGGGGTTCAGCAACGCCAGCTGTTCCCCCACTGTGTAGCCGGCAAAGTGTCCTGCAAACGCAACGCAGACACAAAGCTGCCTCCAGTGCAGGCTTCGGCCAACACTCTGCTCCCCCTGCTTACCCTTAGCTCCAACACCGCTAGTTGGGGCTCTAGGAAGACAATCTTTAATAGGCAACGCATCTGGGTTCCAGCACCGCCATCTGGTTCTCGGCAGTGTTCTTGTCACAGGTACTCCCTCGTGCCAAGCCTGGTTTCAGCACCGTCAGCTGTTTCCAGGTTGTGTCAAGCTCACTGAGACGCCTATGCTTGCCCCGTCGTGGTGCGGTCGGGTTAGCCAACTCCAGGGTGCCTCCAGTTTAGGAGCTTCCTATGTGGGCTGCGTGAACTGGTAGTTAAGGCTGGTTCTGTAGTGCCAGTAGGCCCAGCTCCCCCTGTAGGACTGTTGGGGTTCGGTAACTGCGGCTGCCTCGCGGCCTAGCTGTTCTCTCCTCTCCTATGGGCCTTGGGGTCCACCACCTGGTTCCAGCACAGTCAGCTGGTTCCGGGCCGAGCCTTTGGCTTAGGTGCCTCCTCCTGGGTATCCGAGTTCCGCCAACGTCAGGCGGTCCTTGGTAGTGCTTTTAAGCGCGGGCACCTACAGCTTAGTAACCGTGTTCCAGCACCGTCAGCTGGTCCTCGGTCGTGCCATTGGCTCTTGCACACTGGGGCAACGCATCTGGGTTCCAGCACCGCCAGCTGGTTCTCGGCAGTGTTTTTGTCACAGGTACTCCCTCGTGCCAAACCTGGTTTCAGCACCGTCAGCTGTTTCCGGGGTGTGTCAAACTCGCTGAGACGCCTATGTTTGCCCCGTCGTGTTGCAGTCGGGTTAGCCAACTCCAGGGTGCCTCCAGTTTAGGAGCTTCCTATGTGGGCTGCGTGAACTGGTAGTCAAGGCTGGTTCTGTAGTGCCAGTAGGCCCAGCTCCCCCTGTAGGACTGTTGGGGTTCGGTAACTGCGGCTGCCTCGCGGCCTAGCTGTTCTCTCCTCTCCTGTGGGCCTTGGGGTCCACCACCTGGTTCCAGCACCGTCAGCTGGTTCCAGGCCGAGCCTTTGGCTTAGGTGCCTCCTCCTGGGTATCCGAGTTCCGCCAACGTCAGGCGGTCCTTGGTAGTGCTTTTAAGCGCGGGCACCTACAGCTTAGTAACCGGGTTCCAGCACCGCCAGCTGGTCCTCGGTCGTGCCATTGGCTCTTGCACACTGGGGCAACGCATCTGGGTTCCAGCACCGCCAGCTGGTTCTCGGCAGTGTTCTTGTCACAGGTACTCCCTCGTGCCAAGCCTGGTTTCAGCACCGTCAGCTGTTTCCGGGTTGTGTCAAGCTCGCTGAGACGCCTATGCTTGCCCCGTCGTGGTGCGGTCTGGTTAGCCAACTCCAGGGTGCCTCCAGTTTAGGAGCTTCCTATGTGGGCTGCGTGAACTGGTAGTCAAGGCTGGTTCTGTAGTGCCAGTAGGCCCAGCTCCCCCTGTAGGACTGTTGGGGTTCGGTAACTGCGGCTGCCTCGCGGCCTAGCTGTTCTCTCCTCTCCTGTGGGCCTTGGGGTCCACCACCTGGTTCCAGCACCGTCAGCTGGTTCCAGGCCGAGCCTTTGGCTTAGGTGCCTCCTCCTGGGTATCCAAGTTCCGCCAACGTCAGGCGGTCCTTGGTAGTGCTTTTAAGCGCGGGCACCTACAGCTTAGTAACCGGGTTCCAGCACCGCCAGCTGGTCCTCGGTCGTGCCATTGGCTCTTGCACATTGGGGCAACGCATCTGGGTTCCAGCACCGCCAGCTGGTTCTCGGCAGTGTTCTTGTCACAGGTACTCCCTCGTGCCAAGCCTGGTTTCAGCACCGTCAGCTGTTTCCGGGTTGTGTCAAGCTCACTGAGACGCCTATGCTTGCCCCGTCGTGGTGCGGTCGGGTTAGCCAACTCCAGGGTGCCTCCAGTTTAGGAGCTTCCTATGTGGGCTGCGTGAACTGGTAGTCAAGGCTGGTTCTTTAGTGCCAGTAGGCCCAGCTCCCCCTGTAGGACTGTTGGGGTTCGGTAACTGCGGCTGCCTCGCGGCCTAGCTGTTCTCTCCTCTCCTGTGGGCCTTGGGGTCCACCACCTGGTTCCAGCACCGTCAGCTGGTTCCAGGCCGAGCCTTTGGCTTAGGTGCCTCCTCCTGGGTATCCGAGTTCCGCCAACGTCAGGCGGTCCTTGGTAGTGCTTTTAAGCGCGGGCACCTACAGCTTAGTAACCGGGTTCCAGCACCGCCAGCTGGTCCTCGGTCGTGCCATTGGCTCTTGCACACTGGGGCAACGCATCTGGGTTCCAGCACCGCCAGCTGGTTCTCGGCAGTGTTCTTGTCACAGGTACTCCCTCGTGCCAAGCCTGGTTTCAGCACCGTCAGCTGTTTCCGGGTTGTGTCAAGCTCACTGAGACGCCTATGCTTGCCCCGTCGTGGTGCGGTCGGGTTAGCCAACTCCAGGGTGCCTCCAGTTTAGGAGCTTCCTATGTGGGCTGCGTGAACTGGTAGTCAAGGCTGGTTCTGTAGTGCCAGTAGGCCCAGCTCCCCCTGTAGGACTGTTGGGGTTCGGTAACTGTGGCTGCCTCGCGGCCTAGCTGTTCTCTCCTCTCCTGTGGGCCTTGGGGTCCACCACCTGGTTCCAGCACCATCAGCTGGTTCCAGGCCGAGCCTTTGGCTTAGGTGCCTCCTCCTGGGTATCCGAGTTCCGCCAACGTCAGGCGGTCCTTGGTAGTGCTTTTAAGCGCGGGCACCTACAGCTTAGTAACCGGGTTCCAGCACCTCCAGCTGGTCCTCGGTCGTGCCATTGGCTCTTGCACACTGGGGCAACGCATCTGGGTTCCAGCACCGCCAGCTGGTTCTCGGCAGTGTTCTTGTCACAGGTACTCCCTCGTGCCAAGCCTGGTTTCAGCACCGTCAGCTGTTTCCGGGTTGTGTCAAGCTCACTGAGACGCCTATGCTTGCCCCGTCGTGGTGCGGTCGGGTTGGCCAACTCCAGGGTGCCTCCAGTTTAGGAGCTTCCTATGTGGGCTGCGTGAACTGGTAGTCAAGGCTGGTTCTGTAGTGCCAGTAGGCCCAGCTCCCCCTGTAGGACTGTTGGGGTTCGGTAACTGCGGCTGCCTCGCGGCCTAGCTGTTCTCTCCTCTCCTGTGGGCCTTGGGGTCCACCACCTGGTTCCAGCACCGTCAGCTGGTTCCGGGCCGAGCCTTTGGCTTAGGTGCCTCCTCCTGGGTATCCGAGTTCCGCCAACGTCAGGCGGTCCTTGGTAGTGCTTTTAAGCGCGGGCACCTACAGCTTAGTAACCGGGTTCCAGCACCGTCAGCTGGTCCTCGGTCGTGCCATTGGCTCTTGCACACTGGGGCAACGCATCTGGGTTCCAGCACCGCCAGCTGGTTCTCGGCAGTGTTCTTGTCACAGGTACTCCCTCGTGCCAAGCCTGGTTTCAGCACCGTCAGCTGTTTCCGGGTTGTGTCAAGCTCGCTGAGACGCCTATGCTTGCCCCGTCGTGGTGCGGTCGGGTTAGCCAACTCCAGGGTGCCTCCAGTTTAGGAGCTTCCTATGTGGGCTGCGTGAACTGGTAGTTAAGGCTGGTTCTGTAGTGCCAGTAGGCCCAGCTCCCCCTGTAGGACTGTTGGGGTTCGGTAACTGCGGCTGCCTCGCGGCCTAGCTGTTCTCTCCTCTCCTGTGGGCCTTGGGGTCCACCACCTGGTTCCAGCACCGTCAGCTGGTTCCAGGCCGAGCCTTTGGCTTAGGTGCCTCCTCCTGGGTATCCGAGTTCCGCCAACGTCAGGCGGTCCTTGGTAGTGCTTTTAAGCGCGGGCACCTACAGCTTAGTAACCGGGTTCCAGCACCGCCAGCTGGTCCTCGGTCGTGCCATTGGCTCTTGCACACTGGGGCAACGCATCTGGGTTCCAGCACCGCCAGCTGGTTCTCGGCAGTGTTCTTGTCACAGGTACTCCCTCGTGCCAAGCCTGGTTTCAGCACCGTCAGCTGTTTCCGGGTTGTGTCAAGCTCGCTGAGACGCTATGCTTGCCCCTTCGTGGTGCGGTCGGGTTAGCCAACTCCAGGGTGCCTCCAGTTTAGGAGCTTCCTATGTGGGCTGCGTGAACTGGTAGTCAAGGCTGGTTCTGTAGTGCCAGTAGGCCCAGCTCCCCCTGTAGGACTGTTGGGGTTCGGTAACTGCGGCTGCCTCGCGGCCTAGCTGTTCTCTCCTCTCCTGTGGGCCTTGGGGTCCACCACCTGGTTCCAGCACCGTCAGCTGGTTCCGGGCCGAGCCTTTGGCTTAGGTGCCTCCTCCTGGGTATCCGAGTTCCGCCAACGTCAGGCGGCCCTTGGTAGTGCTTTTAAGCGCGGGCACCTACAGCTTAGTAACCGGGTTCCAGCACCGTCAGCTGGTCCTCGGTCGTGCCATTGGCTCTTGCACACTGGGGCAACGCATCTGGGTTCCAGCACCGCCAGCTGGTTCTCGGCAGTGTTTTTGTCACAGGTACTCCCTCGTGCCAAACCTGGTTTCAGCACCGTCAGCTGTTTCCGGGGTGTGTCAAACTCGCTGAGACGCCTATGTTTGCCCCGTCGTGTTGCAGTCGGGTTAGCCAACTCCAGGGTGCCTCCAGTTTAGGAGCTTCCTATGTGGGCTGCGTGAACTGGTAGTCAAGGCTGGTTCTGTAGTGCCAGTAGGCCCAGCTTCCCCTGTAGGACTGTTGGGGTTCGGTAACTGCGGCTGCCTCGCGGCCTAGCTGTTCTCTCCTCTCCTGTGGGCCTTCGGGTCCACCACCTGGTTCCAGCACCGTCAGCTGGTTCTCGGCAGTGTCTTTTGCTCTTGTACCTTCTGCTCCCCATCCTGGTTCCAGTACCGTCAGCTGGTTCCGGGCAGAGCCTTTGGCTTAGGTGCCTCCTTCTGGGTATCCAAGTTCCACCAACGTCAGGTGGTCCTTGGTAGTGCTTTCAGGCACGGGTACCTCCTGCTTAGTAACCGGGTTCCAGTAACGTCAGCTGGTCCTCGGTAGTTCCATTGGCTCTTGGACCTTCGGCTACCCATCCGGGTTCCAGTACCGTCAGCTGGTTCTCGGCAGTGTCTTTTGCTCTTGTACCTTCTGCTCCCCATCCTGGTTCCAGTAACGTCAGCTGGTTCCGGGCAGAGCCTTTGGCTTTGGTGCCTCCTTCTGGGTATCCGAGTTCCGCCAACGCCAGGCGGTCCTTGGTAGTGCTTTTTAGCACGGGTACCTCCTGCTTAGGAACCGGGTTCCAGTAACGTCAGCTGGTCCTCGGTAGTTCCATAGGCTCTTGAACCTTCGGGTAGCCATCCGAGTTCCAGTTCCATCAGCTGGTTCTTGGCATTTTCTCAGCCTTCTTGTACCTTCTGCTACATTTCCAAGTTTAAGACCCTAAAGTCGATGACCCGGAAGACCACCCCGATGACGACGACCCGGAAGACCACCCCGATGATGACGACGACGACCCAGAAGACCACCCCGATGACGACGGCGGAGACGACGACGGCTGAGACGACGACGGCGGAGATGACGACACTGGAGACGACGACCCTGGAGACGACGACATGGAAGACCGAGAAGCAGAAGAACAAGAGGCTGCAGAACAAAGAGCAGAAGAACATTTAGCAAAAGACTTAATATCAGAGCAAAAGATATTATCTAAATTATATGCAGAAGAAGACTAAGCAGTGTATGGGGGTGAGTCCGTTCCTCCTCGTGGTGCCCCTGGATAAAGCCTGATGCTGCAGGCCAAACTGAACGCGGACAAATGTAACTTTTGTGACTGGCAGAACGGAAGGTGTAATCTTCCAACTTTTATAGATAACAACTACGGGAATGCCTGTCACAAATGAGAATATGATGAAGAAGTAGAATAGGAAGAATAATAACAGTGGAATAAAAAGAATATCTAGAATAGGAAGAATAATAATAGTTGAATAAAATGAATATGAAGAATGTAATAAAAAAAAAAAATAGGTAGAAGATGAAGAAGAAGATGAATAAGGTGAAGAAGAAGTTGATGTCAAAGATGCTGATGATGATGAAGATGAAAGTGTGGGAAAAGTAAAAAAAAAAAAAAAAAAAGAAGGGGAAGGGCGTGGAATAGTGAAACATCAATATCTGACAAAATTAAAAAAAATTTACATACTCAATATCTTTTTCACTCCGAACGTCTTTAAAAAAAACAAAAACATGCTATTCTATTTGATTGGGCTAAACCTCATTGCCTTTAATGTCTCCGCCACCTCCCACAATACATCCTACATTATTCTTAGTTGTTTTCCTTGATGTAGAATGAACCTACAAGGAAAGAAAGGGTTTATTTTAATTCCGATATTTTGGTCCCATTGACTTGCATTGGGATCGGGTATCGGTATCGGCGATATCCGATATTTTTTGAATATCGGCCGATCCCAACCGATACCGATACTTTCCGATATCGGAAGGTATCGCTCAACACTAGTCCCTAGTAAACCCGTGCTGATACTGGGTCATGAGGTTATTCCTCTTCAGATACTCCAGTATAGCATCCCTTAGAATGCCCTCCAGGATTTTACCCACAGTAGAGGTTAAGCTTACTGGCCGATAATTTCCGAGTTCAGTTTTTGTTCCCTTTTTGAATATTGGCACCACATTTGCTATACGCCAGTCCTGTGGCACAGACCCTGTTATTATGGAGTCTTTAAAGATTAAAAATAATGGTCTATCAATGACTGTACTTAATTCCTGCAGTACTCGAGGGTGTATCCCATCCGGGCCCGGAGATTTGTCAATTTTAGTGATTTTTAGATGCCGCCGCACTTCCTGCTGGGTTAAGCAGGTGACATTTAATTGGGAATTTTTATCACTAGACATTTTGTCTGCCATGGGATTTTCTTGTGTAAATACTGATGAAAAAAAGTCATTTAGCATATTGGCTTTTTCCTCATCCTCATCCACCATCTCACCCAGACTATTTTTAAGGGGGCCAACACTATCATTTTTTAGTTTCTTACTATTTATGTAGTTAAAGAATATTTTAGGATTATTTTTACTCTCTCTGGCAATGAGTCTCTCTGTCTCAATCTTTGCTGCCTTGATTTGCTTTTTACAGAATTTATTTAATTTTCTGTATTTATTTAATGCCTCCTCACTACCTACTTCCTTTAATTCTCTAAATGCTTTCTTTTTGTCACTTATTGCGCCCCTTACAGCTCTATTTAGCCATATTGGTTTCCTCCTATTTCTAGTATGTTTATTCCCATACGGTATATACTGTGCACAGGTCCTATCCAGGATGCTAATAAACGTCTCCCATTTTCTTTGTGTATTTTTGTGTCTCAGGATATCGTCCCAGTTAATTGCACCAAGATCCTCTCTCATCCGTTGGAAATTTGCCCTCCTGAAGTTTAGTGTCCTTGTAACCCCTCTACTACACATCTTTTTAAAGGATACTTGAAAACTTATTATTTTGTGATCGCTATTTCCCAAGTGACCCCCAACCCTTATATTTGATATGCGGTCTGGCCTGTTGGTTAATATTAGGTCTAGCAGTGCCCCCCTTCTTGTTGGGTCCTGAACCAGTTGTGAAAGGTAATTGTCTCTCATAATTGTCAAAATCCGATTACCTTTGCTGGAACTGCAGGTTTCTATTCCCCAATCTATTTCAGGGTAGTTGAAGTCCCCCATAATAATGACTTCTCCTTGAGTCGCAGCTTCATCTATTTGCTTTATGAGAATATTCTCCATTGCTTCCATTATTTTTGGAGATTTATAACAAACCCCTATCAGTAATTTATTATTTTTTCCCCCTCCCCTTATCTCCACCCACAGGGATTCTACATTTTCATTAAATTCACCTATATTATCGCGCAGGATGGGTTTTAAGGATGATTTTACATATAGACACACCCCTCCCCCTCGCTTATCTGTACGGTCATTTCTGAACAGGCTGTAGCCCTGCAAGTTAACAGCCCAGTCATGGCTCTCATCCAGCCACGTTTCAGATATCCCCACCATGTCATAATTATGCTCCAACAACATTAGTTCTAATTCGTCCATTTTGTTGGCGAGGCTTCTGGCATTAGTATACATGCACTTTATGTTCCTCTCTCTACTTCTATTTCTTAAATTATTAACTGTTCTGACCCCACCCCCCATGCCACCGCCACCCCCAACTTCCTTATTTGTGCCCAGGTCTCTGTCTGCACTATCTTCCCCTCCTATAAAATGAATACCCTCCCCCCCAATTCCTAGTTTAAACACTTCTCCAACCTTCTAGCCATTCTCTCCCCCAGCACAGCTGCACCCTCCCCATTGAGGTGCAGCCCGTCCCTAGCGTAGAGCCTGTAGCCAACTGAGAAGTCGGCCCAGTTCTGCAGGAACCCAAACCCCTCTTTCCTACACCAATTCTTGAGCCACTTATTAACCTCCCTAATCTCCCGTTGCCTCTCTGGCGTGGCACGTGGTACCGGCAGTATTTCGGAAAATACCACGTTGGAGGTCCTTGCTTTCAGCTTGCAGCCTAATTCCCTGAAATCATCTTTAAGGACCTTCCACCTACCTCTAACTTTGTCATTAGTGCCAATGTGCACCATGACCGCTGGGTCCTCACCAGCCCCTCCCAATAATCTGTCCACCCGATCAGCGATGTGTCGGACTCGAGCGCCAGGTAGGCAGCACACCGTTCGACGATCCCTGTCTTTGTGACAGATTGCCCTATCTGTTCCCCTAATAATTGAGTCGCCCACTACCAGCACCTGTCTGGCCTGCCCTGCTCTCCTATTTCCCTCCTTACTGGAGCAGTCACTCCTCCGGCTTTCAGAGGACATGCCTGGCTGCAGCAGTGCTACCCCTGTACTGGCACCCCCCTCATCTGCCAACTTAGCAAACTTATTGGGGTGTTCCAGATCAGGACTAGCCTCCCTGGCACTCTTCCCTCTACCCCGCTTCCTAACTGTCACCCAGCTTGCTACTTCATTGTCCTGCAGCTCCATCCCACCATCCCCCCCCTCATCTGTCCCATTGAGCGTCTGCTCCGTGAGCAGAAGACTCCTCTCCATATTGTCTATGGATCTCAGTGTTGCCAGCTGCACATTTAGAGTCAGAATCTGGGTTTCCAAATGCACAACGTGCTCACATCTCGCACAGCAGTATGCACCCTCGATCGGCTGCTCAAGGACTGCATACATGTGGCAAGATGTGCACTGGATGGCATTAACAATCGTGGAGCACATTTCCTAATGGGGATTGCACCAGACAGAACAGTTCAATAAAAAAAAATAAAAATAAATACAAAGTATTAATAAAAATCAGACAGCAATTCCTCCCCTGGAAACTCCCTGAATCCAAAGTCACTGAATCACAAGTCACACTTACCGCCGTCCACACTTACACTCAGCTCACACTCAGCTCGCTCACACTCGCTCTGCTGAAGATTTATAGATTTTTTTTTTTCTAGTTCCCCTCAACAGCAATCAACCTTGCTGTTCAAATGCACTTCCAAAAAGGACTTGAGCCCCAAACAGCTGCCCCTTATAAACCCTTAACTATGAGCCCCCACCCTAAGTTAACCCTTATGAATATACCTACCCCCAATTCAGCAACTCACACCAATTCACACAGGTATTTGTTAAAGGCTTTCCAAATACCTCTTCACTGAATCACAAGTCACACTTACCGCCGTCCACACTTACGCTCAGGACACACTCAGCTCGCTCACACTCGCTCTGCTGAAGATTTATAGATTTTTTTTTTTTTCTAGTTCCCCTCAACAGCAATCAACCTTGCTGTTCAAATGCACTTCCAAAAAGGAAATGTATGTCATTGCTATATACATGGAAGGTGGAGGCTGGACACATGTCACTAATATATACATGAAAGGTGGAGGCAGGACACATGGAAGGATGGAGGCAGGACACATGTCACTATTATATACATGGAAGGTGGAGGCCGTACATATAGAAGGATGGAGGGCATAGTGCTTGTCTTCTTATAAGGGGCAAATAAACCTTTAGGACTTTTCAGTGTCCAGGACACAGATGCAAACACTGTACAACTGTAACACCTGCTGTAAGTACCCCCCATATGGGGTAAATGGATATCAAATGGAATATAGTAAATGTTTGCTATATAGGGAGTGCTGTGCTTTCTGGGCACATATTTTATATTTGTAGATACAAAAATGGTTGTCACATCATTCTGTTAACATTGTAAAGAATATGGAATGAGAATCTTATATATAATTGTCTAAGGGTCACTTCCGTCTGTCTGTCTGTCCTTCTGTCAAGGTTATTCATTTGCTGATTGGTCTCGTCAGCTGCCTGTCATGGCTGCCACGACCAATCAGCGACGGGCACAGTCCGGAAGAAAATGGCCGCTCCTTACTCCCTGCAGTCAGTGCCTGTCGCCCGCATACTCCCCTCCGGTCACCGCTAAAACAGGGTTAATGCCGGCGATAAAGGACCTCGTCATGCTGCGGGTAACACGCTCCGTTACCGCCGCTATTAACCCTGTGTGTCCCCAACTTTTTACTATTGACGCTGCCTATGCGGCATCAATAGTAAAAAATGTTATGTTAAAAATAATTTAAAAAAAAACCTGCTATACTCACCCCCCGTTGCAGCTTGCGCCGGCCGCCATCTTCCGTTGCAGGGTCCAGTGGCAGAAGGATCTGCCATGATGTCACTGTCATGTGACCGCGACGTCATCACAGGTCCTGCGCTAATACCAACCCTGGGACCGGAACCTGCCGTGGACTACAAGGGCTCCCTCGGAAAGGTGAGTATATGTTTATTTTTTATTTTTTCACCTGTGACAAACTTGACTGGGCAATATACTACGTGGCTGGGCAATATACTACGTAGCTGGGCAATATACTACGTGACTGGGCAATATACTACGTGGGTCTGTGCTGTATACTACTTTGCTGTGAAATGTACTACGTGGCTGGGCAATATACTACGTCACTGGGCAATATTCTACGTTGCTCTGTGCTGTATACTACATCACTGGGCAATATACTACGTGGCTGCACAATATACTACGTAACTGGGCAATATACTATGTGGCTGGGCAATTTACTATGTGGCTGCGCAATATACTACGTCACTAGGCAATATTCTACGTAACTGGGCAATATACTACGTTGCTGGGCAATATACTACGTGACTGGGCAATATACTACGTGGCTGGGCAATACACTACATCACTAGGCAATATACTACGTGGCTGCACAATATACTACGTAACTGGACAATATACTATGTGGCTGGGCAATTTACTATGTGGCTGCGCAATATACTACGTCACTAGGCAATATTCTACGTAACTGGGCAATATACTACGTTGCTGGGCAATATACTACGTGACTGGGCAATATACTACGTGGCTGGGCAATATACTACATCACTAGGCAATATACTACGTGGCTGGCCAATATATTACGTCACTGGGCAATATACTACGTGGGCAGTGCAATATACTACGTAGCTCGGCAATATACTACGTAACTGGGCAATATACTATGTGGCTGGGCAACATACTACGTGGCTGCGCAATATACTACGTCACTAGGCAATATACTACGTAACAGGGCAATATACTACGTGTCTGGGCAATATACTACGTGGCTGTGCAATATACTATGTCACTAGGCAATATACTGCGTAACTGGGCAATATACTACGTGGCTGGGCAATATACTACGTGACTGGGCAATATACTACGTGACTGGGCAATATACTACGTCACTGGGCAATATACTACGAGGCTGGGCAATGTACTACATCACTAGGCAATATACTACGTGTCTGGCCAATATATTACGTCACTGGGCAATATACTATGTGGGATGTGCAATATACTACATAGCTCGGCAATATACTACGTAACTGGGCAATATACTATGTGGCTGGGTAATATACTACGTGGCTGCGCAATATACTACGTCACTAGGCAATATACTACGTAACTGGGCAATATACTATGTGGCTGGGCAATATACTACGTCACTGGGCAATATACTACGTGGCTGGCCAATATATTACGTCACTGGGCAATATACTACGTCGCTGGGCAATATACTACGTGGCTGGGCAATATACTACGTGGCTGGGCAATATACTACGTGGCTGGGCAATATACTACGTCGCTGGGCAATATACTACCTGACTGGGCAATATACTACGTGGCTGGGCAATATACTACGTGGACATGCATATTCTAGAACACCCGATGCGTTAGAGTTTGGGCCACCATCTAGTAAAAAAATAATTATCTAGAATGCCTTGTATTGTATGTTTGTTTGAATGTTTTTCCATGTTAACATGTTGGCATGGTAAATAATATGTTAAAGAAGCACTAGCATCTATAATTTTTTATTATATATTTATTTAATGTGTGTGTACATATATACAGTATATATATATACACACTGCTCAAAAAAATTAAGGGAACACTTCAACAACATAATATATCTCCAAGTAAATCAAACTTCTGTGAAATCAAACTGTCCACTTAGGAAGCAACACTGTTTGACAATCAATTTCACATGCTGTTGTGCAAATGAAATAGACGACAGATGGAAATTATTGGTAATTATCAAGACACACTCTCTAAAGGAATGGTTCTGCAGTTGGGGAGCACAGACCACATCTGAGTTCCAATGCTTTCTGGCTGATGTTTTGGCCATTTTTGAATGTTGGTTGCTTTCACACTCGTGGTAGCATGAGACGGACTCTACAACCGACACAAGTGACTCAGGTAGTGAAGCTCATCTAGGATGGCACATCAATGTGAGCTGTAGCAAGAAGGTTTGCTATGTCTGTGAGCGTAGTGTCCAGAGGTTGGAGGCACTACCAGGAGACAGGCCAGTGCACCAGGAGACGTGAAGGGGGCCATAGGAGGGCAACAAGCCAGCAGCAGGACCGCTAACTCAGCCTTTATGCAAGGAGGAACAGGAGGAGCACTGCCAGAGCCCTGCAAAATGACCTCCAGCAGGCCACAAATGTGCATGTGTCTGCACAAACAGTTAGAAACCGACTCTATGAGGATGGTTTGAGTGCCCGACGTCCACAAATGGGGGTTGTGCTCACAGCCCAACACCATGCAGGACACTTGCCATTTGCCACAGAACACCAGGATTGGCAAATTTGACCAATCCTGTGACCGCGACATCATCACAGGCCCTGCGCTCCTGCACGAGAAGGACCTGCCATGACATCACGGTCATGTGACCGCAACGTCATCACAGGTCCTGCGCGCCTGCGCGAGAATGACCTGCCATGACGTAACGGTCATGTGACCGAACTAAAAGGGGCCCTTGCAAGGTGAGTGTATGTCTCTTTTTAATTTTTTAACTTGTGACATACGTGGCTGGGCAATATACTACGTAGCTGGGCAATATACTACGTGGCTCTGTGCTGTATACTACGTCGCTATGCAATATACTATGTGGCTCTGTGCTGTATACTACGTCACTGGGCAATATACTACGTGACTGGGCAATATACTACGTCACTGGGCAATATACTACGTAACTGGGCAATATACTACGTGGATGGACAATATACTACGTGGCTGGGCAATATACTACGTCACTGGGCAATATACTACGTGGCTGGGCAATATACTACGTGGTTGGGCAATATACTATGTGGCTGGGCAATATACTATGTAATTGGGCAATATACTACATGGCTGGGGAATTTACTACGTGACTGGGCAATATACTATGTGGGCTGTGCAATATACTACGTGGCTGTGCAATATACTACGTGGACATGCATATTCTAGAATACCCGATGAGTTAGAATCGGGCCACCATCTAGTATATAGATATATACATATGTACTGTATATATACACATGTTGTGTAGTGTGTATTGCCGCTCTCTCCGGTGTCCAGCACTGTTCTCTTCTCTTTGATGTCACCCCTCTGCAGACTCTCCAGGTCAAAATATACTCTGTGTGACTTGGAAGTGGCTTTCACAATGTTAGCCTATGGAGTGTCAGAACAAGGTTCCATAAGTTTTCATTGTAAAAGAGGCTTCTTTCTTATGAATAGAGTATAGGGTGAGCCGGCTAGTCTCTAATGAGGTGTCATCGCTTAGAAGTGGAGCAGAACGGCTCTGGATACCAGGAGAGAACAGTGGCAGGTGAATAAACTAACTCACTCACACTACATAACATGCACATTGTGACGGGCGGGGTCGTGGGACCACTATGCCAGGGCCCAAGAAAGGCCTGGACGGGCGTGACTGGGAGCTTCACCTAATCTGGCCTCAGATATGCAGCAGCATACAACACCAAGTTCCAAGGAGAGCCAAGGAAGGTGGTCCAGATGCTGCTACAAAACTGACCTTTGGGTAAATGGCAGCTGACCACCTATCAACGGGTAGCTGGGGCGGCCCAAAGGAACATCCAGTAGATGCAGGCAGGTGAAGTATGAACACAGGTACTACAGGTTACAGATGGGGCCGGTTGATGTAAAGGTGCACACTGGCAGGTGTAGCCTGGACCTGTTGATGTAAAGATGGGCAATGGTAGGTGCAGCCAGAAGTGGATGATAGGCTGGGGGTACGGCTGATAGACAGGCTGGCGAGCACAGCTGATAGACAGGCTGGTGGGCACAGCTGACAGACAGGCTGGTAAATGTAAATACGAGCACTGGAACCTGAGAACTAACAAGTGTACTAGGAACAAATTTACAATGTTGAGCAAGCATCTCACACAGGGTGGAGGTGCATTAAATAATAAGTGCTCCCCATCCATTGGCTGGGGGCATTTTAGAACGGTGAACACACTGTCTCTTTAAGAAGCTGGGAGCGCATGTCCCCTAAGCACAATGCCTGGGGATCTGAGAGTAATTTGCGGCCCCCTGGCAGATGCAGGAGGATGAGGTGAGGGCAGGGCTTGAAAATGTGGCAATGAGTATGCCGTGATGTCTACTGAGGAGAGGAGGCAGGGAGTAGACACAGACAGCAGGTGCAGGGCTGTGGCGCTGACAGCGTCGGTGACTCTGCATATGTAGAATAAATATCAACTGCACACTTTTTTTGAATGCAAGACTTATTTTATTAAAAGGTCAAAAAATAAGAGCAACCTTTGAATGTCAACACGTTTCGCCCAACTCGGCCTTTTTCACGACAGTTGCACTCAGTAGGTATTCTCTTCTAGACAGGAATTTTTCTTCCTTGGAGGTGAAATTTGTTAAGTCTGGAAGGTATAGTTCAAGAGATATCCTTGAGTAGGTAGATGAATGTGGAAAGGCTGTGTTTCACATGTCCCAAACCGGGTGCTTGCTTAAATGTCATGAATATCTACTGAGTGCAACTGTCGTGAAAAAGGCCGAGTTGGCCGAAACGCGTTGACATTCAAAGGTTGCTCTTATTTTTTGACCTTTAATAAAATAAATCTTGTTTGCATTCAAAAGGAGAGTGCAATTGATATTGATTCTACATGGTCTATGAGGGATTTCACCAATCCCCTCAATTGGCACCTCCACTAGTGAAACTCAGAGTGCATGTCAATATCTATTTTTTATAATATTGGTGACTTTGCATAGGCGCTGACGTTACACATTACCTGACATTAAATATAGATAGGAGTGCTTTTCTAACTATCATAATACCATTATTGTACCCTTTCATAACTTAGACCTGGTTTTATGTGAATATAAACAAGTTTCTTAAAATTCAGAAGTTCAGAAATTACATTATTTCTTCAAACCAGAGATATTTTTTTTTAACTTTCTGTGTTTATTCTACTGATTTGAAAAGAACGTAAAGCGTTTCACTGATTAAACTTTGACTTGTCCGCTCATATTGACAGAAACAATGTATACAGTATGAAATGCGATAGCATTAGAGGAAAACAATATATGAGCCTTGAGCATTTCCTTTAATTCATGTCCAATATCTCACAAATATTTGTTTCTATAGTCAACATATAAATCCCTCAGAGAGATATCGAGTCCTTCCATATATAATTATTATTGCCCTTCTCTATATTAGCAGCATTGCCATTGTGCAGCTATTAATAATCTTTATTTTTATATAGCGCTAACATATTCCGCAGCGTTTTACAGTTTGCACACATTATCATCGCTGTCCCCATTGGGCCTCACAATCTAAATTCCCTATCAGTATGTCTTTGGAATGTGGGAGGAAACCGGAGAACCCGGAGGAAACCCACACAAACACGGAGAGAACATACAAACTCTGTGCAGATGTTGTCCTGGGTGGGGTTAGAACCCAGGACCCCAGTGCTGCAAGGCTGCTGTGCTAACCACTCAGCCACCGTGCTGCCCTGAAAACTTATAGCATTCACTTTTGTCCTCACAATGCTAAAATTAACTATATGGCAAAAACATTAGCATCATTATGGTAGGGAAATAGATTTTAATTAGACACTTGATTAGATATCATGGTAATGAGCCAATAAGGTTGAAATGTCATTTTCTCCCAACCTTCCTCTAATGTATATGTCTAGCTTTAGTAGATTTTATAGCTTCCAAGGACCTTGCAATACATAGATGTGTTGAGCGCTGACATTTCCCGTCTCTGCCTTTCCCTGAATTTGACAGTTGTATCTTGACACAACCCTGAGAGCCACCATGAATATTCTGATGAATTACTCTGAAGACAAGCCAAGGAAAATGTTAAACAAATGTCATATAATCTTCTGTTTTCATACCATAGAAAATATAGAATACGACACATATTTATAAAAACATCAATGTCTCCTATAAGAAACTAAAACTGCATGTTTGCATAGTGACCATTGATGTATATTGTTGGTGCATCATGACCTAATTTTAGGAAGAGTGGAGGCCACATCAACGAGACACTATATCCCTATGGGGATATTATGGACCCAAAAGCACTTCAAGTTCCGCCGTAGGCAGCCCCTGTGAGTAATGCTTCATATACCTACCTAAAGGGGTGGTCCCATGAAAAAATATACTTTAATGAATAGATATTGGAATAAAAACAATTTATACAATAGGATGCATTAACTCCTTAGTGACAGAGCCAAATTTTTTAAATCTGACCAGTGTCACTTTATGGCCGGAGTCAGACGAGCGTATGGCATCCGATGTGAGATATGCTAATGACCCTCGGCTCCTGCTCTGCTGCGAGCAGAAGCCGAGTGTTATGCGTCTGTGCACTGAGCCTCTCACACAGACAGGATCAGAGCACAGCTGCAGAGGAGGCGGAGAAATTAATTTCTCCATCTCCTCCATTGCCGTGGTCAGCGTATAATGCATATCACTCGGATGATATCTGAGTGATGTGCGTTGTCTCACTCGTACCCATAGGCTTATATGGGTGCGAGTCAGCCGAGACTCGGCTGAGTGTCGGTGACAATCGTAGCATGCTGCGATTTCACTCGCACGTATAATGCGGCCAAGCATAAAAACGGTGATGTGAGCAGCCCCATAGATGAATACTAGTCCGAGTGCTATGCGATGTTTTATCGCATAGCGCTCGTCCGTATTCATCGCTAGTGTGACCCCGGCCTAAGTAGTAATAACTCTGGAATTCTTCAACAAATCCCAGTGATTTTGAGATTCATTTTTGTGACACCTTATAATTTATGATAATGGTAAATTTAGGTCAATATGTTTTGTGTTTATTTATAAAAAATATAAAAAATTTGATAAAAATGTAAAACATTTTTTGCAATTTTCAAGCTTTGAATGATTATCCCTTTAATCCAGATAGTCAAACCACAGAAAAACATTAATAAATAACATTTCCCTCATGTCTGCTTTACATCAGCACCATTTGTAAAATGCTATTTTATTTTGTTTGCATTTTAGGAGGTTTAAAAATGTAGCAGTAATTTTTCATTCTTTCAAGGAAATATACAAAATGTATTTTTTAGGGACCTATCTAGGTTTGAAGTGACTTTGAGGGTCCTATATATTGGAAGATCCCCAAAAGTTATACCATTTAAAAACAGAACCCCTCGACATATTGAAAACTGTGTGAGGTAGTTTATTAACCCTTCAGGTGATTTTTAGGAATTAATGTAAAGTGGCATAACAGAAATGAAAATGTGTTTTTTACCACCTAAATGTCGCTAACTTTTGAACAGGCCACTATAGCGGGGAGATTCTAATGCCGCTATTTGGCCATGATCTCAGGGCACCAACGGGGATAAAGAGGAAGCCTCCACACCCTGTTAACCATTTATATCACTTTTGACAGCAGCATCTAAAGGGTTAAACAGATATGGACGGTGGCAACGATGATGGTGGCTAATGCAGAAAATTGTCAGCTATAGTGTACAGCCGAGAGCTGCTGGATTGTCACCTGTATGGGGATGCTATTCTCTTATCTCAGGTCAGTAAAGCTACATATTGGCGGTCATTAAGGGGTTTAAAGAAGTTCCTGTCCTGCGATAATCTTATAAGTGTGGCCCTGCTATGTAGTGTGAAATGGCTGTGTCTGACAGTACAGGAACATGGTCTGGTCATACCACAGGTCCTGGGCAGGGGGAGACGTAAAAGGTGGTATACGAACAGGACAGGACGGAATTTCAGCTTTTTGTGAGGGAAAACCTTTCACTGCTTGGTTAAAAATATCTTTCACCTCACAGAAAGCATCAGCTGCGATCCCGTACTGTCCTGGCTCAAGGTGTTTGAGCATGGTCAGTTGAGATTTATGATGAATAATACAATTTCTCAGTGATGGACTATTATACTTTACAGGTATTTGATTAAATCGGTTGTCTATCCCAATAAAAGCTCCACTAAAGGAATGGATGGTAAAAAAAATCACGAGATATACTCATCTGTTGTTATCATAGTTGATAGCCTGTAGCCTGCTCTAGGAAATGTTGGGCAGAGACCGGCATGACAATGGGTTGGAGTAGGTGGGGGCATTAATTAGTGGGATAGCACGTTGTGCAGTCATTTAAAGGGCCAGGTTAGGAGTGGGGCCCCTCAGTTTCCGCTCTCTGGAGGTCAAGTCTAGTCATCCTACCCACAAGGCTCACCATGTCTGACGTGGAATGGTCCCTGGAGAGCCTCAGGGCTGCAGCTCTGTCACAGCCCCCAGGCTGTCTGGAGAGGCAGGTAGCCGGCATCGTCGGTAGGGAAGCAGGGTCAGCTGCGGAGGTTTCCCCACGGCAGCGAGGTCCCTCTGGGGTGAGGCCTCCATAGAGGTTATCGTCGGATACAGCTCATCGGACCCAGCAAAGGTGCATGAGCACCTCCGGGGACCCTTCAGGCCGGGCGTCGGTCAGGAAATGCACCAACAGGCCCCAGTCTGGGAGGAATCCTACTGCCAGGCAGGGTCCGGCGGCGGTGAGCAGGCCTTCAGCTCGGAGTGTGTTGGGGGTGGAACCGGCACACGCCAGGCATCATGGGACGAGTGACGTCACGGGGGTCACTGTGGTGATGCTCCTGTTGGGCAGCCCGCCTGTTCAGCACAGACTGACAGCGGGATTGGTCTGGGCAATTTGGCAATGAGCGTTATGTCCCTGTTACAGGGGTTACTGGCCCATTCACTTCCATTGTTGGGGTGCTCCCCCACTTCTGCTGAAGGATTTATGACGGCCTCTTCCCCTTTGCTGCAGAGCGAATAGGACAATGGGCTGAGTGCTGCAGGGTACTCAGCGCAGACACAGCTTGCTGGTTTGGGACATCTGTCAGGATCCCCCCTTCCCAATGTGGATCGGCTCCCTAGGGTATCGTCCTCTGTGGGGGCACCATGCCTTGGTCATCAGGCACCGGAAGGCACAGCAAGTTAGCGTGGTGGACGGATGTCAGGATTCTGGATTTCCGGCTGGAGGGGTCACAGCTCCCTCACAGCCCCGTGAGTATTACTCTATGTCTTGTCCGTCTCCGCAGAGCTATGTGGGAGTCAGGTAGAGGAAGCAGGGGGTGTAAGTGACGGGGTTGGGGCTCAGTAAGATCTGGCTAGTGGGAGAGTAAGGGATATTCTTGAAAATGTGCAGGATTTGCTCACCCGGTTGGAAGAGGGAGCTGCGGCGCCGGTCAGTTGAGCATCGTGGGTTGGTCCACAGGTTAGTGGATACGTTTTGCCATGGAGGGCATCAGAGGTGTTGGGTAGGCTTTCTGAGCCCGTCTCAGTGTCAGCGCAGATGAAAAAAAAAAAGGAGTGTAGGATTCATTTGGATGATGGGGTGGTTTATGTTTGTTATGAGGATCCTTTGGGGGCTCTTCTTAAAAAGGAAGTTAGGGAAAAGATCTGGAAGGATGAATATGTTGAGACTTTTTCTCTGCTTCGGCTAGAAAATTTTAATTTAGATAAAAACAAGAAGGATGACAGTAAGAAGGAGGAGGAGGAAAAGGGCCGGTGGCATCTGATCCCTCAAACGTTTGTCAATTGGCTACAGGCTTTTGCCATTTTGGCAAGTGTTTTAGGAGAGAAGACGCTGGAGAAATGCTCTCCCCTATTTTGTTACATGGATTCCATAGGACTTATGGGGAACAAGCATGGCTCCGGTATGATAAGCAAAGGAAAGCAATTAGGCCTGCGATTCAGTGGGATCAAAAGGATATAGGCCTACGGTTGCGTGTCATGGCTCCTACTAGGTACGGCGATTCTTCTCATGGGGGGCCGGGAGCGCCCGCCAAGTCAATAGTCAGTCCAGCACACAAGGGACTGTGGGACAATCAGGTCAGTCAGGTGTGCAAAAGCCAGGCTTATGCTGGCAGTTTAATGAAAGCCAGTGTAGGTTTGGAGCCAACTGTAAATTCAAGCACCTTTGCTAGCAATGCAGTGGCTCCTGTCATGGGGCCACTAGATGTATTAAGAGAACCAAGCCCAAAGCAGGGGGCAACAATACACGGGGAGGAGATGCCAGTGAAGCTGGTAGAGGTGGTCCCTTATCTAAATAGATATCTGGACAGAGGCAAGGCGGAATTGTTTTTTTCAGGTTTTGAGGAAAGTTTTGTAAATCCTGCTCCTCCTTTTGTCATCCCCTGGGTTCTTAAAAATCTTTGGTCGACTGAGATTTATGGGAACGTGGTTTCAGAGAATTTGGGTAAGAAGGTCGCCTTGGGCCGTATGGTGGGTCCATTTAGTGATCCTCCATTTCAGGACCTGGTAGTTTCTCCTCTGGGGGATATACCTAAGAAGGAGCCGAATAAGTTTCGGCTCATTCATCATTTGTCGTATCCTCGGGTAATGTCGGTGAATGACATGATTGATCCGGAGCTTTGCTCTGTAGTTTATACGTCATTTGACGAAGCAGCACAATGGGTTAGGAGTTGTGGAAAGGGGGCTCTGATGGTGAAGACAGATATTGAATCTGCATTTCGGTTGTTGCTGGTTCATCCAGACCATGTTAAATTGTTGGGTTGTTGTTGAAAAGGGGAGTTTTTCATTGACAGATATTTGCTTATGGGCTGTTCTTTATTGTGTGCTTTCTTTGAGGCGTTCAGTTCTTTTTTGGAATGGGTTATACGTGATGTTTCAGGTTTTGATTCTCTCATTCATTATTTGGATGATTTTTTGGTGCATTGGCCCAGGGAATTCGGATAGCTATGAAACAATTCTGAAGGTGACTAAGTGGGTGGCCGAGCATTTTGGGTTGCCTCTGGCCCCAGGAAAAATGGAAGGTCCAAGTACATGCTTGCATTTTTTGGACATTGTCATTGACACCTTCAATTGGGAATTCCGATTACTGGAATAAGTGGTTGCTTTGAGGGAGGAGGTGGCTAAGGCGCGATGTGTAAAGAAACTGTCTCTGCGTGATCTTCAGTCGCTGTTAGGGAAGCTCAACTTTGCGTGCTGGTTTATCCTGATTGAAAAAACTCTCCCACGGAGGTTAGCCAGCACTACCGCGGGAGTGCGAGCTCCTCACCATTTTGTCCGGCTATCAGCAGAACACAGAGCGGATTTGGTGGTTAGGGGTAATTTTTTGGAGCAGTACAATGGCCATTCATTGCTCATGGAAGAGGCGGTGGACAATTACACTTTGGATTTGTTTACGGATGCGGCGGGAGGAATTGGTTTTGGAGCATACTTTAGGGGCCAATGGTGTGCAGTAAAATGGCCTGCGGATTGGGTTACATCAGGTTTGGTTAGAAATATTGCACTGTTTTGGTGGCTGTGCATTTGTGGAAATAGGAGTTTCGGGACAGACAGGTGCGTTTCAATTGTGACAATTGTGGCAATCAATAGTCTCACTGCATCATCACCCCCAGTTATTCGAGTGCTTCGGCAGTTGGTTTTGACGTGCTTGTCGAAAAATTCACATGTTATGCCATCTCACATGCTGGGGGTTTGGAAACCCATTGCTGATTCTCTTTCTTGTTCACAGTGGGAGCGCTTTTGGTTATTGGCTCCAGAGGCGGAGGTCAAGCGGTTAGAGTGCCCGTCAGAGCTTTGGAGTGTGATCTCTGGGCTGCGGAGTCTCTAATTTGGTCTTCCTAAGACCAGGTTGGCTTACTAGTCGATATGGTATTTATGGGAGAGGTTTTTGGCAGCGAGCATGGGTCAATTGGTGGTTGAGGATCAGGTAGAAGTATTGCTTTTGTGGTTAAGTTGTGTGGCAGCGGAAGGTCATTCGTCGGCGAAGGTGTCGCGGATTTTGGCAGCGCTGGTCTTTGGTTTTAAGTTACAGGGCCAGCATGATTTGACTAAATAATTTTTGGTTAGGCAGGCAGTAAGGGGGACTCAGAGGAGTAATAATCACAGAGACGGTAGGCATCCTGTTTCTTTTGGTTTATTGGAGGGTCTGGGGGGGTGCTTGGAACGTTATGCAGCTCATGCTTTGATGTTTGCCTTTTTAGATCCACATTTTTCCTTGCCTTTTTTGGGGGCTTAAGAGTTGGGGAAGTGGCATCGCCAAGCAAAAATAAGATATGAGGGCTCAGGGCTAAGGATGTGGTGGTTACATCTAATGGCTTGGAGTTTTGGATACGGAGGTCGAAGACTGATCTGGAGGACAAGGGTAAGCGTGTATTTCTAGGATCAGTAAAGAACTCTTTCATGTGTCCAGTGAGGTGTTTTCAGCTGTTTAGTGCTTTTCAGCCCAGTCGGGAGGGTCTCTTGTTTTGTCACGTAAACGGGTCTTTCTTGTCTAGGTACTAGTTAACGGCGATATTCAAAAAGGGCTTGCACTTTTCATATTGGGGCGGCGACAGAGGCGGCAATGTGTGGGCATAGTGCAAAAGGTGTACAGCAGATTGGGAGATGGCATTCTAGGTGTTATTGCAGCTATGTTAGGCCTCCAGGGTTAGCTGCGGAATTTGATGGCTGTAGGACTTCATTTTAAATGTTGTTTTGGTGTGTTTCAAAGCCTGTGTTTCGTAATCCATGATTAAGACCATGTAGGTTGAAACATGTAGGTGAGTCACCCGCCAGGGCCTGGGGTACTCGATACCGGGTTCGGTCGCAATTAAAGGGAAAGTCACTGTGGCAGCGACCCGGTCCATGGCCCTGGGCACCCAAGTAAAAGGGAAAGGCCTTTTAAGGGAGTTGTAATAAAGTTTGTGTTTGTGACGCCACCTGTGGTTCTTGGTCAGAGGGGACCGACACTGCTTAAAGTGGTCCTCTGGGGCTATGTTACTGCAGCAAAGATAGCGATGCTAACCACAGGTGAAGTGGGGTCTCCAGGGTTCCCGGTGTGTTTGGCATGGATGCTGAATGCCGGCAAATAAATGGAGGACGCAGGGTTGCAGTCTTTACCTAGTTTACTGATGTTGTAGTCAGCCTCAGTCCAAGGTATCAGCAACAGGTGTCGATGGAGTCCAGGCAGCCTGAAAACAAGAGGAAATCCCTTTGCCAGGTCAGTTTGGGAGCCTTCCACTTCGTGCTGAGTGCTAGTCCCTTGCTGCCTGTAGTGTCCTGACAAGGTCCTGGGTTACTCTCTGTCCTGGGACAGTCCCTGCATGGTAGGCAACTTGAGCCGTCGCTTTGGGGTCTCTTTACAGGGTGACTCCAGGCTCTAGATGCTGCTGTACCTCAGGTATTATGTGGACAAGTCACTTTTAGCTTCCTGCCCTTCGGTTCTGCTGTGGGACTTGCAGTTCCACATAGCCTCGGGCTCCCAGTGACCGGTTTCTGGGCTCTGCTTAGAGGGGTCCGCTCGCAGCCCTACTCTAGCTCTTAGGTCCTTCTGTGCTCTTCCACTGTCTACTACCAACTGTCTATCTCATCCGCCAGACTAGGATGTATATAGGGAAGTTCGCCTTTAACCGGGTTTAGAGCTCCCCCTTCTGGCCTGGAGTCAGACAGTGTTGCATATAAGATTACCTGCCAAAGGGATCCCTCCTGTCTCCAGGCATGGCATTACCCTCCCTGAGAGGAAGGCAGCACCACTGTGGTACCTGAACTCCTGGGGTGAGACATTCCCCCTCGGTTAAATCCAGTACTCCCGGACTGGGAAAAGAAAACATAAACAGTACAGGTTAGGAAATGTGCAAAACATTTTGAAAAAGGCATTTAAACAGGTTTAAACTTTTTCTCCCCTTACGGGAGTCACTTTTGGTTTAAACATTGCAAAAATATTTACAAAAGTATAACTGGTCTTATATCAAGGTGTCCTTGTTCATAAATAACAGTACCGATACGAGCGACCCGTCATAAACCCCTAACGTAGTTCTTAGGTGAGCTACAAGGCGTATTTCCAGACCCGGTGTTCTACCACGCCAGACAGTTTTTCCGCCAGGTCTGTGAAGAAACAAGGCCCTACCCACGCTGACAATGTGGGTAGAACCAGAGGTGCACCTTGAGGGTGCCAACTACTTACAGTGACAGTTTTTGGGCAATTAACCGTGCATTTAAAACCTGCGATAAGCATAAGAAAACATTTTTACAGAGGTAACACCAATTATTGACAGTTTACTAGTCCCTGTAATGGGCTGGGATCTGATCTCTGGTGCTACGGGTAGATCTATGCAGCAGAGGCACTGAGGGTGATCTGACCAGATTCACCAGGCTTGCTATCACTGGTGTTATATGCTCTCTTATGGCTACGCTACTGGGAATTCTGGGTAGCACAGGTGTACCTGATCTTCAAGTAGTACTGTTGCTCACTGTGGGCTTGACAGATTCACCGATAGCAGGAGGTGGATTCTTTGGTTCCACTGCTGGTGTGATGTCTGCTGCTTGAGCCCGCTGCTGTAGAATCTCTTCTGCTTCAGGACGGTTTTGAGTCACTTCTTCTTCTGGTATTTCCAACTGAGGAAAAGTCAAATAGGTACCACTATCGCTTGATTTACCTGAGTCCATGACTGGGGAAAATCTCCAAGAAGGGTATGGTTGCTCTTCTCCTCTTCTTCCGTGACTTGAGAAGTACCTGGGTCTTTTTCCTTGTCTCTCAGTTTGTCAGGGAACACTTTAAGATGATCCCTTGATACCGCAGGTGAGGTTTCTCCTCCATCTTTGCTTATTAGACACACTTTGGTATCATCTAAGTTTGATGGTAAGATGGTATATGGTTCTGCTTCTCACTGGTCATCAAGTTTATTCTTCTTTTTAGCTTTAGCACTTGTTCACCTGGTGACAAGGGAATTGCAGGAGCATGTTGATTATAGTTTATTTCTTTCTTGTCTTTGTCTTGCCTGGAACAAGCTTCTTTCCACACATTCTTGTACTTAGCAGTATTTCTGCTGTCGCTCAGTATCCAATTCTGCATCCGGTGATGTTGCTTCTGGTGTGAGGACTCCCATTTCAAGATCAACATGTAATTTGCTAGATCTTCCTCTCATCAGGTAGGCTGGAGTGCAGTTGGTGGAATTTACCAGAATATGATTGTACAGATCTACCAGATCTGGCAACTTCTCTGGCCACAGGTTTCTTTCTTCGAAAGGCAAGGTCATCAACAGGTCGATTACTACCAGGTTCATCTTCTCACACATACCGTTGGTCTGTGGATGGTACGGTGTTGTTCTTATCTTCTTGCATTCGTACAGGTTGCAGAAGTCCTGGAACACTTACGCTTCAAAGGCTGGGCCTGGGTCGGTAAGTACCTTTTCAGGGTACCCATGTGGTCAACAAAATTGTTGTTGGAATGCCTTGGCTGCCTTCTTCGTTGTCTGGTCCTTGACAGGCACAACTACCAGGAATCTGGAGTAATGGTCCACTATGGTCAAAGCATAGACATAGCCTGACCAGCTTGGAGCTAGCTTCACGTGGTCTAAGGCTACCAGTTCAAGTGGCTGTTTGGTGACTATTGGCTGTAGGGGAGCCCTTTGGCTGTCACGGTCCTTTCTGTGCTGGTTGCATGAGCCACACTCCTGGCACCAGTTTTCAATGGCTTTTCTCATGCCAATCCAATAGAACCTCCCACAAAGTAGGATCTCTAACTTTTTCCATCCAAAGTGTCCTGCTCCATTGTGGTACAGTTCCCGAACCATTGGCGCATCTTGTCTCGGGACTACCACCTGCCAGACCAGCTCGTGAGTGCATGGGTCAATATTCCTCCAACACAGCTTACCATCGTAGATAAGCAATTTGCTCTTCTCCTTCCTCAACTGCTGACTCTCTTGTGGAGCTTCTGGACCAGGGTGTGAATCTGCTTGTGTTAACAGCTCTTTTACCAGACGGACTGCTGGGTCACTATCCTGCATCTCTGCCCATCCATGTTGAAGCAATGGGTTTAGCGTGGCTTATCACTTATTATTGCGCTTGCTCCTCACATGATGAGAACATTGAGTGGCCCTGAGGCAATGGAAAGCTGGTAACTCAATCTCTTCAAGTGCTTCCGGATCTTCTCCCACTTTTGCTAAATGGGGCATCCTGGACAGCGCATTGGCATTTGCGTTCTTGTGCCCTGCACGGTACTTGATGGTGAATTCGTAGTTGGACAACCGGGCCATCCATCGCTGCTCCAATGCACCTAGTTTTGCAGTTTCCAGGTGGGTCAGCGGATTGTTGTCTGTGAAAACGGTGAATCTTGCTGAGGCCAGGTAGTGTTTGAACTGCTCTGTTACCGCCCAGACTATGGCGAGGAATTCCAGCTTGAAGGAACTGTAGTTTTCGGTGTTCCTTTCAGTGGGACAAAGCTTCCTAATGGCATAGGCAATTACTCTTTCTTTGCCCTTCTGCACTAGGGACAGCACTGCTCCGAATCCCACATTGCTGGCATCTGTGTAGAGCACAAACTGTTGGTCATAATCAGGGTAGGCCAGTACCTCATCTCCCGTGAGAGCCAACTTCAACCAAGAGAAGGATTCTTCCGGCCTGTCGTTCAACTCAAATGGAGGACCCTTGCTCTTGGTCTTCTTGTATTTACCCAATAACAGGTCTTGCAAGAGTGCAGCTGTCTTAGTGAAGTCTTTAATGACCCTTCGGTAGTAGCCTACCAACACGAGAAACTGCCGGACTTCGTTGATGTTGCTGGGTTACAGCCAGTCCCTGATCATGGTGAACTTGTCAGGGTCTGGTGCCACACCTTCGGCGCTTACCACATGGCCCAGGTACTGCACTTTGATCTTTATCAGGTGGTACTTGGACAGCTTTACCTTCAGGCCAAAGTTAGACAGAGCTTCAAACACGTCGGCCAGGTGCTTCAGGTGGTCTTCATACAGTAAGTCTTGGAAAAGACGATGACATCATCCAGATACATCAGGACGGTTTCAAAATTGATGTGCCCGAGCCAGCACTCCATTATCCTCTGGAATGTTCCTGGTGCGTTGCACAGTCCGAACAGCATGTAGTTGCATTCAGAGAGGCCCTATCGGTGTCGTGAAAGCGATCTTTTCTTTATCCTCCTCTGCCACGGGAACCTGCCAATACCCACTAGTGAGATCTAAGGTGGAGAAATAGGTAGCAGATTTTAAAGCAGCTAAAGACTCTTCGATTCTGGGCAACGGGTATGCATCCTTGTGTGTAATGCGGTTTATATGCCTATAATCAACACACATCCTCATTGTACCATCCTTCTTTCTGATGAGGACTAATGGAGCTGACCAGGAGCTACAACTGTCTCTGATTACCCCAGCCTCCTTCATCTCTCGTAACATACTTTTGGCACATTGGTAGTGAGATAGAGGTACAGGCCGGTACTTTAATGGGCGAATGACCTCCAGTGGGGATATGATGTTGAACCCTTTTTACCTCCCCAAAATCTAGTGGGTGTTTGCTGAATACCCGCTCATACTCATTGACCACCCGGTAAGCCCCCTGTTTTTGGTGTGAAGGGGTAGAGTCAGTGCCCACATGTAACTTCTGGCACCAATCCTCCAACTGTCCTGCAGAGCCATTGCCCTCCGCCTGGTCGGATGGGACCAAGGGTTCTGTTGCTTTTATTGCATTATCATTAACAGTGAACAGTTTAGCAAGTGTAGCATATCGGGGTAAGTGGACCTCTTTCTCTACACAGTTAAGGACACGTACTGGTACCCTCCCCTTACGGACATCAACCACCACTCTGGCTGTCAGGATTATAGGCCTACTGTCCAAATACACAGGTTTTACCAGGGCCTGGTAGTCTTTACTTCTGAGGCCTATTGCTGCCCGACACTATATTAACATTTCACTCCTTTGGGGTATTGCAATGGAATCGGATCACTCACTGTGACACGTCCAATTTCTCCAACAGGCAACTCTACCTGCTGTCTCTGCAAAAAGGCTCTGATTTCTTTTTGCAGGAGACGCTGCTCACTGGAAATAACAGTCTTGGCCACCTGTTGCAACAAGACAATAACCTCAGCAAGAGTTTTCTATGACATTAGTACCTAAGGTCATCATGGGGTTACATTCTCACCGGTCAATATCAACAATCACCAGTCCTTGGGCCTTCAATTCTACCCACCCCATCTTAATGGTTACCTCCTTGTACCCCATCTGTGGCCAAGGCTGACCATTACTGGCTACTATTGTCAAATCACTATCTGGGCCGCGGGTAATGTCTGAGTCAGCCCAATACCATTTGTAGAGAATGTAAGGCATAGTCGTCATCTGAGAGTCGGTTTCCAGTAAAGCGTTCATCGGGATGACATTGATGACAATGGGGAGGACCCGTCGTCCTCCGACGTACTTGGCCCTCCAGTTTTGTGGGAGCTACACTTTTAGTCAGTTTCTGGACCTGGAGAGGCAGTCCAGCGGAGAGATAATCATCCAGGGTCTGTGTGTCAGCCTCAACGGGTGCCTGATGAAAGGATGCCACCTCCTGGTGGTACATGATTGCTGAATGCCTATGGGGCACTGTGCGGCTGGGTGGTGGTTCACCCAGATGGCCTTGTCTTTAAATTGTGCAAAGTCTAGGTCATGGTTTTGCAAGGCCAGGATGCGCAGCTGTGTCCTGTGGGGGATGGAGCTACTCCTTTAATAGCTTGTCCCCATCCTGAACGCTGTTAGGGTCAACCTGTTTAATGGCCTCCTGGAGATTAAGGCTATAGTCCCGTATGCTATCCTGTGCTCTTTGTTTGCACCCAAAAAAACTCATTTTGACTTCTGCAGCAGTGCGGGTGTCAAAAGTAGTTTTATGTTTGGCAAATATCTTCTTAACAGTTCCTTTTTCAATATCCGGCCAGGATTTTACTTTTCTTAGGGCTGCGCCAATTAGTTGACCAGTTAAGATGCTGACCTTTTGATGTTCTGTCAGGAGATATACTTCAAATAGGCTGCAGAGCTTTTCTTTAAAGTCATTCAGCATATGGGACTACCCTGAATATTGTGGCCGCCAGGCCGCTCCCGGTATATAGGGCATGGATAGCGGCATTATAGGAGTGGTTACTGCGATGGGGTCTGGCCAGTTTGCAGGACCTGCGTCCACTGCGGGGCCTGGGGGCATCATGGGGTCTGCGGCTGCATCCACCATGGGGCCTGGGGGCATCATGGGGCCTGTGGCTGCGACCACCGCCAGATTTCCTCCCAGGTCAGACATGTCCCTTCCCCCGTTCTAACCTTGCAGAGGCCTGACGTCTCTCCTCCGGTGTCTGCAGCGGTTCCTCCTGCGCACGGGTCCTCCTTCCAGGGCTTCCGGCATCCTCACTTGCGGCTCTCCTGTCAGCACGGCACCTGCTTTTCTTCGCGCTCTTTTCCTGGCCCCGCCCACAAAGGTACACCTCCTTTTTCCCTTCGCGCTCCATGCGGCGTGGCAATGACGGCTTACAGGCAAATTAGCACTGTCTATGGCACACAGTACCTGGCGATGCCAGGGCACGAAATCCTGTTCATGATGCCAAGTTGAGTCGCCCGCCAGGGCCTGGGGTAATCGGTACGGGGTCCGGTCGCAATTAAAGGGGTGGTAATGGTGGCAGCGACCTGGTCCTTGGCCCTGGGCACACAAGTAAAATGGAAAGGCCTTTTAAGGGAGTTGTAATAAAGTTTGTGTTCGTGGCGCCACCTGTGGTTTTCGGTCAGAGGGGACCAATGCTGCTTAAAGGGGTCCTCTGGGGCGATGTTACTGCAGCAAAGATGGTGACGCTTCCTACAGGTGAAGCGGGGTCCCCAGGGCTCCCGGTGTGTTTGGCAGGGATGTTAAATGCCGGCAAATAAATGGAGGACACAAGGTTGCAGTCTTTACCTGGTTTACTGATGTTGTAGTCAGCCTCAGTCTAGGGTACCAGCAACTGGTGTCGATGGAGTTCAGGCAGCCTGAAGACAAGAGGAAATTCCTTTGCCAAGTCAGTTTGGGAACCTTCCACTTTGTGCTGTTTGCTAGTCCCTTGCTGCCTGTACCGTCCTGACAAGGTCCTGGGTTACTCTCTGTCCTGGGACAGTCCCTGCATGGTAGGCAACTTGAGGTGTCTCTTTGGGGTCTCTTTACATGGTGACTCCAAGCTCTAGATGCTGCTGTACCTCATATATTATGTGGATAAGTCACTTTTAGCTTCCTGCCCTCCGGTTCTGCTTTGGGACTTGCAGTTCCACACAGCCTCGGGCTCCCGGTGCACGGTTTCTGTGCTTTGCTTAGAGGGGACCACTCACAGCCCTCCTCTAGCCCTTATGTCCTTCTGTGTTCTTCCACTGTCTGCTACCAACTGTCTAACTCCTCCCCCAGACCAGGATGTATATAGGGAAGTTCTGCTTAAACCGGGTTTAGAGCTCCCCCTTCTGGCCTGGAGTCATAAAGTGTTGCATATAAGATTACCTGCCAAAGGGATCCCTCCTATCTCCAGGCATGGCAAAGGCAGCAGCACTGTGGTACCCAAACTCCTGGGGTGCCACATAGGATTAATTCCTTGCACTGGGATTGCCCATATCTGCATACGGTATATGTGCTTTTTTAATATGATGATAAATAAACTGCAAGTTTTAAGAATCATTTCTCCTGTGGTCTCTGGAGACAACTTTTCTTGCACATTGTGTTTCGTTTCAGGTTACAATCCGTTGTTAGTGTGGAATCTTGGCCATTCGTACGTCCATTGGGGAGCGTTGTGAGCCGACATGAGAAAGGAGGGTAGACAGCACGGGTTTCCCAGGAGTATGGCAGTGATCAGGTGGCTCGGTTTTATGGGGATGGGTTGGAATAAGGTGCTACAGGAGCTACATAACAGTGCTAGGTTGGACCAGGCTCCTGATATTCTGGTCTTACACATGGGTGGTAATGATCTTGGGGTTTGTCCGTTTAGGGAATTGGTAAAAGACAAAGCATTACTGAGGCTATGTGCACACGTTGCGAAGATTAGGCTTAGGAATTTCTGGTGCGGATTCTGCCTCTCCTGGAAGAAAACGCACCTGCGGATTTGTCGCATTTTTTGTGCGGTTCTGCAGCATTTTTTGTGCGTTTTTGCTGCGGTTTTCTTGCGGATTTGCTGCGTTTTTTACTCCTGCGGTTTTCTATAATGGAATGGGTACAAAAACGCTGCAGATTCACAAAAAAGAAGTGACATGCTACTTCTTTTAAACCGCAGCGTTTCCGCAGCGGATTTTTCGCAAAGTGTGCACAGCATTTTTTTTTCTCATTGATTTACATTGTACTGTAAATCAATTGCGGATCTGCAGCATTTCTGCTCTGCAAAAAACGCTGCGGATCCGCAGAGAATCCACAACGTGTGCACATACCCTGAAGGCTTTGGATGTCATATTCGGGGAGCATCACGGTGTGGTCAGAGATCATGCCACGTAAATGTTGGTGGAATGCGAGGTCATTGGTGAAGATAAATAAAGGTCAACAGGGCAGTGTCCAGTTCTGTATGTAGGAACGGTGGTGTTTCGGTTCAGCATTTTGAGTTGGAAAAAGGGGAGGATGATTTTTGGTTGCCAGATGGGGTTCATTTGAATGCAGCGGGTAGTGACCTCTGGGCACTTGGTTTACAAGATAGTATTGAAAGGGCCATAGCATTTCGATTTAGGGGGATCTCAGGCCTTTGAGGTGTTCAAAGGTTCTCGTTGAGGGGGGTTCTTGAACTTGGTTATAAATTGGTCTGGGAATCCACTGGGACATGTATTCCTTCTTTTGGAATTCAATATGGTTCTGGATCTGGTGAAATGTGGGGGGGGGGTGTTAAAGTGAACATTGGAACCCTTGTGGCTATGGTGCTCCCAAGCCAGTGGGGTAACGGCTGGGTGTACTTGGTGGTACATTTTATATTCATTTTATGTAATCACTAGATTTTGGGAGCTTCAAGGACTCCTCCCAGCGTGGTAATGTTATTTATGCTTTGATGTTTTATTTTCATGTTTTGTTTTAATAAAGGCTGCTGTGGCCATAACTATCCAAAGAATTATGGGGTCACTGTTTGTTTTAATGGTTAGTAACTAATCGGTGGTATAGTAAAAGGGATGCTACATTGGTAAAGGTTATCATCACCCACAAGTGAAACTTCGACAATACCAGTGTCAAGGAAAGGCCGGATAAGAGCCGACCACCCCCACAGCGTGGGCGGAGGATGGCATGACAATGGGTTGAAGTAAGTGGGGGAATTAATTAGTGGGATTGCTATTTGTGGGGTTATTTAAAGGACCAGCTTAGGGGTGGGGCCTCTCAGTTCCCGCTCTCAGGGGGTCAAGTCTGGTCCCCCCCCGCCCCTTATGGTTCTTGAGTATGTACTTGGCGTGTTTTTTAAGGGAATTTTGGGTCATGGTGGCTTTTGGCGGTTAGGGAGGGGGTCCTTGAAGTTGGTTATACATTGTTCTGGGGGATCCATTGGGATATGGATTCCTCCTTTTGGAATTTAATATGGTTCTGGATCTGGTGAAATGTAGAGGGGATTTTTGGCAAGGGTTTGTCGGTTCCCTAAGAAGTTCAAGTGAACATTGGAACCCTTATGGTTTTGATGCTCCCAAGCCTGTGTGGTAACAGCTGGGAGTAATTGATGGTACATTTTATGTTCACTTTATGCTTGGTAATCACCAGATTTTGGGAGCTTCAAGGACTCCTCCCAGAGTGTTAATGTTATCTATGCTTTGATGTTATATTTGTATGTTTTGTTTTAATAAAGGCTGCTGTGGCCATAACTATCCAAAGAATTATGATGTCACTGTTTGTTTTAATGGTTAGCAATTAAGGGTGGTATAGTAAAAGGGGTGCTACATTGTTAAAGGTTATCCCGACAAGTTAAACTTCGACAATACCAGTGTCAAGTAGTCTGTGCCAGAACCTGAAACCATAGCATAACCATTCGTTAATCATCTGACCACTGAGGCTTGTGACTGGTTGCAGCTGTCCCAAGTGACTGCAACGATGCACCATTAGAGTTAGAGAAACGTCCAATAACAGTGACAATCCAATTCCAATTATTTTATCACTGCTGGCAAACACAATCTTCACCGGTCAAGGGTCAGAAGAACAATGACCTCAGGCTTTAAATCCTTGTACATACCATAAGCTATTCTAGGTCCACCATCGTGACAACAGGTTAGTAATCTACTGTACATGTGAAGTTTTTATGGAGGTCAGACAAGCCCTTTATGAATTAATTAATTAATTTATTTAATAAAACAGACCGTGATACCTACTGAGGCAAAAATCAACCTTACAAATCAGAATAAATTCAGGTATGTCTAGCTGTATGGAGGCCAACGACTATTCTGCAATGGATAATGTTGTGGGGAGAGGGATGTTGATTTATATTGCCCTATCTGTTTTTTTTTCTGGTGGAGTTAGTGCCAGAAGTGTTTGGCAGCAACTTTCTTTGCTTTTCCTGTTGCATAAAACTAGATGTCCATGGGTATTTCTGAGTTGGGAGAGAAAGCTGTCAACCCACCATATTCTAAATTTTCTTAAGACCTGACAGTCTCAGTTGTCCTCAACTCCTTTATGTATTCTAATTTCAACACTGAATTTTAGATGTTTAAACGGCTAGTCCACAACCCTAAATGAAGGCTATAGAAGATAATAGGCTAACTTCCATGGCAAGGAGTAAAGTTTCAGATTCATGACCTTTCCTCCAACACTATTGTCGAGACTATCTAATCTATTACAATGCTACAAATGAGCTTCAAAAGTTGCTTGTCTGGACTTCAGCTAATTATGAAACTAAAAGCCTTTAAATTAACCTCTTTGCTTCTTGTTCTATTTATTTTTCTTTATTGAATGTGGGTATTTTGCGTACTGTTTAGTCAATCTTGTCATCTTTACTGTCTGCTCATAAGAGCTATGTAGTCCAGAAGCAGCCAGTAAGGAGAGAGGACCTCTGTTTGTTTAATTACTTCCTGAACTACTCGTTTTGTCTTATTGGTTAATCTACTTTTAAATAGGCAAACCTTTCAAAGAAAGCATAATTGTTTGGTTACATTTACTTCCTGCGCTATATATCATGCCTATCAAAATTAAATGTTTCCAACATACCTCCATGAACCTCTAGAGCTTCACATCACTCAACTAATAGGTCTAACATTTAGCAGCAACCTTTTAAATCTGTTGGAAAAAATGTAAAATAATACACAGCTAATAAAAACAGTTTGTCAAAGTGTTCATAAAACAGGGCATGCTGTAAAAGTAACAGTGTGTAATTACACATAAACCTGAAACATTATTTAATTTTTACTATTCACAGTGACTGGAGAAAGGCTCATATATCAATTAGTCAGACTATGTACATGTAGTGTGCACATTCCATGCAGCCTAGCTCATAGTGGATGGTACTATGTGACAGTGATGTACACATTGAAAATACACTTCAACTGGCTTCTATATGAAGAATCGTTTAGAAACATTCTCATACAATAACTTCTTTGTCTTAGGGAAAGATTAGATACATGTTTTTGTAATGATGTAATTATGTAACCAAAACCTTTGGTAAACCTACTCTTACATATCCCAAAAATATTTCCTTTAGGATTGATGGAACAAACCAACAAAACTTTATATGTATGTGAAGCTTGAAGGATTTCTCTGAAAAGTTGGCAAAAGGGCCTCCATCCCAGCCTTGTGAAGGGCTGCAGGCATCTCCCGTTATAATAAATTAGGTACTGGTGTCGGGATTCTTGAATTCAGGGAGTTTGGTGATCCTTTTAAGGCCCACACTACCCTTGAGTTGATCACCCGGAAATCACATGTGTGTCTGCTGTATTCACGGGGACGCTAAGGACTACCCCGTTGCCAGAGTATCAATAAAAGAACTGTGGGGCTGAGATCTATGAGGTCAAGGTGGATAAGGACCTGCTACACCTGGTGATAATAGGGCAGGACTTTAGCCTGTTCTGGGACTAATGTTGGACGGTAGGAACACCAAGTAACTCAGACAGGTGTCAGTTCAACCATGATAAAAAAAAACACCACATTCAGAGGTGGATAAGTTCCCCTTGTTTGTCCTTGCTGGTGATGAGGAGAGGACAAGACAGTGACCAATGAGGCCGAGATTGCCGAGGTGGGGATTTCTGGGGGGGAATTTTGGGACATCCCAAATGCAGGATCTTGCATTAAAAAATGCATTTGACAATGTGACTGTGAAAATTGGGGTTCCTCAAGAGTCAGTGGCCGACAAAAGGTTTCCATATTTCACAATAAATGAAGAGCTGCTTTAACGGGTCACTAAACTGAGAGGGGAAGTGACAGAGCAGTTGTTGGTACCAAGTCCCTATAGGCGTAGAGTATTAGATCTGGCCCATTCTCATGTCTTAGGTGGGCATCTAGGAGTCGACAAAACTCAAGGGCGGGTCTTTCAGAGCTTTTACTGGCCTGAGTGTCACCGAGACATTGTTAATTTTTGCATCCTTCTCTACCTGTCAGCTAACTGCTTCCGTTTCCCACTTCCACAGTCCCCTAATGCCATTACTTATTATAGAGGTCCGAGTTGACAGGATTGCCATGAACCTTCTCGGCCCCTTAGTTAAGTCTGCCAGGGGTCACCAATACATCCTGGTGGTAATGGAGTATGCAACATGGTATTCAGAGGCGGTACTACTGAAAAACTCCTCCGCCAGGAGTATAGCTCAAGATCTAGTCCATACTTTCTCCCGGACGGGCATGCCAAAGGAGATCCTGATGGACCCTTTATGTCCAAAGTGATGAGGGAGTTTTGTAAGGTTCTCCAGATTACCCAACTCTGGACGTCGGTGTACCATCTGCACATGGATGGCCTGGTGGAGAGGTTCAACAAGACCTTGAAATCTGTGCTCAAAAAGGTCGTGAAGAAGGATGGCCGACACTGGAGCTGCCTACGACTGTGCCTACTGTTCTCTATTAGAGAAGTCCCACAGACCTTTATGGGGTTCTCACCATTTGAGCTGCAATATGGACTGCACCTTAGGGGAGTTCTGGACAATACGAAGAAGACCTGGAAAGTGGAGGTAACTGACGCATCATTGAACATGTCGCCCAGATGCAGCACAGGATCGTGAGAGTGATGCTGACTGTGAGGAAGACCCTCCTTCAAGCCCAAGAGGCCAAAGCAAGGGTCTAAGGGTCTACAACCAGTCATCGAGACTGAGACAGTTTAGCCCTGGAGACTGGGTGTTGGTGTTGATTCCCACAGTGGAAAGTAAGTTCCTGGCCAAGTGGCAAGGGCCTTAAGAGGTGGTTGAAAAGTTGAGTGATGTCAACTACACAGTCCACCCACCAGGGAGAAGGAAGCCATACCAAGTGTACCATATTAACATGCTCAAACCATGGCAAGACATGGAACCGGTGGAACCTACGTGCCTGGGAGCCAAACCTGAACCCAGGGTTGAGGAAGTCAAAGTAACAGGAAAACTGTAACTGCCCAGAAATAACAATGCCAAGAGCTGCTTCAGCAAAACCGGGACCTGTTTTCGGAATTGCCACGTTGTACGCAGGTCGTGGAGCATGAAATCCTGATAGAACTGCATGTGAGGGTGAACCAAAAGCCATATTGGATTCTCAAAGCCCACTGTGAGGTGATCTCCAAGGAGGTGAGGAGAATGTTGAGCCTAGGCGTCACCGAGAAGTTAAAGAGCGACTGGTCCAGCCCCAGCTCATTGAGAGGCTATGGTCTGCCAGATACAGCTCTTGCAAAAATTAAGAGACCCCCACATCAAAACCCTGTTAGGGGCAGCCCAATCTCCTGACCTGAACCCCATTGAAAACCTCTGAAATGCAATCAAAAGCATGATGGATGGTTGATGGATCAAACAAAGAAGAACTCCTTAAATTTTTGCACCAGAAGCAGTGTGAAAGACTGGTGGAAAGCATGCCAGGACGCATGAAAGTTGTGATTAAAAATCATGGTTGTTCCACAAAATAGTGATTTCTGAACTCTTCCTGAGTCAAAACATTAGTATTGTTGTTTCAAAATGATTATGAACTTGTTTTCTTTGCATTACATGAGGTCTGAAAGCACTGCTTTTTTTTAATTTTGACCATTTTTATTTGTCAGAAAAAAAATACAAAATTTATTGCTTGGAAATTTGGAGACATGTTGTCAGAAGTTTATAGACTAAAAGAACAATTTACATTTTACTCAAACATATACCTATAAAGAGAAAAATCAGACAAACTGAACATTTTGCTGTGGTCTCTTAATTTTTGCCAGAGCTGTATATCACTTGTTGTGAATTCTGTTGTCAAGCTCCCTCCTGTGGTCGTGAATGGTACTTCGGTGAGTTCTGTCCGTGGGCTCCCTCTGGTGGCTGTCAGTGGAGCTGCTGCTTCTGAGGTTCCTTACACAGGTGACGTGGTTTATCCTTTGTTTGGCTTCTCTATTTATCTCCACTTAGATCGTTACTCCATGCCAGCTGTCAATGTTTCTGCATTGGTTCAGTTCGCTCTTGGATCTTTCTGGTGACCTGTCTACTCCAGCAGAAGCTAAGTTCCTGATAGTATCTAATTCGTTCATTGTTTTCTTGTCCAGCTGGATATCATGATTTTGTCTTGCTAGCTGGAAGCTCTGGGATGCAGAGTGGCATCTCCGCACCGTTAGTCGGTGCAGAGGTCTTTTTACACACTCTGCGTGGTCTTTTGTAGTTTTTTGTGCTGATCGCAAAGCTACCTTTCCTATCCTCTGTCTATTTAGTAAGTCTGGCCTCCCTTTGCTGAAACCTGTTTCATTTCTGCGTTTGTGACTTTCATCTTTACTCACAGTCAATACATGTGGGGGGCTGCCTTTTCCTTTGGGGAATTTCTCTGAGGCAAGGTAGGCTTTATTTTCTATCTCTAGGGCTAGCTAGCTCTTAGGCTATGACGAGGCGCCTAGGGAGCGTCAGGAGCGCTCCACGGCTATTTCTAGTGTGTGTGATAGGATTAGGGATTGTGGTCAGCAGAGCTCCCACATCCCAGAGCTTGTCCTGTGTGAGTTTTAACTATCAGGTCATTCCGGGTGCTCCTAACCACCAGGTCATAACAGTACAGCTGGCCCAAAGTATAAATGCATCTCAATAGAGGGATAAGAGAAGTTCTGAGACCATTTTTTTTTCTTTGCACTGTGTTTTGTCTTTCTTTTCCCCTAAATCTTTGGGTGGTTCAGGACACAGGTGTAGATATGGACATTCAAGGTCTGTCCTCTTGTGTGGATCATCTCACTGCAAGGGTACAAAACATTCAAGATTTTGTGGTTCAGAATCCGATGTTAGAGCCTAGAATTCCTATTCCTGATTTATTTTCTGGGAATAGATCTAAGTTTCTGAATTTCAAAAATAATTGTAAACTGTTTCTAGCTTTGAAACCCCACTCCTCTGGTGACCCTGCTCAACAAGTAAAAATCATTATTTCTTTGTTGCGTGGTGACCCTCAAGACTGGGCATTTTCCCTTGCGCCAGGAGATCCTGCATTGCGTGATGTTGATGCGTTTTTTCTGGCGCTTGGATTGCTTTATGATGAACCAAATTCAGTGGATCAGGCAGAGAAAATCTTGCTGGCTTTGTGTCAGGGTCAGGATGAAGTGGAGGTGTACTGTCAGAAGTTTAGAAAGTGGTCTGTGCTTACTGTTATGTTTGCTAATGACAGGTGTTATGAAGGCAATCCAGAAACACAGTGTGCTTAGCGATCAGAGCGCACACAGTGATCTGACAAATACCCAAAAATACAAGAACGAGCTCTGAGACGTGGAAACTCTGTAGACTGCACACCTGATCCTATCCTAAACACAACTAAAAGCGGCTGTGGATTGCGCCTAACAACTACCTAGGCAACTCGGCACAGCCTAAGAAACTAGCTAGCCTGAAGATAGAAAAATAGGCCTGACTTGCCCCAGAGAAATTCCCCAAAGGAAAAGGCAGCCCCCCACATATAATGACTGTGAGTAAGATGAAAAGACAAAACGTAGGGATGAAATAGATTCAGCAAAGTGGGGCCCGATATTCTAGGACAGAGCGAGGACAGTAAAGCGAACTTTGCAGTCTACAAAAAACCCTGAAGCAAAACCACGCAAAGGGGGCAAAAAAAAAACCACCGTGCCGAACTAACGGCACGGCGGTACACCCTTTGCGTCTCAGAGCTTCCAGCAAAACAAAAGACAAGCTGGACAGAAAAAAAGCAACAAAAAAGCAAAAAGCACTTAGCTATACAGAGCAGCAGGTCACAGGAACAATCAGGAGAAGCTCAGATCCAACACTGAAACATTGACAAGGAGCAAGGATAGCAGCATCAGGCGGAGTTAAGTAATGAAGCAGTTAACGAGCTCACCAGAACACCTGAGGGAGGAAGCTCAGAAGCTGCAGTACCACTTGTGACCACAGGAGTGAATTCAGCCACAGAATTCACAACAGCTTACTCAGTGGAATGAATGTGCCCTGGCGGCAATTTTCAGAAAGGGTCTTTCTGAAGCCCTTAAGGATGTCATGGTGGGATTTCCCACGCCTGCTGGTCTGAATGAGTCTATGTCCTTGGCCATTCAGATCGATCGGCGCTTGCGTGAGCGCAAAGCTGTGCACCATTTGGCGGTGTTCTCTGAGAATAGGCCTGAGCCTATTCAGTGTGATAGGACTTTGACCAGAGCTGAACGGCAAGAACACAAACGTCGGAATGGACTCTGTTTTTACTGTGGTGAATCCACTCATGCTATCTCCGATTGTCCTAAGCGCACTAAGCGGTTCGCTAGGTCTGCCACCATTGGTACGGTACAGTCTAAATTTCTTTTGTCCGTTACTCTGATTTGCTCTCTGTCGTCCTATTCTGTTATGGCATTTGTGGATTCAGGTGCTGCCCTGAATTTGATGGACTTGGAGTTTGCCAGGCGCTGTGGTTTTTCCTTGGAGTCCTTGCAGTGTCCTATTCCATTGAGAGGAATTGATGCTACGCCTTTGGCCAAGAATAAACCTCAGTACTGGACGCAATTGACCATGTGCATGGCTCCTGCACATCAGGAGGATATTCGCTTTTTGGTGTTGCATAATCTGCATGATGTGGTCGTTTTGGGGTTGCCATGGCTACAGGTCCATAATCCAGTATTGGATTGGAAATCTATGTCTGTTTCCGGCTGGGGTTGTCAAGGGGTACATGGTGATGTTCCATTGCTGTTAATTTCGCCTTCCACTCCTTCTGAAGTCCCTGAGTTTTTATCAGATTACTGGGATGTATTTGAGGAGCCCAAATCCGGTGCCCTACCTCCTCATAGGGATTGCGATTGTGCTATTAATTTGATTCCTGGTAGTAAGTTTCCTAAGGGCCATCTGTTTAATTTATCTGTGCCAGAGCACGCTGCTATGCGGAGTTATGTAAAGGAATCCTTGGAGAAGGGTCATATTCACCCGTCGTCGTCACCATTGGGAGCAGGGTTCTTTTTTGTGGCCAAGAAGGATGGCTCTTTAAGACCTTGTATTGATTACCGCCTTCTTAATAAGATCACAGTCAAATTTCAGTATCCTTTGCCGCTGCTGTCTGATTTGTTTGCTCGGATTAAGGGGGCTAGTTGGTTCACCAAGATAGATCTTCGAGGGGCGTATAATCTTGTGCGAATTAGACAGGGCGATGAATGGAAAACAGCATTTAATACGCCCAAGGGCCATTTTGAGTACCTGGTTATGCCATTCGGGCTTTCTAATGCTCCATCTGTGTTTCAGTCCTTAATGCATGACATCTTCCGAGAGTACCTGGATAGATTCATGATTGTATATTTGGATGACATTTTGGTCTTTTCGGATGATTGGGAGTCTCATGTGAAGCAGGTCAGAATGGTGTTCCGGGTCCTTCGTGCGAATTCCTTGTTTGTGAAGGGGTCAAAGTGTCTCTTTGGAGTTCAGAAGGTTTCATTTTTGGGTTTCATTTTTTCCCCTTCTACTATCGAGATGGACCCTGTTAAAGTTCAGGCTATTTATGATTGGACTCAGCCGACATCTGTGAAGAGCCTACAGAAGTTCCTGGGTTTTGCTAATTTTTACCGTCGCTTCATCGCTAATTTTTCTAGTATTGCTAAACCGTTGACTGATTTGACCAAGAAAGGTGCTGATGTGGTCAATTGGTCCTCTGCGGCTGTAGAGGCTTTTCAGGAGTTGAAGCGTTGTTTTTCTTCTGCCCCTGTGCTGTGCCAGCCAGATGTTTTGCTCCCGTTTCAGGTCGAGGTTGATGCTTCTGAGGTTGGTGCAGGGGCTGTTTTGTCGCAAAGAAGTTCTGATGGCTCGGTGATGAAACCATGTGCCCTCATTTCTAGAAAATTCTCGCCTGCTGAGCGCAATTATGATGTTGGCAATCGAGAGTTGTTGGCCATGAAGTGGGCATTCGAGGAGTGGCGTCATTGGCTTGAAGGAGCTAAACATCGCGTGGTGGTCTTGACGGATCACAAGAATTTGACTTATCTCGAGTCTGCTAAACGGTTGAATCCTAGACAGGCTCGATGGTCGCTCTTTTTCTCCCGTTTTGATTTTGTGGTTTCATACCTTCCGGGATCTAAGAATGTGAAGGCTGATGCCCTGTCAAGGAGTTTTGTGCATGACTCACCGGGTGTTCCGGAGCCGGCGGGTATTCTTAAACAGGGGGTAATTTTGTCTGCCATCTCCCCTGATTTGCGGCGCGTGCTGCAGAAGTTTCAGGCTGATAGACCTGACCGTTGTCCAACGGAGAAACTGTTTGTCCCTGATAGATGGACTAGTAGAGTTATCTCTGAGGTTCATTGTTCGGTGTTGGCTGGTCATCCTGGAATCTTTGGTACCAGAGATTTGATGGCTAGATCCTTTTGGTGGCCTTCTTTGTCACGGGATTTGGGTTCTTTTGTGCAGTCCTGTGGGACTTGTGCTCGGGCTAAGCCCTGCTGTTCTCGTGCCAGTGGGTTGCTTTTGCCCTTGCCGGTCCCGAAGAGGCCCTGGACGCATATTTCCATGGATTTTATTTCTGATCTCCCTGTTTCTCAAAGGATGTCGGTCATTTGGGTGGTTTGTGATCGCTTCTCTAAGATGGTCCATTTGGTACCCTTGTCTAAATTGCTTTCCTCCTCTGATTTGATGCCATTGTTTTTCCAGCATGTGGTTCGTTTGCATGGCATTCCGGAGAACATCGTCTCGGACAGAGGTTCCCAGTTTGTTTCAAAGTTTTGGCGGTCCTTTTGTGCTAAGATGGGCATTGATTTGTCTTTTTCTTCGGCTTTCCATCCTCAGACTAATGGCCAAACCGAACGAACTAATCAGACTTTGGAAACATATCTGAGATGCTTTGTTTCTGCTGATCAGGATGATTGGGTGTCCTTCTTGCCTTTGGCTGAGTTTGCCCTTAATAATCGGGCCAGCTCGGCTACTTTGGTTTCTCCTTTTTTCTGCAATTCTGGTTTCCATCCTCGTTTCTCTTCAGGGCAGGTTGAGCCTTCGGACTGTCCTGGTGTGGATACTGTGGTGGACAGGTTGCAGCAGATTTGGACTCATGTGGTGGGCAATTTGACATTGTCCCAGGAGAAGGCTCAACGTTTCGCTAACCGCCGGCGCTGTGTTGGTCCCCGACTTCGGGTTGGGGATTTGGTTTGGTTGTCATCTCGTCATGTTCCTATGAAGGTTTCCTCTCCTAAGTTTAAGCCTCGTTTGATTGGGCCATATAAGATTTTTGAAGTTCTTAATCCTGTGTCATTTCGTTTGGACCTTCCAGCTTCTTTTGCCATCCATAATGTGTTCCATAGGTCGTTGTTGCGGAGATACGTGGCGCCTATGGTTCCCTCCGTTGATCCTCCTGCCCCGGTGTTGGTCGAGGGGGAGTTGGAATATGTGGTGGAGAAGATTTTGGATTCTCGTGTTTCAAGATGGAAACTCCAGTACCTGGTCAAGTGGAAGGGTTATGGTCAGGAAGATAATTCCTGGGTTTTTGCCTCTGGTGAGGGTTCGGTGACCCCTCCTCAAGGGGGAAGGGTACTGTTGTGAATTCTGTTGTCAAGCTCCCTCCTGTGGTCGTGAATGGTACTTCGGTGAATTCTGTCCGTGGGCTCCCTCTGGTGGCTGTCAGTGGAGCTGCTGCTTCTGAGGTTCCTTACACAGGTGACGTGGTTTATCCTTTGGTTGGCTTCTCTATTTAACTCCACTTAGATCGTTACTCCATGCCAGCTGTCAATGTTTCTGCATTGGTTCAGTTCGCTCTTGGATCTTTCTGGTGACCTGTCTACTCCAGCAGAAGCTAAGTTCCTGATAGTATCTAATTCGTTCATTGTTTTCTTGTCCAGCTGGATATCATGATTTTGTCTTGCTAGCTGGAAGCTCTGGGATGCAGAGTGGCATCTCCGCACCGTTAGTCAGTGCGGAGGTCTTTTTGCACACTCTGCGTGGTCTTTTGTAGTTTTTTGTGCTGATCGCAAAGCTACCTTTCCTATCCTCTGTCTATTTAGTAAGTCTGGCCTCCCTTTGCTGAAACCTGTTTCATTTCTGCATTTGTGACTTTCATCTTTACTCACAGTCAATATATGTGGGGGGCTGCCTTTTCCTCTGGGGAATTTCTCTGAGGCAAGGTAGGCTTTATTTTCTATCTCTAGGGCTAGCTAGCTCTTAGGCTGTGACGAGGCGCCTAGGGAGCGTCAGGAGCGCTCCACGGCTATTTCTAGTGTGTGTGATAGGATTAGGGATTGCGGTCAGCAGAGCTCCCACATCCCAGAGCTTGTCCTGTGTGAGTTTTAACTATCAGGTAATTCCGGGTGCTCCTAACCACCAGGTCATAACAATCACTATCCTGCACCTAACCAAAGGGTACTGCCAAATTATCCTTTTCCCCAGTGCCAAGGAGAAGACAGCCTTCTCTACACCTGATGGATGCTTTCAGAATACCAGGATACTGTTTGGCCTGCAGGGAGCCCCAGCTACCTTCTAGAAGGCATTGGACTTGATCCTTGCCTCTCACAGAAAGTACGCAATCTGTTTGAACGACATCATGATCTTTAGCCCAGATTGGGGAAATCACCTACAGAAGATCCAGGCAGTACTGCATGCACTGTACCATAAACCTAAAGAAGTGCGCCATGGGTAAGGAAGAGGCAAAATACTTGGGCTACAGTGTCAGAAGGGGTTGAAATAAAGCCACAAGTAAATAAGGTGAAGGCAAGAAAATGTTGGCTGCAACCAGTCACAAAGCAGGTTAGGGACTTTCTGGGAATTGTGGGATACTAATGGCGATTTATCCCAAAATTTGCACTGATGGCCACTCAAGTGACTGATCTTCTTAAGGGCACAAAGACGGTCATGGCCAAATGGTTCTCTGAAGCGTACATGGCATTCCAGGAGTTGAAGCTCGCCCTAGATGGGGACGAATATTCAGTCCTATACCTGAGTAGGAAACTTTCCTCCTGTGAAAAGAACTGTGCCATAGTAGAAAAAGAGTGCATGCCATCAAATGTCCAATTGATACACTGATGTACTACCTGTTAGGCCGGAAGTCCACATTAGGGTCAGACCATGTGCCCCTGAGATGGATGAGTGAAGAAACGGGAAGAATGCCAGGGTGATTACGTGGGTTCTGGTGCTCGAGGACTTCAGCTTCCATGTCAAGCATAGGTCAGGGAAGCTACATGATAAAGTAGATACCCTATCCAGACTTCCCTGTTTAATGAGTGAAGGTGCCAAAACCCCTGGCTTTGGGCAGAGGAAGGTTATGTAACAAAGTCACTGGCAAATTGCTGGAGGGGAGATATACGTTTTACTGAGGCTATTAGCTTAAGGGATTTGAAACCCAGAAGTTTCCTCCAGCACTCTATAGGTTGAAAGGAATTAATTAGCCATTTTAAAGGCTGGGTTTTTGTGGACAACCATAGAGCAGGTGGGAGGTTGTCCACCTTATCTCCACCCCAGGATTTGGTCTGAGGTTTAACCCCTTTACCCCCAAGGTGCTTTCTACATTAATGACCAGGTCAATTTTTGCAATTCTGACCACTGTCACTTTATGTGGTAATACCTCTGGAACACTTCAATGGATCCCAATGATTCAGAGAATGTTTTTTCTTGACATATTGTACTTCATGATAGTGGTAAACTTTCTTCAATGCAACTTGTGCTTATTTGTGAAAAAAACTGAAATTTGGCGACAATTTGGAAAATTTAGCAATTTTCAAAATTTGAGTTCTTGCACCCTTAAATCAGAGAGCCGTGTCACACAAAATAGTTAATAAATAATAACCCCTTAAAACCGCATTCAAGAAGTTCATTAACCTTTCAGGCGCTTGACAGGAATTTTTGAAATGTGGAGAAAAAAATTAACATTTTTTTTTAATTTACTTTAGAACCATTTTTTAAATTTTCACAAAGGTAACAGAAAAATGGACCACAAACTTTGTTGTGCAATTTCTCCTGAGCATGCTGATACCCCATATGTGGAGGAAAACCACTGTTCGGGAGCACCGCAGAGCTCCAAAGGAGCGTCATTAGACTGTTTGAATGAAAAATTTGCTGGAACAGTTAGTGAACGCCATGTCGCGTTTGGAGAGACTCTGATGTGCCTAAACAATGAAAATCCCTCACCATCATTGAACGCATTGAACCCTCAGGTGCTTTACAGAAGTTTATCATGTTGAGCTGTGAAAATAAGAAAAAATTACAAATTTTCCCCACAAATATGTTTTTAGTCTCAAATTTTGCATTTTCATAAGGGTAACAAGAGAAGTTCAGGAAAAAACAAAATCCAGCTCACCATACCGACATTCCCAAGAGCTCGGAGCACGGAACCGCTGTGTCAGGGCGTAGACGAACAGGAAAGAGAAGGAGATCCAGCTCAACGAAATAGTGAAATCATGATTAAGGGTGCTTAGTCACCGGAAACGCGTTGACCTTGGTTTTAAAATATTTTTTTGTATGCTGATGTTTTGTCCTTTCACTATATTTTAAGTGAAATAAACTATGGATTTTTCACTATTTCGTTGAGCTGGATCTCCTTCTCTAACAAGAGAAGTTGCACAATAAAATTTGTAGTGCAGTTTATCCTGAGTACGCCGATACCCCACATGAGGAAGATAACTACTGCTTGGGCACATGGCAGGACTCGGAAGGGAAGGAGCGTCACTTGACTTTTTGAATGTTAGATTTCCTGGAATCATTAGCAGACAGCATGTCCCGTTTGGAGAGACCCAGATGTGCCTAAACAGTGGAAACCCCCACAAGTGACTGCATTTTGGAAACCAGACCCCTCAATGAATGTATTTAGATGGATGGTGAGCACCTTGAACCCCCAAGTGCTTCACAGAAGTTTATAATGTTAAGCTGTAAAAATAAAATAATCAAATTTTCCCCACATAAATGTTATATTACGCCCAATTTTTTTACTTTTGCAAGGGTAACAGGAGAAATTGCACCATACAGTATGAGAAGGAATACTACTTTTGAGGCACAGTACAAAGCTCAGAAGGGAAAAGGCTCAGTATTGGAGTTCAGATTTTGCTGGAATGGTTTGAGGGTGCCATGCCACATTGGCAGAGCCCCTGAGGTGCCAGAACAACAGAAACCCCCAATATGTGAACTCATTTTCCAAAATACACTACCCAATGAATTCAGTGCAGTGATTATATTGACACCACATGTGCCTCACAGAATTTAATACCATTGAGAGGTGAAGAAATAATAAGTTACATTTTTACCACTAAAATGTTATTTTAGGCCCAAGTTTTTAATTTATCTAAGGGCCAATAGGAAATGTTTTTTTTACAACAAACTGAGGTCCATTTTTCCTAATAGCGCCAACACCCTACATGTAATCGGTAAGTATTTTTCAGGCACAGTGCAAAGCTCAGAAGGAAGGAGAGCCATACCATAGTGCAGATTTTCTGTTATGATTTGCGGGTGCCATGAACCCTTGGTAGAGCCCCTAAGTTGCCAGCAGCAGAACCCCCCATAAGTGACCCCATTTTACAAACAAAACCTCTCAACAAATTCATCTAGGGGTGCAGCGATCATATTGACACCACGGGTGTGTCAAAGAATTTTATATCATTAGGCGGTTTAGAATAAATAACTACACTTTTACCAACAAAATTTTGTTTTAGCCTCAGATTTTACATTTTCACCCAGCATACTTTTCCTCACAATTTCTACTGAACATGGCAATACCCCATAAGTGGCTTTTCAGTACTGCTTAGCCATATGGAGAGACTTGGGAGCGCTATTTGCCTCCTGGAGCACAGATTTTCCTAGAATAGTTTGTGGACTCTGTATATAGAGCCCCTAATAGCTAGAAGATCAGAATCCCCCCTCAATTCACCCCATTTTGGAAATTATACCCCTTTGGGAATTTATATACAGGTGTAGTGATAATTTTAACTACAGGGGTTTTTTTTTCCAGAAACAAGCAGCAATAAATGTTGCAGAGTGAAAATTGCAAACTGCCACTGTAGTGACCAGTACACTGAAGTAACCATTATGTTGTAATGGCCAGTATGTTATGCCCAGCTCAGGTTTCTGGAGACATGAACAAGTAAGTTAGGCAGGTTCTCAACGCTTCTGGAATGTCATACGTATGGGCACTATATGTGTTTTGTGGGGGACACTTGGATTTGGGAGCGCAGAATTTGCTGAATTTCTTTTAATTGACGAGGAGTCTTTTTGCTTTTCCAGAGCCTTTGTACTACCAGTAATGTGGAAGTCCGCTACATTTTCATTAACAGATGATAGCCCTGAGTGGGAACTTGCTTTTTTTGTGGATTGATAAACTAGAAGAAGAGGGGACGGGAAGAAAAACATTAGACTCGAACAAAGACGACCCAGGAAAACATACTCAGAAGGGAGGTAAGAACATTTCTAAAACAATCCACAGTGAGGAGATTGGAACAAAACAAAATCCTCTAAACTGCATGCTCGCAAACGCCAGAAGCCTGACAAACAAGATGGAAGAACTAGAAGCAGAAATATCTACAGGTAACTTTGACATAGTGGGAATAACCGAGACATGGTTAGATGAAAGCTATGACTGGGCAGTTAACTTACAGGGTTACAGTCTGTTTAGAAAGGATCGTAAAAATCGGAGAGGAGGAGGGGTTTGTCTCTATGTAAAGTCTTGTCTAAAGTCCACTTTAAGGGAGGATATTAGCGAAGGGAATGAGGATGTCGAGTCCATATGGGTTGAAATTCATGGAGGGAAAAATGGTAACAAAATTCTCATTGGGGTCTGTTACAAACCCCCAAATATAACAGAAAGCATGGAAAGTCTACTTCTAAAGCAGATAGATGAAGCTGCAACCCATAATGAGGTCCTGGTTATGGGGGACTTTAACTACCCGGATATTAACTGGGAAACAGAAACCTGTGAAACCCATAAAGGCAACAGGTTTCTGCTAATAGCCAAGAAAAATTATCTTTCACAATTGGTGCAGAATCCAACCAGAGGAGCAGCACTTTTAGACCTAATACTATCTAATAGACCTGACAGAATAACAAATCTGCAGGTGGTTGGGCATTTAGGAAATAGCGACCACAATATTGTGCAGTTTCACCTGTCTTTCACTAGGGGGACTTGTCAGGGAGTCACAAAAACATTGAACTTTAGGAAGGCAAAGTTTGAACAGCTTAGAGATGCCCTTAATCTGGTAGACTGGGACAATATCCTCAGAAATGAGAATACAGATAATAAATGGGAAATGTTTAAGAACATCCTAAATAGGCAGTGTAAGCGGTTTATACCTTGTGGGAATAAAAGGACTAGAAATAGGAAAAACCCAATGTGGCTAAACAAAGAAGTAAGACAGGCAATTAACAGTAAAAAGAAAGCATTTGCACTACTAAAGCAGGATGGCACCATTGAAGCTCTAAAAAACTATAGGGAGAAAAATACTTTATCTAAAAAACTAATTAAAGCTGCCAAAAAGGAAACAGAGAAGCACATTGCTAAGGAGAGTAAAACTAATCCCAAACTGTTCTTCAACTATATCAATAGTAAAAGAATAAAAACTGAAAATGTAGGCCCCTTAAAAAATAGTGAGGAAAGAATGGTTGTAGATGACGAGGAAAAAGCTAACATATTAAACACCTTCTTCTCCACGGTATTCACAGTGGAAAATGAAATGCTAGGTGAAATCCCAAGAAACAATGAAAACCCTATATTAAGAGTCACCAATCTAACCCAAGAAGAGGTGCGAAACCGGCTAAATAAGATTAAAATAGATAAATCTCCGGGTCCGGATGGCATACACCCACGAGTACTAAGAGAACTAAGTAATGTAATAGATAAACCATTATTTCTTATTTTTAGTGACTCTATAGCGACAGGGTCTGTTCCGCAGGACTGGCGCATAGCAAATGTGGTGCCAATATTCAAAAAGGGCTCTAAAAATGAACCTGGAAATTATAGGCCAGTAAGTCTAACCTCTATTGTTGGTAAAATATTTGAAGGGTTTCTGAGGGATGTTATTCTGGATTATCTCAATGAGAATAACTGTTTAACTCCATATCAGCATGGGTTTATGAGAAATCGCTCCTGTCAAACCAATCTAATCAGTTTTTATGAAGAGGTAAGCTATAGACTGGACCACGGTGAGTCATTGGACGTGGTATATCTCGATTTTTCCAAAGCGTTTGATACCGTGCCGCACAAGAGGTTGGTACACAAAATGAGAATGCTTGGTCTGGGGGAAAATGTGTGTAAATGGGTTAGTAACTGGCTTAGTGATAGAAAGCAGAGGGTGGTTATAAATGGTATAGTCTCTAACTGGGTCGCTGTGACCAGTGGGGTACCGCAGGGGTCAGTATTGGGACCTGTTCTCTTCAACATATTCATTAATGATCTGGTAGAAGGTTTACACAGTAAAATATCGATATTTGCAGATGATACAAAACTATGTAAAGCAGTTAATACAAGAGAAGATAGTATTCTGCTACAGATGGATCTGGATAAGTTGGAAACTTGGGCTGAAAGGTGGCAGATGAGGTTTAACAATGATAAATGTAAGGTTATACACATGGGAAGAGGGAATCAATATCACCATTACACACTGAACGGGAAACCACTGGGTAAATCTGACAGGGAGAAGGACTTGGGGATCCTAGTTAATGATAAACTTACCTGGAGCAGCCAGTGCCAGGCAGCAGCTGCCAAGGCAAACAGGATCATGGGGTGCATTAAAAGAGGTCTGGATACACATGATGAGAGCATTATACTGCCTCTGTACAAATCCCTAGTTAGACCGCACATGGAGTACTGTGTCCAGTTTTGGGCACCGGTGCTCAGGAAGGATATAATGGAACTAGAGAGAGTACAAAGGAGGGCAACAAAATTAATAAAGGGGATGGGAGAACTACAATACCCAGATAGATTAGCGAAATTAGGATTATTTAGTCTAGAAAAAAGACGACTGAGGGGCGATCTAATAACCATGTATAAGTATATAAGGGGACAATACAAATATCTCGCTGAGGATCTGTTTATACCAAGGAAGGTGACGGGCACAAGGGGGCATTCTTTGCGTCTGGAGGAGAGAAGGTTTGTCCACCAACATAGAAGAGGATTCTTTACTGTTAGGGCAGTGAGAATCTGGAATTGCTTGCCTGAGGAGGTGGTGATGGCGAACTCAGTCGAGGGGTTCAAGAGAGGCCTGGATGTCTTCCTGGAGCAGAACAATATTGTATCATACAATTATTAGGTTCTGTAGAAGGACGTAGATCTGGGGATTTATTATGATGGAATATAGGCTGAACTGGATGGACAAATGTCTTTTTTCGGCCTTACTAACTATGTTACTATGTTACTATGTTACTATATGATTTGAAGCTTCTATTGATAACATTTTACACAATGTTTGGGATCACGTTTATCCAACGCTCTACACTGAGCATTTACTTTAGGGTCAGTTGAAACTTCTGAGGGAACGAATCACTATAATGTAGTGAGTTACTCTGGATCCCATCTGGATTTCGTACACAAAACTGAGGCCGACTGCACTTTTATGCAATCCTAAAAAGACAAATACCGCCGTATCACAGGTCCTATGGTGTCCACAGTGCCTCCATCTGCCTCATTATAGGGAATCTTCTGTTGGTGGCTCCGTATGAATCACGTATTTCAGAGATTTACACGGAAACACAGGTGAATGCGTTCAGCAAAGAGCACAGGATAAATGTGCGCCAAGCCTTACTGCTATCTTTGGGAGGCATAATGAACAAAACAGCAGGAGAAGAATTGTTTTAATTATTTTTTGCGCCATTCCCCGTGCGGTATAAGTGATTATACGACTTTATTCTACAGGTCGGTGCAATTACAGCGATACCAGATTTATATCGGGTTTTTATGTTTGGCTGCTGTCACTCAATAAAAGACGCTTTTTATTGCAAAAACTAGTTTTTGCATCCCCATATATTGAGAGCTATAATTTTTCCATATTTCGGCTGACAGAGTCATGAGAGGGTTTGTTTTTTGCTGGACGAGTTGACGTTTTTATTGATACCATTTTCAGGCATGTAGGAAGATGGACCGGGCCGGTGATGCCTCTCTCGTGTCGGTTCCAGAACTATCGGGCTGTCACCATTGTCGCCAAGGGGAAAGCTTTCTGACCCGGACAGACCTTTGCACTCGACTGTAGAGGGCATGTCAGAGACAAAAGGCATGGTGCACGGGAAAGTGTGACACCTGGTGGGAAGACAGAGTGTGCAGCAGAAGAAGGTTGACTCACTCTCCGTGGGACTCTGCGATAGAGCAGGCCTCTGCTGCAGCTCCACAGCCCTTGCACACACTGACCGTGGGGGATGTGACTTTGTGCGTCCGCTCACCCCTGCGACTAAGGGTCTTATCTGCATCGTTCCGCTGACTGCTGCGAGTGCACAGCCTAAACCTGACCAGGTGAATATCCCCGCCACCGCCACTGAACTGAGACGCTCTCCGACGGTGTCAGAGAATGCTTCACAGCACGTACGTCAGTCCAGTACCCAAGGACCTCGCCTCTGGGAGCCAGGATATGCCACTTCCGTCAAGAAACAGTGCATCATCTTTCTTCAGGAACAGGCCAGAGACTTCACGCACCACCTCCGGCACCACCGTGGGATTTCAAGCTACCATAGCCCGGAAACCAGCAGACTGATAAGTTTATCAGTTTCATAACCATTTGTTCTCACCCTGACACTCAACCCAGTTTTACTCCCCTCTTAACCATTTCTCTCCCTCCAAGGAATATCCCTTGTAATAAACCCTTTAACTCTTGTTCTGCCTCCTGCTGGTTACTGCATCCCACGTTTTTTATCACTTTCTATTCTGATTTTTGGAAGCCAGAATAAACAAAAACAACAATTCAGGATTTTTTTTAATATATATCTTTTTGCTTATGGTAAAACTGAACTGATAAGGCAGTTTTATTCCTTGGGTCAGTACGAGTACAGCGATACCACAGTTATATCTTTTTTATGTTTTGGTGCTTTTACATAATAAAAACTATTTTAAAGAAAAAATAATTATTTTTGCATTGATTTATTCTGAGAGCTATAACTTTTTTATTTTTCCACTGATGGAGCTTTCTGGTAGTTTGTTTTTCTGTGGGACAAGATGACGTTTTCAGCGGTACCATGTTTATTTATATTCATCTTTTTTATCTCGTTTTATTCAACTTTTTGTTTGTTTGATTATAAGGAGGTGGTGGAGAACCTCACGTGCCTCCTCTCTTTTAGACGCTGTTCACACAGTCACATATGGCACCTCATTGTTTATTAATATTTATACACTGTAATGTCATGAACTGTTTATAGGCTTAAGGATAGAGTAGGACTATAGTGGGGTTGAATAGAGGGGGGCATTATAGAGTTAAAGACTAGAGATAGAGAGTATTATAGAATAGGTTAGGAGATAGGCAGCACAGAAGTCAACTAGATGAAAGGGGCAGCACAGAGCAGGGGAGTTTATTCAAGATACTTCCTGGTTGTGTCAGCACAGAGCAGGGGAGTTTAGTCAAGATACTTCCTGGTTGTGTCAGATGCCTGGGCAGCTTGCCAAAGGGCAGAACATGTGAGCAGAGTACTATAGGCCATGGGAATAAAGCTGTGGAAACAGTAAGGAGCCCCCCGGCTGAGAATAGTGTCAATGGGCACCAGTGGGACAAAATCATCCTTAACAGCACCCCGGTGTCTAAGACAGGGGCAGGAGAAGCTGAGAAGGCATACCCGACACGCTTCTAAGATGGAATCGGAGAGGGGGCTGACAAGGAGCTGGTGACAGGAGGGAACAGGAGGGACACGGACTGTCCAAAAGATACGGCTGGGATTGCTGAGCAGTGGAAACTGCTGGAAGGAACAGGGCCTGTCCGGATGACAGGGAAAATGCAGGATGAGAACCTCTGTGTGAAAAGTGCTGCCTATGAGAAGACAATGCTGTTGCCCAGTAATGTAATGTTGTTTGAAAAGACTTATGACTCTGGAATATTTTGTGAAGCTGGAGTGTCGGGACCTGAATTGAGCCTGGCAGTGACCTTAAGTGTTTTTTCACACACACACAGCAGAAACTGCTTGTTGTTTCAACTGTGAGGTGCCAGGGTGCGGGAACAGTAAAACCCGTTGCCAAGACTACCACCCTTGCTGCCTTACAGAATTGGCATAGTCGGCAGGATGCCGATACCTTAAGTGTAAAGAGAAGAGAAATCCTAGTAATGCCAGCTGTGAGAAAGTTAAAGATGATGGCTGATAATGACTTAAAGATGGCGCCGAACATGGACAGGAAGAATACTGTCAGTGGCGCGAAAACTGAGAGGAAAAGGGTGCTAATATGGAAGAAGAAATGGCCAGAGCCCCATTGTGACTGGTGCCCTCCCAAGATGGGTGCGGCTGAAGAAGAATCCCCAGCCCTGGCAGCAGAATATGAAGTGATGAATGGAGCAGCTGGAAGTGACTCCACCCATGAACAGGTGGAGCCCAGAAGGACAGGTCAGCATGTCTGAGGGAGAGACGCCATTACCTGATTGAATGCAGTGAAGGAGCATGTCATTTCATGGAGGACTTGGACTTCAGGACTGGAAGCGGTCTGCAGCCCGGGCGGAGATGGGCCCGCGCTTCAGGGACTAGCGGATGAGAGAGTGGATCCCCTTCTAGCAGTCAGAAGAGAAGGCCATAGAGGATGAGGACATTGCAGGATTCAGAGAACCGGATCCAGAAGAGGCAGCGGAGTCTTTGTAGCAGTGGCTCCCTATTCGCAAGGCCGCCCAGGAGGATCGTCATAAACAGCTGTCGCCTTGGTGAGTGAGGAGCCTGCACTACCTTCGGGTCCCACTCTGCCCTCGGCACCGTCATCTCTCTCAGTCTCACCTCCTTCCTCGGCTCCGTCATCTTCCCTGGCCTCTACCGCCTCTGGAAGTGTATTTCTCGACGAGTCTTGGGTGCACACTGCCGAGGAGGCCTGGTAATTTACAAAAAGAAGCTGCGGGAGCGTCGAATCTTGCATGAATTGCAACACCCTGGTGGGGGAGCATTGTCCAGCTGGACAAGAAGCTGCCTCATCAGACACTTTAACTTCATGAGGGAGTATGGATTTATTCATGAGGCCGGCATCGGAGATAAGGTGTATGTGAATGCCGGGTCTATTGATTTTAACGGTCCCTTCCAAATATGGGACCGAGTCACGTTTATAAAGGAACAAGGGCCATGGGGGCCATATGTGGTGGCTGTGAGGATGGCCTCTAGTGTGGAGGAGAGGCAGCCGCAAGAGGCCCAATATTCTGTATGGCCACCTGAGATGGCTGCAGCCTCTGCAGCTAGCCAGGAGGTAGCGGCGCTTGAACTGGATACGGTGGCTATAGGTAGACAGCAAGAGCAGGAAGTTCTGGGAGCAAGGGGACCACTGCTGGGGAGGGGGCAGAGCAGAAGAAATAGTGGAGAGTCCTCTTTCCTTGTTTTAACCCTGAACTTAACAATAGAATCATAGAATGGTAGAGTTGGAAGGGACCTCCTGGAACATCTGGTCCAACCCCCTCCTCAAAGCAGGATTCACTAAATCATCACAGACAGATGTCTGTCCAGACTCTGTTTGAGAACTTACCACCTCTCATGGTAGCCTGTTCCACTCATTGATCACTCTCACTGTCAAAAAGTTTTTTCTAATATCTAATCTGTGTCTCCTCCCATTCAGTTTCATCCCATTGCTTCTAGTCTTTCCTTGTGCAAATGAGAATAAAGATAGTCCTTCTACAATGTGACAGCCCTTGAGATATTTGTAGACAGCTATTAAGTCTCCTCTCAGTCTTCTTTTTACAAACTAAACATTCCCAAATCCTGTAACCGTTCCTCATAGGACATGGTTTGCAGACCGGTCACTATTCTGGTCGCTCTTCTCTGAACTTGCTCCAGTTTGTTGATGTCTTTTTTAAAATGTGGTGCCCAAAACTGGACACAGTATTCCAGATGAGGTCTGACCAAAGAGGAGTAGAGGGCAATAATGCCTTTGCGTGATCTAGACTGTATGCTTCTGTTAATACATCCCAGAATTGCATTTGCCTTTTTTTGCTGCTGCATCATACTGTTGACTCATGTTCAGTTTATGATCTATTAGTATAGCCAAGTCTTTTTCACATGTGCTGTTGCTTAGCCCTGTTCCTCCCATTCTGTATATGCTTTTTCATTTTAATTGCCCAGATGTAGTACTTTGCATTTTTCCTTGTTAAAAACCATTCTGTTAGTTGCTGCCCACTGCTCCAGTTTATTTACAGTTTATTTACCTGTTTTATCCCTAAACTGTCCCCGGATAAAAGCAGCCCACTTGTGTTTTAATGGGCCCATAATCTGCTAAAATGAGGGAGGGGGAAGAAGCTGTGCAGGAGGACCCGAGGAGCGAGCCGGGTCAGGACAACATGGACTGTTGCTAAGTTGGCACACGAGCCTAAACTTCTGTTGTTTGACACTGTATGTGTCGTGTCCCAGAAACCAGGGAACTGGGGTCAGTCGGACCCACACTGAAAGAACTTGAACTCCTTTGTTCCAGGGCTCCAAACGAGTGAAGCCAAGGTCTCGGTTGACCCATCAATGGCTGGGATTGCCGAGCAGTGGGAGCTGCAAAAAGAAACAGGGCCTGTCCGGATGACAGGGAAAGTGCAGGATGAGAGACTGTGTGGCAAATGTGCTGCCTATGAGATGAATATGCTGTTGCCCAGTAAAGTTATGTTGCTTGAAAAGACTTATGTCTCTGGGATATTTTGTCAAGCTGGAGTGGCGGGACCTGAGAAGAGCCTGGCAGTGACAGTAAGTGTTTTATCATGCACACAGCAGAAAGGATGTGTTGTTTCATCTGTGAGGCGCCAGGGTATGGGAACAGTAAAACCCGTTGCCACGACTACCACCCTGGCTGCCTTACATGATAATAAAGCATGTTTTTTCGCCCTGTTTTTTTATTTTTTTATGGTATTCAATAAAAGGGTTAACTAGTGGGACATTCTCATACATTGGGTTGTTCTGGATGCGGCAATACCAAATATGTGTACTTTTATTATTTATTTTTACTTTTTTTCATAAATATATTAATTCATGGGTACAATATATTTAAATTTTTATATTATTCTTTAATTTTTTTTTAAATATATATATTTTTTTTTTACTTGTTTCTAACTTTTTTTTAAACTTTTTTACTTTGCCCCACTATGGGACTTTCATTTTTTGCAGGCTGATCTCTTGTATAAAACACCAAGAAAAAAGGCAGAGACGCTGCAACCCATAATGAGGTCCTGGTTATGGGGGACTTTAACTACCCAGATATTAACTAGGAAACAGAAACCTGTGAAACCCATAAAGGCAACAGGTTTCTGCTAATAACCAAGAAAAATTATCTTTCACAATTGGTGCAGAATCCAACCAGAGGAGCAGCACTTTTAGACCTAATACTATCTAATAGACCTGACAGAATAACAAATCTGCAGGTGGTCGGGCATTTAGGAAATAGCGACCACAATATTATGCAGTTTCACCTGTCTTTCACTAGGGGGACTTGTCAGGGAGTCACAAAAACATTGAACTTTAGGAAGGCAAAGTTTGAACAGCTTAGAGATGCCCTTAATCTGGTAGACTGGGACAATATCCTCAGAAATAAGAATACAGATAATAAATGGGAAATGTTTAAGAACATCCTAAATAGGCAGTGTAAGCGGTTTATACCTTGTGGGAATAAAAGGACTAGAAATAGGAAAAACCCAATGTGGCTAAACAAAGAAGTAAGACAGGCAATTAACAGTAAAAAGAAAGCATTTGCACTACTAAAGCAGGATGGCACCATTGAAGCTCTAAAAAACTATAGGGAGAAAAATACTTTATCTAAAAAACTAATTAAAGCTGCCAAAAAGGAAACAGAGAAGCACATTGCTAAGGAGAGTAAAACTAATCCCAAACTGTTCTTCAACTATATCAATAGTAAAAGAATAAAAACTGAAAATGTAGGCCCCTTAAAAAATAGTGAGGAAAGAATGGTTGTAGATGACGAGGAAAAAGCTAACATATTAAACACCTTCTTCTCCACGGTATTCACGGTGGAAAATGAAATGCTAGGTGAAATCCCAAGAAACAATGAAAACCCTATATTAAGGGTCACCAATCTAACCCAAGAAGAGGTGCGAAACCGGCTAAATAAGATTAAAATAGATAAATCTCCGGGTCCGGATGGCATACACCCACGAGTACTAAGAGAACTAAGTAATGTAATAGATAAACCATTATTTCTTATTTTTAGTGACTCTATAGCGACAGGGTCTGTTCCGCAGGACTGGCGCATAGCAAATGTGGTGCCAATATTCAAAAAGGGCTCTAAAAGTGAACCTGGAAATTATAGGCCAGTAAGTCTAACCTCTATTGTTGGTAAAATATTTGAAGGGTTTCTGAGGGATGTTATTCTGGATTATCTCAATGAGAATAACTGTTTAACTCCATATCAGCATGGGTTTATGAGAAATCGCTCCTGTCAAACCAATCTAATCAGTTTTTATGAAGAGGTAAGCTATAGGCTGGACCACGGTGAGTCATTGGACGTGGTATATCTCGATTTTTCCAAAGCGTTTGATACCGTGCCGCACAAGAGGTTGGTACACAAAATGAGAATGCTTGGTCTGGGGGAAAATGTGTGTAAATGGGTTAGTAACTGGCTTAGTGATAGAAAGCAGAGGGTGGTTATAAATGGTATAGTCTCTAACTGGGTCGCTGTGACCAGTGGGGTACCGCAGGGGTCAGTATTGGGACCTGTTCTCTTCAACATATTCATTAATGATCTGGTAGAAGGTTTACACAGTAAAATATCGATATTTGCAGATGATACAAAACTATGTAAAGCAGTTAATACAAGAGAAGATAGTATTCTGCTACAGATGGATCTGGATAAGTTGGAAACTTGGGCTGAAAGGTGGCAGATGAGGTTTAACAATGATAAATGTAAGGTTATACACATGGGAAGAGGGAATCAATATCACCATTACACGCTGAACGGGAAACCACTGGGTAAATCTGACAGGGAGAAGGACTTGGGGATCCTAGTTAATGATAAACTTACCTGGAGCAGCCAGTGCCAGGCAGCAGCTGCCAAGGCAAACAGGATCATGGGGTGCATTAAAAGAGGTCTGGATACACATGATGAGAGCATTATACTGCCTCTGTACAAATCCCTAGTTAGACCGCACATGGAGTACTGTGTCCAGTTTTGGGCACCGGTGCTCAGGAAGGATATAATGGAACTAGAGAGAGTACAAAGGAGGGCAACAAAATTAATAAAGGGGATGGGAGAACTACAATACCCAGATAGATTAGCGAAATTAGGATTATTTAGTCTAGAAAAAAGACGACTGAGGGGCGATCTAATAACCATGTATAAGTATATAAGGGGACAATACAAATATCTCGCTGAGGATCTGTTTATACCAAGGAAGGTGACGGGCACAAGGGGGCATTCTTTGCGTCTGGAGGAGAGAAGGTTTTTCCACCAACATAGAAGAGGATTCTTTACTGTTAGGGCAGTGAGAATCTGGAATTGCTTGCCTGAGGAGGTGGTGATGGCGAACTCAGTCGAGGGGTTCAAGAGAGGCCTGGATGTCTTCCTGGAGCAGAACAATATTGTATCATACAATTATTAGGTTCTGTAGAAGGACGTAGATCTGGGTATTTATTATGATGGAATATAGGCTGAACTGGATGGACAAATGTCTTTTTTCGGCCTTACTAACTATGTTACTATGTTACCTGCCCAGGCCTCAAAACATCAAAACAAATGCACTAACAGGGCGCAGTGGACCCATTTAAAGATAGCGGCTACCCAGTTGCAGTAATACCAATGAGACAGCCAGCCTACAATCAAGGGATTGGCCGTTTGGAACACTAGTGCAAAAAAATACAGTCTGTATGTGGCAATCATGTAGAGCAGAAATGAAGAGAGACGTGGCAACACTCACCAATCCTGAAAAGCAGGCTTTACCTTTTATTAAAGCAGACGTGAGACCATCTTCACGGCACGGGGGAGACAAAATAGAGGAGGTGAGCAGGGGAGAGGACAACAGCCGTTTCGCTGTAGTTCCTGCGGTGATTCCATATGGTTACTCCTTATCGGGCTGTGCTGCTTTCTATCTTCTTTTGCATATTGTATGTGGCAATGTTCACACACAGGAGATGCAGAGCATCTGGCTCTCAGCCTATTATTGATGCCCACACTCTTAGATCAGGCTGGCTGCCCAGTGCACTGGTTTTTTGCACTGGTGTTCCAACCAGCCAATCCCCTGATTGTAAGCTGGCTCTCTCATTGGCATTACTAGCATATGTGTAGCCACCATCTTTAAATGGGTCCATTGCGCCCTGTTAGTGCATTTGTTTTGAGGCCTGGGCAGGTAAGCGTCTCTGCCTTTTTTCTTGGTGTTTTTTACAGATTTTTGGAGGATTCTCACATCCTCTTTTTGTGGTTTTGATGATCTCTTGTATAGCATGGGGATGCAGCAGCATCCCTATGTTATGCAAACTATCCGCGATGTACTGAAAGATAAAGTTGCTAATCACGCACTGCACATGATCAGCAATTTTCCTAGCTCTGGTGACTTTGTTGTCGTCATGATGACATTGGGTCACCATGGCAACGATCGGGACCCAGGGATGATGTCCCAGGGTCTCCGATCCAAAGGCAGCGGGACTGTCTTCCCTCTGCCTGCTCCCTAAGTGCTATGATCGCATTCAATGCAGCATCTATGCGGTTAAAGTTTCAGAAGCAATGCAGGACCACTCCTGGCACTATGTGCTGGATGTCAGCTACCAGAATCAGCGGACACCTGATCGCATGCACACAGCCCGTGCACTTGCAAAGTTGCCGGGACTTATCCATGCGTCCCAGATCAATTAGACCTAGGTCACAGGAACGTATGAATATGTCCAAGGTTCGAAAGGGGTTACGGTAAATTGTCAGCCTCCAGAGTCATTCAGTGTTTGGTGGGTCTGGAGCCGGCAGCTCCAAAGAAGTGGTTTTGTATTAAACTATACTGAACATGGCTACTATATCCTGAGCGGGCAGATCCCCGCATTATTATCACTGTCCCCAATGGGGCTCACAATCTAAATTCCCTATCAATTTGTTTTTGGAGTGTGGGAGGAAACAGGAGAATTTGGAGGAAACCCATGCAAACACGGGAGAACATACAAACTCCTTGTAGATATTGTTCTTGGGTTGATTTAAACCCAGGACCCCAGCGCTGCATTGTAGCAGTGCTAACTACTGAGCTGCTGTGCCTCCGTGCTGCACTGTGTCTACCTCCGTATGCAGCTGAGTGAGCCGATCTACCACACTAGGCACACATTATGGGTGGGTTTCCAAAAGAAAGACTGTTTCTGTTAGTTCAAGTTACAGCATTGTGTATGATGATACAACCCCTGGCAAAAATTATAGAATCACCGACCTTGGAGGATGTTCATTCAGTTGTTTAATTTTGTAGCAAAAAAATCAGATCACACACATGGCACAAAACAAAAGTAATTTCAAATGGCAACTTTCTGGCTGTATAAAACACTAAAAAAAATTAAGAACCAAAAATGTGGTAGTCAGTAATGGTTACTTTTTTTAACCAAGCATAGAGGAAAAATTATGGAATCACTCAATTCTGAGGAAAAAATTATGGAATCATGAAAAGAAAACAAACAAAAACACTCCACTAGTATTTTGTTGCACCCCCTCTGGCTTTTATAACAGCTTGCAGTCTCTGAGGCATGGGTGTCAAACAGTACTCTTCATCAATCTGGCTCCAGCTTTCTTTGATTGCTGTTGCCAGATCAGCTTTGCAGGTTGGAGCCTTGTCATGGACCATTTTCTTCAACTTCCACCAAAGAGTTTCAATTGGATTGAGATCAGGACAATTTGCAGGCCATGATATTGACTTTATGTGTCTTTTTTCAAGGATTGTTTTCACAGTTTTTGCTCTATGGCAGGATGCATTATCATCTTGAAAAATGATTTCATCATCCCCAAACATACTTTCAATTGATGGGATAAGAAAAGTGTCCAAAAAATCAACATACACTTGTGCATTTATTAAAGATGTAATGACAGCCATCTCCCCAGTGCCTTTACCTGACATGCAGCCTGTCATGATATGTACTTTTGCCCTGTCCTGTATTTGAATAATATGCCATTTGATGTATGTAACTGTTCTCTGGTTTCTATTAGCTGTAATTCATGTATTTTCTTGGCTGGGAGTTCACCTGTAACAATGTGTCTCCTTCCCCCAATACTTGCAGCCCTAAGCTATAATGTAATTAAGCTTTGTCAACATCACTAGTGGAGGAATAGCCATTCTTCCTCACAGCAGGTGGCTAGTCAAATGTACATATTACATAGACTGCCTGGAGCCCACCAGTCTAGAATCTTCTGGTGGACCCAACCATTGAATAGAAGGTGTGACCCCCCTTCATGGGCGGATCCCAGGAGCTCAGACAATCCATTCTTATTTTGAGATCAGATGTGAGTTGATCCTTGAAGGAGAAGGAGTGGGGATTCTTAGCTGAGGCAAGACCCCACGCCCATCTAGGACTGTGGAAGCGAACGGGGCGAGACTTGAGCTGAGTACATATCTCGTCGTTCGTGAGATTGTTTTGGGATCCCTTGGACTAATTGTGGACTATTGCTTTGTTACCTGGCACAAGGATTATCGGGAGGTGCCCCCGAACCTGTTCCATTGGACTAATTGTGGACTCTGTAGATCTACCTGCATGTGTTGTTCCAGCGTTCTTGATAATAAATCTGTTGAATCATCCCTCGGCCTGTTGTCCCTTCTTGCTCTGCCGTACACCCCGTCACAAACTGGTGGCAAGCAGTGGGACCAGAGCAGAAGGAATGGAGGACAAAGGCCCATCAACATCGGGAACCAGCACCGCAGAGTACAAGAACTGGACTGCGGTGAACCTACAAACAAAGGCCCGTGAACTGGGAGTCAGCTACAAGGGACTCTCCAAGGAGCAGCTCATTGAGGCTTTGGAAGGAGTTCGCCTGCAAGATGACGCTGAGGAAGGATCCTCACAGCAAATGGAGGAAAGACTGCAGCCGGAGGTAAATGCCCAAAGGAGTCAGTGGGTTGTGTGGTACGAGGAGGAGTTGGCATTGCTGGGAGAAGAGGCCACCATAGACTATAAGAAAGAGGCCATTCACCGAGCTCAAGAGAGGGAGAGGGAGGCCATTCACAGAGCCGAGGAGAGAGAGAGGGAGGCCATTCACAGAGCCGAGGAGAGGGAGGCCATTCACAGAGCCGAGGAGAGGGAGGCCATTCACAGAGCTGAGGAGAGGGAGAGGGAGGCCATTCACAGAGCCGAGGAGAGGGAGAGGGAGGCCATTCACAGAGCCGAGGACAGAGCTCAGGAGATGGCATTGCTGGAGAGGCAGATCGCTTTGGAAGCAGCTAGAAGCTCCAGACAGACTCTAACCCCAGCACCCACCATGAGGGAACTCCCCAGAGTGTCCCGCAAAGACTTCAAGCCCTTTAATGAGGCTGCAGGCGACATTGAGGGCTTCTTCCAGGACTTTGAGCATCAGTGTCGATTAATGGAAGTCCCAGAAAAGGGGGCGAGTCCGACATCTGATGGGGCTCTTAGAGGGTGGAGCTGCCGCAGCCTATAGAGCTATGGACCCTCGGGGAAACTGTGAGTATGCGGAGATTAAACAGACTATTCTAGAACATTATGCTGTTACGCCAGACACTTACAGGACTCAGTTTCGCACTTTAGCCTGCGATGAGGAAGTGTCTTTCAAGATGTATGCCCACAGACTCAAACAAATATGTCATCGCTGGCTGGAGGCAGAGGAGGCCTTAACCTGGGAGACCTTCTTCCAGGTTATCCTAAAAGAGCTGTTTTACTTCAAGTGCCCTGCTGAGATCCGGGAATGGGTGCGTGAGAGGAGACCAGCCACTGTGGAGGAAGCTGCAGCTTTAGCTGATGAGGCTCTCACCATCAAGCCTCAGTGGAAAAAACTACTATTCAGTGAGAAAAAAACTACCAGCCCCCCAACGCTGGCGGCCCCTGGTCCTTCGGCCTCCAATATTTACCATCCCACTAGACCATCAACTCATGGTGACCTTCGTGTGACTGTGCCCCGCACTACTCCTGCTCCACCTTTGGGAATACGACGTGGAGGAAGAATCCCAGAGCGCAGATGTTATGGATGTGGGCAGCCTGGGCATCTGCAATTCCAATGTCCAGGTGTTCGGAGGCAGAACAGCTACAGACCGCCTTTGCCTGTTCATTATCTACAGACCCCCTCACCAGGAGAAGAGCTGGATTCAGTCCCTGATGACTTGCCAAGTGACTCTGATATCCTGGCTCCCCTACCAGGAGTCTATGGGGTGCGAGCCCCAGCCACCTGTTCTTCTGATCTTCATCACAAACATCTACAGGAGGTTGTGCTGGATGGCCAAAAAGTTGTTGGCTTCCGTGACACTGGGGCTTTCCTCACCATAGCCGATCCCCGAGTAATTCAACCAGAAGCAATACAAAAGGGACCAGGAATTGCCATTGAATTGGCTGGAGGCACCCAGAGATATATTCCAAGAGCAAGTGTGACCCTGGATTATGGCTTTGGGGCCAAACAATGCATGGTCGGTGTGATGAGCGGCCTCCCTGCAGATGTTCTTCTGGGAAATGATGTGGGAAATCTTCATTGCAACTTTGTCGGTGCGGTAACCAGAAGTCAAGCCAAGAGAGCAGCGGATGTGGACGTGTACAACCCATCCATGGAAATGAGGCCACCAGAACTGCCGTCACAGCCGGTGAGTGATTCTTCTTGTGGGGATAATATGAATGTTACTTGGGATAAAGTTCAGTTTAGACAAGAGGTAGAGACTGACCCCACCCTTGCTAGTTTTAGAGCTCGAGCTGAGATAGGGCAGCTAGGGGAGAATGGGGAAAGAATTATCAGAGAAAATGGACTTCTATATCGGGTTACCAATGCCGACTCCCTAGATAAGCCCTGGACTTATAGCAAACAGCTGATTGTTCCTCAGAAGTACAGAATTCCCCTATTACACCTTGCTCATGACATTCCTACGGCCGGCCATCAAGGCAAAACTCGCACGGAGAGACGATTGACTCAAACTTTCTATTGGCCGGGGATTTCCCAAGCTGTAGCGCATTTCTGCCGAACTTGTGACATATGTCAGCGTAGAGGGCGACCCGGAGATCACCCAAAGGCACCCCTGCAACCGCTGCCTATAATAGAAGAACCCTTTCAAAGAGTAGCTGTCGATATCATTGGACCTCTGGCTAAACCAAGTAAATCTGGAAAGCAGTACATTCTCACTGTTGTGGATTATGCCACCCGATATCCAGAAGCTGTGGCCTTGTCAAGTATTTCCGCAGCCAAGGTGGCCGAGGCCTTGGTTACCATTTTTACCAGAGTAGGATTCCCCAGTGAGATCTTGTCAGACCAAGGCTCCCAGTTCATGTCAGAGCTGGTCCAGTGCCTGTGGCGCACTTGTGGAGTACGAGCAATCCGAACGACCCCGTATCATCCCCAAACAAATGGACTTTGTGAACGATTCAATGGCACTCTGAAGAATATGCTAAGGGCCTTCACTGACAGAGATTCAGACTGGGAGAAGTACCTACCCCATCTCTTGTTTGCCTATCGGGAAGTTCCCCAGGAGTCCACTGGGTTTTCCCCCTTTGAACTACTCTATGGAAGAAAGGTCCGAGGACCCTTAACCCTGCTCAAGGAATACTGGGAGGGGCAAGTTGAGGATACAGGAGCCCCTGTTGTCCCTTATGTCCTAAAGTTGCGAGAAACCCTGGCTCAACTTGCTAGTTTTGCCCAGAGTCATGTGCGGATGGCTCAAACCAGACAGAAGACATGGTATGACCGTAAAGCACGCTATCGGGAGTTTGTAGAAGGACAACAGGTCTTAATGATTGTTCCCCACCGGCAGAATAAACTGCAGACCACATGGGAGGGTCCCTTCCGGGTTCTCAGAAAACTAAATGACACCAATTATCTTAGTAACATAGTAACATAGTAACATAGTTAGTAAGGCCGAAAAAAGACATTTGTCCATCCAGTTCAGCCTATATTCCATCATAATAAATACCCAGATCTACGTCCTTCTACAGAACCTAATAATTGTATGATACAATATTGTTCTGCTCCAGGAAGACATCCAGGCCTCTCTTGAACCCCTCGACTGAGTTCGCCATCACCATCTCCTCAGGCAAGCAATTCCAGATTCTCACTGCCCTAACAGTAAAGAATCCTCTTCTATGTTGGTGGAAAAACCTTCTCTCCTCCAGACGCAAAGAATGCCCCCTTGTGCCCGTCACCTTCCTTGGTATAAACAGATCCTCAGCGAGATATTTGTATTGTCCCCTTATATACTTATACATGGTTATTAGATCGCCCCTCAGTCGTCTTTTTTCTAGACTAAATAATCCTAATTTCGCTAATCTATCTGGGTATTGTAGTTCTCCCATCCCCTTTATTAATTTTGTTGCCCTCCTTTGTACTCTCTCTAGTTCCATTATATCCTTCCTGAGCACCGGTGCCCAAAACTGGACACAGTACTCCATGTGCGGTCTAACTAGGGATTTGTACAGAGGCAGTATAATGCTCTCATCATGTGTATCCAGACCTCTTTTAATGCACCCCATGATCCTGTTTGCCTTGGCAGCTGCTGCCTGGCACTGGCTGCTCCAGGTAAGTTTATCATTAACTAGGATCCCCAAGTCCTTCTCCCTGTCAGATTTACCCAGTGGTTTCCCGTTCAGTGTGTAATGGTGATATTGATTCCCTCTTCCCATGTGTATAACCTTACATTTATCATTGTTAAACCTCATCTGCCACCTTTCAGCCCAAGTTTCCAACTTATCCAGATCCATCTGTAGCAGAATACTATCTTCTCTTGTATCTTCTTGCTTTAGATGATCAGGGGCTAAGACAAAAGACTGTCCATGTGAATATGATTAAGGAGTACCATGACCGGAACATTCCAGTGATAGCAAGCTGTCGGCTGGCTTCAGAAGATTGTCAAGAGGATGAGGACTCCCTACCTGATCTCGTGGAAGCAGCGAGAGCCCCATCCACTGTGGAACAGGTTCCACTGGGGGATCACCTGGATTCCTTACAGAAAAAACAGATGCTGGGAGTGCTTCAACAGAGACAGGCTGCTTTCTCATCCCAACCAGGTCGAACCACCGTCACCCAACATCATGTGGACACTCAGGGTATCCGTCCCATACAACAGGCTCCTTACCGGGTACCTGAATCAGTTCGACACACCATGCAGCACGAACTGGAGGAGATGTTACAGCTTGGAGTAATCCAGGCCTCCCATAGCCCTTGGGCCTCTCCTGTGGTGTTAGTACCCAAGAAGGATGGGAGTACTCGGTTTTGTGTGGACTATCGACGACTAAACGACCATACCGTCAGTGATCCTTACCCAATGCCCCTTACTGACGAACTTCTAGACCGCCTGGCTGGGTCCCGATATGTCACTACCTTGGATCTCAGTAAGGGATACTGGCAAATCCCTCTGACGGAGGAAGGGAGAGAACGGTCCGCTTTTATAACCCCATTTGGTCTGTATGAATTTCTAAACATGCCCTTTGGAATGAAGACTGCCCCTGCAACCTTCCAGAGAATGGTGGACCAGATCCTCCGGGGATGTGGTGATTTTGCTTGTGCCTACTTGGATGATATCGCCATCTTCAGCCAGACGTGGGAGGAACATCTGAACCAAGTAGCCGTTATTCTTGACCTGCTTCTTGCAGCAGGCCTAACCATTCGACCAGATAAATGCCAATTGGGGATGGGTGAAGTCCAGTACCTAGGGCATAGAGTGGGAGGAGGGAAGCTCCGTCCTGAGCCTGCCAAAATCTAGGCTATTAGAGACTGGCCTGTACCCCAAACTAAGAAACAAGTTATGGCTTTTTTGGGCACTGCCGGTTATTACCGAAAATTTGTTTCTCATTTCAGCACTGTGGCCAAGCCTCTTACCGACCTGACCAAGAAAACGATGCCCCGGCTGGTGGTCTGGACTCCAGCCTGTGATGAGGCTTTTAACCGGCTGAAGGACGCTCTGGTCTGCGACCCTGTTCTGGCTGCTCCAGACTACAAGAGGAGATTCATTGTGCAGACGGACGCCTCTGCTTATGGACTGGGAGCTGTACTCAGCCAGGTGAATGCAGCTGGGGACGAGCACCCCATTGCCTACCTCAGCCGGAAATTGCTGGACCGAGAAGTGGCCTATGCAACTGTTGAAAAGGAATGTCTGGCTGTAGTGTGGGCCCTCAGGAAACTAAGACCGTATCTGTATGGACGAGAATTCACTGTGGTTACTGATCACAATCCCCTCATCTGGCTGAACAGAGTCTCTGGGGACAATGGACGCTTACTACGATGGAGCCTGGCTCTGCAGCCCTATAACTTTACCATACAGTATAGAAGAGGCAGCCAACACCAAAATGCAGATGGACTGTCCAGGCAAGAGGAGCCCTGAGTCCGGTCAGCCATGCCTGTGTGTACTTAACCAGCGACCTGTAGAGGTCCCTGGTACGTACACAAATTGGGAGGGGAAGGGATTGTCATGATATGTACTTTTGCCCTGTCCTGTATTTGAATAATATGCCATTTGATGTATGTAACTGTTCTCTGGTTTCTATTAGCTGTAATTCATGTATTTTCTTGGCTGGGAGTTCACCTGTAACAATGTGTCTCCTTCCCCCAATACTTGAAGCCCTAAGCTATAATGTAATTAAGCTTTGTCAACATCACTAGTGGAGGAATAGCCATTCTTCCTCACAGCAGGTGGCTAGTCAAATGTACATATTACATAGACTGCCTGGAGCCCACCAGTCTAGAATCTTCTGGTGGACCCAACCATTGAATAGAAGGTGTGACCCCCCTTCATGGGCGGATCCCAGGAGCTCAGACAATCCATTCTTATTTTGAGATCAGATGTGAGTTGATCCTTGAAGGAGAAGGAGTGGGGATTCTTAGCTGAGGCAAGACCCCACGCCCATCTAGGACTGTGGAAGCGAACGGGGCGAGACTTGAGCTGAGTACATATCTCGTCGTTCATGAGATTGTTTTGGGATCCCTTGGACTAATTGTGGACTATTGCTTTGTTACCTGGCACAAGGATTATCGGGAGGTGCCCCCGAACCTGTTCCATTGGACTAATTGTGGACTCTGTAGATCTACCTGCATGTGTTGTTCCAGCGTTCTTGATAATAAATCTGTTGAATCATCCCTCGGCCTGTTGTCCCTTCTTGCTCTGCCGTACACCCCGTCACACAGCCCCATATCATCAATGACTGTGGAAATTTGCATGTTCTCTTCAGGCAGTCATCTTTATAAATCTAATTGGAACGGCACCAAACAAAAGTTCCAGCATCATCACCTTGCCCAATGCAGATTCGCGATTCATCACTGAATATGACTTTCATCCAGTCATCCACAGTCCACGATTGCTTTTCCTTAGCCCATTGTAACCTTGTTTTTTTCTGTTTAGGTGTTAATGATGGCTTTCGTTTAGCTTTACTGTATGTAAATCCCATTTCCTTTAGGCGGTTTCTTACAGTTCGGACACAGACATTGACTCCAGTTTCCAGTTCCCACCCATCCGTTCCTCATTTGTTTTGTTGTGCATTTCCTGTTTTGGAGACATATTGCTTTAAGTTTTAAGTTACGTTTTGACGCTTTGATGTCTTCCTTGGTATATCAGTATGTTTGCCTTTAACAACTTTCCCATGTTTATGTTTGGTCCAGATTTTAGACACAGCTGACTGTGAACAACCAACATCTTTTGCAACATTACGTGATTATTTACCCTCTTTTAAGAGTTTTGATAATCCTTTCCTTTGCTTCAGTTGACATCTCTTGTGTTGGAGCCATGATTCATGTCAGTCCACTTGGTGCAACAGCTCTCCAAGGTGTGATCACTCCTTTTTAGATGCAGACTAACGAGCAGATCTAATTTGATGCAGGCCTTATTTTTGTGTATGAAAATTTAAATATTGTGATTCCATAATTCTTCCTCAGAATTGAGTGATTCCATAATTTTTCCCTATGCTTGGTTAAAAAAGTAACCATTACTGACTACCACATTTTGTGTTCTTGATTTCTTTTAGTGTTTTTTACAGCCAGAAAGTTGCCATTTGAAATGACTTTAGTTTTGTGCCATGTCAGTGATCTGTTTTTTTTTCTACAAAATTAAACAAATGAATGAACATCCTCCAAAGCCGGTGATTCCATAACTTTTGCCAGGGGTTGTACCTGATCTCCTCATTCAAACTGGCTGCTTTATAAATAGTCACAGAACACGGATGTAATAGAAGGAACAAAAAAGTTTCCTCAGCTGGTGTAGCAGAATATGATTTTTTCTTCTGCTTCAGTTCTGCTCAGTGCTCAGTTGTAAACCCTTTCTGCTCAGTTGGCCGCCCTCTGTGCCCTACGCCCTGTTGTGTACCTGTCAGGTGGACCGAGAAAAATGGGTGTACATTCAGACTAAGGCCGGCCTCACACTCAGCGTTGAAAAATACGGTCCGTAATTTACGGCCGTAATACGCGTCAAAATTAGAAATACGGTGATCCGTAAGAACTCCGTAGGCAAGGTGTGGTCGCGTATTTTGCGCATGTAATGTTGCGTATGTAATCTGTATGACCACCGTAATGCGTATTTTTCACGCAACCTGACAAAATGGACATTTAACGGTTTTGGCGGCTGAAATTGATTTAAATTACCCTCATCAACCCTATTTAAGGCCTCTACAACAGGTGTCTCACTCCCATATGGTCATTTTGTGGTTTGTCAACTGTTGGAGTGTTGTTGTATCATTTGGACCATGTCTGACCACCTGCAGTTCACCCCAACGCAGCGGGTTTTGTTTAACTGGCTATTGTCTCGTCGGTTTGGCCACCCATACCCTGTGATTGTGGATCTGCGAAGGAGGAGCAGAAGAATGTGGGTGCATCCTCTTCTGACTAAACGCCTCACTAAAGGCCATTTTCATCGGCTATATACAGCTCTGCGGGAACATCCAGACAAGTTTTATCTCTACTGTCGCATGTCTATCCAAACATTTGACAGATTGTTGGAGATCTTACGCCCAGGAATAACATTTCAGGACACAAGGCTGCGCAAAGCTATCTCCGCTGAGGAGCGTCTTCTCCTCACGTTACGGTATGTATTCTACATCCTCACATACTATATGTTGATGATGTTTTTTTTTTTTTTTGGTTTGAATCTGTTTTCGCCCGGAGTATGTATACATTATGTCCCAAGCAGATGTGACAAAGTGACGTAACTGTTATAGTTAAGCCCCTTAAGGACATTTTTCCCTTTCCAGCGTTAATCTAGTATCAGACAAATGTAAGTATGATTGTGTTTATTCATGTTTTGTGTTCACTCTTGAAACAGACCTGATTTTCCTTTTTTTTTAACTTACAGATTTCTGTCCACTGGATTGTCCTTTGCGGGTCTCCACCTTGAATTTTTGATTGGCCGGTCCACCAATTCTGGCATTGTGCGGTTAACTTGTCGCCAAATATGGGATAGACTTAAGGACCTTGTGATGCCTGAGCCAAAACAGGCTGATTGGCTAAAAATTGCCCGTGGGTTCCAGGTCAATTGTGACTTCCCAAACTGCAATGGAGCACTGGATGGGAAACATATTAGGGTACGTAAGCCACCGAACTCTGGCTCCCAATTCTACAACTATAAGCAGTTTTTCTCTGTAGTTCTGTTAGCTGTAGTTGACAGTAACTACAGGTTTATAATTGTAGACATTGGGGCCTATGGCCGAACTGGAGACTCTAGGGTCTTCAATTCGTCTATAATGGGTCGGCGGCTACGTGAAAACCAGTTAGACCTCCCACCACCACAACAACTCCCAGGCTCCACTGCAGAAGCACTGCCTTTTTTTTTGTTGGAGATGAGGCCTTCCAACTCACCAGACACATCATGAGGCCTTATCCCCGGCGCAACCTGGACCACCGTCAGAGGATATTTAATTTGCGCCTTTCTAGGGCGCGCAGACTGGTGGAGTGCGCCTTTGGTATTCTGGTGGCCAAATGGCGTGTCCTACAGACTGCCATATAGCTCAGTGGGACTACAGTAAATGAAGTCATCAAAGCATCAGTAATTTTGCACAACTATACCCGCATACATGATTGCTTCTCAGATGGTAATGAAGAACACATGTTGCGTAGTGTAATTAGGCCAACACCACATGTCCCTCCTCCGCGCCGTCCCCTTTCTGGCATAAAAGTTAGGGATGTATTGACCAATTATTTTGTTTCTCCTCAGGGTTCTACTCCCTGGCAAGATTATGCTGTTTCTCAGTTGTGATTTCATTATGTTAAAGATATGTTTGTGAAATGTACTATTTTCATCCACTGAAAAAGTACTGTGTGTGTTTGGTTTCCTTACTGACCATATGTTTGTTTTTTTTTCTGAATATGTGTTTGATGCAAAAATGATGACTCCACAAACATCAATTGGCTTGGTTGATAACTTTTTACTAACATAGGAACCCTTTTGGTGAACCTTTACACCATATTTAAGGCATATGGTTTGTATCAACCTTTTTTAGGGGTTGCTTTCGAACAAGGATCCACGACAAAGTGGAAATGGTGACCAAAAAACAACATTAACATGGTAGCCAGCTACCAAAATAAAAACAAAATAAACCTGCCAAAAAAAAAAATTACAGATCCCTGTAAGTTGGTGGGGAAGATGTTGACAGCTCTTGGTCCTGGTCAGGGGGCCTTTGTTGTGCCGATGGGAGTTCATCCTGTGAGGATGCAGTGGCTTGTGGCCCAGAATACTGGCCTTGTCCATATTGTCCAGATGTGTGGTGACCATAAGCCAATTGGCTCTGTGCATCATGCTGCCGTACAGATTGCCTTGCATCATACCCCAACCCAAAATGGCCATGTTGTCCAAACCCAGGTTGGGACCAGCCAACATCACTGGGTCTGGAGAAGTGGCCATAGTGGGATTGGGATTGTAGCCTGCCATTTGGTATTCTGATGGCCTTTGTAGATTTTGGGGTGGGAGGGGTTGAAGTGGAGGCATACGTGGAGTAGGTGCTGCAAATCCTGATTGATTCTGCTCCTGTTGAGGGAATTGAAGGCGCAAGAGGTTGGTTTGGCCAAGCTGCCTTCGCTCAAGATATTCAAAAACCTCATAGGGGTTATTTGGAGGGGTGCTTAAATCAATCAGGATTTGCATACACCCTCTCACACGTAGCCTCACCTCACCTCACGGGGAAGGGGTCTAAGGTAACGGGCAAGGATGCGGGCAAAGGCCTCCTCTCCATCATCCGTGGCTGCCCTGGCCAAATAATTGAGGACCCCAGCATCAACATCACTTCTTCTGGCTTCCAGCTCTCTCCTTCGGCGGGATCTCTGTAAAGGCCCAGCTGCCTGTGGGGATGACACCAGTGGGCCTGTAGGGCTGCTGCTCTGGCCATGGTCCTCCAGTGTTGCCGCATCATATGCTGCTGAGGGTGGTGGTGCTGCTGCTTCCTCACTTGCTGCTGCCTGCAGTGATGATGATGCTGATGGGTCCTCAAGGATGGATGCTGATGAAGACAAAGATGGTCCTGCAACCTCTTCCTCCACACTTACAGGATCTATGATAGGGTCTGATTCTGATCCGGCTTCCCTCTCTGTGAGGTTAGACTGAGTTCTGTTAATTAAACAATAAAAGGTAATTATTTTGTGGACATTGTTTAATTACACATCTGTGTGCAATATTAACACCAAAAAAACACAACCTCAGATCAGCACAACATCTCCTTCTCTACTCCCCTCTTATCTCCTATTCACACAAGAATATACAAGATTTGTCTTGTGGATCCCCACAAATGTACCAAACACTATCACAACACATCATAATGTGGCATACCATTTCAAGCTAGACTCAAACCATGAAGACCCACCTCTTCAAACAATTAGATAACATGCAGTAACAACCCATCCAACAAAACACTGCATGAACATCTCTAAACTTGCATACTACATTCTCACCCATCCCTTGTTGAAGCTTGGGATGCTTGGCGGACAGGGTCCTCTCTCCTCCAGGACCCTTTGGTAATTTATGCTTGTTTACATTATTGTTTGCACTATATTGACACATCCTTACATGGAATTTGCAATGTCATAACCCTAATCCACAAAACAGACTAAGAATTAGTTTCATTACAAATGTGTTTAGTGGTTTTTACTTACTGCCTAAGATCCAAACATCCAAAAAGGAAAGAAGGTCATAATATATGTACTTCCGCTTCTTGAGTGGGGCTACTGACCCACTCCTAGCCCGCTGCTGTCTTTCCCGTTGGTATTGGTCCCGGATGCTGCGCCATCGTGTCATAACATCATCCACTGCAATTGCATGGTCAGAAATATTGTTCAATATCATTCTGAACATAGCTTATTCCAGTTGTCAGTCATGTTTTGTTTTTTTGTGTAAATATTTGGTATAGCACCAGAATTTCCATGGTGAGACAGATGATAAAGGGGTTACATGCAGAGGTCTATATATCGGCCACAGTTACTAACTTTACAGTCACAGACTGGTTGAGAGGGGAGAGAACCCTGTTCTTGCAAACATACATTATGTAAGATAGGATATGATAGGAAAGGAAAATGCCTTGTGCAATAATGTGACTAATGTGAGAAATTATGTCAAAATAAGACGAGGGACAACACCCCTCTGGACGGGGTATGAGGCCAAGAAAATATTTAGCAGGGCAAGATCAAGATGAACTATGTCCAGAAACACTTTTGCATGTTACTCAGCTTTATAAAATGCCAAAAATGGCCATAAATGACATATAAAGATAAAAAAGATTGCTCAAGTAATCATGTAGGGAAAGCATCTTGTAAAGTTAAATCTTGTGAATACATGAGTGTACTTACATAGACTTGTCTGCTCCGCACGTGGCCGTTGGGCATAATCAGGGAATAGTAGCCCACAGATGGCCCTCCAAGCTGCCTCTTTCCTGGCCCGGTTAGAATAGTTAGGATCCCGCTGGCCCCATATTTCAGGCCTTTCTTGGACCAGGATGAGGAGCATATCCACGTTGATTATACTGGCCATGCTGCTTGGAACTCTGTGGAGGCGAGCACCAGACTTCCGGGATGTCTGTGTGGCTTTTTGAGCTAATTAGCATGTCTGAGATTCATGGTTGAGGGCTTGGCTCAATTCCTTGCACCTGGCGATGTCTGGAGTTGTCTGGCGTATTTCACGCAAGTCACACTGTTGGTCCGTGTGTAATCCGTATATTTCTCGCCCCCATATACTTTCATTGGCGATTTTTTTGTGCAATACGGTGACAAACGCAGCATGCTGCGATTTTCTACGGCCGTAGAAGGCCGTATAATACGGATCCGTAAAATACGGCAGGTAGAAGCTTGCCCATAGAGATGCATTGTACCGTGTGTAATCCGTATTTTCTGCACCTCTCTTACGTCCGTAAAACTCGATAGTGTGAGGCCGGCCTAAGGCTGAAGAAACACTAGCGATTTTAAAATTGGTCCAATTTTGATGCAGGAGAGTCGGACGACTGTAATGCAAGTGTCATGCGAGTGTCATGCATTTTTTATGAAAGTACAATCCGATTTTTCACAACTAGCATCCGATTTACATCCAAATGCAGTGCGATTGCTATCGGACTGCAATGCGATTTTAACATGAGAATTTACATAGAGAAATTCTCTAAGTCATTTTCAAGTCATTTATTTACAAAAAGAAATATTCTTCAAAACATAGATAGATAGATAGATAGATAGATAGATAGATAGATAGATAGATAAATGGAAAGATAGAAGAAAAGCCAGCAATTCATATGCGGGTTCAGTAAAATCACACTGACAGGTTACAATAGAATAGATAGAATAGATATATACACATAGAATGTATACAGGGCCGCTTTTAGGCAAAGTGGGGTCCTAGGCAAAGTTCAAAATGGGGCCCCAAATGCTAACATATTGCACATCACACAGAAGCATTTTGGTTGTATTTACATGCGCTGAGATCAGGCCGCTAAATGAGTTTGATCGACAATATTGAAATCGTTCAACGCTTGTTTCCCGGCCTCTTTCCACCATCTGAGAAAGAATTATGGGGACAGAATGATCATTAATAGATCACTAACAGATCACCGTATCATGTCATCAGCAGCACATCTACAGTTGACACTGGCGATGTGCTGCTCAGAACAATGATTTTTGTTCTGGCCTAAACAATCCAATCACTTGATGAATATGCAGCATTTTGCTTGTTTAGTATAATACACCCCATAGTCCTCCATATATTATAATGTGCACCACAGTCCTCCATATTGTAACATACACACCCCATAGTCCTCCATATAATATAATGTGCCCCATAGTCCTCCATATAGTATAATACATTCCCATAGTCCTCCATATAGTATAGTACACTCCTCATAGTCCTCCATATATTATAATGTGCACCACAGTCCTCCATATTGTAAAATGCACACCCCATAGTCCTCCATATAACATAATATGCCCCATAGTCCTCCATATAGTATAATATACTTCTCAGTCCCCATATAGTATAATACACCCCATGGTCCTCCATATATTATAATCTGCACCACAGTCCTCCATATTGTAAAATGCAAACCCCATAGTCCTCTATATAACATAACATGCCCCATAGTCCTCCATATGATATAATACACTCCTCAGTCCTCTATATAGTATTATACACTTCCCATAGTCCTTCATATAGTATAATACACCCCATAGTCCTCCATATATTCTAATGTGCACCACAGTCCTCCATATTGTAAAATGCATATCCCATAGTCCTCCATGTAACATAATATGCCCTATAGTCCTCCATATAGTATAAACCACTCCTCAGTCCTCCATATAGTATTATACACTCCCCATAGTCCTCCATATAGTATAATACACTCCTCATAATCCTCCATATATTAAAATACACTGCTCTGTCCTCCACATAGTATAATACACTCCTCATAGCTCCATATAGTATAATGCACCGCCATAGTCATCCATGAAGTACAATTCACTTCCCATAGTATAATGCACACCATAGTTCTTCATATAGTATAATGTATTCCCCAGATGTAAACCTTTCTCAAGCAATGAATATGTACACATGACAGGTACATTATAGGGTGCAAATAATTACAATCTTTTAGAATAATTACATTAGAAAGAGCATGTCAAGTCATACAAAATGACATACAAAATGTGCAAAATGTGACCCATATCAACTGATATAATATAAAGTGCAGTGCCGTAAAGTGCATATAACAGACAATGTACAAAAAGCATTTACATATCAATTGGCAATCAATTCACAGCTGTATTCCATTAAAAATCATCGTTTCCATGGCTTGCCCCATTCAAAAAATATAGATACATGCGCCGTCCGGCGTCCTGCACTCTCCTGTGTGCATGTCAGGAAATAGTATTCCACCATCTTATCTACTGGCACGGCAATAGAACATGCTGCGTATGTCTCAAAAGCAGGATTGTCTCAAGCGTCATCCCACATCTGCGCAGAGATCTCTCAGTGCGATAACATCACCATTTCACCTATGGGCACATTTACCACATAAAGTCCTTTATTTGAAAGAAGCACGCAGACTCCTTATTATTCTTAAAGGGAACCTGTCACCCCAAAAATCGCGGGTGAGGTAAGCCCACCGGCATCAGGGGCTTATCTACAGCATTCTGTAATGCTGTAGATAAGCCCCCGATGTTACCTGAAAGAGGAGAAAAAGACGTTATATTATACTCACCCAGGGGCGGTCCCGCTGCTGGTCAGGTCAGATGGGCGTCTCCAGTCCGCTGCGGCGCCTCCCATCTTCATCACAAGACGTCCTCTTCTGATCTTCAGCCACGGCTCCGGCGCAGGCGTACTTTGCTCTGTCCTGTTGAGGGCAGACATAGTACTGCAGTGCGCAGGCGCCGGGCCTCTGACCTTTCCGGCGCCTGCGCACTGCAATACTATCCTCTACCCTCAAGAGGGCAGAGCAAAGTACGCATGCGCCAGAGCCGTGGCTGAAGATCAGAAGAGGACGTCTTGTAATGAAGATGGGAGGCGCCGCAGCGGACTGGAGACACCCATCCGACCTGACCAGCAGTGGGACTGCCCCTGGGTGAGTATAATATGATGTCTTTTTCTCCTCTTTCAGGTAACATCGGGGGCTTATCTACAACATTACAGAATGCTGTAGATAAGCCCCTGATGTCGGTGGGCTTACCTCACCCGCGATTTTCGGGGTGACAGGTTCCCTTTAATTAAACCATACTTACAATCACACCTAATTCCTGCAAAGCCCTCGATCTCCTGTGATAAAAGTAAAATAACAAAACAACAATATACCATACCTGTCCGTCGTTCTGTCCCACGCAGTAACCTGCGCTCCCTCACAGACTGAACTGCGGTGAACTCTGGACTATGGGAAAATGCACTGTCATTTTCCAACGGTCCACAGTTCAACGCAGTTCAGGCTGTAAGGGAGCATAGCTTCAGTGTCTTCAGCATCTCATTCACCAGTGGTTTTCAGCCAGAACGGTCACCTCTTGGCACCGGACAAGTTGAAACCTGTATATTCCCCAGATATGGATTACTGCGTGGAACACAACGAAGGACAGGTATGGGTATATTGTTGGTTTGTTATTTCCCTTTTATTACAGGAGAACGAGGGCTGCGCAGGAATTAAGTGTGGTTGTAAGTATGGTTTAATTAAGAATAATAAAGGAGTCTGTGTATTTCTTTCAAATAAAGGACTTTTTTCTGGATGTCTGTGTTTTCTTACATTATGACTATGGGGCGTCTTATTGAAGCCTCTCTATTACTAACCTTGGGGCTTGATGTTACCTGAGTGTATCCGTAAGGAATTTGCCGGTCCCCTCAGTAATGCCCTCTCCTACTTTCTTGTGACCCCTCCTGAGCACTTTATGTACATGTATTATGCACCCGTATGTTTTGTGTGTAATGTAATGAAATGTAATATATGTGCTGTAATTGTAATACCTGTATTGTGTAAGTTCTCCTTTAATGACTATGTATAGAGTCAGAGACAGAAATAGTTAAAATAGGGGCTGGTACAGTTGCAGCTAGGAGGAGAGAGGAAGCTGTTGTTTCCTCAGAACTGCCTAGATATGTTGGCCAGGGCAGATGTGTATTACACATGGGGCACTGCCAGACCGCCTGGACAAGAGAAGTCTGTGGCCCCGGACTCCAAGGCCTCAGAGTTGCTGGAAAGGACTCAAGAGGGGTCTACAGGACTAAACAGGACTAAGGACTGCAACACAGGCCCCAGGACTCTGGAAGGGCCCCTGCCGAAGGGGTCTCAGGTGCCCAGATTGCATCACGTGGACTAATGCAGATCTTCGGCTGCTGCAGCTGCTGTGGAAACGGCTGTAGAGAGTGCAGGGAGAGATCAGGAAATCCAGTGCTGTACTCTTCATTCTTTTCCATCCTTGTTCATTAAATGTTATTCCCTGTTGGACAACAGTTGCCTCATTGGACTCTATTTCGCCTGGACTACCATGGCCGGAGGAAGAGAAGGTAACCTTTGGGGAAAAGCTGTGTTGGTCCCGTGTATCTATGTCCAAGGGACCAGGGGTGCTCACTAGCCATTTGCTCAGTGGACTCTGTCTATAAACTGTGCCTTTAAATAGCTCAGCCACAACTATTCCCCGGTCGCCCTTGTTACACTTGATGTAGTCGGCAGGACGGACCCCCGCAGCCTAAAGACTGATGGATGGAATATGTGAGACTTGTGACTTCTGAAATGCTGTCTGCTGTGAGAGACTTAAAGATGGCGGCCGACTGTGATTTTGAAGTGTCCGCCTTAGAAGAAATAGAGATGGCAGCTGACAGGACTGTGAATCTGAAATATGTGATGTGCTGCCTGAACTGGAAGAGATGGAGCTATCGGTTGACAGCAATCCTGAGATGTGTGACACTCAAATTGGGACTTGTGATGTGTTGCCCGCCATGACAGGATTGCAGATGGTGGTTGTTGTGGACTTGGAAATGGCGCTGACCCCCGAAAAGTTGGTGTCTGTTGGCGCCAAAATTGAAGAAATTGCCACCTTTCGAATTTGGCACCAGAAGAGAGAAGGCCATGCCCCGCTGTGAGAGATGCCCCCCTAAATGGGTGCGAGCGAATTAGGAGCTGCTGTCCTTGGAGCATGATCAAGAGAAACAGATTGAGCAGCAAGGAATGACCCCACCCACGAATGTGGCACCCAAAGGAGCTAGCCAGCATGCCTGCAAAAAAGACGCCATTGCCGGCTGGAATGTAGAGGAGCAGTTCTACCGCAGTGGCATCGGCTGCCAGGAATGGAGGCGCTCCATGGTCCTGATGGAGGCTGGCATGAAGTTTGAGGCCTGGTGGTCAGAAGAATTGGAGGATCAACCCCCATTTCAGCAGCTGAGTCAATGAGCAGTGGAGAGCAAAGAGCCTGCTGGACTAAAGGAGCCAGAAGGAGCGTGAAGGACATTAGAGGCTGCACTGAGGGGGATCATTGCGGTCACCATGACTGGCACCTGCGGCCATGCAGGAAGACTGTCACCAGACACAGCGGTGGTGAGTAGGAAGTTTCCTTTCGAACGACCTACTGCCCCGGCCGCTGCCTCTTCACCCTTTGTGCTTGCTCCCTGTGCATGCCCTGTCTCCCGACTCCACCGTTGTCCCCGGTATTGGTGGTGCCTGTTTCCTCCCAGCCTGCACCCTTTCTGTCCAGCACTAGCGGTGCGTACGTGGCAGGCGGGGCTCAGTGGATTATTATACATTTATATAGCGCAATTTATTCCATGGTGCTTTACATGTGAAAAGGGGCAAATATAGACAAGCACAATAAACATGAGCAATACACAAGTACAGAAGGAGAGAGGACCCTGCCCGTGAGGGCTCACAGTCTACAGGGGATGGGTGAGGATACACTAGTAGAGGGTAGAGCTGGTCATGCAGAGGTTCAGCAGACTAAGGATCACTGCACATTGTAGGCTTGTCGGAAGAGGTGGGTCTTCAGATTCTTTTTGAAGGTTTCCGTGGTAGGCGAGATTCTGATGTTTTGGGGTAGAGAGTTCCAGAGTATGGGTGAAGCACAGGAGAAGTCTTGTATGTGGTCGTGGGAAGAAGAGACAAGAGGGGAGTAGAGAAGGTGATCTTGAGAAGATCGAAGGTTGCATGTGGCTAAGTACCGGGAGACCATGTCAAAGATGTATGGAGGAGACAAGTTGTGGATGGCTTTGTATGTCATAGTAAGGGTTTTGAACTGGAGCCTCTGCACATTAGGAAGCCAGCGAAGGGCTTGGCGGAGAGGAGAGGCTGGGGAATAATGGGGAGACAGGTGGATTAGTCGGGCAGCAGAGTGTAGGATGAATTAGAATGGTGCCAGAGAGCTAAAGGGGAGGCCAGATAGTAGGAGGTTGCAGTAATCGAGACGGGAAATGATAAGGGCCTCCACTAGCATTTTTGTGGTTTCATGGTCAAGGAAAGCACGGATGTGGGAAATATTTTTGAGTTTGAGTCGGCAGGAGGAGGCAAGGGCGTGGATATGAGGCTTGAAAGAGAGGGCAGAGGCGAGGATCACCCCGAGACACCGAGCATGCGGGACTGGGGAAAGTGAGCAGGCATTGACATTGATAGAAAGGTTTGGTGGAGGGGTAGAGTGAGAAGGGGAAAGATGATAAATTCTGTTTTGTCCATGTTCAATTTTAGAAATCGAGCAGAAAAGCTGAAATAGTAGACAGACATTGTGGGATTTTGGTGAGTAAGGAGGTGAGGTCGGGTCCAGATAGGTAGATCTGCGTGTCGTTGGCGTAGAGATGATATTGCAAACTGTGGGATTCTATGCGCTTTCCCAGGCCGAAGGTGTAGATGGAGAAGAGCAGGGACGCTAGGACTGAGCCTTGGGGAACATCGACAGATAGGGGGCAAGGCGAGGAGGTGGTGTGGGAGAGGGAGACACTGAATTTTTGGTCTGTTAGATATGATGAGATCCAGGATAGGGATTAGTCTGTGATGCCAAGAGATGAGAGAATCTAGCAGGAGGGAGTGATCCACACTGTCAAAGGAAGAAGACAGGTTCAGGAGAAGGAAGTAGTGTCACTTGCTCTTGGCGGTTAGTAGGTCATTGGTGACTTTAGTTAGGGCAGTTTCAATTGAGTGATGCAATCTAAAGCCAAATTGTAACTGGTCAAAGAGGGAGCAGGAGGAGAGGTAGGAGGACAGTTCAAGATAGGCATACTGTTCCAGTAGTTTTGAGGCATAAGGGAGAAGAGATATTGGATGATAGCTAGACACAGAGGATGGGTCGAAGGAGGGCTTTTTGAGGATGGGTGTGATCAAGGCATGCTTGAAGGATGAGGGGGAGACACCAGTTGTGAGTGAGAGGTTGAAGAGGTGTGTTAGGGTTGGGATGAAGACTGTGGTGAGGTTAGTGATGAGGTGGGACGGGAGCAGGTCAAGTGTGCAAGTGGTGAGATGTGATCTTGACAGAAGGGTTGATAGCTGATCTTCTGTCATGGTGGAGAAGTTAGTTTTGGAGGAACAGGGTTGAGCAGCTAAGAGGGGCATTGGGGGTGTGGGCCAAAGCTTTCTCTGATTTTATCAATCTTCTGCTTAAAGAAACAGGCAAAGTCTTCAGCAGAAATGAGAGGAGAGGGAGGAGGTGTTGGGGGATGGAGTAGAGAATTGAAAGTGTTGAAAAGCTGTTTAGGGTTGAGACAGGGAGGATATGAGAGATGAGAAGAAAGTTTGTTTTGCGGCAGTGAGTGTGGACCTGAAGCTGGTGAGGGACTGCTTGTATGCTATAAAGTGCTTGGCAGAACGGGATCTCTTCCACCTCTGCTCAGCAACCCTGGAAGCCCGTCTCAGTTCTTTGGTCAGGCTGGTCAGACAGGGCTGCCTGTTGATTGTATGAGTTTTGCTGTGCATGAGGGGGGCGGCCGAATCAAGTGCTGCTTTTATTGTGGTGTTGTATAAAGTGGCAGCAACATCTGTGTCATGTAAGGAAGTTATGTCTGAAAGAGGGAAAAGGGACTCAGATAGTGAGTGTAAATTATGGTATTTGAGATTTCTGCGAGAGTGGGTGAGTTTGTGGAGTGGGGGTTGCACACTTGGAGAGGAGAGTGAAGAAAATGTCAGTAGGTTGTGGTCAGACAGGGGGAGGGGTGAATTAGTGAGATTAGTAAGGCAACAGAGGCGGGTGAAGATAAGGTCCAGCGTGTGGCCATCTTTGTTAGTGGCCGTAGAGGACCACTGAATGAGGCCAAAGGAGGCAGTCAGTGATAAAAGTTTAGAGGCAGCTGAGGTGGAAGTGTCAATGGGGACATTGAAGTCACCCATGATGATAGTGGGGATATCAGCAGAATGGAAATTAAATAACCAGGTGGTGAAGTGGTCAAGAAAGGTGGAGATGGCTAGCTCTGGTGGGCGGTAGATGACAGCCAGCTGGAGGTTGGAGGCGGAGTATATGCGGATGGAGTGTACCTCAAACAAGGGAAGAGTAGCAGAGGGTGGTAGCGGAATTGGGGCAAAGGAGCAGGTATCAGACAGGAGCAAGCCAACTCCTCCACCACATTTATTGCTGGGGCGAGGGGGGGTGTGAGAGAGATGCAATCCGCCATAAAAAAGTGCAGCTGGAGAGGCTGAGTCAGAGGGGGTGAGCCAGGTTTCAGTGATGCCAAGGAAGGAGAGTTTGCTGGTGATAAAGAGGTCATGGCTATATGAGTTTGCTGCAGACAGAATGTGCGCTCCATAGTGCTGCAGGTAGTGGGACAGGGGGAAATGGGGGCTGGATGAATGGGTGTTATTATTATTATTTATTACTATAGCGCCATTTATTCCATGGCGCTTTACATGTGAGGAGGGGTATACATAATAAAAATAAGTACAATAATCTTGAATAATACAAGTCACAATCGGTACAGGAGGAGAGAGGACCCTGCCCGCGAGGGCTCACAATCTACAAGAGATGGGTGAGGATACAGTAGGTGAGGATAGAGCTGGTCGTGCAGTGGTTTGGTCGATCGGTGGTTACTGCAGGTTGTAGGCTTGTCAGAAGAGGTGGGTCTTCATGTTCTTTTTGAAGGTTTCGATGGTAGGTGAGAGTCTGATATGTTGTGGTAGAGAGTTCCAGAGTAGGGGTGATGCGTGCGAGAAATTTTGTATGCTATTGTGGGAAGAGGAGATACGAGGTGAGTAGAGAAGGAGATCCTGTGAGGATCGGAGGTTGCGTGCAGAAAAGTACCGGGAGACGAGGTCACAGATGTATGGAGGAGACAGGTTGTGGATGGCTTTGTATGTCATGGTTAGGGTTTTGTACTGGAGTCTCTGGGTAATGGGGAGCCAGTGAAGGGATTGACAGAGAGGAGAAGCTGGGGAATAGCGGGGGGACAGGTGGATTAGTCGGGCAGCTGAGTTTAGAATAGATTGGAGGGGTGAGAGAGTGTTCAAGGGGAGGCCACAGAGCAGGAGGTTACAGTAGTCGAGGCTGGAGATGATGAGGGCATGTACTAGGGTTTTTGCAGATTCTTGGTTGAGGAATGTATGGATCCATGAAATGTTTTTGAGTTCAAGGCGGCAGGAAGTGGAAAGGGCTTGGATATGTGGTTTGAAGGAGAGATCAGTGTCAAGGATTACCCCGAGACAGCGAGGTTTTGGGACTGGGGAGAGTGGGCAGCCCTTTACTGTAATGGATAGGTTCGTTGAGGGGTCATGTGAGATGGGGAAAGATGATGAATTCTGTTTTGTCCATGTAAAGATTTAGAAATCTAGTGGAGAAGAAGGATGAAATAGCCGATAGACATTGAGGGATTCTGGTTAGTAGGGTGGTGATATCTGGTCCAGAGATGTAGATCTGTGTGTCGTCAGCATAGAGATGATACTGAAAACCGTGAGATTCTATGAGTTGTCCCAGGCCAAAAGTGTAAATGGAGAAGAGCAGAGGCCCTAGAACTGAACTTTGCGGGACTCCGACAGATAGAGAGCGAGGTGAGGAGGTGGTGTGTAAGTGGGAGATGCTGAATGTCCGGTCAGTTAGGTATGACAAGATCCAGGATAGGGCCAAGTCTGTGATGCCAAGGGATGAGAGGGTCCGCAGCAACAGGGAATAGTCCACTGTGTGAAAGGCAGAGGATAGATCCAGAAGGAGGAGGATAGAGTAGTGTTGCTTGCTCTTCGCGGTTAATAGGCCATTGGTGACTTTAGTTAGGGCAGTTTCAGTGGAGTGGTGTGACCGCAAGCCTGATTGTAAGTGGTCGAAGAGGGAGCAGGAAGATAGATGGGAGGAAAGTTTAAGATGGACGTGTTGTTTCAGTAGTTTTGAGGCATAGGGGAGAAGTGATATAGGGTGATAGCTAGAAACAGAGGATGGGTCAAGAGAGGGCTTTTTGAGGATAGGTGTGATTGAGGCATTTTTAAATCTGGAGGGGAAAACACCAGTTGTTAGTGAAAGGTTGAAGAGATGGGTTAGGGTTGGGATGAAGACTGTGTCGAGGTTTGGGATGAAGTGGGAAGGGATCAGGTCAAGTGCTCAGGTGTTGAGATGCAATCTTAAGAGTAGAGTGGAGAGTCAATCCTCTGTACTGGTGAAGAGGTTGGTTTTGGAGGTGGTGGGCTGGTGAGTTGGGAGGAAGGGCTCTGGGGGTTGTCTACTAAAACTGTCTCTGATGTTCTCAATGACGTTATTCGGGGAGTGATCTGGGAAAAGAAGCAGCAAGAGTGCTGCATTGTCAGAGAATTGAAGCGCCCTGGTGCCGGAGCTGTAGCTGGCCAGATGACCAGTGGTGTGGTTCGGCAACTTAACCTGGCCAAAGGATATGGATTCATTCAGGAGGCCCAGACCGGAGAAAAGGTCTACGTGAACGCTGGGTCCCCATAGTTCCCCTTCAACTACAGGACCATGTTACTTTTGATAAGGAGCAGGGACACCGAGGGCCATATGCAGTGGCTGTACAGAAGACCTCCAAACGCAAGGGCGACCTACTGCAGGGGACCCACATGGTGAGAGGCTGATTGGTGCAGCTGAAGGTCCTACAGCTAAGCAGGAGAGAGTGGCACCTCGGAGCAGTGAGGCAGCCACCAATGTGTCAGCGGAGCAGGAAGCTCCAGGAAGCTCCAGGAAAAGTGAGGACTCCTTCTCCAGTGGGTCCTCATCGCAGGTGTATGTGGTGGTCCAGGGGCCACATGAAGCCCACTATGCAACTCAGCGGCCATGAACAGACTAAGTGGCCCCTTTAAGGAATTGATGTTAATTGGTGCCAGTTGCATACAGCAAATATGAGGGACATTGTCCTGAGAGGACAATGGACCTTACATGGCAGCCAATGACAATGACATTTGTAGTGGCCATCCGTGGATGTCCATATTTGTTAGTTTTCCCCCTCCTCCCTCTTTTGTTTATACCCGTTGATGTTCCCCCTGCTACATCACGGGACCAGGACCCTATGGGCCTGGTAGCGGTGGTCTTCGGATTTGGCTGCTGGACTGCATGTTCCTGAACTGTGCCCTACTTCAACCCTTGGACTAGCCCCATGTTTATAAAAGTAGCCCATCACAGTTAAAGGGCCAATGATCTGCTGAGAGGAGGGAGGGGGGAGACTGTCCTCAGAAGGACCTGGGTCATCTGAATCCCTACACAGAAGGACTGATAGGTCTGAGTGAGGCCCACTTCAAAGATTGGGGATGCCCAAGTTAAAGGGATGACCGGCCAATATAGGACTGCGTGTGCTTTACAAACTGTGTTCTTTGTGCATTTTGCCCAAGTTGCCATGTCCAGGGACGGCCATGTTTAAGGAGGGGGGAGTGTAAAGATTTGGCCGGTCCCCTCAGTAGCGCCCATTCCTCCTTTCTTGTGACCCCCAAGCACTTTAAGTACATGTGTTATGCACCCTTATGTTTTACTAGATTCTAAAGAATCGGGAGTCTAGAATCCATATATACTTTATTTATTCAAATGTAAGAATAATACAATTAATAAATAATAGTAAGAAAGAACAAAAAATGGCTGCACTCACCAGCTCTTGACAAAAGTTCAAAATTGGTGTGAAAATGTCACTGAACCACTTCACAACTAAATATATATAGTTTTGGTAAATGGTATTATCATTTTTTTGACGAAATTCGGCAGGAGCTTGAAGAGCAACGTCACTGGGCCCGCCTCCACGCAGTAGAAACTTGCTGTGAGGTAAAAATTCAAAAATCACACCAAAATGGCGGGCGGAGTGTGTCACAGTACGGCACGTTTCTGATTGGTCGCTCGCAGCAGGCGGCAACTAATCAGACACTGGACACTGTTGACGTCACTTATCTCCGGACATTAGCTCCGGACATTATCTCCGCACATTAGCTCCGGACATTAGCTCCGGACATTAGCTCCGGACAAAGCCACGGAAGTTGGCACAAATTGCAGGAAGTAGTATTCTAGGCAATTAATCTCCGGACATTAGCTCCGGACATTAGCTCCAGACAAAGCCACGGAAGTTGGCACAAATTGCAGGAAGTAGTATTCTAGGCAATTATATATTAGATGTGTAATGTAATGTAAAGTATGTGCTGTAATTGTTATACCTTGTATTGTGTAAGTTCCCCTTTAATGACTATGTATAGAGTCGGGGACAGAAATAGTTAAAATAGGGGCTGGTCCAGCAGCAGTAGAGAGGCTGGACTTGCAGCCACAAGGAGAGAGAAAGCTGTTTTTTTCCTCAGAACTGCCCAGATATTCAGAATTTTAATTTATCTTAAGTATTTTTGCACACGTGACCACCACATCAGCAGGAAGCCACTGGCTGACACTGTGCGCTACTGAAGAGGAATGGATTCTCACCGCTCTCGGCGATGAATGGTCCCGGTTAGTATTCTGGCAGCTGTGCTCTGCTTGTGAGCAACACATGATGTCCCTGCTATGCGCTGCTTACAAGCATTAAGCAGCTGCTGGCACCGGAGCAGGATGCTGCGACTGTGAGGGAGTGGAGGAAGGTAAGTGTAATGCTGTTGTTTTTTTAAATCTTTACTGATGGGGCCATGCATACCAGGAACGGGATGGGGCCAATTATAAAAGAAAAAAAGGATTGGACCAATCATACCAGGAACAGAATGGGGCCATATATACCAGAAAAAGAATGGGATCAATCTTACCTGGACCTTGATGGGTCAATCATACCAGAATAAGGATGGGACCAATGAAACCAGGACCGTGATGGGGCCAATTATACCAGGATAAGGATGGGGCCAATCATACCAGGACTGGGATGGGGCCGTGTATACCAAGATCGGGATGGTGCCAATCATTCCGTGATAAGGATGGGGCCATGTGTATCAGAATGGGCATGAGGGGACCATATATAACAGGATAGGGGATATTAAGTACAGAATTGACCATTTTTTTGCCTCAATTTTTTTTCCTAATTTCCTCCTCTAAAACCTAGGTGCGTCTTATGGTCCAGTGCGTCTTGTAGTCCAAAAAATGCGGTAACTTATAAAAACTGTACAGGAGAAAAAACAACTTTGAATGTTCTAAAAAAATCAAATAAGGTTCTACTCACATTTTCTTTCTCCTAACAACCAAGCACAGATTATTCAGCTACTCTTTTAGTCTCTTTTTTTAAATACAACTGGCACCTTATCGCTACTGCTAATCTGTGACTACAGTAGTCATTTGTAATCTTACTGGCATCACGGCTCTAATTGTTGATGGCTGATGCCAGTATTATGTCACTAACTGGCTTCAACGATCACCTGGCATCTGCATATAAGCAAAGACTGGGAGCAGCATTGGAGGGACACAGTGGATTGATGACAGAGTAGATGGGCAGTGTCATTTTTGTTTTTGCTGCTGCTGTCTATACAGTTTATGTAAGTTCTTAATTCAATTTCCCATTGAGGTAATTTGGTTTAACGCTAAAATGACCAGGGGTATTTGAGTTTTTGAATTTCCGTTTTGTGCTTGCTCCCATTCTTCCTAGAGCCATAATTTTTTTTATTTTTTGGTCAATATGGCCATATGAGGGCTTCTTTTATGAGGGACACATAATTTTGAATGTCACCATTGATTTTAACATATCATGTACTGGAATATGGGGAAAAAATTCCAAGTGCGGTGAAATTGCAAAAAAAGTGCAATTCCACAGTTGTTTTTTTTTTTTGTTTTACCATGTTCACTAAATGCTTAAACTGACCAGCCATTATGGTTCTCCAGGTCATTGTGAGTTTACAGGCACCAAACATGTCTAGGTTATTTTTTGAGTGGCGAAAAAAAAATTTGAAATGTGTTTAAAAAATAATGGCGGAAACTGTAGAGTTTACATTTTTGTGATCTGTGGCTTGGTGAGGACTTATTTTATGTGCACAGAGCTGTTGTTTTTATAGATACCACTTTTGGCATTTTTTATTTTTTTCTCGTTATGCAGTTTAGCAATTGGGTTAACTTTTTTTTTATATTGATTGAGTGATTCTGAATGCGGCGATACCAAGTATGTGTATATTTGATTTTTTTATTGTTTTTTTTTTAATGGGGCGAAAGGGGGTGATTTGAATTTCTATATTTTTTAAATATTTTTAAAAACATTTTTTTAAACTTTTTGCATGCTTTAACCACTTCATGGTGTAGTGTTTCCCTTACTTCGGGTCATGGGGGGACACTCGCTTTGCACGGGAATAATGCATACAGGCACGTTTTTTCCACAAAAACAGTCTATTCCGGTTTATTAAACGTCATAAACCATAACACAAACAGTTCATCATTTATATCAATGGAACACATTAACCACCGATAGTCTGTTCCATTGGCAGATCCGTGTCTGCCTGTAACCCCTTGTTACCAGGAGTTACCTTACAGGAGCTCCGGCTCCACACACTGACTCAATTTCCAGTGCTGGTTTACAGGGAAATTGCCTCACTGGAATCACCGTCCTTGTGACCAGGGCACCTCGGATAGTCCAGACCCACAGTAGGAACTGTAGCTTCCCCAACACAGAAACCATCCCAGGCTCTGTAGATGCAGCCTTTCCATGCGCTTCCAGGAAGACCAGTCACAGGCACTTCCAACACACAGGCCATCAGTCCATGATCTTACCAAGTGCTTACAGGACTCCAGTCCATCCGTGGACAATCCAACACTCTGACCATTCCAGGACTCACACTCTTACCAGGTGCTTGCAGGACTCCAGCCCATCCCAGGACAATCCAACACCCTCGAGCATTCAGTCCATAGCCTCAGCAGTGCATCCAGGTCTCCAGCCTACTTCAGGACAATCCAACACATAGGCTAATGCAGGACTCACGGTCTCAGTGCTTCCAGATCTCCAGCCCATACCAGGACAAACTGGAGCGCCCCCAGACACAGGGCCACAGGTTTCTCAGTACCGGTCCTCTCTGGCTCAGTTCTGTGGATGTCACGGTGGCTGGACCCGGTCCGTGACCCTGCTAAGGGGCGTCCAATAAAAGGGATGATGAAAGTCAGCTAGTGCTTCGTGACGCCACCTGTGGTATTCGGCCAGGGAGACCGACGCTGCTTGGGGTCCACTGGGGTTATGTGATGGCAGCTAGATGGTATACCTTCCCACAGGTGAAGTATGTCCCCAGGGCTTCCCGATAATGTAGATGGCAATGGTGTGAGGTGCAGTCAATAACGAGGACACAGGATTGCAGTCTCTTTACCTCTTTAGTGAAGGCTTCAGGATCCTCAATCCAGAGCACTGTTAACAGGGCTGTCTGAGACCGGCCGGTCCGAAGGCACATCCAGAGTCCCCTTTGCAGGTGGAAATCGTGGCCTACCACTAGCGCCTGTGTGTTGTAGTGCTTCCCTGATGAGCATTCAGGATAGTCCTCACAACTTCTGTTCTCGTTCTTTCTAGTTCTTTCTCGTTCTTTCTATTCTCTGTCCCCCAGGTTTGTTATGGCTAGGACGCAGCCGTTTGATGGGAAGGCTCGGAGCTATTCTGAGACCCTAGAGATGCCCCTCTCCACGTTTGCCCCCTATGTCTTCTTAGGTGATGTATGTTAGACAGCCAACCTATAATTAACTGTCCTGCGGTATTTGAAGTAAGGCATAAAGTCAGTTACTTCCTCGGTGTTCCGTTCACCGGCTACGCGCTTCAGTAGGATGTTGCTGTTCTCCGGGCACGACTCCTACTGGCTCTCCTTTGTGCTTTGATCTCGTTTCTCACTGTCCACAATATCCTTCGCTTCGTGTCCTTTCTTTAGATGCCGCCGCAGGGTAGCACAGGCGCGGCTCTGTAACGTTCTATCCTTGTCGCTAGGTGCCTGCCAGGTTCCCACGCCTGACAGGGACCCCCCTGAATCTTCCCCGCAACACCCCCTGCCACGGGATGTTGCCTAGACAAAACCCAGTCAGCTTCTGACTAACTTCCTATCCAACCCCTAGTTTTACCAGTGTGAGGAGTGGCCTAATAAATAAAACCCTTTGCTCCCCCTAGTGGCCGGAGTGTGAAGTGTACTGTGTGCTGGTGATACCTGGTCAGATGAACTCCTTTAGTGCCATCAGACGTACCATCACTCCCCTTAGTGGCAGAGCGCTACTACTGCAACGACCAGGTCTCTGGGGCGCTGCAAATCCAACACTGACATCAGGTCCACAGTCTCAGGTGCTTGCAGGACTTCTCCAAAACCAGGAGACTCCAACACTGACCCTCCAGGACCTTGCACATGGACCAAATGGATCCATACACAGGAACCACACAGGAACATGTGACCCACACCCTGGTCACATTACATACCCGTAACCAATCCCTTGGGTGGGAGTGTGGGTGTGTGTGGCTAGTTTGTCCCGCCCATCTCACATACCTAGCCCTGCCAATCTCCCATTAGAACTTACACATTTACATGTGGGACTACAGGTCCCAGACTACAACATAACTTTAGACTGACAGCGCAGAGTGTCTTCCTCTGCAACACACACACCGGCCATTCACACTACTGCTGGACTTTGTCTCATCACATTTATGCCTCCAAGCGCATCTTGAAGTGCACACACAGCGCCCCCTGGCTGTATCGTGGGTTACCGCACCACAATGCCTATTTTGACCTTAATGATCTGGCCTTTTTTTGCCATTCTGACCAGTGTCCCTTTATGAGGTAATAACTCCGGAACGATTCAACGGATCCTAGATCTGAGATTCTGAGACTGTTTTTTTCATGACATATTGGGCTTCATGTTAGTGGTAAATTTAGGTTAATAATTTTTGCATTTATTTGTGAAAAAATCAGAAAATTGGAGAAAACTTGGAAATTTTCGAAATGTTCAAATTTTGAATTTTTATTCTGTTAAACTAGAGAGTTATGCAGCACAAAATAGTTAATAAACAACATTTAGCACATGCCTACTTTACATCAGCACAAATTGGAAACAATTTTTTTGTTAGGAAGTTATAAGGGTTAAAAGTTGACCAGCTATTTCTAATTTTTACAACAAAATTTACAAAACCATTTTTCTTAGGGACCACCTCACATTTGAAGTCAGTTTGAGGGGTTTATATGGCTGAAAATACCCAAAAGTGACACCATTCGAAAAACTGCACCCCTCAAGCTGATCAAAACCATATTCAAGTAGTTTATTAAACCTTCAGGTGTTTCACAGCAGCAGAAGCAACATGGAAGGAAAAAATGAACATTTAACTTTTTAGTCACAAAAATTATCTTTTAGCAACAATATTTTTATTTTCCCAAGGGTAAAAGGAGAAAGTGGATCCCAAAAGTTGTTGTCCAATTTGTCCTGAGTAAGCTGAAACCTCACATGTGGGGGTAAACCACTGTTTGGGGGCACGGCAGGGCTCGGAAGGGAAGGAGCAACATTTGACTTTTTGAATGGAAAATTAGCTCCAATCGTTAGCGGACACCATGTCGCGTTTGGAGAGCACCTGTGTGCCTAAACATTGGAGATCCCCACAAGTGACCCCATTTTGGAAACTAGTCCCCCCAAGGAACTTATCTAGATGCATAGTGATCACTTTGAACCCCCAGGTGCTTCACAAATTGATCTGTAAAAATGAAAAAGTACTTTTTTTTATCGCAACAATTTTCTTTTAGCCTCAATTTTTTCATTTTCACATGGGCAACAGGATAAAATAAATCCTAAAATTTGTTAGGCAACTTCTCCTGAGTACACTTTTACCTCATATGTGGGGGTAAACTACTGTTTGGGCGCGCAGCAAGGCTCGGAAGGGAAGGAGTGCCATTTGACTTTTTGAATGAAAAATAAGCTCCAATGGTTAGTGGACACCATGTTGTGTTTGGAGAGACCCTTTGTGCCTAAGCATTCGAGCACCTCCAAAAGTGACCCCATTTTGGAAAATAGACCTGCAAAGGAACTAATCTAGATGTGTGGTGAGCACCTTGAACCCCCAAGTGCTTCACAGAAGATTATAATTCAGAGCAGAGAAAATAAAACTTTTTTTCCCTCAAAAATGATTTTAGCCCGCAATTTTTTAATTTCACAAGGGTAATAGGAGAAATTGGACACCAAAAGTTGCTGTCCAGTTTGTCCTGAGTACGCTGGTACCCCATATATGGGGGGAACCATGGTTTGGGCACAAGTCGGGGCTCGGAAGGGAAGTAGTAGTGACATTTTAAAATGCAGACTTTGATGGAATGGTCGGCGGGCATCATGTTATGTTTGCAGAGCCCCTGATGTGCCTAAACCATAGAAACCCCCCACAAGTGACCCCATTTTGGAAACTAGACCCCCAAAGACCTTATCTAGATATGTGGTGAGCACTTTTTACTCCCAAGTGCTTCACAGAAGTTTATAACGCAGAGCCATGAAAATAAAAAATCTTTTTTTTTCTCAAAAATGATTTTTTAGCCCACAATTTTTTATTTTCACAAGGGTAACAGGAGAAATTGGACCCCAAAAGTTGTCCAGTTTGTCCTGAGTACGCTGATACCGAATATGTGGGAAGGAACCACTGTTTGGGCACATGTCGGTGCTCATAAGGGAAGTAGTGATGTTTTGAAATGCAGACTTTGAAGGAATATTCTGCTGGCATCATGTTAGTTTTGCTGAGCCCCTGATGTCCTAAACACTGGAAACCCCTCAATTCTAACTCCAACCCTAACCTCAACACACCCCTAACTCTAATCTCAACCCTAACCCTACCCTCAAGCCTAACCCTAATCCCAACCCTAACTTTAGCCCCATCCCTAAACCTAACTTTAGCCCAACTCTAACCCTAATGGGAAAACAGGGGCATAAGGGTGACCCGCAGGGCAGGGGTGAGATACGTGGGGCACGGGTGAGATACATGGGGCAGGGGTGAGATCCACGGGGCAGGGGTGAGATATGTGGGGCAGGGGTGAGATACGCAGGCAGGGGTGAGATACGCGGGTCAGGGGTGCGATCCGCGGGGCGATCGATGGGGCAGGGGGTGATCTGCAGGGCAGGGGGTAGATCTGAGGGTCGGGGGGTGATCCGTGGGGTGGGGGAGATCCACGGGGCAGGGGGAGATCAGCGGGGAAGGGGGGCGATCAGTGGGGCAGGGGGGTGATCTGCAGGGCAGGGGGGCGATCAGTGGGGCAGGGGGGTAATCAGTGGGGTGGGGGGGCAATCGGCAGGGCGGGGGGTGATCAGCGGGGGCTCACAGGCACGAGGGGGGGCAGGAGGGGGCTAAGGAGATGCAGCATGGAGATGTAGCAGGCAGCAGCAGCAGGGGGGTGGTCAGGGGGCAGGTGATCACCAGGGCAGGGGGGAGGGAGTGGAGGTCGGGGGGTGGAATCGGATGGCGGGGGGAGCAGAGGGCAGCAGAGAGGAGTACCCGATGCAGGTGGCGGCGATCAGGCGGCGGCGGTCATGCGTCAGCGGTCGAGTGGCGGCTGGGGCAGCAGCAGAAGGGACATCTCTCTGCAGCTCCCACGGAAGGGATCAAGCTGCAGAGCGAGGGCAGCCAAACTTCCACTCCGCCCCTCCACATCTAATTGGAGCGATAGTGTCACATGGATGCTAGCTCCAATCAGATTTGGGGGGTGGTGAAAAAGTGGTCACCAGCCCGATCGTAGCCAAGGGAGGGCAAAGCCACCCCCCTGTGCTACAGTACAAGTCCACCTGTTTCTGCAGGTCATAGGTCGGGAAGGTGCTACACACAGGCGATGATTAGATCATGTGGCAGCGCTGATAGCAATTTGGCAATAACAGCCATAGATTTCTGCTGCAGACCTCTAGTTGTCATGCTGACCCATCGGTGACCCGCGATCATGTGACGGGGTCACTGATAGGTGGGATTAGCGAAGCCCTTCTTGTAAGCGTGAGTTAAATACTGCTGTCAGAGACTGACAGCAACATTTAACCAGTTAACAGCAGGCACATGTTGCAGGCACATGTCAACTTTATAGATCAGCTGTCATGTGCCCGGAAAGGTGTGGGCTCAGCACCGGAGTCTGCACCAAACAGGGGGAGTCCAATATGGATGTACTATTACGCCACATGTCGGAAAGGAGTTGAGTTAATAAAGAAAAGTGTATTAGGTGCAGCTTCAGATGCATTTTTATTTTTACAAAGCAGATCCAGTTTTTCCATTAGAATCACTAGCCTTCATAACAGTGTATTAGTGCCAAAACAGCCCCATAATTGCTGACGTCATTCACTTACAAAGTGATAAAATAATAGGCTGCCTGGTGTGGATAAGGCCAATGTGAGAATTCGCCCCCTTAGCACATTGATGCACACAGCGCATTTCACTACCTTGGTAAACTCTCATCCACTTTGCTTGTACCATGATGAATTGCGTATTACCCATGAGCATTTCCCCTCGAAAACTGCAGTCAAAACACAGAGACATGACTGATAATAGGACACAGGTTGTATTTAGTATCCCTGATAAAATATGAGTCAGTGGGGAAACAAGTGGAGTTCATCCAGTGTTTTATGACAGAATGAGACAGTAATATGCAAAAAGAAGTACGTGTTACTCATATTTATAGCGCTGCATTATCTGGAGAAAAAGCCTATTTAATAGCTATGACATTCCTCTTCCAGTGATAGATACTGTTTTCTTATTAAAGAGGGATGAAAGGGATGGTTCTCTGTGGGAATGATCGCTGCCATGTTAAAATCTATTTTTTTATGTATAGATGTGTATACAATTTATGTAACAAAATATATAGCCTTATAATATCATTACCAAAAGTATTGGCACCCTTGAAATTGTTCCAGAAAATAAAGTATTTTCACAGAATATTATTGCAATTGCACATGTTTTGATATACACATGTTTATTTAATTTGTGTATATTGGAACAACATAAAAAGATAGAGAAAAAATGTAAATTGGGCATAATTTTGCACAAAATACCCAAAATGAGCAGACAAAATTGTTGACACCTTTTTAAAATTGTGGGTAAACAACTTTATTTCAAACATGTGATGCTCGTGCAAATTCACCTGTGGCAGGTGTGGGCAATATGAAAATCACACCTGAAACTGGATAAAAAGGGAGAGGTTGAATCAATCTTTGGCACACACAGACACACAATGCAAACTAAGCACGGGGAAGAGAAAAAGAGAACCGTCTGAGGACCTGAGAACCAAAATTGTTGAAAAATATCAGCAATCTCAAGATTACAAGCCCATCTCCAGAGATCTTGATGTCCCTTTGTCCACGTTGGGCAGCATAATCAAGAAATTTACAATCCATGGCACTGTAGCTAATCTTCCTGGCCGTAGACAGCAGAGAAATATTTATGAAAGATTGCAATGCCGGATAATCCAGATGGTGGATAAGCAACCCAAATCAAGTCCCAAAGAAATGCAAGCTGTCCTGCAGGCTCTGGGTGCATCAGTGTCAGCGCAAACTATCCATTGACATGTGAATGAAATGAAACACTATGGCAGGGGACCCAGTAGGATCCCACTGCTAACACAGATAAATAAACAAGCTAGACTACAGTTTGCTAAAATGTACGTGAGTAAGCCAAAATCCTTCTGGGAAAGTGGTTTATGGACAGATGAGACAAAGATAGAGCTGTTTGGTAAAGCACATCATTCTACTGTTTACCAAAAATGGAATGAGACCTACGAAGAAAAGAATACAGTACCTACAGTCAAATAGGGTGAAAGTTCAAAGATGTTTGGTGGTTGTTTTGTTGCCTCTGGCACATGGTGTCTTGACTGTGTGCAAGGCATAGTGAAATCTGAAGATTATCAAAGGATTTAAGGTCGCAATGTGGTGCCCAGTGTCAGAAAGATGGCTTTGCGTCTTAGGTCATTGGTCTTCCATGAGGACAATAAACCCGAGAAGCACTGAGAAATGGATTGAAGCAAAACATTGGAGAGTTCTGAAGTGGCCAGCAATGACTCCAGAATTAAATCCCATTGAACACCTGCGGAGAGATCCTAAAATTGTTGTTGTGAGAAGGCACCCTTCAAATATGAGAGTTCAGGAGTAGTTTACAAAAGAATTGTCTAAAATTCCAGTTGAGAGGTGTAAGAAGCTTGTTTATGGTTATAGGAAGAGATTGATTGCAGTTATTTATTTCAAAGATTGTGCAACTAAATATTAAATTGAGAGTGCAAATAATATTGTTCCGTTGATTTTGGATGTTTTGTGTGAAACTATGTCCAATTTGTGTGTATAACAAAATATCACGATTCCTCTGCTCAGAGTGTATGGGACTCTGTGATGTACAGCACTGTCATCCTATCCTGTGCTGGGGTGTGCTGAGCTATCAGTGCTTTGATTGACGGCTCGGTTTACCAATTTGAGACTGGGAGGTGCAGATATCTCCACAGGTGCTCCATGTTCTTAGTAACTGCCCTGCTATTTAGGTGAGCTATCTGACCGAGATCACCGCCAGTCAAAAGCTTGTTCTAAGCTTGTGCTCTCTAGTGTGTTTTCCTGATCCCTGTGCTGTAAGTTCTGATATTCTTCTGTTGCTGACCTTTGGACCGTGTTCTGACTACCCGTTTGTTATTGCCCCTTTGCATTATCCGTTATTTTTCTGGTATTCTGACCCTGCATATGACCTGACTTACTACTCCGTATTTCCCCTTAGTTACTACGTGATCTTTTGGTATTGACCCCTGAACGTCTGACTGCACGGATTCACGGCCTGGCCATTGTTTGTGACTGGCGTCACACAAAATATGTGTAATTTCAATAATTTTATGGGAGAAATACTTAATTTTCTGGAACAATTTAAAAGGCGTCAACACTTTCCGCCATGACAGTACAGTGTAAGGATTAGCAGGAAAACTCTCCAGCATCCAACAAAGAAGTTGCTTAAAATGCAATCATTTATTTAAGCTTCTTGTTAAAATTAATCACCAACATGTACATCCTGAAAAACAAGGTAAATTGCTCACACGTTTCAGCACGAGAGAGGTCCTTGTTCATCATCTCTTGGATGTGGATGGTAGAATGACCCCTACTAGTAAAAATCAAATTTGTTTTTTTCCTCCCCATTTTCAAAGCACTATTACTTTTTTATTTTTCCGTAAACATACGATTATGAGGGCTTGTTTTTTATGGGATGAGTTAGAGTTTTCAATGACGCTTTTCAATGTGCCATACAATATAAAAGAATACTGAAAAAAGTGTGGTGAAATGGTAAAGAAAGAACAGTTCCACCATTTTTTTTATTTGGATTTCATGGCATTCTTGGTGCAGTAAGAATGACCTGGTAAGATGAAAAATGACCAGTGCAGTTACTGAGATACCAAGCTCGCAAAGTTATAAAAAAATTTGATAAATATTAAAAAAGTTACCATTTTCTGAGACCCGTAACTTTTTTGTTTTTCCATCTATGGAGCTGTGTGAAAACTAGACATGAGCAAATTTGATTGGGTCAGGGCTTATTCGGCAGGGCTAAAGCGCTCACCAAATAAGCTGCAGAGGGAACCCGGCTACATGGATCACGCCAGCTGATCAGCTGATCGGCTCCGCAGCTGCATGTGTCATGGCTGTGTTACTGTCACAACACATGCATGGAGACACAGAAAGAAAGAAAAGAAAGGAAAGGAAAAGGAAGCGGGGGGCACAAAAAAAACAAAACCCCACAATTTATTCAAACCAGTACTTAATAGGAGGCCACATCTACTACAACATGCTGTTTTAAGCATTATTTCCTGAGAACCAGATTGCCAGGTCATTCGTCTCACTGAATAACATCCAACTCATGAAAAGCTTCGAGGTGTTGCTTTTTGGTTGCTTTTTATTACACTTTTATGTTTAAATAAAAAATGTAAATTATATAATTTTCAATACAATTATATTTTGATAGATTGTACTTTTACAGATGCGCAAATACCCAATATGTTTACTTATTTATTTTTTTTTATTTATTAATCTAAATTAAACTGGGTAAAAGAGGAGATTTTTAATTTTTATATGTTTTTAAATATTTTTTTGTTTGTAGTGCATGTTTATTCTCTTTTCGGGACCTGCATCAGCGATCCTTTCATCACTTCTTCTATATATTGCAATACCACAGTATTGATGTATATAGGTAAAATGCTGGTCTCCTATGAAACCCATCCATTGGCTAGGTTCACAAGAGTACCGAGATGGCAACCATTGCGTTACAGTAATTGCATTGCTGGAGAATCCGATAGACAACTGCAATCACAGCACTTAAATGCCACTGTCATAGATTGTGAGCGGCATTCAATTAAAGGGTTAACAGCAGTGATCAGAACTGACTCCGATCCCTACTGTAAGAGGTTGATGCTGGCTGTATCATGCAGCTGACATCCAACTTATGTGGAGTAGTCTCATATCCTGAGCCCATACATCAGCAAATGACATGTGACATATTGTACATCTCATTTGAAGTCATTTTGAGTGGTCTATATGATAGAAAATACCCAAGTGTGACACCATTCTAAAAACTGCACCCCTCAAGGTGCTCAAAACCACATTCAAGAAGTTTATTATCCCTTCAGGTGTTTCACAGGAATTTTTGGAATGTTTAAATAAAACTGAACATTTAACTTTTTTTCACAAAACATTTAATTCAGCTCTAATTTGTTTTATTTTACCAAGGGTAACAGGAGAAAATGGACGCCAAACGTTGTTGTACAATTTGTCCTGAGTACGCAGATACCCCACATGTGGGGGTAAACCACTGTTTGGGCGCATCACAGAGCTCGGAAGCGAAGGAGCGCCATTTGACTTTTCAATGCAAAATTGACTGGAATTGAGATGGGACGCCATGTTGCGTTTGGAGAGCCACTGATGTGCCTCAACATTGAAACCCACCACAAGTGACACCATTTTGGAAAGTAGACCCCCTAAGGAACTTATCTAGAGGTGTGGTGAGCACTTTGACCCACCAAGTGCTTCACAGAAGTTTATAATGCAGAACCGTAAAAATAAAAAATAGTTTTTTTCACAAAAATCATCTTTTCGCCCCCAATTTTTTATTTTCCCAAGGGTAAGAGAAGAAATTGGACCCAAAAAGTTGTTGTACAATTTGTCCTGAGTATGCTGATACCCCCCATATGTGGGAGTAAACCACTGTTTGGGCGCATGGGAGAGCTCGGAAGGGAAGGAGCGCCTTTTGACTTTTCAATGCAAAATTGACAGGAATTGAGATGGGACACCATGTTGCGTTTGGAGAGCCACTGATGTGCCTAAACATTGAAACCCCCCACAAGTGACAACATTTTGGAAAGTAGACCCACTAAGGAACTTATCTAGATGTATGGAGAGCACTTTGACCCACCAAGGGTTAGACAGAAGTTTATAATGCAGAGCCGTAAAAATAAAACAACATTTTTTTCCCACAAAAATTATTTGTTAGCAAGTGACACTATTTTGGAAAGTAGACCCCCTAAGGAACTCAGGGGAAAATGGAAATAAATACATTTTTTAAATTTTTTAATTTTTCCCTAACTAAGTGGGTGATGAAGGGGGGTTTGATTTACTTTTACAGTGGTTTTTTTTAGCGGATTTTTATGATTGGCAGCCGTCACACACTAAAAGACGCTTTTTATTGCAAAAAATATTTTTTGCGTTACCACATTTTGAGAGCTATAATTTTTCTATATTTTGGTCCACAGAGTCATGTGAGGTCTTGTTTTTTGCAGGACGAGTTGACGTTTTTATTGGTAACATTTTCGGGCATGTGACATTTTTTGATCGCTTTTCATTCCGATTTTTGTGAGGCAGAATGACCAAAAACCAGCTATTCATGAATTTCTTTTGGGGGAGGTGTTTATACCGTTCCGCGTTTGGTAAAATTGATAAAGCAGTTTTATTGATTGGGTCAGTACGATTACAGCGATATTTCATTTATATCTTTTTTTATGTTTGGCGCTTGTATACGATAAAAACTATTTTATAGAAAAAATAATTATTTTTGCATCGCTTTATTCTGAGGACTAGAACTTTTTTATTTTTTTGCTGATGATGCTGTATGGTGGCTCGTTTTTTGCGGGACAAGATGGCGCTTTCAGCAGTACCATGGTTATTTATATCTGTCTTTTTGATCGCGTGTTATTCCACTTTTTGTTCGGCAGTATGATAATAAAGCGTTGTTTTTTGCCTCGTTTTTTTTTCTTTCTTACGGTGTTTACTGAAGGGGTTAACTAGTGGGACAGTTTTATAGGTTGGGTCGTTTCAGACGCGGCGATACTAAGTATGTGTACTTTTATTGTTTGTTTTTTTATTTAGATAAAGAAATGTATTTATGGGAATAATATTTTTCTTTTTTTCATTATTTAGGAATTTTTTTTTTATTTTTTTTTTACACGTATGGAAATATTTTTTTAAACTTTTTTACTTTGTCCCAGGGGGAGACATCACAGATCGGTGATCTGACAGTTTGCACAGCACTCTGTCAGATCACCAATCTGACTTAAAGGGCTGCAGGCTTAGCAAGCGCCTGCTCTGAGCAGGCACTTGGTAAGCCACCTCCCTCCCTGCAGGACCCGGATGCGGCGGCCATTTTGGATCCGGGCGTGGAGCAGGGAGGGAGGTAAGGAGACCCTCACAGCAATGCGATCACATCGCATTGCTTCGGGGGTCTCAGGGAAGCCCGCAGGGAGCCCCCTCCCTGCGCGATGCTTCTCTGTACCGCCGGCACACCGCAATCATGTTTGATCGCGGTGTGCCGGAGGTTAATGTGCCGGGGCGATCCGTGACCGCTCCTGGCACATAGTGCCAGATGTCAGCTGCAATAGGCAGCAGACACCTGGCCGCGATCGGCCGTGCTTCCCCCGTGAGCGCGGCCGATCGCGCTGGACGTACTATTCCGTCCTTGGGAAGTAGGGCCCACCCCACATGGATGGAATAGTACGTCCAATGGCAGAAAGGGGTTAATAGCCTAGAGAGGGACTATGTGTTATGATCTGGTGGTTAGGACAAATAGTGGACCTGGTAGTTAGAGCACCAGAAAAGACCTGATAGCACATTAGAACAGGACAAGCTCTGGGAAGTGGAACCTCTGCTGACCGCAATCCCTAATCCTATCACGCACACTAGAAATAGCCGTGGAGCGCTCCTATCATGACCTAGGCGCCTCGTCACAGCCTCAGAACTAGCTAGCCCTAGAAATAGGAAAAATAAGCCTATCTTGCCTCAGAGAAAATTCCCCAAAGGAAAAGGCAGCCCCCCACATATATTGACTGTGAGTAAGATGAAATCACAAGCACAGAGATGAAATAGATTTAGCAAAGAGAGGCCCGACTTACTAAACAGACAGAAGATAGGAAAGGTCACTTTGCAGTCAGCAAAAAACCCTACAAAAAGCCACACAGAGAGTGCAGGGAAAAATACCATCCGCACCGACTAACGGAGCGGAGGCGCCCCTCTGCGTCCCAGAGCTTCCAGTAAGCAAGGCAAAATTCACATAAGCATGCTGGACAGAAAAAATAGCAAACAAGAAAAAAGCAAAGCGAAACTTAGCTTTTGCTGGAGGAAACAGGTAACCAGGAAGATCCAGGAGCGAACTAGACCAATGCTACAACATTGACAGCTGGCATCGGACAAGGATCCAAGTGGAGTTAAATAGAGCAGCCCACTAACAAATTAGCCTCGTCACCTGTAGAAGGAAACTCAGAAACACCCACAGGCATCAGAGAAAGTCCACGGACAGAACCATTCATGACCACAGGAGGGAGCCCGAAAACAGAATTCACAACAACTATGGTTATAGGACCCCCCTGGCTAAAAACATCTGCCCCTAGCCACCCCAGAAAAGGCACATCTGTAAGATGCGCCTATTCTGGCATTTAGCCTCTCTCTTCCCACTCCTTTGTAGTGGTGGGATATGGGGTAATAAAGGGTTAATGTCACCTTTCTATTGTAAGGTGACATTAAGCCAGGTTAATAATGGAGAGGTGTCAATAAGACACCTATCCATTATTAATCCAATACTAGTAAATGGTGAATAAAACACACACACATTAGGAAAAAAGTATTTTGTTGAAATAAAGACACAGGGTGTTGTAATAGTTTATTATACTCTCAATCCAATTGAAGACCCTTGTCACCTGAAACAAAGTTAAAATAAAAAATCAACAATATCCCATACCTTCCATAATTCAGTCTTTTCCCACGCTGTAAATCCATCTGAAGGGGTTACTGTTGTGAATTCTGTCGTCAAGCTCCCTCCTGTGGTCATGAGTGGTACTTCGGCTGGTTCTGTCTATGAGCTTCCTCTGGTGGATGTGAGTGGGGCTGCGGCTTCTGAGTTTCCTTCCTCAGGTAACGAGGTTAAGTCGTTAGGTGCTGCTCTATTTAACTCCACCTAGTTCTTTGTTCCTGGCCTCCAGTCAATGTTCCAGTGTTGGTCTTGCTTTCTCCTGGATCGTTCTTGTGGCCTGTCTGCCCTGCATAAGCTAAGTTTTGCTTGTGATACTTTTGTTTGCTATATTTTCTGTCCAGCTTGCTATATTGGTTTTTCTTGCTTGCTGGAAGCTCTGAGACGCAGAGGGAGCACCTCCGTACCGTTAGTCGGTGCGGAGGGTCTTTTTTCCCCCTCTGCGTGGTTGTTTGTAGGTTTTTGTGCTGACCGCAAAGCTATCTTTCCTATCCTCGGTCTATTCAGTAAGTCGGGCCTCACTTTGCTAAAATCTATTTCATCTCTGTGTTTGTATTTTCATCTTAACTCACAGTCATTATATGTGGGGGGCTGCCTTTTCCTTTGGGGAATTTCTCTGAGGCAAGGTAGGCTTATTTTTCTATCTTCAGGGCTAGCTAGTTTCTCAGGCTGTGCCGAGTTGCATAGGGAGCGTTAGGCGCAATCCACGGCTACCTCTAGTGTGGTATAATAGGATTAGGGATTGCGGTCAGCAGAGTTCCCACGTCTCAGAGCTCGTCCTATGTTAGTAACTATCAGGTCACTTTGTGTGCTCTTAACCACTAGGTCCATTGTGGTTCTGAATCACCTGTTCATAACAGGTTACATAATTTTACAAGCAGGAGCCTGCTAATGCAGTGGCCCCTGCCTGTAAAAACTGAGGAATGAATGGAAAGCAGGGGAACGTAGCTACCTAGACATGCGGTGCTGCGCCCCTTGCTGGTATAACCTCAGATGAACTCGAGTGTGAGAAAATATTCAGAAAAATTCCCATGCTCGAGTTCATATGTCACTGACATATATATACACCTATTCTATGTGTAGAAATTTATTTTAGCTATTCTATTCTAACCTGTCAGTGTGATTTTACTGTATACCGTGCTGAATTGCCGGCTTTTCTATAGAGCACCGGTGCGTATTTCTCGCAAGTCACACTGTTGGTCCATGTGAAATCCGTATTTTTCTCGCCCCCATTGACTTTCATTGGCAGATTTTTTTGAGCAATACGCTGACAAACGCAGCATGCTGAAATTTTCTACGCCTGTAAAATACGGCAGAGAAATATACGGCAGATAGGAGCTGCCCCATAGAGAATCATTGGTCCCTGTGCAATGCGTAGGTTTTGCGCCTCTCATACGTCCGTAAAACTCGCTAGTGTGACCCCAGTATAAGGCCAAATATTTAACCCCAGATCGAAAATTTCCTCCCCCACTTAGGCTTAGTTCAGACGCAGTGTTTTTGAAGCGTTTTTCAACTTTAACATTGCTTTCAACCACTACAAATGCATTCACTGGGAAATGTCATTGTAACATTTAACAACCCTAGCTGGCCATGTGGTGTGTGACACATAAGCAGACCCATCTTGTTTCATTTATGAAGGAGGGACTTTTAAAGTCACAGAGCCTATTTTTACTGGTTATCAGTTGGCATTAATCTTCTTAAAGGGCCATTATTAAACAGTGGGTCTCCTAAACTGTTGTAGCCTACGCTGTGAGTGGATGGGCTGCCAAGAATTACAATGCACCACAATACCCCTTTCATAAGATATCCAGGAGGGCCTCCTGAAAAAATGTTGCATTGAATGCAAGGCCTGCCCTGCTACATATGCACCCCAATAAGCCTTTGAACCCACATACTGGATGAGTACATGCAAATCCACTTCACAATATTCATTTTGTACTTCCGTACTCCTTTGTTTTACACATTGGCAGCAAGGTTAGCCAAGCTGCATAGTCATATGCACCCTATTACGCCTTGGAACCCACATACTGGATGAGCCCATTAAAATCCACTAGTATTTTTTAATGGTATGATTGTTCCCTCTTTGCAGAATTATTTACAGGAGAATTTGGCAATTTTATTTGCCATGTTTTTAACACTAAGGTTCAGATACGGCTTTAAAGAAGGCTAATACGTAAAATACAACGCAATTTTATTGCAAAGTACAAAATTCAAGGAATATTATGATTGAATAATATGAGTGCGTACACTTTTGTATATGTTAACAAACAAAGGTTAATAAGTACATATAAGGATTAAATACATAATATGATTACATATATACAAAGATTAACTACATACAGTATACTTACATTATCAACAAGAGACTTTTAAACATCATCCGTCTGGAATATCAGAGAAGCAACACCAAGACAGAGAACCCCTGGGAGATTCACTACACTGTATGGGCGTCCCCAATTATGCAGGTATGAGCACACTGTACATGGACAGGTACCCCAGTTTTTGCATCTGTCTAAAGGCCCCTTCACATTAAGCGACGCTGCAGCGATACCGACAACGATCCGGATCGCTGCAGCGTCGCTGTTTGGTCGCTGGAGAGCTGTCACACAGACCGCTCTCCAGCGACCAACGATGCCGGTAACCAGGGTAAACCGCGCTTAGTAACCCGATGTTTACCCTGGTTACCATCCTAAAAGTGAAAAAAAACAAACGCTACATACTTACCTACAGCTGTCTGTCCTCCAGCGCTGTGCTCTGCACTCCTCCTGTACTGTCTGTGTGAGCAGAGCGGCCGGAAAGCAGAGCGTTGACGTCACCGCTCTGCTTTCCGGCTGACCGACGCTCACAGCCAGTACAGGAGGAGAGCAGAGCACAGCGCTGGAGGACAGACAGCTGTAGGTAAGTATGTAGCGTTTGTTTTTTTTTACTTTTAGGATGGTAACCAGGGTAAACATCGGGTTACTAAGCGCGGCCCTGCGCTTAGTTACCGATGTTTACCCTGGTTACCAGTGAAGACATCGCTGGATCGGTGTCACACACGCCGATCCAGCGATGTCAGCAGGGAGTCCAGCGATGAAATAAAGTTCCCTATGGCTGCGACCTGATCCTCCATTTATTACAGGTCTATGCAGATTAGCACAGGCGCCGATGCGCCCCGCAGCCTATCGGGTAACACTATAGTAGGTTAAATCCATTGCGGCGTCTATAGTAACCTTAGAGACGTTATGGTCTCCACAACATAGACTTCGACTTCCGGTTTCCGTACACTGACGACATAGGAAGCCTCCCTCTAAACTTCCGGTATCCTGTGCTACATTAGAGGTTCTCTCTGTGGCATTTCCGACTTTCGTACACCGTGCCCTAGTAACGAATTTCCGGGATCCGCATTTTATTATTATGATCACCGGATTAAAATAATTACTTATTGACATTTTATTTAAATAATAATACAGTGAAAAATACATATCTGGGGTCCGTACACTTTAGGTCTAAACCTGAAAGTTCCGGTGTCCGTACACCAATGCATTATGGGAACTTCCGGTTTGAACAAACTACATACTGATACGCGGAAAAATAGTATCTAGGCACGGCATTAACAACAGCAGTAACCACACTTCCGGGGTCCGTACATCTTAGCTGTAAACCTGAAAGTTCCGGGGTCCGTACACCAGTGCATTATGGGAACTTCCGGTTTGAACAAACTGCACATTGATACGCGGAAAAGTAATAGCTAGGTCCGGTGTTAACAATAGCAGCAACCATTACACACCTGATGCGAATCCCCAACGAGCCCAAAGCCCAATCAACACTCTGCCTATTATATTTATACCGGCTAACCCCCTGCCCTGACACGCCTCCCGAAGAAGCAGTGCGAAACGCGCGTCGGGGCAGAGGGACGCCGAGGACTTCACCCCTGTGGCCGATTGTAAGGTAGCCTTGTTACTTTTTCACTATACCAGTCTGTTCCAAGGTTGAGATAGTGCTAACTTGAGGATTCATATATCTATCTCTTTAATGCAGAGCTACATATGTTATCTTGGTAAATCAGAGATTACTCTTCTCCATATAGTGTACTGTGACATTTGGCATACCATGACTTTTCAATATATATGTTACATGTATAACTTATAACTAGACATTATAATATGCATTTCATATAGATATTATGTATCTGTATGGAAATTTGGCCCAGGTTTAGGATGTAGCCTATGGCAATTTTTGTCCCTTGTTTCTGTATGGTCCAGTATCCCTGTATTTATATGTTGGTTTTACAAATTATATCTTAATAAAATTATTGTTTTTTACGAGTACCATGGTCAAGGTCATCCTTATTGTTCTGGTATGATCAGACCACACGTTATACTATGTTAAGTATGGTACATTGCTTCCCTGAGGGGATTTAATATATACGATTGAGCAAATTTCTGTGAATATAAAAGATTAACTACATACAGTATACTTACATTATCAACAAGAGACTTTTAAACATCATCCGTCTGGAATATCAGAGAAGCAACACCAAGACAGAGAACCCCTGGGAGATTCACTACACTGTATGGGCGTCCCCAATTATGCAGGTATGAGCACACTGTACATGGACAGGTACCCCAGTTTTTGCATCTGTCTAAAGGCCCCTTCACATTAAGCGACGCTGCAGCGATACCGACAACGATCCGGATCGCTGCAGCGTCGCTGTTTGGTCGCTGGAGAGCTGTCACACAGACCGCTCTCCAGTGACCAACGATGCCGGTAACCAGGGTAAACATCGGGTAACTAAGTACAGGGCCGCGCTTAGTAACCCGATGTTTACCCTGGTTACCATCCTAAAAGTGAAAAAAAAACAAACGCTACATACTTACCTACAGCTGTCTGTCCTCCAGCGCTGTGCTCTGCACTCCTCCTGTACTGTCTGTGTGAGCACAGCGGCCGGAAAGCAGAGCGTTGACGTCACCGCTCTGCTTTCCGGCTGACCGACGCTCACAGCCAGTACAGGAGGAGAGCAGAGCACAGCGCTGGAGGACAGACAGCTGTAGGTAAGTATGTAGCGTTTGTTTTTTTTTACTTTTAGGATGGTAACCAGGGTAAACATCGGGTTACTAAGCGCGGCCCTGCGCTTAGTTACCCGATGTTTACCCTGGTTACCAGTGAAGACATCGCTGGATCGGTGTCACACACGCCGATCCAGCGATGTCAGCAGGGAGTCCAGCGACGAAATAAAGTTCTGGACTTTATTCAGCGACCAACGATCTCCCAGCAGGAGCACAAAAAGCAACGATATCATTAACAATATCGTTATGTGTGAAGGTACCTTAAGTCATGTTTCTCCGGTCTTATATAATGATTTACACTATGTAGTAACTCTAGTTTCATCCAGCCCTTCAAGTGGCCAGCTTTCAAGGTTGTATGAAACTGAGATATCATGGCGTCATCAGACGAGGGGCCAAAAACCCCTAGAATATAAAAGCCACAAGAATTTAGATCAAACCACTACATGCAGAGTTTCATTAAACCTTAATATTTTACAATGATAAACAGGAAACATATAGAGGCTTAGAACTGTTTGTGAAGTGAATAAACAAACATTTCTCAAGATTGTGTCACTATGAGCATTGTCTGTCACATTTGTAAATGTTTTACAAGAAATGCAGCTATGTAATTGTCTGAATGCGTTCGGTATACAATATTTTAATCTGGATTCCAAATCGCCATTTGTATATTCGCCATTTGTACATTTGATGCAGCCAAAGTTATGGCTCTTAAGATTTGAAACTAATATAATGTACAAAGAAATATTTGTAATGAACTACTGACCCAAACTAACAGCATTGCTTTATCAAATTCATATGAAGTGTATTGTGTCATATGTGAGCAACCAGGCAACACAAAAAGGAGCTTTTCTAGTGAGCTCTTTAAGGTACACAAATGCTATGAAGTCTTTGCCAACAAGGATGTGGTTTCGCCAATGGGGGTACCTTTTTAAACAATATACTAATGCCATCACAGCCCCCCTTGCTCAAAATTCTGTGGCCTATAACAGTACAGAACACGTTCACCCAGGTCATGTCATCGGAGATAAGGAAGAGACATTGCAGGAAACAGAGTTAAGAAGTAGCCCAATGTAGGGGTGTGGGTCTCTGTGACTTGTAATAGAGTGCATGAGCTGACAAACAATTCCTCAATTGGGAGTCCTTTTTTTAATAAATAAAATAGTGCCATCACAGCCCCCTTGCCCAAAATTCACCGGCCTATAACAGTACAGAGCACCCAAAATTCACCGGCCTATAAAAGTACAGAGCACATTAAACCTGGTGATCTAGTGGCAGGTAAGGAAGAGACATTGCAGGAAACCAAGTTAAGTAGGCCCAATGTTGGGGTGTGGGTCTCTGAGACTTGTAATGGAGTGCATGAGCTGATAAACAATTCCCCAATGGGGGGTCCTTTTTTTAATAAATAAAATAGTGCCATCAAAGCCCCCTTGCTCCAAATTCACCGGCCAATAACAGTATAGAGCACATTCACCCTGGTCATCCAGTGGCAGCTAAAGAAGAGACATTGCTTGAGACAGGGTTAAGAAGTTGTTAGGGCTAGTGGAATGCACCAAGTAACAGGGTGATAGCTACGAGGTGCGTTCGCAGCCCGGGGTCCACCGTGCAGAGATACCTGCTGCAAGTAATGGCAGATGGACACTGAGCTCACACGTGGGTTAAACTTCACCCCACGTGAAATGAAAGCACCAGATACTTAGCCAAGGCTAATTGCCCCCACTGTCGCTAGCTGCCTGCCTGAGTGTACAGCCCCAAGGCTAAACAGACTCACACCACTTATACACAGTGTGGCAGAGTATCCACTGGCAACTGCCAAGCACAAATGATACTAGCGCATGGCCGTGCGGCCATGCAAATCTTTTATAGCTATAGCAGTTCAGGACCTTCCTAGTGGACCAATAGGAGCTGCTACAGGAGCTGAGCGTGTAACCCCCGACCCCCAATAAGAGGTTTTCCCTTGGGCATGCACAGGAGGAGAAAAGCAGGACTTAGTCCAAGGAGTGCCTGCTCACCGCCGAACAGTACTGGTTATAATATCTGGACCTGGAAGGGCAGCAGTAACCAAACGTGCAGTATCTGTCCGAGCCAGGCACTGGGACTGACGTCTCCGCTGAGCAGGCTCCACTGCGGATGGAGAAGAATGGGAGACTTGGCGGACATGGCTTGAGATTCCCCCTGTGCAGCGGCAGGAACTCGACGCCTAACAGAAGTAGGCCCAATGTAGGGGTGTGGGTCTCTGAGACTTGTAATGGAGTGCATGGCCTGGCAAGCATATGCTCATGGGGGGTACATTTAAAAAAAATATTTCATGGGGATCATAGCCACCCTTGCCAAAAATTTGACTGTCTGTAGCAGCGCGGAACACATGAACCCTGGTGATCTAGGGGTGGAAAATGATGAGAAGTGGAGGAAGGCCTTATTAAAACCTAGGCCCAATTTAAAAGGAGCGTGTCTCCTACACTTGTAATGCCAATACACTAATTGTATAGGCTGACAAACATTTCTTCAAGGGGGATACATTTATTAAAAACATACTATGGGCATCATAGACACCCTTGCAAAAAATTTGACTGCCTGTAGCGGCACAGAAGCCGATAAGCCTGGTGATCTAGTGGAGGAGACATAAAGCTAAACCATAATGAAATAAAACAAATAAATAAAAAATGTGAATCCACCGATGAAAGTAAATAACCAAAGGGGGGGAGAACACAGGTTCATAGATTTGAAGCCTGAATTTGTCCAACGAGATATGTTTGTCCCTAGTAACAGCTCAGAGACAGGTCTGTAAATAAAAATATAATATGAAAGTCTTTGAATAATTTTCTATTGTTGAGGTATACACTACCTCATTAGAGGACTGTCCAGAGATAGGGAAAATGGAAAATATAAGAATAAATGGTACTAATTGACGTACATCTCTTTTTTATTACATTTCCCCCTGTAGGAGTAACATTTGTTTTGGTTTCCAATTAGTTACGGGCATCATATTTACACCCTTGCAAAAAAAAAAAATGACTTTGGCATCACGGAATCCATTCACTCTGGTGCTCTACTGGTTGTGGATGATGAGGATGAGGATAAGGAGGAGGATAACAACAAACAGACCAAATCTGGAAGCGTATACCCATGTGTGGTTGTAAAGAGGTGCATGAGAATATACCTCCCCAAAACAGAGCATGTATTTGAGGTTATGTTTCACTGTTTTCACTTGGGCTGTACAGAAGTCTTTCTCAATCCAGCCATTGTTCATTTTTCAGTTGACAGGCGGATTTTCTTATCTGTTATAATTAAACCAGCGGCACTAAAAACCCGCTCTGACAGAACGCTAGCAGCAGGGCAGGCCAGGACCTCCAAGGTATAGAGAGCCAGTTCATGCCACGTGGCCAGCTGGGATACTCAATAATTAAAAGGCATAGAGGAATCACGGAGGACGTTTGTACGATCTGCAAGGTACTCCCTCACCATCTTCCCAAACATTGCACTTATTGTGACAGCACCCCTTGCCTCTGTGCCATCACGATGGGAGGGTGTGAGAAAACTGTCCCAGAACTTTGCCATTGTTCCCCTGCCTGAGCAGGACTGTACTTCTGTCTCTCTCGCTTGGACTCCTTGGTTGTGCGACAAATTCTGATGTCTGCTGCCAGCATTCTCACATGGGAATTTTCGAAGTAATTCTGCTGCAAGGGCCCTCTGGTACTGCAACATTTTAGTACACCTCCCTGCCTCTGGCAGAAGAGTTTGAAAGTTCTCCTTGTAGCGTGGGTCTAGAAGTGTCACCAACCAGTAATGAGTGTCATTAAAAAAATTTATAATGCGAGGGTCACGTGAAGCGCAATGCAACATAAAGTCAGCCATGCATGCCAGACTGCTAACAGGCAAGACTTCCATGTCCTCACCAACAGGACAGCTGACTATGCTGTCCTCCTCCTCCTCATCCTCCTCCCTGTCCTCAGGCCATCCCCGCTGAACAGACGGTTTGACAGCTGTGCTTGTAGTAGCATCTATAGCGCACGAAAGTAGCTCCTGTTCTTCCTCCTCCTCATTGCCTACCAATCCACGTTGAGAAGACATGAGGCTGGGCTTAGTGTAGCCCCCTGTATGGTTCCTTGCTCTATGTCCTCGTGCTCTGCCTACAATGCATCCTCTTTAATTGTGAGCAGAGAGGTTTTCAGAATGCTGAGAAGCAGGATGGTGATGCTAATTATGGCGTCATCGCCGCTCATCATCTTGGTGCAGCCCTCAAAGTTTTGGAGGGTGGTACATATGTCTGATATCCATGTCCACTCCTGAGGTCTTATGTGTGGAGTCTGAACTGAATATCGACAGCCTTGTTGATGTTGGTAGTCAACAACTGCCCTCTTCTGCTCACAAATCCTTTCCAACATGTGCAACATAGAGTTTCAGCGCGTGGGGACATCACACCACTTGTCAGTGAGCTGGAAGCTGCAAGCGCTGCTGAAGCACGGCAAGGGCGGCTGAAGCTGTTGCTGACTTTCTAAAATTGGCAGACAGATGGCGTACTTTCACTAGCAGATCCAGAAGCTCTGGGTAGCTTTCCAGAAAACTTTGAACCACGAGGTTAAGCACATGGGCCAAGCAACATACATATGTGAGCTCACCTTGCCTCAGAGCTGCCACCAGGTTGCAGCCATTGTCTTACATGACCATGCCTGGCTGTAGGTTCAGCGGTGTAATCCAAATATCTGACTGCTCTTTCAGCGCTGTCAACAACTCTTATGCATTGTGCGGTTTGTCACCTATGCAGATTAGCTCCAGCACAGCCTGTTGCCACATTGCTGAGGCAGTGCTGCAGTGCTTCCAGGCTCTGACTGATGTGTTGATTTCAGAGATGGAGGATGAAGAGGAGGAGGAGGTGCAGGAGCTGTAGGCTGTGTGGACAACCCTGATTGACGTAGGGCCAGCAATCCTCGGCGTGGGGAGGATGTGTTCCATCCCAAGGTCCGACTGGGTCCCGGCTTCCACTATCTTAACCCAGTGTGCCGTCATTGAGATGTACCATCCCTGCCCACAAGCACTTGTCCACGTGTCCGTGGTTAGGTGGACTTTCCCGGTAACAGCATTGTTGAGGGCATGCCTAATGTTGTGAGACACATGCTGGTGTAATGCCGATACAGCACACCGGGAGAAATAGTGGCGACTGGGGACCGAGTACCTTGGGACCGCCGCCGCCATCAGGTTGCGGAAAGCTTCCGTCTCAATGAGTCTAAAAGGCAATATATCGAGTGCAAGTAGAAGAGAAATGTTACAATTTAGGACTGTGGCCTGTCGGGCGTTGGCTGGGTATTTCCGCTTGCGTTCCAAAGACTGGGGTATAGACAACTGAAGGCTGTGCTGGGACAAGGACGTGGATGGGCTTGATGATGGTGCTGCTTGAATATGGGCAACAACAGGTGCAGGGCTAGAGGCATCTTCACATGCACATGTAGGGCAGCACGGTGGCTCAGGGGATAGCACTGCAGCCTTGCAGCGCTGGACCCTGGGTTCAAACCCCACCAAGTACAACATCTGCAAAGAGTTTGTATGTTCTCCCCATGTTTGCGTGGGTTTACTCCGGGTACTCCGGTTTCCTACCACATTCCAAAGACATACTGATAGGGAATCTAGATTGTGAGCCCCATCGGGGAAAGTGATGATAATGTGTGCAAACTGTAATGCGCTGCAGAATATGTTAGCGCTATATAAAAATAAAGATTATTATTATTTATTTATTATTATACACGGTGGACTGGGGATTAGCTTCTACGCAAAACAGTGGAAGAAGCAGTGGTGTTACCTGCAGACAGTGTTCCTTGAGCCTGGTGTGCGGCCCACAAAGTCGGGTGCATTGCTGCCATGTGCCTGATCATGCTGGTGGTGGTCAGGCTGGTTGTTGCGGGCATGGCAGGTGCTGCAAATGGTCTGTTTGGGGTTATCGGCAGAGTCTTTAAAAAATAACCAAACTCTGGAAGATCTAACAGTTGGAATGGCAACTTCCCTCATGTTGGTGTTACGGGGAATGGATGCACGCCTTCTGTCTGTGGCTACCACACTGCTTCTTCCTGCCTGTTGGGGGGATATGCCTCCTATGTCATCCACCACCTCATCTTCCACATCCACATCCTGCTCCTCCTCCTGATTTTCTGGCAATTGTGTTTCATCATCGTCCACCTCTTGTGACACTTTCCCACCATCGCCTTTGTGTAACCGTGGCTGGTCAAAGCTTTGGGCAGCTCTACATGCGATCTCATCTGTCCCCAATTCAAGCTGACCGGCCGAGAGTCCGGAATCTTGAAATGAAAAACTGAACAGCTCTTCAGAGTGTCCAAGTATGGGATCAGTTGTCTCAGGGCACTCGGCATGGTGGGAGGAAGGAGGATCGGGGTGAGGAATATCCAGGCCACACTCACGGCTACTCAGACTTGACCATTTGGAAGACGTGGTGGTGGTGGTGGCTAAGTAACAGGAAGCATTATCCGCTATTGAACCAACAACCGTTTCACACTGCTCTGGCTTCAATAGTGGTGTGCTGCAGTCCCCTAGAAACTGGGACAGGAAGGTTGAGTGAGAAGATGTCGATCTTTGTTGTGGCCCACTTTCACCTTGGCCACGGCCTCGTCCTCTGCATTCACCATCAGCATCACGTCCACTTCCCCGTCTCTTTCCCCTTGCCCATTTTAAATAGACTACTGCACTATTTCAAAAGCTTAACACAAAATTATTTATTTAGAACTAAATGATATCTGATGCGTATGCCTGCAAAGCTATGATTTTTCAAACACAGACACCAGGCCTCAGCCTGAGATAACAGACTGTCTTAAATTTTTTGGGGGGTTTTGTAGAATTTTTTTAAATGCAGAATAGTGCTGTCAATAAGTAGAGTAACAGACAGCAAAAACAGTGGAAAACCGGCCTAAAATGCCCAAACTTGGAGCACCTAGATATATGAGGCCTGTCACGGAAATACCACACTGTATATACTGCTGTATATAAGTAGAGTCACAGACAGCAAAACAGTTGAAAACCGGCCTAAAATGCCCAAACTTTGAGCACGCAGATATATGAGGCCTGTCACGGAAATACATCACTGCCAAATATGTGGCCTGTATTTTTTAAATGCAAAATAGTGCTGTATATAAGTAGAGTACCAGACAGGAAAAAACTGGACTAATTGCCTAAAATGCCCAAACTTGGAGCACGCAGATATGAGGCCTGTTATTGCAATACAACACTGCCAAATATGTGGTCTGTATTTTTTAAATGCAAAATAGTGCTGTATATAAGTAGAGTAACAGACACCACAACAGTGGAAAACCAGCCTAATAGGTCCAAATTTGGAGCACGCAGCTATATGAGGCCATTTTTGATTTTTGGTGAATTTAAAACCCCCAAAAAAAGAGTGGCACAAGGCTACCACACAGAACTACCGTATATACTCGAGTATAAGCCGAGATTTTCAGCCCAAATTTTTGGGCTGAAAGTGCCCCTCTCGGCTTATACTCGAGTCAATGTGGGTGGCAGGGTCGGCGGGTGAGGGGGTGAGGGCGCTGAGGTATACTTACCTAGTCCCAGCGATCCTCGCGCTGTCCCTGCCGTCCCACGGGCTTCTGTGCTGCAGCTTCTTCCCCTCTTCAGCGGTCACGTGGGACCGCTCATTAGAGATATGAATAAGCGGCTCCACCTCCCATAGGGGCAGAGCCGCCTATTCATTCCTCTAATCAGCGGTGCCGGTGACCGCTGACAGGAAGAGCTGCGGCACCGAAGACCAGGCAGAGGGACAGCGCGAGGATCGCCAGGACTAGGTAAGTATAGCATATTCACCTGTCCTCGTTCCAGCCGCCGGGCGCCGCTCCATCTTCCCGGCCGGCGCCTCCATCTTCCCGGCGTCTGCGCTCTGACTGTTCAGGCAGAGGGCGCGATGACGCATACAGTGTGCGCGGCGCCCTCTGCCTGATCAGTCAGAGCAGAGACGCCGGGAAGATGGAGGCGCCGGAACGAGACGCCGGGAGCTGCAATCAAGGGAGGTGAGTATGTGTTTTTTTTTTTTATTGCAGCAGCGGCGGCAGAGATTTCTATGGGGCACAATGAACGGTGCAGAGCACCGTATATGGCACAGCAATGGGGCACAATGAACGGTGCAAAGCACCGTATATGGCACAGCAATGGGGCACAATGAACGGTGCAGAGCACCGTATATGGCACAGCAATGGGGCACAATGAACGGTGCAGAGCACTGTATATGGCACAGCAATGGGGCACAATGAACGGTGCAGAGCACTGTATATGGCACAGCAATGGGGCACAATGAACGGTGCAGAGCACCGTATATGGCACAGCTATGGGGCACAATGAACGGTGCAGAGCACTATATGGGGCACAGCTATGGGGAAATAATGAACGGTGTAGAGCACGATATGGCACAGCTATGGGGAAATAATGATCTATTTTTATTTTTGAAATTCACCGGTAAATGCTGCATTTCCACCCTAGGCTTATACTCGAGTCAATAAGTTTTCCCAGTTTTTTGTGGCAAAATTAGGGGGGTCGGCTTATACTCGGGTCGGCTTATACTCGAGTATATACGGTATGTACTGCGGAAACAGATACACCAGGAATCAGCCTGACTTAACAGACTGTATAAGGCCATGTTCACACAGTGCGTTTTTTACCGCGGAACCGCGGCGGTTTTACCGCTGCGGTTCCGCAGCTGTTTTCCATGCAGGGTACAGTGTACTGTACCCTATGGAAAACAGGACACACTGTGCACATGGTCCGGAAATTGTAAAAAAAAAGACGCGCTGAATAGCTCCCGGAAAAAAGAAGGAGCATGTCAATTCTTTTTCCGGAGCCGCAGCGGTTCTGCACCCATAGACCTCCATTGTGAGGTCCAAACCGCAGTAAAACCCGCAGATCAAAAATATATCTGCGGGTTTTACTGCGATTTGATGTGCAGAACCGCTGCAGCAGGAAGTGCGGGGAGCGGGCGGAAGTGCGTGGGCGGAGTGTGGCTGCCCCCCCTGTGTTCCGATCCCGCCCCCCCGTGCTCCGATGCCCCCTCCCCAGTGCTCCGATGCCCCCCCCAGTGCTCCGATGCCCCCCCCGTGCCCTAATCTCCCCCCCTTATACTCACCCGGCGTCCCGGTGTCTGTCCGGCCGTCTTCTCCCTGGGCGCCGCCATCTTGCAAAATGGCGGGCGCATGCGCAGTGCGCCCGCCGAATCTGCCGGCCGGCAGATTCGTTCCAAAGTGCATTTTGATCACTGAGATATAACCTATCTCAGTGATCAAAATAAAAAAATAGTAAATGACACCCCCCCCACTTTGTCACCCCCATAGGTAGGGACAATAAAAAAAAATAAAGAATTTTTTTTTTTTTTTTTTCACTAAGGTTAGAATAGGGGTAGGGGTAGGGTTAGGGGTAGGGTTAGGGTTAGGGGTAGGGTTAGGGTTAGGGGTAGGGTTAGGGTTAGGGGTAGGGGTAGGGTTAGGGTTAGGGGTAGGGTTAGGGTTAGGGGTAGGGTTAGGGTATTTTCAGCCATTTTAACCCTAAAAAAATTCCTAGAAAACACACAGACTCTGGCTAGAAAACTGCATCAAAAAAACGCATCAAAAAACGCATCAAAAAACGCATCAAAAACGGACCAAAAAAGGACCAAAAAAAGGACCTGCGTTTTCTGCCAAGAGCTGCAGTTTTTTAAAAAACAGTCAGGAAAAAAAAAGGATGGAAATCCTGAACGTGTGAACATACCCTTAATGTGTTTTTTGCTTTTGGTGAATGTAAACAAAAAAAAATTGACCAAGGCTAGCACACAGAACTATGCTATGTACGCCTGTGGAAATACGGTTGTTCAAAAACAGATACACCAGGACTCATCCTGACATAACAGACTGTATTATTTTTTTGGGGCGTTTGGATGAATTAAAAAAAAACAAAAAAAAAAAAACAGTGGCACAAGGCTAGCACACACAACTATCCTACGTATACCTGACAAACTATGATTTTAAACAGGCATCAGTCTGACAGAACAGACTGTATATATTTTTTTTTTTTTGGGGGGGGGGGTGAATTTTTGGAAAAAAGAAAAAGAAAAGAAAACTGCAACTAGGTATATAGTAAATAAGCAGCAGGAGCAGCAAGCAGTTATGGAGCTTTGGGAGGGATGCAGTGGGAGCAATGGACGCACATACAGTGCCTGCAGGCCTTGCACTGATGTGGATATGCTGTGCCCTGCCTGCCTAGCGCTGCAATCTCGGGACCCACGAATTAGCCCTAAAAAGGACTTTTGGTTTCTGAGGAGTTGTGGATTTAACAGTTGCAGACCTACACTAACTATTAAAACCACGATTCTGACCCTATCTCTGCAGCAGCTCTTCCTACACTCACTGAATCCGCAGCTGAATGCGGCGAGCAGGGCGGCGCCAGGTCTCTTATACTCGGGATGATGCTGTGCAGCCAGCCAATCACTGCATGACCACAACAAAGATGACTGCGCCATTACATGGCCTGGAAGACAATCCCTGCAGGATTGGGTCTCTAAAGTCCACCAAAAATGCTGGGTGGAGACACCAGTTACCGACGAATAGGGTTGAGCGAAACGGGTCGAACATTTTCAAAAGTCGCCGACTTTTGGCTAAGTCGGGGTTTCATGAAACCCGATCCGACCCCTGTGCGGGGTCGGCCATGCGGTACGCGACTTTCGCGCCAAAGTCGCGTTTCAATGACGCGAAAAGCGCCATTTCTCAGCCAATGAAGGTAAACGCAGAGTGTGGGCAGCGTGATGACATAGGTCCTGGTCCCCACCATCTTAGAGAAGGGCATTGCAGTGATTGGCTTGCTGTCTGCGACGTCACAGGGGCTATAAAGAGGCGTTCCCGCCGACCGCCATCTTACTGCTGCTGATCTGAGCTTAGGGAGAGGTTGCTGCCGCTTTGTCAGAAGCAGGGATAGCGTTAGGCAGGGTCCATTAACCACAAAACCGCTTGTGCTGCAGCGATTTGCACTGTCCAACACCACCCTCGGTGTGCAGGGACAGTGGAAGTTTTTTTTTTTTTTTTTTTCCCCTCAGCGCTGTAGCTCATTGGGCTGCCCTAGAAGGCTCCCTGATAGCTGCATTGCTGTGTGTACGCCGCTGTGCAAACCAACTGCTTTTTTCAAAGCACAAATCCTCTTGTTCCTTCCTTTCTGCACAGCTATCTTTTTTGTTTGTCCACACTTTTTATTTCATTTGTGCATCAGTCCACTCCTTATTGCTGCCTGCCATACCTGGCTGAGATTACTGCAGGCAGGGAGATAGTAGCTGCCTGCCATACCTGGCTGAGATTACTGCAGGCAGGGAGATAGTAATTGTAGGACATTCCCTGTTTTTTTTTTTTTTTTTTTTTTTTGGTGGGAGATTAAGATTGGCAATTTGGCATTTCTGCTAGAGTGCCATCCCTGTGTGTGCCATCTCTCTCACATAGTGGGCCATAGAAAGCCTTTTCATTTTTCTGTATTTTTTTTTGTGGGGTGTATAAATTCTCCCTGATAAAAATACAGTGGGAGATTAATATTGGCCTTTGGGCTTGTGTGCCAGTCCTGAGTGTGCCATCTCTCTCACAAATAGTGGGCCATAGAAAGCCTATTTTATTTTTTTTTGGGTTTTATAAATTCTCCCTGAAAAAAAGGGAGATTAATATTGGCCTCTGGGCTTGTGTGCCAGTCCTGAGTGTGCCATCTGTGCCAGCCCTGAGCGTGCCATCTCTCTCACAAATAGTGGGCCATAGAAAGCCTATTTATTTTTTTTTTTGGTTTTATAAATTCTCCCTGAAAAAAAGGGAGATTAATATTGGCCTCTGGGCTTGTGTGCCAGTCCTGAGCGTGCCATCTGTGCCAGCCCTGAGCGTGCCATCTCTCTCACAAATAGTGGGCCATAGAAAGCCTATTTAATTTTTTTTTTGTTTTATAAATTTTCCCTGAAAAAAGGGAGATTAATATTGGCCTCTGGGCTTGTGTGCAAGTTGTGAGCGTGCCATCTGTGCCAGTCCTGAGCGTGCCATCTCTCTCACAAATAGTGGGCCATAGAAAGCCTATTTAATTTTTTTTTTGGTTTTATAAATTTTCCCTGAAAAAAGGGAGATTAATATTGGCCTCTGGGCTTGTGTGCCAGTTGTGAGCGTGCCATCTGTGCCAGTCCTGAGCGTGCCATCTCTCTCACAAATAGTGGGCCATAGAAAGCCTATTTAAATATTTTTTTGGTTTTATAAATTCTCCCAGAAAAAAAGGGAGATTAATATTGGCCTCTGGGCTTCTGTGCCAGTCCTGAGCGTGCCATCTGTGCCAGTCCTGAGCGTCCCATCTCTCTCACAAATAGTGGGCCATAGAAAGCCTATTTTTTTTTTTTTTTGGGTTTTAGAAATTCTCCCTGGAAAAAAAAAGGGAGATTAATATTGCCCTTTGGGCTTGTGTGCCAGTACTAAGCGTTCCATCTCTCTCTCTCTCTCAGTCAGTGGGCCATAGAACGCCTATTTTTGGTTTTATTTGTTTTCTAAATTCTCCCTGAAAAAATCATTTTATTTTATTTGGTTTCTAAATTCTTCCTGATAAAATCATATTTTTTTTATTATTTTTTTTTCTAAAGTCTCCCTGAAAAAAAAAAAAAAAACAGTGGGAGATTAATATTGGCCTTTCTGCTTGTGTGCCAGTCTTGACTCCTGGGTGCGTCATCTCTCAGTCAGTGGGCCATAGAACGCCTATTTTTGGTTTTATTTGTTTTCTAAATTCTCCCTGAAAAAATCATTTTATTTTATTTGGTTTCTAAATTCTTCCTGATAAAATCATATTTTTTTTATTATTTTTTTTTCTAAAGTCTCCCTGAAAAAAAAAAAAAAAAAACAACCAAAAAAAACAGTGGGAGATTAATATTGGCCTTTCTGCTTGTGTGCCAGTCTTGACTCCTGGGTGTGCCATCTCTCTCTCTCTCTCTCTCTCTCTCTCTCTCTCTCTCCAATTGTGGTCCATAGAAAGCCTATATTTTTTTTCCTTGATTTGGGTTCTAAAATCTACCAGAGAAAATAACTACATCAATCATTGGTAGAAAAATATTGGCCTCTGGGTTTGTGTGCCACTCCTGACTCCTGTGTGCGTCATCTCTCAGTCAGTGGGCCATAGAACGCCTATTTTTGTTTTTATTTGTTTTATAAATTCTCCCTGAAAAAATCATTTTATTTTATTTGGTTTCTAAATTCTTCCTGATAAAATCATATTTTTTTTATTATTTTTTTTTCTAAAGTCTCCCTGAAAAAAAAAAAATAAAAAAACAAACAAAAAAAACAGTGGGAGATTAATATTGGCCTTTCTGCTTGTGTGCCAGTCTTGACTCCTGGGTGTGCCATCTCTCTCTCTCTCTCTCTCTCTCTCTCTCCAATTGTGGTCCATAGAAAGCCTATATTTTTTTTCCTTGATTTGGGTTCCAAAATCTACCAGAAAAAATAACTACATCAATCATTGGTAGAAAAATATTGGCCTCTGGGCTTGTGTGCCACTCCTGACTCCTGTGTGCGTCATCTCTCAGTCAGTGGGCCATAGAACGCCTATTTTTGTTTTTATTTGTTTTATAAATTCTCCCTGGAAAAATCATTTTATTTTATTTGGTTTCTAAATTCTTCCTGATAAAATCATATTTTTTTTATTATTTTTTTTTCTAAAGTCTCCCTGAAAAAAAAAAAAAAAAAAAACAAACAAAAAAAACAGTGGGAGATTAATATTGGCCTTTCTGCTTGTGTGCCAGTCTTGACTCCTGGGTGTGCCATCTCTCTCTCTCTCTCTCTCTCTCTCCAATTGTGGTCCATAGAAAGCCTATATTTTTTTTCCTTGATTTGGGTTCCAAAATCTACCAGAGAAAATAACTACATCAATCATTGGTAGAAAAATATTGGCCTCTGGGCTTGTGTGCCACTCCTGACTCCTGTGTGCGTCATCTCTCAGTCAGTGGGCCATAGAACGCCTATTTTTGTTTTTATTTGTTTTATAAATTCTCCCTGGAAAAATCATTTTATTTTATTTGGTTTCTAAATTCTTCCTGATAAAATCATATTTTTTTTATTATTTTTTTTTCTAAAGTCTCCCTGAAAAAAACAAAAAACAAAAAAAAAAAACAAAACCCCCCAAAAAATGGGAGATTAATATTGGCCTTTCTGCTTGTGTGCCAGTCTTGACTCCTGGGTGTGCCATCTCTCTCTCTCTCTCTCTCTCTCTCTCTCCAATTGTGGTCCATAGAAAGCCTACATTTTTTTTCCTTGATTTGGGTTCCAAAATCTACCAGAGAAAATAACTCCATCAATCATTGGTAGAAAAATATTGGCCTCTGGGCTTGTGTGCCACTCCTGATTCCTGTGTGCGTCATCTCTCACTCAGTGGCCCATAGAAAGCATATAGTTTGTTACATTTGTTTTCTAAATTCTCCCTGCAAAAATCTATTTTTTTTTTTTTGGGGGGTTTCTAAAGTGTTCCTGAAAAAAATAAAAATAAAAAAAAAATAATAGTGTGACATTAATATTAACATTTGTGCTTCAGTGACAGTCCTGCGTGTGGGGCATCTCTCTAATTTGCAGCCACCAAAAAAAGAGTGTGTAACATTGGGCCTGATTTTCGCTGTGGTCTCACCAACCTGTAAAGGGGTAGCTAAATCATACTGAAGTTATAGCTCACCGTGTAAGTTGTGTGACTGCAACAAATAACGTTAGTTTGGTTACGTTTTTAAAACAATGAGGAAGTCTAGTGGAAGAGGTCGTGGCCGGGGGCGTTCATTGTCAGCTGGTAATGAGGGTAGTGGTAGTGGTGGAGCATCAGGTGGTCGTGGGGAAAAAAATATTGCACCTAAGTCTGGAGCTGTGGAGCCAGGTTCGTCGTCCGGCTACACAAGGCCTCGAACGCTCCCTTTTCTGGGATTAGGAAAACCGCTTTTAAAGCCGGAGCAGCAAGAGCAAGTTTTGGCTTATCTTGCTGACTCAGCCTCTAGCTCTTTTGCCTCCTCTCGTGAAACTGGTAAAAGTAAAAGCAGCGCGTCGTTAGTGGATGTTCACGGTCAGGGACAAGTCACTTCCTTGTCCTCTTCAGCAAAAACAACAACAGAGAAGAATGCAGCAGGCGACACAATGGGTTACTCCATGGAGCTCTTTACACATACCGTCCCTGGCTTAGAAAGTGAAGCAGTTAACAGTCCATGCCCATTACAAGTTGAATCTGACATGGAGTGCACTGACGCACAGCCACAGCCAGACTACTATGCTGGTCCTTTGACTCAGACCACAACATTGCCCTCGCAGGGTGCTGATCAAGAATCAGACCCTGATGAGACTATGTTGCCCCATCACGAACGCTATACCACCGAACGACACGGTGACACAGACGAAGTTGCGCAGGAGGTACAAGAAGAGTTATTAGATGACCCAGTTCTTGACCCCGATTGGCAGCCATTGGGGGAACAGGGTGCAGGCGGCAGCAGTTCTGAAGCAGAGGAGGAGGAGGGGCCGCAGCAGGCATCAACATCGCCACAGGTTCCATCTGCCGGGCCCGTATCTTGCCCAAAACGCGTGGCAAAGCCAAAACCTGGTGGAGGACAGCGTGGCCATCCGGTTAAAGCTCAGTCTGCAATGCCTGAAAAGGTATCCGATGCTAGAAAGAGTGCAGTCTGGCATTTTTTTAAACAACATCCAATTGATCAGCGCAAAGTCATCTGTCAAAAATGTTCTACTTCCTTAAGCAGAGGTCAGAATCTGAAAAGTCTCAATACTAGTTGCATGCATAGACATTTAACCACCATGCATTTGAAAGCTTGGACTAACTACCAAACGTCCCTTAAGGTTGTTGCACCCTCGGCCAATGAAGCTAGTCATCAACGCAACATCCCTTCCGGCAGTGTAGGACCACCATTTAGCGCACCACCTGCTGTATCTGTGCAGGTATCTTTGCCAGGCCAAAGCAGTCAGGGTCAGGGAATCACCAGTTTCGTAGTAGGAAACACTGCATCTAGGGCACCGGCGGCAACAATACCATCTCCCACCGTCTCTCAGTCTGCCATGTCCACCGGCACCCCCGCTAGTTCCACGATCTCCAGCTCTCCAGTCCAGCTCACCCTACATGAGACTATGGTTAGAAAAAGGAAATACTTAGCCTCGCATCCGCGTACACAGGGTTTGAACGCCCACATAGCTAGACTAATCTCGTTAGAGATGATGCCCTACCGGTTAGTTGAAAGCGAAGCTTTCAAAGACCTGATGGACTACGCTGTACCACGCTACGAGCTACCCAGTCGACACTTTTTTTCCAGAAAAGCCATCCCAGCCCTCCACCAGCATGTTAAAGAGCGCATCGTCCATGCACTCAGGCAATCTGTGAGCACAAAGGTGCACCTGACAACAGATGCATGGACCAGTAGGCATGGCCAGGGACGTTACGTGTCCATCACGGCACACTGGGTAAATGTGGTGGATTCAGGGTCCACAGGGGACAGCAAGTTTGGGACAGTTCTGCCTAGCCCACGGTCTAGTAAACAGTTGTCTGTAGCCGTTCGCACCCCCTCCTCCTCCTCCTCCTCCTCGTCCTCCTGCAGAAGCAAGAGCTCGTCCACAGACCGCAGTCGCACAAACACTCCATCCGCACCTGCCACTGTTGCACACCAGGTCTCCCATTATGGGGCAGCTACTGGCATACGTCAGCAGGCTGTATTGGCTATGAAGTGTTTGGGCGACAATAGACACACCGCGGAAGTTCTGTCCGAGTTCTTGCAGCAAGAAACGCAGTCGTGGCTGGGCACTGTAGATCTTGAGGCAGGCAAGGTAGTGAGTGATAACGGAAGGAATTTCATGGCTGCCATCTCCCTTTCCCAACTGAAACACATTCCTTGCCTGGCTCACACCTTAAACCTGGTGGTGCAGTGCTTCCTGAAAAGTTATCCGGGGTTATCCGACCTGCTCCTCAAAGTGCGTGGACTTTGCGCACATATCCGCCGTTCGCCTGTACACTCCAGCCGTATGCAGACCTATCAGCGTTCTTTGAACCTTCCCCAGCATCGCCTAATCATAGACGTTGCAACAAGGTGGAACTCAACACTGCACATGCTTCAGAGACTGTGCGAACAGAGGCGGGCTGTTATGTTTTTGTGGGAGGATACACATACACGGGCAGGCAGTAGGATGGCAGACATGGAGTTGTCAGGTGTGCAGTGGTCGAAGATTCAAGACATGTGTCAAGTCCTTCAGTGTTTTGAGGAATGCACACGGCTGGTTAGTGCAGACAACGCCATAATAAGCATGAGCATCCCCCTAATGCGTCTGCTGATGCAAAGTTTGACGCACATAAAGGATCAGGCGTCTGCACCAGAGGAAGAGGAAAGCCTTGATGACAGTCAGCGATTGTCTGGTCAGGGCAGTGTACATGACGAGGTACCGGGCGAAGAGGAGGTGGAGGATGAGGAGGATGATGGGGATGAGTATATTTTTAATGAGGAAGCTTTCCCGGGGGCACGGGAAATTGGTGGCGTGGCAAGGCCGGGTTCTGGTTTTTTGAGGGACACAAGTGACGTAGATTTGCCTGCAACTGCCCCTCAACCAAGCACAACCGCAGATTTGACAACGGGAACTTTGGCCCACATGGCGGATTATGCCTTGCGTATCCTCAAAAGGGACACACGCATTACAAAAATGATGAACGATGACGATTACTGGTTGGCCTGCCTCCTTGATCCTCGCTATAAAGGCAAATTGCAAAATATTATGCCACATGAGAACTTGGAACTAATATTAGCAACAAAACAATCAACTCTTGTTGACCGTTTGCTTCTGGCATTCCCTGCACACAGCGCCCGTGATCGTTCTCACACGAGCTCCAGGGGCCAGCAGACCAGAGGTGTTAGAGGGGCAGAAATCAGAAGTGGCGTTGGCCAGAGGGGTTTTCTGACCAGGTTGTGGAGTGATTTTTCTATGACCGCAGACAGGACAGGTACTGCAGCATCAATTCAAAGTGACAGGAGACAACATTTGTCCAGTATGGTTACAAACTATTTTTCATCCCTTATCGACGTTCTCCCTCAACCGTCATTCCCATTTGATTACTGGGCATCCAAATTAGACACCTGGCCAGAATTGGCAGAATATGCATTGCAGGAGCTTGCTTGCCCGGCAGCTAGTGTCCTATCAGAAAGAGTATTCAGTGCTGCAGGTTCAATACTAACAGAAAAAAGGACTCGTCTGGCTACCCAAAATGTAGATGATCTAACCTTCATTAAAATGAACCACAACTGGATTTCAAAATCTTTTGCCCCACCCTGCCCGGCTGACACCTAGCTTTCCTATGAAAAGGTCTTGCCTGTGGACTATTCTGAATGACTTTTCCAATCTCGTAATTTTCTTCACCTGATTGTCCAGCATACGACATGTTTCCACCTCACGAAATGGCCAAACTCCCCACACGGGGCCGTGCTATCGCCACTTTGCGCTTGGACCCTTGAGAGTGCTGTTTGTCTGAAGAGGTGGGTGTGGCCGCTTTTGGTCGACGGCACTGCCACTGGGTCCCTCATAGTACAATAAAGTGTCTCTGGCGGTGGTGGTGCGCACCCAACGTCAGACACACCGTTGTAATATGAGGGGCCCTGTGCCTGTACCGCCGGCCACAAGACAGTTCCCCCCGCCAGCTCAAACAGTGCTCTACCACTAGCAAAATTATCTCTCACAGCTTCACCAATGTGTAGTCTAGGCGCTGACATCCTTCAATGCCTGGCACTGACAATACCATTGTTTTGACATTTTTGTTATGTTAGGCCTTCGAAGCCTGTCTGCGGTCCCTTCTTTCTACAACTACTACACTGACCAGGCCACTGCTGGCCGTGTTACCCTGGAACCAATTTAAAAGTGCCTACAGTAAGCCCAATTTTGTTATGTTAGGCCTTCGAAGACTGTCTGCCGTCACTCCTTCCACTAGACTTCCACTGACCATACACTGCTGCCCATGTACCCCTGGAACCAATTTAAAGTGCCTACAGCCAGCCCAATTTTGTTATGTTAGGCCTTCGAAGCCTGTCTGCGGTCACTCCTTCCACTAGACTTCCACTGACCAGACCACTGCTGCCCGTGTACCCCTGCAACCAATTTAAAAGTGCCTACAGCCAGCCCAAGTTTGTTATGTTAGGCCTTGGAAGCCTGTCTGCGGTCACTCCTTCCACTAGACTTCCACTGACCAGACCACTGCTGCCCGTGTACCCCTGGAACCAATTTAAAAGTGCCTACAGCCAGCCCAAGTTTGTTATGTTAGGCCTTCGAAGCCTGTCTGCGGTCACTCCTTCCACTAGACTTCCACAGACCAGACCACTGCTGCCCGTGTACCCCTGGAACCAATTTAAAAGTGCCTACAGCCAGCCCAAGTTTGTTATGTTAGGCCTTCGAAGCCTGTCTGCGGTCACTCCTTCCACTAGACTTCCACAGACCAGACCACTGCTGCCCGTGTACCCCTGGAACCAATTTAAAAGTGCCTACAGCCAGCCCAAGTTTGTTATGTTAGGCCTTGGAAGCCTGTCTGCGGTCACTCCTTCCACTAGACTTCCACTGACCAGACCACTGCTGCCCGTGTACCCCTGGAACCAATTTAAAAGTGCCTACAGCCAGCCCAAGTTTGTTATGTTAGGCCTTCGAAGCCTGTCTGCGGTCACTCCTTCCACTAGACTTCCACAGACCAGACCACTGCTGCCCGTGTACCCCTGGAACCAATTTAAAAGTGCCTACAGCCAGCCCAAGTTTGTTATGTTAGGCCTTCGAAGCCTGTCTGCGGTCACTCCTTCCACTAGACTTCCACAGACCAGACCACTGCTGCCCGTGTACCCCTGGAACCAATTTAAAAGTGCCTACAGCCAGCCCAAGTTTGTTATGTTAGGCCTTGGAAGCCTGTCTGCGGTCACTCCTTCCACTAGACTTCCACTGACCAGACCACTGCTGCCCGTGTACCCCTGGAACCAATTTAAAAGTGCCTACAGCCAGCCCAAGTTTGTTATGTTAGGCCTTGGAAGCCTGTCTGCGGTCACTCCTTCCACTAGACTTCCACTGACCATACACTGCTGCCCATGTACCCCTGGAACAAATTTAAAAGTGCCTACAGCCAGCCCAAGTTTGTTATGTTAGGCCTTCGAAGCCTGTCTGCGTCCCGTTCTTTCAACTACAACTACACTGACCAGGCCACTGATGGCCGTGTTCCCCTGGAACCAATTTTAACTTGCCTACAGCCAGCCCAATGTTAGGCCTTTGATGCCTGTCTGCCGTCACTCCTTCCACTAGGCCTCCACTGACCTGTCTATTGCTGCCCGTGTACCCCTTGAACCAACATCATTAAATATAAAAAAAATTAATTTGATTATAAAAAATAAGATCGTGTTGAGATCTCAAATGCAGACATTTTAACAATCAAAACAAACACACAACAAATATCTGGAACTGTACTACAAAGGTCCAACAGCTACAATTTCTTTCTCCTGCAAGAAGTTAACTGAAAGTTTTTTGGAGTTGTTAACACAGATATGGCATCCACCGAGTGTTGTCCTGTCGCGTCTCCTTTAAATTATTTCCAATAAGATGTTAAACTATTAATTTAATAAAATCAATAATTAAAAAAATAATTGAGTAAGTCAAAAGCACATTGCAAATAAACATTAATTACAAATCAAGAAGCATGGCGCGTCCAAGGGTGAGTAGATACCGAATAAGAATATAATCACCCTCGGACGCGCAATGCTTATTTACAACAGCCTTCCATCCTAAGAATCAGCCCTTCCGTGGTGTAGAGAGAGGTTGTGTTACACTCCAAGGTGTTCCCCAGGTTGCCTTTCCTGAGCTTCGATCTTCCGGCTCTCGTTTAGTAGCTGTTGGAAACTACGCTGCATTAGGCCTACTAATTGTGTATGGGTGAAACAGTGGCGCATCTGCGGTCCCTCCTTCCACTAGGCCTCCACTGACCTGTCTACTGCGGCCCGTGTACCCCTTGAACCAACCTAATAAAATATTTAAAAAATTAATTTGATTATAAAAAATAAGATCGTGTTGAGATCTCAAATGCAGACATTTTAACAATCAAAACAAACACACAACAAATATCTGGAACTGTACTACAAAGGTCCAACAGCTACAATTTCTTTCTCCTGCAAGAAGTTAACTGAAAGTTTTTTGGAGTTGTTAACACAGATATGGCATCCACCGAGTGTTGTCCTGTCGCGTCTCCTTTAAATTATTTCCAATAAGATGTTAAACTATTAATTTAATAAAATCAATAATTAAAAAAATAATTGAGTAAGTCAAAAGCACATTGCAAATAAACATTAATTACAAATCAAGAAGCATGGCGCGTCCGAGGGTGAGTAGATACCGAATAAGAATATAATCACCCTCGGACGCGCAATGCTTATTTACAACAGCCTTCCATCCTAAGAATCAGCCCTTCCGTGGTGTAGAGAGAGGTTGTGTTACACTCCAAGGTGTTCCCCAGGTTGCCTTTCCTGAGCTTCGATCTTCCGGCTCTCGTTTAGTAGCTGTTGGAAACTACGCTGCATTAGGCCTACTAATTGTGTATGGGTGAAACAGTGGCGCATCTGCGGTCCCTCCTTCCACTAGGCCTCCACTGACCTGTCTACTGCGGCCCGTGTACCCCTTGAACCAACCTAATAAAATATTTAAAAAATTAATTTGATTATAAAAAATAAGATCGTGTTGAGATCTCAAATGCAGACATTTTAACAATCAAAACAAACACACAACAAATATCTGGAACTGTACTACAAAGGTCCAACAGCTACAATTTCTTTCTCCTGCAAGAAGTTAACTGAAAGTTTTTTGGAGTTGTTAACACAGATATGGCATCCACCGAGTGTTGTCCTGTCGCGTCTCCTTTAAATTATTTCCAATAAGATGTTAAACTATTAATTTAATAAAATCAATAATTAAAAAAATAATTGAGTAAGTCAAAAGCACATTGCAAATAAACATTAATTACAAATCAAGAAGCATGGCGCGTCCGAGGGTGAGTAGATACCGAATAAGAATATAATCACCCTCGGACGCGCAATGCTTATTTACAACAGCCTTCCTTCCTAAGAATCAGCCCTTTCGTGGTGTAGAGAGAGGTTGTGTTACACTCCAAGGTGTTCCCCGGGTTGCCTTTCATGAGCTTCGATCTTCCGGCTCTCGTTTAGTAGTTGGTGGAAAAGTACACAGCATTAGGCCTACAAAATGGGTATGGGGTGGAGAGAGATGGTGTGTTACACTCCAAGGTGTTCCCCAGGTTGCCTTTCCTGAGCTTCGATCTTCATGCTCTCGTTTAGTAGGTGTCGGAAAGTAGGCTGCATTAGGCCTACAAATTGGGTATGGGGTGGAGAGAGATGGTGTGTTACACTCCAAGGTGTTCCCCAGGTTTCCTTGCCATTGCTTCGGTCTTCCGACTCTCGTTTAGTAGTTGTAGAAAAGTACACAGCATTAGGCCTACAAAATGGGTATGGGGTGGAGAGAGATGGTGTGTTACACTCCAAGGTGTTCCCCAGGTTGCCTTTCCTGAGCTTCGATCTTCATGCTCTCGTTTAGTAGGTGTCGGAAAGTAGGCTGCATTAGGCCTAAAAAATGGGGAATGGGGTGGAGAGAGATGGTGTGTTACACTCCAAGGTGTTCCCCAGGTTTCCTTGCCATTGCTTCGGTCTTCCGACTCTCGTTTAGTAGTTGTAGAAAAGTACACAGCATTAGGCCTACAAAATGGGTATGGGGTGGAGAGAGATGGTGTGTTACACTCCAAGGTGTTCCCCAGGTTGCCTTTCCTGAGCTTCGATCTTCATGCTCTCGTTTAGTAGGTGTCGGAAAGTAGGCTGCATTAGGCCTAAAAAATGGGGAATGGGGTGGAGAGAGATGGTGTGTTACACTCCAAGGTGTTCCCCAGGTTTCCTTGCCATTGCTTCGGTCTTCCGACTCTCGTTTAGTAGTTGTAGAAAAGTACACTGCATTAGGCCTAAAAAATGGGTATGGGGTGGAGAGAGATGGTGTGTTACACTCCAAGGTGTTCCCCAGGTTGCCTTTCCTGAGCTTCGATCTTCATGCTCTCGTTTAGTAGGTGTCGGAAAGTAGGCTGCATTAGGCCTACAAATTGGGTATGGGGTGGAGAGAGATGGTGTGTTACACTCCAAGGTGTTCCCCAGGTTTCCTTGCCATTGCTTCGGTCTTCCGACTCTCGTTTAGTAGTTGTAGAAAAGTACACAGCATTAGGCCTACAAAATGGGTATGGGGTGGAGAGAGATGGTGTGTTACACTCCAAGGTGTTCCCCAGGTTGCCTTTCCTGAGCTTCTATCTTCAGGCTCTCATTAAATTGTGGTTAAATGGAACAACTGCATTTGGCGTACTAGTTGGTTTGGGGCCTACTATCGGTGTCTGCCACTCCTTGCTGTTCTCCTGGTTTCCTGTCCTGAAATACCATTTTCAGCCTCTCGTTAAGTAGTTGTTAATGTTAGACTGCATTTGGCCTACTAGTTGGGTTGGGGCCTACTATCGGTGTCTGCCACTCCTTGCTGTTCTCCTCCACTGAACAAAGCTGTGCCGCCTGTTTACTACGGTTGCCAATTTTGAACTGCATTTCGACTACTTACTAATTTGGCCCTACTTTCTGTGTCAGCCTCTCATTCCAGTTGTCCTCCACTGCAATGCCCCCTGGTTATTCCTGTGTTACCAATTTTGAACTGCATTTAGCCCACTTTCTTCTTTGGGCCTATATCTGTGTTTCCACTTCATCGTGCCCATTGCCCAGCCAGTGATAGATGAGTCTGCTGGTACATTGACCCATAACGCAACATTCCCCGTGCACGCTACACAACAACATTGTGACCCTGCTGAAAGTCAGGTTGCTCTTCCCGCATACCATACCACCTTACACGGGGACAAAGAGGAAGGTGCAGATGAAAGTGCAGGTTCCTTCATCAGGTGGGGGGAGGAATACTAGTTGGCGACGTCACTGGCACAGGGCCTCTCATAGTACGCAAAAGTGTTGCTGCCGGTGGGAGGCGCCCCCGCCGTGCAAACACACCGCTGTACTTTGAGGGGCCCTGTGCCAGTGCCAATGCCAACGAGTGGGCCCCCCCTGCTTGCTCAGGTTCACAGCACTTGCAAAGTTGAAATACTTACCTCTCCCTGCTCCACTGCCGTGACGTGGTCCAGATTTCCTGGGCCCACTAATTACTTGAACCAGCCCTACCCCCCACAACTTTAGCCAAATGACCCCCAATTTCAAATGCCTTCCAATTATTATAAGGTAAATTACGCTTGACAAGCTTCATTAAGAAGAATGGATGGTTTTGACATTAAAATGGGCACTCTAGGTGTTTTCCTGGCCCCCACTCACTGCCGACTATGCTGCCCCATTGACTTGCATTGGGTTTCGTGTTTCGGTCGATCCCGACTTTACGTCATAATCGGCCGATTTCACTCGACCCGACTTTGGACATAGTCGGGTTTCGCAAAACCCGGCTCGACTCTAAAAAGGTCAAGGTCGCTCAACTCTACCGACGAATAATCCCGGAAATGCTCGGTGCTCGCCAAGTACACTGAGTACACTGATACAACGAGTAGTGGTGAGCACGTTTGCTCATCACTAATAGTAGGACATTAATCAGCACATCATTTTAAACCTATTTAGGTGTAGAAAATCAACCAAATGATGCCCTGCGGTGGACAGTCACTTTATACTTGCCTGCTGAAAAGAGATTAAAAGGAAACAAAAACAGCTGCAAGGGAATATTAGTAAAGGAAATCATTTGGCAGCGTCCACGTTCAGGTTAAGAATGTGTGTTACTCTGGAAGAAAATATGAATGGATCCAATCTGCTCCTTACTAAGTACTTGCATCACATGCCTTTCATTATCATTTTGTTGTGAGAAGACATATGCTATCTATGTATTTCAGTGTCACTGACCTCTGACAGCAGTGTTATTTAGCAAATGCAATACCTCATGTGCTGTATTCACATCCAAAATTACAGAGCACAAAGAGCAGCTGGATTCATTTGGAAATATACTCCATGGGGAGAAATATTACCTGCAGCACTACTAAGTAATAATGGCAACAATGACCCTTAAATTCCTGCATCGGATCATAGAAAGTTCTAAAAAGTACATTCTGCCTTAGTTGCTTACTTCCGTATCATTAAAGCGATGATGACCCTTATTATTAGCCCGAACATGTGCCAAAGCGTATTACATATAGGCATCATTTACATTTACTATAATATCACTCACAACTATAAAGCCACAATGATATATTAATGTGTGGACCAATATTTCACCGTTCAGTAGTTGCATAATAAATGTTTGGCAGATGGTCAAGCTCAGGTGTAACCTAAGTACGATATTGTGGATTAATGAATGAATTTATTTTGCTCACTCATATAGCTCCATTAATTCCACACCTCTTTACAGACATCATCACAGGCCCCATTGCGGCTCACAATCTTTATTCCCTATCAGTATGTCTTTGGAGTGTGCGAGGAAACCAAAGAACCCAGAGGAAACCCACGCAAACATGGGGAGAACATACACACTCCTTGCAGACGTTGTCCTTAGAGGGATTTGAACCAAGTACCCCTGCACTTTAAGGCTGCGTTGCTAAGTAGAGATGAGTGAATAAATTTGAGGAATTGGATTCTACTCAAATTTTATGAAAATGCACATTTTTCTGAGTCTTAAAGGGCCATCAAAAGGTTAGAATGATTTAAAAAAAATCACTCACCTAACCGCTCTACACTGAACTCTCTAGCACCTCTGTCCCTCACTGACACCCTATCGGTCCTCATTGCCTCTTCTGATCCCCACCATTCATGCTGAAGTCCCTGAACCTCTAAAAAGGAAACTGGACTCCTGACCCTGATGAGGCCTAGGAAGATTTTCCTCATGCGCACGGTCATAACTCATGATGTAGTGAACCCTCATCAGAGATGGAAGTCGAGGCTCAGTTATAAAAGTTATATAGAGGACTTCGCCCCTATGAAAATCATATAAATTGGATATATTTAATTGCCATAATTACTTTTAAAACTAATTTTATTCAATATGCAAATGAAGGGTCTTTGGTACAGGCCTGGCTTGGCCAAGAGCTTGGTGCACATTTACAGCCCTTTCAGTTTGCATACTGAGGAGTTTCCCTGACTCTGCTTGACAGGACCCTAGCTGCGGTGCTGCGCAAGTACGCTGACTATGAAGACGTCAGCGTCATGCATACCGTATGGAAGGAGGCCTCTGCTTTCATCACTCTTAACTGTCACCGATGGCTGCTCACTACACCCAAAAATGTAGCGAATGGCTCCAGAGGGGAGAAGAGGATTGGTTATGGGCTCCTCATCACAGAATAAGACAGCGCTGATATTAACCTCTTCTGACATGTAAAGAAACTGCAAAGAATTATACCGCAATGTATTAAGTGAATTACTTCCTCTAGGAAGAAATTAGTAGACAGCTTTGATGGACTGCATCCTGTCAAGTGGCTTCTTGTCGGGGCTCCTGATACAGTGCTCAGTCCATACCATCCGTCTCAACATCCGGTGCCACCTTCTCCTAGCCTATCTACAGGGAACGCCTGCGGTGATTTTTCAATTCCTCTTTTGCGTTACGTTAATGGCCAACTAAATCGCAACAATTTTACCATGTTCAATTTATGATTTTAGATTTTGACCAAATTTTATTTGAGTTCAAGTTGTAGAGTATTGACCACCAGTTCCTGCCTTGGGTGAAATGACACCTCTGTGTAAATAAGACCTGGTTTGTTTTTTGTGTGTGAATTCTTCTGTTCCTTTCCACTTTCCAGCTGTGATTTTATTTGCATTTTACACTGCATCTGAAGATCAGCTGGATTTTCTCAAGGGATCTTTTAGGGAATTACTTGCACAATGGAAACTGTTGCACTAAGATGACCAGAAACAATTGTGAGGCTGTTCAGATAATAGAACAAGCAGATTCTGGCCTGAAGGTGGAGACCCAGGTCTCTTATTTGGCTTTAGGAAGATATTCTTGGCAAATGGCTGATATTTTCTATGTGCTTTATGTATTTGTATCCACAGATATAGGACGAAGAAAGAAGATTTATTTGTTATAGTCTTCCAGCATCATTAGATAGTAGTTCTACCAGTTAATCAAATTATATAGGAATAGCAATGTGGAACAAATGAATCTTAATTCAGCGCAATACACTGAGACGTATCACCCCCTCGTGGGCTGCGGTAATATTTGGTTAAATAATCCTTGATGAATTTCATCTAGTTGCACTCGGGTAATAACTTCTCTGTAACATCTTTTGTTGCTGACATCTTTACTTCCCCCACATAATCCCGTGTAATTATTCAGCAAATATATAAAAATACTTTGTGCATCATTCTTAATCAGAAGCATAAAGGGTATATGTATTAAAATACACCATCAGTTTTGTTTCTAATTGTGGCCACAACACCCAGATCTTCTATGAACTTACAAATCCCAGTTTACATCCCCATCCAACCATGTACTGATCTAAGTTCTTGGGTCTAGGCGCCGTCGCCAAATCAAGGACACTTAGGGTATATTCACACTATAAGATCGTGCTGATTTTCCAAACGTTCAATACATTTGACTCAGTTTTCAAAAATCATGACAGAAATGGCATGGAATTTTTAAAATGAAATGAAAATCAAACCAAAATAGGACATTGCAATCTCATCATGTAAACATGCCCTAAAGTCAGCAGAACCTGACAATCTCAGTTGTCAGATATCCATATTAAGGGATCTAGGAAACCAATAAATAGAAATAATTAAATTAAGAATTTCTAAGGAGCTGGACCACCAAAACCCAATAGAAAAGGGTCAATAAAGGAATTTCAGAAGCCTACAACAAACTTGGGTGCTTTGATATAAGACTTGTGTACAGCTGAAGCTAGTAAGGTCTGTGATGGGAAGGAAGTACAATAAAGCTACGTTTCTAAGGTGCATAATTGGAGAATTTTTCATGTTATACAGAAAGCTAGGATAGGACCCAATTTGTAGAAATATGAGGTATAGCAAAAAAAATTAGGTATAAAATATAACTTTTAATTGTTAATTATTAAAATAAGTAAACAAAGTGCTAAGTGCTAAAAAAGATGTAAGAGGCAACAAAGAGGATACTGGTTATGTCTTATACACAGAAAGCCTAGAGCCGTCCCCTATGCGAAAGTCAAGCAGAGTAATGGCTATTGATCTGTATATCCTGTAGGAGGGCTAATGGGTATGTAGTCGAGGGGATACAACCAGGTGATATACTGTATCTGAAATTAGTTGTCCACACTACGGTTACCCCTCAGGGTAATAGAGTCACACTCATGGATAATATATCGTATAGCTTAATGTCAGAGTCAGCAAAAGCACCCGTCGTGCTCAGGCAAGGCCTGGGGTCCTGAGCAGGTGAGGGGCCGACTTGCCATCGGGGACACCGGTGCGCTATGAAAGCCCGGTGCCAGCACCCGCAAGTGGGCCCCCCACCTGCTCAGGACCCCAGTACTTGCGATACTTATCTCTCCCTGTTCCTGCGCTGCTGCATTTTCCACATCTTCAGACTGTGACATTTCAGGTTAGAGGGCGCAATGACTTGACTAGTGTTGCCCTCTGCCTGAACATTCAGTGCAGAAAGCTGGAAGACAGCAATGCTGAGGAGTCAAGAGCAGAGCAGTGGCCAAAGAGGAGAGGTGAGTATTTCATTTTTTTAAAAATGTTTGAAGCATTATATGGGGCCCATCATATATGGAGCATCATATGTGTCGCAATATGTATAGTGCAATATATGAAGCCCATTCTGTGTGGAGTATTATAGTATTATATGAGGCCCATTATATATGGAGCTATGTGTGGGGCCCATCGTATACTGGAGTATTATATGGGACCTATCATATACTGTATGGAGCATTATATGGGGCTCTTTATTTATGGAGCAAAATATTGGGCTCATTATGTATAGAACAATATATGGGGCTCATTATATATGGAGGACTATATGAGGTCTATCATTCTGTATGAAGCAATACACTCCCTGACAGAAGTTATGTTGCTTATCCATGTTATGTAAATAAAAGCTTCTAACCTGACATTAAATTCATCCGTTGATTGTATAAATTATTATTTTGAAAGCTGAAACCCTCCAAAATGTGGTTTAGGTTAAGAAAATAAATTGCATTAAATAGCAAAAAAAGGGGACCTAAAACATAACATTTAATATACCTATTAAAAACACATGACACAACATATATAAACAAACAAACATGTTCCACCAATGTCTGGTCAAAACTATTTCAAAGAGATCAGAGTGATGGTACTACAAGCAAAACAAAGGTATTTCAAATGAAAAAGACCAATGTAACCAATAGATCTAATCAAACCCAATAAAGGAGCCGAGATCAAAAAGATGCTAATATTGCTGTCTGTACCAATGTACCTTTTGCTCAAATACGTGGAATTAGATCAGTACCACTGATCACCATACTATACCAACAAATGTAAAGATAAGGGGTGCAAGAATACAATTTGGAACAATCTCACCCATTGGTAAAGATGCCACATGGAGGATGCACCCTGTCATTCAGTCAGTCAGAACGATCCAGCAAATCGATACATGACCCCATAGACCATTAACGTTCCTTTCAGGACCACCTCCCTACGCATTTCATTCCAGCAACAGAAAATCATCAGGGGATAGGACGGTCAAGCAGTGGTCTTCATGATGAAATGCTCAGTCATCATTAGCATTTACATAGAGCCCATCAAAAATAAATTGGCATCAATGCAGAAATATTGATCAGTTAATGGACACAGAATGGTCAGATTTTGGCATGACAAAAGTTTTGTCGCCCACAGTAAGTAATGTGATATTCAAGCAAATAATTAACTTAAAATACAAATATATGTTGCATAACATTGGTGAATGAAGTTGTGGTGCTATTAGAGTCATTTTTAATATTTTGTGTGAGTTCCATGAGCTTGAAGGACTGCATCCATGCGGTTCAACAACGATTCATACAATTTATTAATGAAGTCATCAGGAATTGCAAAGAATGCAGTCTTACATGCCTCCCAGAGTTCATCTAGATTTTTTGGTTTTGTCTTCCAAGCTTCCTCTTTCATCCTACCCCAAACATGCTCAATGATGTTCATGTCTGGTGACTGGGCTGGCCAATCCTTGAGCACCTTGAACTTTTTTGCCTGAAGGAACTTTGTTTTAGAGATGAATGTATGAGATGGAGCACCATGCTGCTGCAGAATTTGACCCCTTTTATGATTTGGAATATAATAGGTAGCTAATACTTCTTGATATTTTAGGCTTTTGATATTGCCTTCCACCTTGGAAATGTTTTGCACACCCCCATACTGAATGTAACCCCAGACCATGATCTTTCCCCCACCAAATTTAACTGTTTTCTGGGTGTATTTTGGATCTACATGGGCTCCAGTATGTTTCCTGCAGTATTTGCGGTGGCTGTGATGTAATTCTATGGAAGATTCATCAGAGAAATCCACCTTCTGCCACTTTTCCAGTGTCCATCTGTCTAGCAGGCTGTAGGACTTTGCAAATGCCACAAGGTTTTTTATTTGTCTTTTGTTTAGTGCTGGCTTCCGGGCACTGATTCGACGATGTAGCCATTTCGAGACAAAATCCTACAAACTGTTCTAGTTGACACAGGGACTTGAGGTGACCAGGCCTGTTGGAGCTCTGCTGCAGTGGAAGAGAAGCTTGCTTTTGATTTCCTAACCAACAAACGTTCCCCCTGAGAAGTTGTCTTGCGGGGTCTGCCGGACCTGAGCTTGTAAAACACATCTCCAGTCTCTTCAAATCTTTTTTAAGGCTGCTGTCACACTAGCAGTATTTGGTCAGTATTTTACATCAGTATTTGTAAGCCAAAACCAGGAGTGGAACAATTAGAGGAAAAGTATAATAGAAACATATGCACCACTTCTGCATTTTGACTTACAAACACTGGTGTAGAATACTGACCAAATACTGCGAGTGTGATGGCAGCCTAATTCTTTGTACTTGACGCTGAGACATATTAAAGGTGCCAGCCAACTCTGCAGTGGATCTAGTCTTCAGCCTCTTGATAATCAAGGCTTTGGTCGCAGGGTGGATTTTTGGCATGTTGTCAGAGCTCAAGTTGCAGTTCAAGTGAAGGTCTGGGGTGCTGGGTTTCTTTTTATACACATACACTAATTAACCAATCATTTACTGAGCAAAGATGAGGATGTAAACTAGGACTGAGTGCATTATATAACCAGGCGACAAAACTTTTGTCTTGCCAAAATCGGACCATTCTGTGTCCATTAACTGATCAATATTTCTGCATTTATGCCAATTTATTTTTTTAACCTTAACCACATTCCGGAGGGTTTCAGCTTTCAAAAGAATAATTTATACAACCAATGGATGAATTTAACTTCAGGTTATAAGCTTTTATTTACATAACATGAATAAGCGACATAACTTCTGTCAGGGAGTGTATATGGGACTCATCATTCTGTATGGAACATTATATGGCATCATACAATTTTATCACATTTTTTATGCTGTAGTTATTATATTTTTAGTTTTAAATAAAGCTGCTTTGTTTTTGCTACATCCTGACATTTGGCTTAGACAAAACTTTATTAATATAGTTATATGTGGATTGCATGCGTCTTTACTCCCTAAAAACACATGAAAGTTTTTTACCTCTAAATTTACTGCATCAAACACAAGTCTATGAAAAAAATCCACATATAGAACTCATCAAACTCGCCAAAGAATTGACATCTTGTGGATTTCAAACACACACCGCAGATCAGTTTACACTTCATAAAAAAAACACAGTGGGCATGAGATTCCTTTAAACCCAATACACACTGGAGGAACTGAAAGACATTGCTATTTTTGTGCAGCGAAAATACACAACTTCAAAAATTCACCAAAAACTCATTGAGGGAACTTATCCTAAGGGTCTAAAAAGAGTCAGAACTGAAACAGATGTTGGTAATCTTTGTATGAATTTTGTTATTTTATTAAGCAATTATTTGCATGGCTGAACATACCATTTAAACATAAACTTCTGGAATCCAAGCCTATAATTATTCTAATAAATGTAGAAACTTGTGTGTATGATACATTAAAAAAATATGAAAATGTACGGAAAACAATTTATTTTTCTATTATAAGTATTGCGAGAGACAAAATTCTAGGCTGCGGTGAGGCTTCTCCCTTGATAACATTGTGTCACATTGTCACATGTCGGCAAATTTGAGGTATTCCATGGCGAACCCCACCTCAAAAATAAAAAATTGACTATATTATTATCACCTCTGTAAGTTATGGGAAATGTTCCACTTTGCTAATATTTATATATATAAAGACTGTCTTCACTTTTGACCCTCATATGTCTTCTTCATCCATCTACTGACAAAGCGCATGCTGCTATTATTGCCAAAGAAGCACTTTCTAATGTTCTTTAACCTTCTGCCATTTGGACTTTCTTTCCCAAACAGATATGTTTGAGTAAGTGGCCCATTAACATTATAGTTCTGGAAATGTTGCTTTTTACCATTAGACCTCTTGCCAGATAATGCCTAGGCTGATACTATGGCCACTTGAGAAAGCGAAGGCTACTGAGTGGATCATGACTCCATATCAGCGCCAGTTCCAAGTTCTCCACAGTCTAAGTAAAGCAAATGTCAGACTGTGTTTATACAATGTTAATCAGCATAGTTAATGTAAAATACACTAGCATGAATTATGATAAATCTTCTGACTGGGGATAAAGATAACACGTGGAGGTGGAAGCAGAAGATATCTTTCTAAAGGGGAAAATTGATGAACAAGCATTCCCTTCTCATGGCCTTCTCTCAGCAATAATTTATCTTTAACCACTGGGATTTTCTATTCCAGAGAAAGGAATGTGTGGATCAAATGAACCCTGAAGTAAAATATGTTTGTCGCTGTTTTCAACTTACGTTCACCTTACAGTAAGAGAGGAGTTGGAAGAAGGATAGATGGAGTACTTATGGCAACTCTGACATTTGTGAGCTGTCTTGGATCAGATCAGGAGTTTTATTGCAGTAAGTTGCCATACTGGGTGAAATGCTGATAACCGCAAACATGTCATCATGGACATCACAAGCAGCTGCACATCATATATAAATGTATAGCTTACCTGTGTAAAAGTGTTAGACAGGTGGAAAAAATGTTGAAAAGTAGGAATGCTTTAAAATCTAGAAGTGTTACTACTTTATTTTATTCAAACAACAAAATGCTGTGTAAATGAACAAAAAGAAATCTAGATCAAATCAATATTTGATGTGACCACCATTTCCCTTCAAAACAACATAATTTCTTCTAGGTACACTATCACAGTTTTTGAAGGAATTCATCAGGGAGGTTGTTCCAAACATCTTGGAGAACTAATCGCTGACCTTCTGTAGATGTAGGCTTGCACAAAATATATTGTATATATGTCTCCCAGATAGGCCCAATGATGTTGAGATCAGGGCTCTGTCGTGGCCACCTCATCACTTCCAAGACTCCTTGTTCTTCTTTATATACAAAAGATTGTTCTTAATGACATTTACAGTGGGGTTGGTTAAGTCTGAAATTTGAGGTCAACCAGGCACAATGGTGATGGATTGCATGATAGATAAGTATCTGCCCGTATTCCTTAGCATTGAAGACATCATTAAACATGGACAAATAATCAATTTGCTGAAATGTAGCTTCAAACTGGCAAGGATCCTCCACTATGCTTCACTGTTGTCTGCAGAAACTCATTATTGTACCACTGTCCTTCACTTTCAGCAAACAAACGGACCCCTGTTGCAGCCAAATATTTCATTTTTTTCACCCATCAGTTCACAGCACCTGCTGCCATACTCATGACTTATACACTTGACTATGATCCCTGACTTTGTGCAAGTTTACCTTAGAAGAGTTGATGCTGTTTTGAAGAGAAAAGGTGATCACAACAAATATTGATTTTATTTAGATTTCACTTTTGTTAATTTGCTTCTCATTTTGTTAATTGATAAAGTAAACTAATAACACTTCAATTTTTTAAAGCATTTTACATTGCTGCATTTTTTCCACATCTGCTTAAAACTTATGCACAGTACTGTATATATGCAGTCATTAGAAAAACCAAGTGTACAGCACCCTCTTCAATAATTTAATATATCAGCCTCAGATGAGCAATATATGACAAGTTATACCTTGTCATTTCCATTTATCAAAAGCTAGGCAAATATGCAGATGAAGGGTGAGAAAAAATAAGCACTCCCTTACTGCATACGTATGAATTAAAGATAGCTTACAATCTTCTGAGGAGTGGATGCTCCAGCAAATTCAACACAAGATCTGACCTTGCAGTGCCAAAAGAAGTTGCAAAAAACCCCCCAAAGTGTTCTAGTGTCAAATGGGAAGCCATCTGTCCAAAGGATTAATTTGTGTCGCGCAACAGGTAAATAATCCCAAGAACACCACCAATATATATTAGAGTAACTATATATAAATATATAAGCACAGTGGTCACCATAAGTTGGTACACCCCTTTGAAAAGTAATATTTTAATCATAGAATCATAGAGTTGGAAGGGTCCTCCTGGGTCATCTGGTCCAACCCCCTGCTCAAAGCAGGATTCACTAAATCATGCCAGACAGATGTCTGTCCAGCCTCTGATCGAAAACTTCCATGGAAAGAGAACTCACCCCCTCTCGTGGCAGCCTGTTCAACTTGTTGATCATCCTAACTGTCAAAATTTTTTTCCTAATATCTAATCTGTGTCTCCTTCCATTCAGTTTCATCCCATTGCTTCTAGTCTTTCCTTGTGCAATGAGAATAAAGATGATCCTTCTACAATGTGACAGCCTTTGATATATTTGTAGACAGCTATTAAGTCTCCTCTCAGTCTTCTTTTTTGCAAGCTAAATATTCCCAAATCCTGCAACCGTTCCTCATGGGACATGTGTTGTAGACTGGTCACCATTCAGGTCCCTCTTCTCTGAACTTGGTCCAGTTTGTTGATGTCTTTTTTAAAATGTGGTGCCCAAAACTGGACACAGTATTCCAGGTGAGGTATGACCAAAGAGGAGTAGAGGGCAATAATGACTTTGCGTGATCTAGACTCTATGCTTCTGTTAATACGTCCCAGAATTGCATTTGCCTCTTTTGCTGCTGCATCACACTGTTGACTAATGTTCAGTTTATGATCTATTAGTATACCCAAGTCTTTTTCACATATGCTGTTGCTTAGTCCTATGCCTCCCATTCTGTAAATGTTTTTTTCATTTTTATTGCCCTGATTTAGAACTTTGCATTTTTCCTTGTTAAAAACCATTCTGTTAGTTGCTGCCCACTGCTCCAGTGTATTTATATCTTTTTGAATCTTCTTGTTCTCTTCTCTAGTATTAGCTATCCCTCCTAGCTTTGTGTCATCAGCAAATTTAATCAGTGCACCCTCAATTCCTTCACCTAAATCATTCATAAAGATGTTGAACAACACAGGGCCCAGGACAGAACCCTGTGGTACCCCACTTGAGACATTATTCCAACTGGATGTGCAGCCATTTACGACCACTCTTTGGGTCCGATCACTAAGCCAGCTATGAATCCACCTTACAGTTGCCTTGTCCATTCCATACTTAGTTATTTTTTCAATAAGGATGGTGTGAGATACTTTGTCAATTGCTTTGCTGGTCAAGATATGCTATATCTACAGCATTTCCCTGATCTACCCAGTCTGTGATTCTGTCTTTGAAGGAAATTAACTTAGTCTGACATGTCTTTTTAGTTACAAACCCATGCTGACCCTGGTTAATCACGTCATTCTTATCCAGGTACTTACATACATGTTGTGTAATAATTTGTTCAAAGATCTTTCCTGGTATGGAAGTCAGACTCACCGGCCTATAGTTCGCTGGCTCCACCTTCTTCCCCTTTTGGAAGATAGGAATGACATTTGCTCTTCTCCAGTCTTCTGGGACTTCTCCTGTTCTCCAAGAATTTTTAAAGATTATGGAGAGTGGTTCAAATATTTCTTCCGCTATCTCCTTCAGTACTCTGGGGTGTAATCCATCTGGACCTGGAAACTTGAATTCATTTATGTTAGCTAAGTGTTTCCTCACTATCTTTCTGTTTATAGATATCCTGGATTCTTCTACTCCTTTAATAAGACAGTGAAGAACAGTTGATGTTACATTTCCGTTCTGAGAGAAAACAGATGCAAAATAGGAATTTAAAAGTTCTGCCTTCTCAACATCCTTTCTTACCATTTCATCATTTTCATCCTGTAAATATCCTATAGCATCTTTGACTTTTCTTTTACTTTTGACATATCCCATATCAATATCTCACTGAACACAATTTTCCAAAATTTTGACAAGACTGAATTTCAAAGAACATTTTTAACCCACTGCATGACAGTAAGGTAAATAATATAGGTTTCATTATAACAAATCTTCTGTTTCGTGATGATAGTTAACTTCCCCATCCAGCATCCAGGCTCTAAAAGAGGTCATTCTTGAAGATTGGAAAGGTAGATGTTGGAATATGATGCCAACTTATTCATTCCATGCTTAGAAGACTTGGTACTGTCCTTAAAAATCATGGAGGTCATACAAAATACTAGATGTAGCAATCCAGGGTGTACAGATGGCGGAATTCATTTGGCTGGTCTCCTCCTAGATTCAGGAATACGTCCCATTCTCGATCTAGATCTACCTCTGCACGGTCTAATAGATCTACCTATGATGAGGACATAAGGCCGAATATGTTGCAATCGGACAATATGTCCACCTTCGAGTCCATTAACAAAAGGATTGCAACTAGATAATTTACTAAGAGCAAAGGATCGGGGGGAAAGACAGTCCAGACTGGCCGTAAAGGGGACTTCATGTACTGTATCTCTAATCGCATGTACTTACTGATTCTTAGTTGGAGGTTCTGGGTAAGGACTTGACCTTCTCTCCTACGAACCCCTTCAATTACTTTACAGCCCTGAAGGATCTGCATCTTTTCTCCTGAAAATTGATTTTAAAAAAATTACATGGTAAAAAGTCAACTCCAGAGACCATGAGTGAAATTGAGAAAGTTCGCGATTTAGAGAATCTACTTGAGGAACAAAATACTCCACATGTAAGTAAGTTTCCGTCTTCTGTTTTGCCCAGATCTGCCAGGTTCCCCCCCTTGTCCTTGAGTCCAGCAGTTGAGATATTTACAAAATTGGTCAGCGAAGATTTTAAAACATTATCCACAAGACGTACTTATGACTTAAAGGGAACCTGTCACCCCCAAAATTGAAGATGAGCTAAGCCCACCAGCATCAGAGGCTTATTTACAGCATTCTGGAATGCTGTAGATAAGCCCCCGATGTATCTTGAAAGATGAGAAAAAGTAGTTAGATTATACTCACCCAGGGGTTTTCCCGCTGCGGTCCGAGTACGATGGGTGTTGCGGTCTGCTCTGGGGCCTCCCATCTTCTTACGATGTCGTCTTCTTGCATTCATGCTGTGGCTCCGGTGCAGATGTACTTTGTCTGCCCTGTTGAGGGCAGAGCAAATTACTGCAGGTGTCGGGCCTCTCCCAGCGCCTGGGCACTGACCTTTCCCAGGTCCAGTCCAGTCCAGAATGCTGAGACGAGGTTTGGCCATGATTACCCTGGAGGTCCTTTCCAACTATAAAATTCTATGATTCCATGATATATAGATATATGCTAATTTTATAATTTTTTTCATGTATACAGTTCCAATTCAAAAAAGTCTATTTCTGTTCAGAAAGTAATGAAAACAAGAATGTAATGATTTGGGAATATATTACATATGTATAGCAGGATATAATCCAATAATGACAGTTGTGGAGGTAAAGCAATTGGACTTAAAACTTAACTTTTAATCTAAAAAAGCCTAAAAGGACAAACTAGTGTGATACTGACACCCCGTGACACATACAAACTAAAAACAAAGAGGGGTTTCCACCCACTCTGATAGACACTATCAGGTATATCAAAAGAATATGCTAATACGCCTATATCGGTTTTTGGTGTAATGCGGTATAACCATTCTGCCTTGTTGCTCTAAAGGTACGCTTTTCTTAACCAAAACACCAGGGGAAAATATATATATGGCTGTCACTTGGTCCGTATTGCATCTAGACCCAAGTGCCAGAAACACACATATCCAAGCGTAATATTGCTTACAAAAAAAGCGTAACCAAACCAAATGCATGTGCATAGATCGGCGTATATATTTAGCAACTCGGAGGCCAAAGCCACATTGTCATAATGAAACCTCCTAAATATAGTACACGCTTAATGGAACATACATATATTCCTCTTATCCCAGAGGTGGGTGTCCGCGTGTGTAAGACAATGTTTCATTTATATATGACATGTAAGCTCATAATCAATTCAAGCTGTTAGGCTTGATATGGAAGGATCTCACCCATTTATTCATGTGCTGTGAGTGATCGGCCTCCTAATATGAGGTAGCGTCTCCCAACACATTTCGTCTTACCCATCAGGGGACTAAACGGGATACCTGTAAGGCTGTGTTACCTGCCGCTCGGTTGTGTCTCCTTAATATAGTTGTACACAGGACCGCAAATGCCGTGCGCCATTCTCGGCATGCACCATGCTTCCGGTTCATATGACCTCAGTTCCGGTTTACCCGAGACACTCATTGCGCATGCGCACCAAGTGAACCGCATACAAGAAGCGCAGTGGAACGCAAACATTTGTAGAGGCGTTTTCATGGTGGGCTTACCATACCCGGACGAGGCCTAAGCAGGGTCATAACATATTAGGGCAATCGCCACCCGAAATGTAATTCAAGCGGGGAAAGTCCTCCAGGATGAATGATCGTGCCATCTGACACATACAACAAGATCAGACACCCATAAACAATGGAGCAAAACTTTGTCTCTAAAGGCATTGCTCCATTTATCCATGGTTATGGTCCGGATTTAACTCCGGTCTGTAAATATACCCACCCAAAAAAATTATTAGGGAAGAAAAAGAAGAAAAAGCCAGAGAAGAAAAAACAAATTGAAAAAAACAAAAAACAGAAGCAAAAATATGCCCAAAAGGTTTTCAATATGCATGAAAAAATATATGAAAAATATGAAAAGATATCAAAAAATGGTAAGGGACACCACAGACCATAGATATAAGTGTATCCTATAAATACCCTATAAGGAAGCTAAACTGCTAAACCCCTTCCTACGTAGAGGTTGGCACCATAAAAACCTGCGCAAAGGGCGCCCCCACTCAACGGAAGCTATCCCTAACTGACTTGCCCTACTGATCCCTACAATACAATGAAATAGAGAAAAGGAAAAAGATAGGGACTACATGTAAATATGTGCAACCTTAATAGCGAGGGGATTTTCCTCCTCAGGACCATACACCCACTTGGTTTGAATGAGCAGTTATCATATGCCTGCTTTCTATGACTCACTGGACTGCACTCCATTACACACTCAGGTAGTTCTTTTAGATATTCAGTATCTCTATGCAGTACCCTATAGGCATCTCTGTTTTACACAATATATATTCCCCTCGCTATTAAGGTTGCACATATTTACATGTAGTCCCTATCTTTTTCCTTTTCTCTATTTCATTGTATTGTAGAGATCAGTAGGGCAAGTATATAGGCATATTAGCATATTCTTTTGATATACCTGATAGTGTCTATGAGAGTGGGTGGAAACCCCTCTTTATTTTTAGTTTATATGTGTCACGTGGTGTCAGTATCACACTAGTTTGTCCTTTTGGGAATATATTACAGGCATATTTTATTTACAAAAAAAACATATAGAACATATCAGAAATTGAATTGAAAGTTAGATATGTTTCCATTTCAATTGAACATATTAACTAATTTAGAAATTTAGAAATTGATGACAGTTGTTAGGACAGGGCCATATCTATGATTGTGTTTCATACCTGCTTTTTTTAATAACAGTCAGTAATCATTTGGGAAGCGGGGAGACCAATTACTGTACATTTGGGAAAGGAATATTGCCCCATCCTTACCTGATGTAGGATTATAGCTGCTCGACAGTTCGGGGTCTTATTTGCTAGATTTTTCATTGCGTAATGTGCAAAATGCTATCTATTGGTGAAAGGTCTGGGCTGCAGTCGGATAGCACTGAAGAAGAGCCCAAACTCTTCTTCAGTGCAGCCTTGCTGTTGTGATGGATGCAGTAACATAGTAACATAGTTAGTAAGGCCGAAAAAAGACATTTGTCCATCCAGTTCAGCCTATATTCCATCATAATAAATACCCAGATCTACGTCCTTCTACAGAACCTAATAATTGTATGATACAATATTGTTCTGCTCCAGGAAGACATCCAGGCCTCTCTTGAACCCCTCGACTGAGTTCGCCATCACCACCTCCTCAGGCAAGCAATTCCAGATTCTCACTGCCCTAACAGTAAAGAATCCTCTTCTATGTTGGTGGAAAAACCTTCTCTCCTCCAGACGCAAAGAATGCCCCCTTGTGCCCGTCACCTTCCTTGGTATAAACAGATCCTCAGCGAGATATTTGTATTGTCCCCTTATATACTTATACATGGTTATTAGATCGCCCCTCAGTCGTCTTTTTTCTAGACTAAATAATCCTAATTTCGCTAATCTATCTGGGTATTGTAGTTCTCCCATCCCCTTTATTAATTTTGTTGCCCTCCTTTGTACTCTCTCTAGTTCCATTATATCCTTCCTGAGCACCGGTGCCCAAAACTGGACACAGTACTCCATGTGCGGTCTAACTAGGGATTTGTACAGAGGCAGTATAATGCTCTCATCATGTGTATCCAGACCTCTTTTAATGCACCCCATGATCCTGTTTGCCTTGGCAGCTGCTGCCTGGCACTGGCTGCTCCAGGTAAGTTTATCATTAACTAGGATCCCCAAGTCCTTCTCCCTGTCAGATTTACCCAGTGGTTTCCCGTTCAGTGTGTAATGGTGATATTGATTCCCTCTTCCCATGTGTATAACCTTACATTTATCATTGTTAAACCTCATCTGCCACCTTTCAGCCCAAGTTTCCAACTTATCCAGATCCATCTGTAGCAGAATACTATCTTCTCTTGTATTAACTGCTTTACATAGTTTTGTATCATCTGCAAATATCTATATTTTACTGTGTAAACCTTCTACCAGATCATTAATGAATATGTTGAAGAGAACAGGTCCCAATACTGACCCCTGCGGTACCCCACTGGTCACAGCGACCCAGTTAGAGACTATACCATTTATAACCACCCTCTGCTTTCTATCACTAAGCCAGTTACTAACCCATTTACACACATTTTCCCCCAGACCAAGCATTCTCATTTTGTGTACCAACCTCTTGTGCGGCACGGTATCAAACGCTTTGGAAAAATCGAGATATACCACGTCCAATGACTCACCGTGGTCCAGTCTATAGCTTACCTCTTCATAAAAACTGATTAGATTGGTTTGACAGGAGCGATTTCTCATAAACCCATGCTGATATGGAGTTAAACAGTTATTCTCATTGAGATAATCCAGAATAACATCCCTCAGAAACCCTTCAAATATTTTACCAACAATAGAGGTTAGACTTACTGGCCTATAATTTCCAGGTTCACTTTTAGAGCCCTTTTTGAATATTGGCACCACATTTGCTATGCGCCAGTCCTGCGGAACAGACCCTGTCGCTATAGAGTCACTAAAAATAAGAAATAATGGTTTATCTATTACATTACTTAGTTCTCTTAGTACTCGTGGGTGTATGCCATCCGGACCCGGAGATTTATCTATTTTAATCTTATTTAGCCGGTTTCGCACCTCTTCTTGGGTTAGATTGGTGACCCTTAATATAGGGTTTTCATTGTTTCTTGGGATTTCACCTAGCATTTCATTTTCCACCGTGAATACCGTGGAGAAGAAGGTGTTTAATATGTTAGCTTTTTCCTCGTCATCTACAACCATTCTTTCCTCACTATTTTTTAAGGGGCCTACATTTTCAGTTTTTATTCTTTTACTATTGATATAGTTGAAGAACAGTTTGGGATTAGTTTTACTCTCCTTAGCAATGTGCTTCTCTGTTTCCTTTTTGGCAGCTTTAATTAGTTTTTTAGATGAAGTATTTTTCTCCCTATAGTTTTTTAGAGCTTCAATGGTGCCATCCTGCTTTAGTAGTGCAAATGCTTTCTTTTTACTGTTAATTGCCTGTCTTACTTCTTTGTTTAGCCACATTGGGTTTTTCCTATTTCTAGTCCTTTTATTCCCACAAGGTATAAACCACTTACACTGCCTATTTAGGATGTTCTTAAACATTTCCCATTTATTATCTGTATTCTCATTTCTGAGGATATTGTCCCAGTCTACCAGATTAAGGGCATCTCTAAGCTGTTCAAACTTTGCCTTCCTAAAGTTCAATGTTTTTGTGACTCCCTGACAAGTCCCCCTAGTGAAAGACAGGGGAAACTGCACAATATTGTGGTCGCTATTTCCTAAATGCCCAACCACCTGCAGATTTGTTATTCTGTCAGGTCTATTAGATAGTATTAGGTCTAAAAGTGCTGCTCCTCTGGTTGGATTCTGCACCAATTGTGAAAGATAATTTTTCTTGGTTATTAGCAGAAACCTGTTGCCTTTATGGGTTTCACAGGTTTCTGTTTCCCAGTTAATATCCGGGTAGTTAAAGTCCCCTATAACCAGGACCTCATTATGGGTTGCAGCTTCATCTATCTGCTTTAGAAGTAGACTTTCCATGCTTTCTGTTATATTTGGGGGTTTGTAACAGACCCCAATGAGAATTTTGTTACCATTTTTCCCTCCATGAATTTCAACCCATATGGACTCGACATCCTCATTCCCTTCGCTAATATCCTCCCTTAAAGTGGACTTTAGACAAGACTTTACATAGAGACAAACCCCTCCTCCTCTCCGATTTTTACGATCCTTTCTAAACAGACTGTAACCCTGTAAGTTAACTGCCCAGTCATAGCTTTCATCTAACCATGTCTCGGTTATTCCCACTATGTCAAAGTTACCTGTAGATATTTCTGCTTCTAGTTCTTCCATCTTGTTTGTCAGGCTTCTGGCGTTTGCGAGCATGCAGTTTAGAGGATTTCCAATCTCCTCACTGTGGATTGTTTTAGAAATGTTCTTACCTCCCTTCTGAGTATGTTTTCCTGGGTCGTCTTAGTTCGAGTCTAATGTTTTTTTTCCCGTCCCCTCTTCTTCTAGTTTAACGCCCTCCTGATGAGTGTAGCGAGTCTTCTGGCGAATGTGTGTTTCCCAGGTTTGTTGAGGTGTAGTCCGTCTCTGGCGAGGAGTCCATCATACCAGTAATTCACACCGTGGTCCAGGAATCCAAATCCTTGTTGTCTGCACCATCGTCTTAGCCAGTTGTTTGCATCAAGGATCCTGTTCCATCTCCTGGTGCCATGCCCGTCTACTGGAAGGATAGAAGAAAAAACTACCTGTGCATCCAGTTCCTTTACTTTCTTCCCCAACTCTTCAAAGTCCTTGCAGATTGTCGGTAGGTCCTTCCTTGCCGTGTCATTGGTGCCAACATGTATCAGAAGAAATGGGTGGACGTCCTTGGAGCTGAAGAGCTTTGGTATCCTATCGGTCACATCCTTGATCATCGCACCTGGAAGGCAGCATACTTCTCTTGCAGTTATGTCCGGTCTGCAGATGGCTGCTTCGGTGCCTCTCAGTAGTGAGTCTCCCACCACCACCACTCTTCGTTGCTTCTTGGCTGTACTTTTTGCTGTCACTTGTTGCTGTGTGCCCTTTTCTTTTTTGCTTGCTGGTATTGCTTCATTCTTAGGTGTGCCATCTTCATCCTCTACAAAGATTTGATATCGGTTCTTCAGTTGTGTGGTTGGTGATTTCTCCATGGTCTTCTTGCTTCTTTTGGTCACATGGTTCCACTCATCTGCTTTTGGAGGTTCTCTGACACTTTTTGCACCTTCTGTGACCAGTAGAGATGCTTCTGTTCTGTCTAGAAAGTCTTCATTGTCTTTGATGAGTTTCAAAGTTGCTATTCTTTCTTCCAGACCCCGCACCTTTTCTTCTAAAAGGGCCACTAGTCTACACTTCTGACAGGTGAAATTGGATTCTTCTTCTGGTCGATCTGTGAACATGTAGCACATGCTGCAGCTCACCATGTAGGTTGTCACATCTGCCATGTTGCTCCTAGATCCTGCTGACTTGCTGTGTGTTTTCCTTCTTGTGTAATCTACTCAGCCAAGCTCTCTTGCAATAATGTCCTACAGGCAAAAATTCGCCCGCCGTAAGGCGCGCGGTTTGGTGATGCTTTCGAAGCAGCTGGTCCCAGCTGTACCCAACGATCTTCTAGCTTAGGGAGACTTCGCTTCTCCCAGAAGGCACCTGGAATATGCAAATTAGCCTCCTGAAGCTTGAATCCCTGGTTTGGTGATGCTTTCGAAGCAGCTGGTCCCGGCTGTACCCAACGATCTTCTAGCTTAGGGAGACTTCGCTTCTCCCAGAAGGCACCTGGAATATGCAAATTAGCCTATTAAATATGCAAATTAGCCTCCTGAAGCTTGAATCCCTGGTTTTGAAGCTTGAATCCCTGGTTTAGCTTGAATCCCTGGTTTAGCTTGAATCCCTGGTTTAGCTTGAATCCCTGGTTTCAGGGATGGGGTTTAACATTGTCTTGCTGAAATATGCAAGGCCTTCACTGAGATAAAAGGTGTCTGGATGGCAGCATTTGTTGTTTTAGGACTTCTATATAATGGTCAGCATTAATAGTGCCTTTTAGGATGTGTACGTATAAATACACCATTGTATCATCAGTGATGCCAGCTTTTGAACTGTGCATTGGTAGCATGCCGGATGGTCCCTCTCCTCTTGAGTCTGCAGGATATCCACAACTGTGCACAATGTATCTCATTCTTTACGTCTCATTATAATCTGCTTATGCAGTCAGAGCCTTCAGTACAAATCAAGTACACGGAATCTTCCCCATTACATTATCAGAGCTTGATGTTCAGTAGTTTAGAATCCTACCTGTAATGTTGAGTTTGTGGATTCAAGAGCTGGTGAGTCTACCAGAAATGACGCTTTTGTAATTGCTGCTTATCATTTTTATTACTTTTATAGGAACAATTTTTTTTTATTGAGATGGATAATGGAGGTGACTGACATGGAGAAATCCTACCAATGGCTGGAGAATGTTGGACTTTGAGACATCACACAGGCACTAATCATAGCGGCACAAGAGCAAGCACTAAGTACCAGATCCATAGAAGCAGGAATCTACCACACAAGACAAGACCCAAGGTGCAGACTATGCAAAGAAACCTCAGAAACAGTCCAACATATAGTGGCAGGATGCAAAATGCAAGCAGGCACAGCATATACCGAACGCCACAACCAAGTAGCGGGAATTGTATACAGGGACATCTGTACAGCATATGGGCTAAGTCCCCCTAGGTCCAGGTGGGAGACCCCAGAGAAAGTGGTGGAGAATGAAAGAACTAATATTCTGAGGGACTTCAAGATCCAGATGGATAAGCAGGTGTTGGCTTACCAACCAGACATTGTGATAGTAGACAAGGATCAGAAGACCGCAATGATAATAGATGTGGCAGTGCCAAGCGACAGCAACATCAGAAAGAAGGAACATGAGATGCTGGGGAAATACCAGGGCCTCAAAGGAGATCTGGAGAAGATGTGGAAGGTGAAGGCAACAGTAATTTCAGTGGTGATAGGAGCACTTAGAGCAATGACCACTAAGTTGGGAAAATGACTACAACAAATCCCAGGAGCAACAAATGAAGTCTCCATCCAGAAAAGCGCAATGCTGGGAACAACTAAGATCTTGCACAGAACCCCCAAACTCCCAGGCCTCTGGTAGAGGACCCAAGAATGAGAAAGGACAAAAAAACTCACCCCCATTGGGGGTTGAGAAGGAAGTTTTTATGTATATATACAGCTCTGGCAAAAATTAAGAGACCACTGCAAAATGTTCAGTTTGTCTGATTTTTCTCTTTGTATGTATATTTTTGAGTAAAATGTAAATTGTTCTTTTAGTCTATAAACTGCTAACAACATGTCTCCGAATTTCCAAGCAATAAATTTTGTATTTTTTTTCTGACAAAGAAAAATGTTCAAAAAAAACCAAGCAAACAGTGCTTTCAGACCTCAAATAATGCAAAGAAAACAAGTTCATAGTCATTTAGAAACAACAATACTAATGTTTTAACTCAGGAAGAGTTCAGAAATCAATATTTTGTGGAATAACCATGATTTGTAATCACAGCCTTCATGCGTCTTGGCATGCTTTCCACCTGAAATATCACATGGTCATAAGTATTCAGACCCTTTGCTCATACTCTCATATTTAAGTCACATGCTGTCCATCTCCTTGTGATCCTCCTTAAGATGGTTCAACTCCTTCAATGGAGTCCAGCTGTGTTTAATTAAACTTATAGGACTTGATTTGGAAAGGCACACACCTGTCTATATAAGACCTCACAGCTCACAGTGCATTTCAGACCAAATGAGAATCATTAGGTCAAAGGAACCGGCCAAGGAGCTCAGAGACAAATTATGGCAAGGCACAGATATGGCTAATGTTACAACAGAATTTCTGCAGTACTCATGGTTCCCAAGAGCACATTAACCTCCATAATTCTTAAATAGAAGTTTGGGACCACCAGAAGTCTTCCTAGACCTGGCTGTCCAGCCAAACTGAGCAATTGTGGGAGAAGAGCCTTGGTGAGAGAGGTAAAGAAGAACCCCAAGGTCACTGTGGCTGACTTCCAGAGATGCAGTAGGGAGACGGGAGAAAGTTCCACAAAGTCAACTATCACCACAGCCCTGCACCAGTAGGGCCTTTATGGCAGAGTGGCCCAACGGAAGCCTCTCCTCGGTGTAAGACATATGAAAGCCTGAATAGAGTTTGCTAAAAAAATACATGAAGGACTCCAAGACTATGAGATAAAAGATTCTCTGATGAGATGAAGATAGACCTTTTTGGTAATCATACTATGAATTAACACATGTGGAATTATATACTTAACAAAAAACTGTGAAACAACTGAAATTATGTCTTATATTCTAGGTTCTTCAATGTAGCCACCTTTTGCTTTGATGACTGCTTTGCACATTCATGGCATTCTCTTGATGAGATTCAAGAGGTAGTCACCGGGAATGGTTTTCAATTTGTATTATGGCAAGAAAAAAGCAGCTAAGTAAAGAAAAACAAGTGGCCATCATTACTTCAAGAAATGAAGGTCAGTCAGTCCAAAAAATTGGGCAAACTTTGAAAGTGTTCTCAAGTGCAGTGGCAAAAACCATCAAGTGCTGCAAAGAAACTGGCTCACATGAGGACTGCCCCAGGAAAGGAAGACCAAGGGTCACCTCTGCTTCTGAGGATAAATTTATCTGAGTCACCAGCTTCAGAAATTTCAGGTTAACAGCAGCTCAGATTAGAGACCAGGTCAATGCCACACAGAGTTCTAACAGCAGACACATCTCTACAACAACCACCACAACTGTTAAGAGGAGACTTTGTGCAGCAGGCCTTCATGGTAAAATAGCTGCTAGGAAACCACTGCTAAGGACAAGCAACAAGCAGAAGAGACTTGTTTGGGCTAAAGAACACAAGGAATGGACATTAGACCAGTGGAAATCTGTGCCTTGGTCTGATGAGTCCAAATTTGAGATCTTTGGTTCCAACCACTGTGTCTTTGTGCGATGCAGAAAAGGTGAACGGATGGATTCTACATGCCTGGTTCCCACCGTGAAGCATGGAGGAGGAGGTGTGATGGTGTGCGGGTGCTTTGCTGGTGACACTGTTCGGGGTTTATTCAAAATTGAAGGCATACTGAACCAGCATGGCAACCACAGCATCTTGCAGTGACATGCTATTCTATCCGGTTTACGTTTAGTTGGACCATCATTTATTTTTCAAAAGGACAATGACCCCAAACACACCTCCAGGCTGTGTAAGGGCTATTTGACCAAGAAGGAGAGTGATGGGGTGCTACGTCAGATGACCTGGCCTCCATAGTCACCAGACCTGAACCCAATCGTGATGGTTTGGGGTGAGCTGGACCGCAGAGTGAAGGCAAATGGGCCAACAAGTGCTAAGCATCTCTGGAAACTCCTTCAAGATTGTTGGAAGGCCATTCCCGGTGACTACCTCTTGAAGCTCATCACGAAAATGCCAAGAGTGTGCAAAGCAGTCATCAAAGCAAAAGGTGGCTACTTTGAAGAACCTAGAATATAAGACATATTTTCAGCTGCTTCACACTTTTTGTTAAGTATATAATTCCACATGTGTTAATTCAAAGTTTTGATGCCTTCAGTGAGAATTTACAATTTTCGTAGTCATGAAAATACAGAAAAATCTTTAAATGAGAAGGTGTGTCCAAACTTTTGGTCTGTACTGCGTATATATATATATATATATATATATATATCCTGCCCCCCCAATATATATGCATCCTGGCTCCCAATATATATCCATCCCGGCCCCCATATATGTATACATCCTGGTCCCTTGTCCTGCTCCCCATAAGTCCATCCTGCCCCCATATATTGATCCTGGCCCCCATGTATATGCATCTTGGCTTTACCGTATATCTATCCTGGCCCCCCATATATATGTATCCTGGGTCCCCCATATATATCCATCCTTGTGTCCTGCCTCTCCATATATCCTCCTGGCCCCTCATATATATCCATTCTGGCCCCCCATATATATGCATCCTGTTCTCTTGTCTTGCCCCCCCAATAAATCCACCCTGGCCCTCCAAATATCGATCCTGGATCCCCCATTTATACGCAACATGGCTTTACCATATATCCATTCTGGCTCCCCCATGTATATGCATCCTGTTACCTTGTCCTGCCCCCAATAAATGCATCCTGTCCCCTCATATATCGATCCTGCCCTCCCATATACAGTGGGGCAAAAAAGTATTTAGTCAGTCAGCAATAGTGCAAGTTCCACCACTTAAAAAGATGAGAGGCGTCTGTAATTTACATCATAGGTAGACCTCAACTATGGGAGACAAACTGAGAAAAAAAAATCCAGAAAATCACATTGTCTGTTTTTTTAACATTTTATTTGCATATTATGGTGGAAAATAAGTATTTGGTCAGAAACAAACAATCAAGATTTCTGGCTCTCAGAGATCGGTAACTTCTTCTTTAAGAGTCTCCTCTTTCCTCCACTCATTACCTGTAGTAATGGCACCTTTTTAAACTTGTTATCAGTATAAAAAGACACCTGTGCACACCCTCAAACAGTCTGACTCCAAACTCCACTATGGTGAAGACCAAAGAGCTGTCAAAGGACACCAGAAACAAAATTGTAGCCCTGCACCAGGCTGGGAAGACTGAATCTGCAATAGCCAACCAGCTTGGAGTGAAGAAATCAACAGTGGGAGCAATAATTAGAAAATGGAAGACATACAAGACCACTGATAATCTCCCTCGATCTTGGGCTCCACGCAAAATCCTACCTCGTGGGGTCAGAATGATCACAAGAACGGTGAGCAAAAATCCCAGAACCATGCGGGGGGACCTAGTGAATGAACTGCAGAGAGCTGGGACCAATGTAACAAGGCCTACCATAAGTAACACACTACGCCACCATGGACTCAGATCCTGCAGTGCCAGACGTGTCCCACTGCTTAAGCCAGTACATGTCTGGGCCTGTCTGAAGTTTGCTAGAGAGCATTTGGATGATCCAGAGGAGTTTTGGGAGAATGTCCCATGGTCTGATGAAACCAAACTGGAACTGTTTGGTAGAAACACAACTTGTCGTGTTTGGAGGAAAAAGAATACTGAGTTGCATCCATCAAACACCATACCTACTGTAAAGCATGGTGGTGGAAACATCATGCTTTGGGGCTGTTTCTCTGCTAAGGGGCCAGGACGACTGATCCGGGTACATGAAAGAATGAATGGGGCCATGTATCGTGAGATTTTGAGTGCAAACCTCCTTCCATCAGCAAGGGCATTGAAGATGAAATGTGGCTGGGTCTTTCAACATGACAATGATCCAAAGCACACCGCCAGGGCAACGAAGGAGTGGCTTCGTAACAAGCATTTCAAGGTCCTGGAGTGGCCTAGCCAGTCTCCAGATCTCAACCCTATAGAAAACCTTTGGAGGGAGTTGAAAGTCCGTGTTGCCAAGCGAAAAGCCAAAAACATCACTGCTCTAGAGGAGATCTGCATGGAGGAATGGGCCAACATACCAACAACAGTGTGTAGCTACCTTGTGAAGACTTACAGAAAACATTTGACCTCTGTCATTGCCAACAAAGGATATATTACAAAGTATTGAGATGAAATTTTGTTTCTGACCAAATACTTATTTTCCACCATAATATGCAAATAAAATGTTAAAAAAAACAGACAATGTGATTTTCTGGATTTTTTTTTCTCAGTTTGTCTCCCATAGTTGAGGTCTACCTATGATGTAAATTACAGACGCCTCTCATCTTTTTAAGTGGTGAAACTTGCACTATTGCTGACTGACTAAATACTTTTTTGCCCACTGTATATATGCATCCTGGCTCTACCCTATATTCATCCTGGTCACACATATATCTGCATCCTGGCTCCCCATACATTTGTATCCTGGTGCTTTGTCATGCCCCCTTCATATATACTGTATATCCTGGCCTTCCCATATGTATCCATCCTGGCTCCCCGTGCCCTATATGTATCCATCCTGGTCCTTTATCCTGCCCCATATATCCATCCAGCTGCCCCTTATATCCATCCTAGTCCTTTTTTCCTGCCCCCCATATATCCATCCTACCACCCTCTTATATCCATACTGGTCCTTTTTTCATGCTCCCCAAATATCCACACTGCCGCTCCCCTTATTTCCATCCTGGTCCTTTTTTCCTGCCCTTCATATATCCATCCTGGTCCTTTTTCCTGTCTCCCATATATCCATCCTGCCACCCCTTATATCCATCCTGGTCCTTTTTTCCTTCCCCCCATATATCTATCTTGGTCCCTTATCCTGACTTCATGGAGAGAGATAGACAGAGAGAGAGAAAGACATAGAGATAGACAGACAGAGAGACAGACAGAGAGACAGACAGAGACTGACAGACAGACAGAGAGACAGACAGAGAGAAAGACAGACAGACAGAGCGACAGACAAAGACTGACAGACAGAGAGAGAGAGACAGACAGAGAGACAGACAGAGACAGACAAAGAGAAAGACAGAGAGCAACAGAGAGACAGATAGAGATACAGACAAAGTGAGTGAGACAGACAGAGACACAGACAGACAGAGAGAGTCTGTCTGTTAGCGTCCTCCTCCTCCTCTGCCGGTCCTGCATGCATATAGTAAAATGGCAGCTGACCTAGCAGAGGCCCGCAGCAGATGTGCACCCGTCGCATGCGGCGTATGACAGTGACATTATACGCCAGTGATGACAGGCGCACATTTGCCAGTATTGATTGGGAGGTGCGACACCATTTAGGTAATGACCGCTGAGTGCGCGCGCCTCTGCACTTTCTCTGTTTGTGCTTTTAAAGGGCCCATGCCCCTAAAAACCGCAAACTTTTTTTTTCTTCTTCTCCTACTCTCCTTCTTTCCACTGCCAAGGGCCCACCAGGGATTTCCCTGATACCCCGCAAGGCCAGTCTGACCCTGACTGTGGATGTTAAACCTGCAGCTCCTGTAAATTTACACTGCGGATATGTTAACTTAGACTTCAAGATTTTATCTAATACATTACATAGTGAATCTGGTTTACTTGGAGCATGTAGCCTTGCGATATATGCACTTTGTTAGTACATGATTTATGTAATTGCTGTTTTCTTTCATTTATATTCCTATCAAATTTTATAAATATTTGGAAGGGGAAAGGATAGGAGTACGAAAATAAAGAAAGGTAAACCTATGGAAGATGAGAGAAGGGAATAGAGTGAGGGAAAGGAGAATAATAATAATATTATCATAATCATCTTATTAAGGGTAGGTTCACACTGGCTGTTTTTTTAGCGTTTTTTTCTGCATCAAAACTTGGTCTCTTGGCAGGAAAGATGCAGGTTTTGAAAAAAATGCAGGTTTTCCTTGGTTTTTCACAACGTTCTTGATGCGCTTTTGCGCATTTTTTGTGGCAGTTTTGGCATGCTAGATTTATCTCTTGTGTATGCTGATAAAATTTAATGTTGAACAAATAAGTCCTACTTCATGGAATCAGGTTTTGGCGCAGAAAATGCAGCAAAACATGATACCTGCTTTTTTGATGTCTTTTTTCTGTGTTTTTTCACCACCCATTCAAGTCAATGGGTGAAAAATGCTGAAAAAAATGATGAAAAAACCTTGAAAGAAGTGACATTCTCTATGCTCAGAAAAACATGCAAAGCATAAAATAAAACATAAAAAAAACAATGCGTGTGCATGCGATTTCTGAAATCTCATAGGCTTTGCTGATACTGAAAAAATCAGCTGAAAATTAGCAAAAACACCCAGTGTGAGCTTAGCCTAACAGTGGTTATAATATTAAATTAGAAATATACTTATAGGGTTTAACATTTTTAGTGAAAATAATATTTAAATGAAATCACAAAAGTTAACCGAGGAGAATAAGAAAGTATTACAGTACAAATATACTGTAATATTAGACATAAAATATTAAGGATCAACCATAACAATATTAGTCAGTAACAATTTCGTAAAGTTATCAAGGATTTTCTTTCATTTATACCTACATTTGTCATCAATTAAACCATAGTTTTTGATACAAAGTAATTCATCTTTCATACTGAAAATAAAATGGCTCTAAATGATAAAAATATGTTTTCAGACATAGAAAGTATCCACACAATGTGCAAAGTATTAGGAAAATAAGAAATTACCACTAGGTGGCAGAAGAGTCTCCCAAACAAAATAGTAAATGCAACAAGGAAAAGCTTATAAAGTTCCTAAATCCATTTTCTAAACAAACAAGTGGTCATCTGGTGATATATAACGCTAAAGGCCCCTTCACACTCAGCGACGCTGCAGCGATACCGACAACGATCCGAATCGCTGCAGCGTCGCTGTTTGGTCGCTGGAGAGCTGTCACACAGACCGCTCTCCAGCGACCAACGATGCCGGTAACCAGGGTAAACATCGGGTAACTAAGCGCAGGGCCGCGCTTAGTAACCCGATGTTTACCCTGGTTACCATGCTAAAAGTAAAAAAAAACAAACACTAGATACTTACCTACAGCCGTCTGTCCTCCAGCGCTGCGCTCTGCTTCTCTGCTCTCCTCCTGTACTGTCTGTGAGCCGGAAAGCAGAGCGGTGACGTCACCGCTCTGCTTTCCGGCTCACAGCCAGTACAGGAGGAGTGCAGAGCACAGCGCTGGAGGACAGACGGCTGTAGGTAAGTATGTAGTGTTTGTTTTTTTTTTACTTTTAGCATGGTAACCAGGGTAAACATCGGGTTACTAAGCGCGGCCCTGCGCTTAGTTACCCGATGTTTACCCTGGTTACCAGTGAAGACATCGCTGGATCGGTGTCACACACGCCGATCCAGCGATGTCTCCAGGGAGTCCAGCGACGAAATAAAGTTCTGGACTTTATTCAGCGACCAACGATCTCCCAGCAGGGGCCTGATCGTTGGTCGCTGTCACACAGAACGATTTCATTAACGATATCGTTGCTACGTCACAAATAGCAACGATATCGTTAACAATATCGTTATGTGTGAAGGTACCTTAAGGCTGGGTTCCCATTGCGTTATGGGACCGCGTTTAACGGACAGCGTTGCACGGCGAAATTAACGGGAACGCTAGCGACGCGCCGGTGATTCCTGGCGCGCCGCGGACGCTGCTTGCAGTGTCCGAGGCGCGCCCGCGGTCCGTTCCCCGCTCTCGCAGATCAGGGATCTGCGAGAGCGGGGACGTTACCGCGACCCCGACCGCAGCCCCATAGAAAACATTGCGTTAGCGCAATCTGCTAGCGCTAGCGCTAAACGGATTGCACTAACGCAATGTGACCCTAGCCTTATATGTACTGGTGAAATATCTTATGACGGGAGACATTCAGTAATCTTGATCACATATGTGTACACAGCAGGTGAGAGGGATTTAAATAAACGTTAGTAGAGAAAATTAGGATATTTTGAGAGAAATCAATTTCTCAAGAGTGTTTTGTTATTTTTATCGAGACTCTCAAAGACAAGTATTCGTCCTATCGAAGGCAGATACTGACGGAGCAGCACATTCTATAAAGTGACATTTTGCTCTCATTACGACCACCAGACAATTTCTCTCTGTTTATTCTTTCATAGTTGTGGCATCCAGAACTTTTTTTTATTTTTATGTAAGCTGCCATATGTGAGGTCTTATTTTTTCTGCGAGACAAGTTAGAGTTTTTTTTAATGCCATTTTGCCAAGCACATTATGCTTGTCATAACAATAACTGTGTTTAATGCAGAAATAAAACAATCATGCCATTTTTTTTTAACACCAGTTACCGATCACCATAACTAATCCATTCACTGTGCTGTGCAGATTGATAAAGTTACACAAATACCTGTTATGTACTTTTTTATTTCTTTTTTAAAACGTGTATTAAAATGTGTTTATTCTTATTTGTTTCATTATGTTTAATCATTTTATAGCAAAAAATGCTTTGACTTTTATTATGCCACTACCTCTATGTGCCAGTATTTGTAATGAGGAACGCTCTTTAGATCCCTTAGGCTATATTCACACTTTGCGGATTTTGCTGTGGATCCGCAGCGGATTTGACCGCTGCGGATCTGCAGCAGTTTCCCATGAGTTTACAGAACAATGTAAACCTATGGGAAACAAAAAACGCAGTGCACATGCTGCAGAAAAAACCGCGCGGAAACGCTGCGGATTACATTCCGCAGCACGTCACTTCTTTTCTGCGGATTTTCACCTGCTCCAATAGAAAACTGCAGATGAAAATCCGCAGAAGAAACCGCAGTAAAAACCGCGATAAATCCGCAGTAAAAACCGCGACGGGTTTTCACTGCGGATTTTGGAAATCTGCTGCGGAAAAATCCGCAGTGGAATCTGCAAAGTGTGAACATAGCCTAAGGCTCGCGGGTAACATTTCTGCTGGCTATGGTATAAGATGAGAACTTGAATTTTGGGGAAAACCACACTTCACAATCAGCAAACAGTTAATGACCAATATATGAAGGCCTATACTGAGCACAGATAGATGCTCGGGCCCAACCCCCTCTTCTCCTCTCTTCCCCTCTTGCTTCCATCTAGTTGGTTATGTCTCCTATTTTTAATTTTGTTTGTTTTTTATTCCCCTTTTTATGTTCATGTGTAAATATTTCCCCTTTTGGCATCATTGCGCCAACTCTTTATGTCTATTGATGGCGCTCACATGATTTCTCTGTATTGAGAGATCCCGTTATGTGCACTATTAGCGTAGCTACCCATACCCAACCAACGGAGCACATGTGGCCCGAGTGTACACATGTGCCAACAGGACTGGGCCGCCTCTGGGACATAGGGAAGGACACCTTGCTGACATGCTTTCTCACATATGGATATAGCATTCTGGGAGGCAGTGGGCACGTGGTGGGCCAATAATGGCCAGCGTCATTTCCTTTATTTGCTTCCCCTAATTATGGCTAAGGCTACGTTCACATTTGCGCCTTGGGGCGCAGCGTCGTCGGCGCATAAAGACGCATGCGTCATGCGCCCCTATCTTTAACATGGATGGCGCATGGACATGCGCCGGTATGCGTTGTAATGCGTTTTACGACGTATGCGTCATATAGATGCACAAGACAGGGCGCAGAGGACGCTACTTGTAGCGTTTTCCCTGCGCCGAGATTCTTGATCTGTAGGGTCTTATGACAACACATGCATCGCAAAACGCTGCGTTGTGTATTTGCGTTGTTGGTTGCGTTGCGTCGTGTTGCCGACGCTGCTCCCAACAACGCAAATGTGAACGTAGCCTTACTTGCATATGTGCACATTTGCTGTGTTTGGTCTGTTGTTATCATGAGTCCCTCCCCTCATTTATACTGTATCCCAGTCATTTAACCTATCAAACCCTTGAGAAAGCTGACCGCGAAACGCGTGTCAGGGTCGGAATGGTGCTCTAGTTCTTGTGGCACTTTTTTTTTAACATTAAGACTTAGCTTGGTGGGTGATATATCTTTATAATGTGTCCTCATCAATTAGTTATTTTTAATGCACTTGCACTTCATTTCTTTGTCTATATATTTATCTATTTAATGAATTATTGTTACCATTGCTGCCATATATTAAATCATTGTATCTCAGTAATTGCCTTTATATCTACACCAAATCATTTGTTTTTGTCGTGACCACTGTTCCATTTGTTTTTAGCCGATTATGGCTGTTCTGCTTTAGGTAGATATGGGTTAATTCCTACCTCACAAGCCCCTGTGCAGCTTTCACAGAAGAGAACCTGGAGCAGAAACTGATGAAAAGTGTTATAGAGTTATTTCCAAAAAATCAAGTTATGTCCTATCCTTAGGGACCATGGACCCTGTTATGAAGGCAATCCAGTGACACAGTGTGCCAGCAATCAGAGCACATACAGTGATCTGACAATAACCCAAAAACAATAGAACGAGCTCTGAGACGTGGAATCTCTGTAGACCGCAATACCTGAACCTATCCTAAACACAACTAAAGGCAGCTGTGGATTGCGCCTGACACTACCTATGCAACTCTGCACAGCCTGAGGAGCTGACTAGCCTGAAGATAGAAATACAAGCCTGACTTGCCTCAGAGAAATACCCCAAAGGAAAAGGCAGCCCCCCACATATAATGACTGTTAGCAAGATGAAAAGACAAACGTAGGGATGAAATAGATTCAGCAAAGTGAGGCCCGATATTCTAGATAGAGCGAGGATAGCAAAGAGAACTTTGCAGTCTACAAAAAACCCTAAAGCAAAAAACCACGCAAAGGGGGCAAAAAGACCCACCGTGCCGAACTAACGGCACGGCGGTACACCCTTTGCGTCTCAGAGCTTCCAGCAAAACGAATTGACAAGCTGGACAGAAAAAGTAGCAACAAAAGCAAAGAAGCACTTATCTAAGCAGAGCAGCAGGCCACAGGAAAGATCCAGAAGCTCAGATCCAACACTGGAACATAGACAAGGAGCAAGGAAGACAGAATCAGGCGGAGTTAAATAACAAAGCAGCCAGCGAGCTCACCAGAACACCTGAGGGAGGAAGCTCAGAAGCTGCAGTACCACTTGTGACCACAGGAGTGAATTCAGCCACAGAATTCACAACAGTACCCCCCCCTTGAGGAGGGGTCACCGAACCCTCACCAGAGCCCCCAGGCCGACCAGGATGAGCCACATGAAAGGCACGAACAAGATCTGGAGCATGGACATCAGAGGCAAAAACCCAGGAATTATCTTCCTGAGCATAACCATTCCATTTAACCAGATACTGGAGTTTCCGTCTAGAAACACGAGAATCCAAAATTTTCTCCACAATATACTCCAATTCCCCCTCCACCAAAACCGGGGCAGGAGGCTCAACAGATGGAACCATAGGTGCCACGTATCTCCGCAACAACGACCTATGGAATACATTATGTATGGAAAAGGAGTCTGGGAGGATCAGACGAAAAGACACAGGATTGAGAATCTCAGAAATCCTATACGGACCAATAAAACGAGGTTTAAATTTAGGAGAGGAAACCTTCATAGGAATATGACGAAAAGATAACCAAACCAGATCCCCAACACGAAGTCGGGGACCCACACGGCGTCTGCGATTAGCGAAAAGTTGAGCCTTCTCCTGGGACAAGGTCAAATTGTCCACTACCTGAGTCCAGATCTGCTGCAACCTGTCCACCACAGAATCCACACCAGGGCAGTCCGAAGACTCAACCTGTCCTGAAGAGAAACGAGGATGGAACCCAGAATTACAGAAAAATGGAGAGACCAAGGTAGCCGAGCTGGCCCGATTATTAAGGGCGAACTCAGCCAACGGCAAAAAGGACACCCAATCATCCTGGTCTGCAGAAACAAAACATCTCAGATATGTTTCCAAGGTCTGATTGGTTCGTTCGGTCTGGCCATTAGTCTGAGGATGGAAAGCCGAGGAAAAAGATAGGTCAATGCCCATCCTACCACAAAAGGCTCGCCAAAATCTTGAAACAAACTGGGAACCTCTGTCAGAAACAATATTCTCAGGAATGCCATGCAAACAAACCACATGCTGGAAGAACAAAGGCACCAAATCAGAGGAGGAAGGCAATTTAACCAAGGGCCACAGATGGACCATTTTAGAAAAGCGATCACAGACCACCCAAATGACTGACATCTTTTGAGAAACGGGAAGGTCAGAAATGAAATCCATCGAAATATGTGTCCAAGGCCTCTTTGGGACCGGCAAGGGCAAAAGCAACCCACTGGCACGTGAACAGCAGGGCTTAGCCCTAGCACAAATCCCACAGGACTGCACAAAAGTACGTACATCCCGTGACAGAGATGGCCACCAGAAGGATCTAGCCACTAACTCTCTGGTACCAAAGATTCCAGGATGACCAGCCAACACCGAACAATGAAGTTCAGAGATAACTTTACTAGTCCACCTATCAGGGACGAACAGTTTCTCCGCCGGACAACGATCAGGTTTATTCGCCTGAAATTTTTGCAACACTCGCCGCAAATCAGGGGAGATGGCAGACACAATGACTCCTTCCTTGAGGATACTCGCCGGCTCAGATGAACCCGGAGAGTCGGGCACAAAACTCCTAGACAGAGCATCCGCCTTCACATTTTTAGAGCCCGGAAGGTACGAAATCACAAAATCGAAGCGGGCAAAAAATAACGACCAACGGGCCTGTCTAGGATTCAAGCGCTTGGCAGACTCGAGATAAGTAAGGTTCTTATGATCAGTCAATACCACCACGCGATGCTTAGCTCCTTCAAGCCAATGACGCCATTCCTCGAATGCCCACTTCATGGCCAGCAACTCTCGGTTGCCCACATCATAATTACGCTCAGCAGCCGAAAACTTCCTGGAAAAGAAAGCACATGGTTTCAACACTGAGCAACCAGAACCTCTCTGTGACAAAACCGCCCCTGCTCCAATCTCAGAAGCATCAACCTCGACCTGGAACGGAAGAGAAACATCTGGTTGACACAACACAGGGGCAGAACAAAAACGATGTTTCAACTCCTGAAAAGCTTCCACAGCAGCAGAAGACCAATTAACCAAATCAGCACCCTTCTTGGTCAAATCGGTCAATGGTTTGGCAATGCTAGAAAAATTACAGATGAAGCGACGATAAAAATTAGCAAAGCCCAGGAATTTTTGCAGACTTTTCAGAGATGTCGGCTGAGTCCAATCCTGGATGGCTTGGACCTTAACCGGATCCATCTCGATAGTAGAAGGGGAAAAGATGAACCCCAAAAATGAAACCTTCTGCACACCGAAGAGACACTTTGATCCCTTCACAAACAAAGAATTAGCACGCAGGACCTGGAAAACCATTCTGACCTGCTTCACATGAGAGTCCCAATCATCTGAGAAGATCAAAATGTCATCCAAGTAAACAATCAGGAATTTATCCAGATAGTCACGGAAGATGTCATGCATAAAAGACTGAAACACAGATGGAGCATTGGCAAGTCCGAACGGCATCACTAGATACTCAAAATGACCCTCGGGCGTATTAAATGCAGTTTTCCATTCATCTCCTTGCCTGATTCTCACCAGATTATACGCACCACGAAGATCTATCTTAGTGAACCAACTAGCCCCCTTAATCCGAGCAAACAAGTCAGATAACAATGGCAAGGGATACTGAAATTTAACAGTGATCTTATTAAGAAGGCGGTAATCAATACACGGTCTCAGCGAACCATCCTTCTTGGCTACAAAAAAGAACCCTGCTCCCAGTGGTGATGACGATGGGCGAATATGTCCCTTCTCCAGGGATTCCTTCACATAACTGCGCATAGCGGCGTGTTCAGGCACGGATAAATTAAATAATCGACCTTTAGGGAATTTACTACCAGGAATCAAATTGATAGCACAATCACAATCCCTATGCGGAGGTAGGGCATCGGACTTGGGCTCTTCAAATACATCCTGATAATCAGACAAGAACTCTGGGACCTCAGAAGGAGTGGATGACGAAACAGACAAAAATGGAACATCACCATGTACCCCCTGACAACCCCAGCTGGATACCGACATAGAGTTCCAATCCAATACTGGATTATGGGTTTGCAGCCATGGCAACCCCAACACGACCACATCATGCAGATTATGTAGCACCAGAAAGCGAATAACTTCCTGATGTGCAGGAGCCATGCACATGGTCAGCTGGGTCCAGTACTGAGGTTTATTCTTGGCCAAAGGTGTAGCATCAATTCCTCTCAACGGAATAGGACACCGCAAAGGCTCCAAGAAAAACCCACAACGTTTAGCATAATCCAAATCCATCAGATTCAGGGCAGCGCCTGAATCCACAAACGCCATGACAGAATACGATGACAAAGAGCATATCAAGGTAATGGACAGAAGGAATTTGGATTGTACAGTACCAATGACGGCAGACCTATCGAACCGCTTAGTGCGCTTAGGACAATCAGAAATAGCATGAGTGGAATCACCACAGTAGAAACACAGCCCATTCAGACGTCTGTGTTCTTGCCGTTCAACTCTGGTCATAGTCCTATCGCACTGCATAGGCTCAGGTTTAATCTTAGACAATACCGCCAAATGGTGCACAGATTTACGCTCGCGCAAGCGTCGACCGATCTGAATGGCCAAAGACATAGACTCATTCAAACCAGCAGGCATAGGAAAACCCACCATGACATCCTTAAGAGCCTCAGAGAGACCCTTTCTGAACAAAGCTGCCAGCGCAGAGTCATTCCACAGAGTGAGTACTGACCACTTCCTAAATTTCTGACAATATACTTCTATATCATCCTGACCCTGGCACAAACCAGCAAATTTTTCTCAGCCTGATCCACTGAATTAGGCTCATCGTAAAGTAATCCGAGCGCCAGGAAAAACGCATCGACATTACTCAATGCAGGGTCTCCTGGCGCAAGAGAAAATGCCCAGTCCTGAGGGTCGCCGCGCAAAAAAGAAATAATAATCAAAACCTGTTGAATAGGATTATCAGAAGAATGAGGTTTCAAGGCCAGAAATAGCTTACAATTATTTTTGAAATTAAGAAACTTAGTTCTATCACTAAAAAACAAATCAGGAATAGGAATTCTTGGTTCTAACATAGATTTCTGATCAATAGTATCTTGAATCTTTTGTACATTTATAACGAGATTATCCATTGAAGAGCACAGACCCTGAATATCCATGTCCACACCTGTGTCCTGAAACACCCAAATGTCTAGGGGAAAAAAAAGACTGAACACAGAGCTGAGAAAAAAAAATGATGTCAGAACTTCTTTTTTCCCTCTATTGAGAATCATTAGGGAGGCTCCTTGTACTGTTATGAAGGCAATCCAGTGACACAGTGTGCCAGCAATCAGAGCACATACAGTGATCTGACAATAACCCAAAAACAATAGAACGAGCTCTGAGACGTGGAATCTCTGTAGACCGCAATACCTGAACCTATCCTAAACACAACTAAAGGCAGCTGTGGATTGCGCCTGACACTACCTATGCAACTCGGCACAGCCTGAGGAGCTGACTAGCCTGAAGATAGAAATACAAGCCTGACTTGCCTCAGAGAAATACCCCAAAGGAAAAGGCAGCCCCCCACATATAATGACTGTTAGCAAGATGAAAAGACAAACGTAGGGATGAAATAGATTCAGCAAAGTGAGGCCCGATATTCTAGATAGAGCGAGGATAGCAAAGAGAACTTTGCAGTCTACAAAAAACCCTAAAGCAAAAAACCACGCAAAGGGGGCAAAAAGACCCACCGTGCCGAACTAACGGCACGGCGGTACACCCTTTGCGTCTCAGAGCTTCCAGCAAAACGAATTGACAAGCTGGACAGAAAAAGTAGCAACAAAAGCAAAGAAGCACTTATCTAAGCAGAGCAGCAGGCCACAGGAAAGATCCAGAAGCTCAGATCCAACACTGGAACATAGACAAGGAGCAAGGAAGACAGAATCAGGCGGAGTTAAATAACAAAGCAGCCAACGAGCTCACCAGAACACCTGAGGGAGGAAGCTCAGAAGCTGCAGTACCACTTGTGACCACAGGAGTGAATTCAGCCACAGAATTCACAACAGGACCCCTTGTGACACTAAAAATCAGGGCTCTGGCTACAACCGCATCCTGACTGGAGCAGAGGGGCGCATCTGCCACTCCATTCATTATTGATGTCTGAGCACTCAAAGTTCATCCCCTCATTGAATGTAAAGAAATAATAAAGCCTTGCCACCAGCCACATAGATACTGAGGTGACATTTTATATTTTACTGAGCTTAAAATTCCCAACATGATGGATTTAGAGCTTTTACCCAATAGCTAAATGTGGTAAGAGAGTATCAGACACATGCCATTGTTCATTCTCTTATTCATTTTATGTAAAAACTGGATGTCAGTCTGATCATTAAAGGGGTATTCCCATCTCCAAGATCATAGCCCAATATGTACTAGGTGTAATAATATTAATATCTGTACACAGTGATTCAGTTATATTGTGCCAAGAACTGCTCATATAAGAGGGTGGTGGCCCACCAGAGGATTCTCCTGTTCTCCTGTTGGCCAGTCCAAACCTGCTTGAGTGTTTTGAGCTGGAAAAACCCTTCTTGATGAAAAAAATATACCTATGGAAGTAGAACTTTGTATTGTGTGGTAGCAAACTACAACAAAGCTTTTCTACAATTTTGGATTACAGCCATACCCTTCACACCAGTAAAGTAATTTAGGCTACCTGTGGCATCCTGAGCAGCTCTGATGATTAGTAGGTCTAGTGGTGCAAATATATAGTGATGCCATGTACTAATCAGAATAGACTCCATTAATGACCATGGCTAGTAGGAGGTTTCCAGCGATTTGGTCTGGCAGCCACAGAGTATCCAAATTTTTCTCTTTCTTTGCATTTTTAATTATGAAAGATTTTGAATACTTGAACTGTGTTTTGGATATGGTTTGCATTTCAACTTCCATTTAGCCTTCGCTTACAGAATAATCTTAACTCAATTATACATTTGAAATTGTCAATTGATGCTCTTGTTGTTGTAAAATTTTGAATGCGTCACTTATTTCTGAGTGGCAAGAGAAAACGTGATCACAATGGATATGCAAAATCGGATTACATTAGAAGCTCGTTTTCACACTTTTAATATTTACTTCATTCTATTTTGTGCAGATTTTTCTTTTGCTTTTACATTTCAAAACGTGTTTCTTGGCAGGAAAAATGCATAAAAAATACGGATTTGTGTGTGCTTTTTTTGGTAAATTTTTTCTCATTTATTAGAATGCGCGAAAAGCGCTGCAGAAATGTTGAAAGAATTGTCATGCAGCAGGTCTGAAACTGCTTCAAATCTGCAACGTAAAGATAAGCAACATTTACATGAGATTTCAGAAATCTCATTCACTTTTCTGGGACAGTAAAATGCTACATTTTTTGCGGAAAACACACAAAAAAATTGCTTTGAATGTGTGAAGCATGAACATACCCTAATATTCAAATACATTTTGGTATTTTTTTTAACTACTTTATCAACCCTTCTCCTACAACCACCTACAAGGCAAAAAAAATCCTGATGATTTTCTCATTATTCTTATAAACAACTTTTTCTTTTTTTTATTGTGCTTAACGATTTTCCCATTTGCATGTCGTTTCTAGTATCTTGTTATTTCTTTGAATATCGCCACTGGATAACTCATGTAATTTTGTTGTTGTAAAATTTTGAATGCGTCACTTATTTCTGAGTGGCAAGAGAAACCGTGATCACAATGGATATGCAAAATCGGATTACAGTAGAAGCTGGAAACAGCTTGTAGAAATGATTACATATCAGAAAAATGTTTATATTGACATAGAAAAATGTTTAGAAACAAATAAGATAAAGATAAAGACGAGACAATCAAATAATGCATTGTGAATGGTCTCAATTCGTGCGCACGGCTGATTTTCTCGTACGAGTACTCTCTGTCATTTTCACAGGAAGCACTCGTACCTATGAAATTCTATGGGGCTGCACACATTTCCAATTTTTTTTGTCAGACTCGTCGGTCCATGGGAAAAATCAGAGACTTATCCAATTCTGATCCTAGTGTCAGATCAAAATCCGCAATGCAAGTCTATGGGTCTGTGAGAACAATTAGACTTCACTCGGATGATATCTGAGTGTGGATTTGTTTTCATGGACTGACAGAATGGAAAAGGTGGAAAAACTTTTTTTTCTTTCCACATCCGAGAAAAACTGTTCAAAATCTGATCAGAATAATTAAAAAAAAAATCACAGAAACAGAAACAGCCTTACCAACACCAAGTCAGATTACATATGCACTGCACAGGTGTAAACTGCTGATGGAGAAACCACTCACAGATCTGCCGTTCATGGAGGGGGTTGCCTCATTTTAAAAACGCACACAGATGAGGCTTGTATAGGGCATCAGTTATACAGGCACTTGTTATACTCCATGAATTGGTAGGTTTGTGAGTGCTTGCCCCGTCAATATTTTGCATATTGTGCTGCCTTCACCTACCTTTATCATGGGGTCTACTGCATCCTGCTGGTGCACTGGTAATCTAGCCTGGTGCTCATAAGGCTGTTTCTTTTTCTAAGATATTTTTGAATCGAGGTCCTTCTGTGAGCCGTTTCAGATCAGAATAATTGGACAGCTTTTCTCCAATGTGGAGAAATCTGTCACCTGAATCTACCCTAATTAAGAGAGAATGCAGTTGTAGAAGGAAAGGTGGTTTAAAGGGACAATGTCACCTGAATTTGGAGGGAACAATCTTCAGCCATGGAGGCGGGGTTTTTGGTGTTTGATTCACCCTTTCCTTACCCGCTGTCTGCATGCTGGCTGCAATATTGGATTGAAGTTCATTCTATGTCCTCCGTAGTACATGCCTGCACAAGGCAATCTTGCCTTGCTCAGGTGTGTACTATGGAGGACAGAGAATGAACTTCAATCCAATATTGCAACCAGCATGCAGACAGCGGGTAAGGAAAGGGTGAATCAAACACCCAAAAACCCCGCCTCCATGGCTGAAGATTGTTCCCTCCAAATTCAGGTGACATTGTCCCTTTAAGTGGTTTTGTTTGGGGAGAAATAGGAAAACAATAATAACATATAAGAAGAGGAGAAGAAAAGGCCTCCTCTACAAACCATAACATATATTATTAATAGCTTCCAGATCTTTCTAAATTTTCTTTGTCAGTCCAGAAAAATGTCAGTAGTTTTATCATAAGAAGAAAGTCTCTTTCCAAGAATGTGTGCTGGTTACTTTAGCTGTGAAGAAGGTGAAGAACACTACTTTAGGGCAGTCTCACACGTCCAGATAATTCCAGTACTGGAAAAAAATCGGTACCGGAATTATCCGTGTCCCTGTGCTCCTACGTTTCTATGGCACATCAGTGTGGCACACGTGCAGCTCACGTGTGCCGCCCGTGTGCCCACTGGGTACCACACGCACCGTGCTGGGTACCACACGTACCAGCATCTGGAGCTGAAGCCCCATTCATATCTTCCCTGCAGCAGCGTTTGCTGTAGAGAAGATATGAATAATTGTGTTTAAAATAAAGATCTATGTGCCCGTCGCCCTCCCACCCCCTGTGCACCCTCCTTCCCCCCCGCTGTTCTGAAAATACTCACCCGGCTCGCTCCCTCGCTGGCGCTGCTTCCTGTTCTGGCCACATCTTCTCCTGTATGCGGTCACGTGGGGCCGCTCATTTACAGTAATGAATATGCGGCTCCACCCCAATGGGAGGTGGAGCCGCATATTCATGACTGTAATCGGCGGCACCGCGTGACCGCTGATACAGTAGAAGATGCGGCCAGAACAGGAAGCAGTGCCAGCGAGGGAGCCGGGTGAGTATTTTCAGAGTAGCGGTGGGGCGCACAAGGGGTAAGAGGGCGGGGGGCACATAGATCTTTATTTTAAACACAATTATTCATATCTTCTCTACAGCAAATGCTGCTGCAGGGAAAATATGAATCGCGGCTTCAGCACCAGTGGGGAGGACAGCGCTTAATGTAGCGCTGTCTCCTGCACGGCACACTGACTGCACACAGACCACGTCCGTGTGCGGTACGTGTTTTACTTGACTTTAATGGGTCCGTGTAATCCGTGCGCTCCCACGAACACTGGCATGTCTCCGTGTTTGGCACACGGAGACACGGTCCGCAAAAAATCAATGACATCTGCACAGATGCATTGAGTTTAATGTGTGTACGTGTGTCAGTGGCTCCGGTACATGAGGAAACTGTCACCTCATGTACCGGAGCCACTGACGTGTGAAACCGGCCTTATTCATTACTTCTCTAATCATTATATCCTTCTCTTGGCATGTTTATAAATTATAACTACTGATGGGCGAGCGTGATCGAATAAGGTGTTATCCAAGCACACTCGTGTGCTATTAACCCCTTCATGACCCAGCCTATTTTGACCTTAATGACCTGGCCGTTTTTTGCAATTCTGACCAGTGTCCCTTTATGAGGTAATAACTCGGGAACACTTCAACGGATCCTAACGGTTCTGAGATTGTTTTTTCATGACATATTGGGCTTCATGTTAATGGTAAATTTAGGTCAATAATTTTTGCGTTTATTTGTGAAAAAAATGGAAATTTGGCTAAAATTTTGAAAATTTTGCAATTTTCAAATTTTGAATTTTTATTCTGTTAAACCAGAGAGTTATGTGACACAAAATAGTTAATAAATAACATTTCCCACATGTCTACTTTACATCAGCACAATTTTGGAAACAATATTTTTTTTACTAGGAAGTTATAAGGGTTAAAATTTGACCAGCGATTTCTCATTTTTACAACGAAATTTACAAAACCATTTTTTTAGGGACCACCTCACATTTGAAGTCAGTTTGAGGGGTCTATATGGCTGAAAATACCCAAAAGTGACACCATTCTAAAAACTGCACCTGTCAAGGTGCTCAAAACCACATTCAAGAAGTTTATTAACCCTTCAGATGCTTCACAGCAGCAGAAGCAACATGGAAGGAAAAAATAAACATTTAACTTTTTAGTCACAAAAATGATATTTTAGCAACAATTTTTTTATTTTCCCAAGGGTAAAATGAGAAACTGGACACCAAAAGTTATTGTACAATTTGTCCTGAGTACGCTGATACTCCATATGTGGGGGGAACTACTGTTTGGGTGCACGCCAGGGCTTGGAAGGGAAGGAGCGCCATTTGACTTTTTCAATGAAAAATTGGCTCCAATCTTTAGCGGACACCATGTCGCGTTTGGAGAGCCCCTGTGTGCCTAAACATTAGAGCTCCCCCACAATTGAACCCATTTTGGAAACTAGACCCCCTAAGGAACTTATCTAGATGCATAGTGAGCACTTTGAACCCCCAGGTGCTTCACAAATTGATCCGTAAAAATGAAAAAGTACTTTTTTTTCACAAAAAATTTCTTTTAGCCTCAATTTGTTCATTTCCACATGGGCAACAGGATAAAATGGATCCTAAAATGTGTTGGGCAATTTCACCTGAGTACATCGATACCTCATATGTGGTCACAAACCACTGTTTGTGCACACGGCAAGGCTCGGAAGGGAAGGAGCGCCATTTGACATTTGAATGAAAAATTAGCTCCAATCTTTAGCGGACACCATGTCGCGTTTGGAGAGCCCCTGTATGCCTAAACATTGGAGCTCCCCCACATGTGACCCCATTTTGGAAACTAGACCCCCCAAGGAACTTATCTAGATGCATAGTGAGCACATTGAACCCCCAGGTGCTTCACAAATTGATCCGTAACAATGAAAAAGTACTTTTTTTTCACAAAAAATTTATTTTAGCCTCAATTTGTTCATTTCCACATGGGTAACAGGATAAGATGGATCCTAAAATTTATTGGGCAATTTCTCCTGAGTACACTGATACCTCATATGTGGGGGTAAACCACTGTTTGGGCACACAGCAGGGCTCTGTAAGGGAAGAAGCGCCATTTGACTTTTTGAATGAAAAATTAGCTCCCATCATTAGCGGTCACCATGTCGCGTTTGGAGAGCCCCTGTGTGCCTAAACATTGGAGCTCCCACACATGTGACCCTATTTTGGAAACTAGACCCCCCAAGGAACTTATCTAGATGCATAGTGAGCACATTGATCCCCCAGGTGCTTCACAAATTAATCCTTAACAATAAAAAAGTACTTTTTTTTCGCAAAAAAATTATTTTGGCCTCAATTTGTTCATTTCATCATGAGCAACAGGATAAAATGGATCCTAAAATTTATTGGGCAATTTCTCCTGAGTACAGTGATACCTCACCTGTGGGGGTAAACCACTGTTTGGGCACACGGCCGGGCTTGGAATGGAAGGAGTGCCATTTGACTTTTTGAATGAAAAATTAGCTCCAATCATTAGCTGACACCATGTCGCGTTTGGAGAGCCCCTGTATGCCTAAACATTGGAGCTTCCCCACATGTGACCCAATTTTTGAAACTAGACCTCCCATGGAACTAACCTAGATGTGCGGTGACCACTTTAAACCAAGTGCTTCACAGAAGTTTATAACGCAGAGCCGTGAAAATAAAAAATCATTTTTCTTTCCTCAAAAATTATTTTTTAGCCCACAATTTTTTATTTTCACAAGAGTAACAGGAGAAATTGAACCCCAAAAGTTGTTGTCCAGTTTGTCCTGATTACGCTGATACCCCATATGTGGGGGGAAACCACTGTATGGGCACACGTCGGGGCTCAGAAGGGAAGTAGTGATGTTTTGGAATGCAGACTTTGAAGGAATGGTCTGCGGGCATCATGTTATGTTTGCAGAGCCACTGATGAGCCTAAACAGTAGAAACCCCCCACATATGCCCCATTTTGAAAACTAGACCCCCCAAGGAACTTATCTTGATATGTGGTGAGCACTTTGAACCCCCAAGTGCTTCACAGAAGTTTACAACGCAGAGCCGTGAAAATAAAAAAATAATTTTTCTTTCCTCAAAATGATGTTTTAGCAAGCAATTTTTTATTTTCACAAGGGTAACAGGAAAAATTGGACCCCAACAGTTGTTGCACAGTTTGCACTGAGTACGCTGGTACCCCACATGTGGGGGTAAACCACTGTTTGGGCGCACGTCGGGGCTCGTAAGGGAAGTAGTGACGATTTGAAATGCAGACTTTGATGGAATGGTCTGCGGGCGTCATGTTGCATTTGCAGAGTCCCTGATGTGCCTAAGCAGTAGAAACCCCCACAAGTGACAACATTTTGGAAACTAGACCCCCCAAGGAACTTGTCTAGATATGTGTTGAGCACTTTGAACCCCCAAGTGCTTCACAGAAGTTTACAACGCAGAGCCGTGAAAATAAAAAAATCATTTTTCTTTCCTCAAAAATGATGTTTTAGCAAGCAATTTTTTTATTTTCACAAGGGTATCAGGAGAAATTAGACCCCAATAATTGTTGCCCAGTTTGTCCTGAGTACGGTGATACCCCACATGTGGGGGTAAACTACTGATTGGGCACACGTCGGGGCTCGGAAGGGAAGTAGTGGTGTTTTGAAATGCAGACTTTGATGGAATGGTCTGTGGGCGTCACGTTGCATTTGCAGAGCCCCTGATGTGCCTAAACAGTAAAACCCCCCACAAGTAACCCTATTTTGGAAACTAGACCCCCAAAGGAACTTATCTAGATATGTGGTGAGCACTTTGAACCCCCAAGTGCTTCACAGAAGTTTATAACGCAGAGCCATGAAAATAAAAAAATAATTTTTCTTTCCTCAAAAATGATGTTTTAACTGCTGTTCTGTTCGGTCTGGGGAGACCTATTTTGAACTTTGGTATTTTTTGGGGTGTTCAAGATGCGGTTCTGAAACTTGTGGTTGATTGACTTAAATGAGGATGGGTCGGTCGGCCACGGGTTTCAGAGCCGCATCTTGAATATTTTAAAGAATATTGAAGTTCAAAGTCGGTCATTTTTGACCAACAGAACAGCAGGGTTAACAAGCAGTTTTTTATTTTCAAAAGGGTAGCAGGAGAAATTGGACCCCAATAGTTGTTGCCCAGTTTGTCCTGAGTATGCTGGTACCCCATATGTGGGGGTAAACCACTGTTTTGGCGCATGTTGGGGCTCGGAAGGGAGGGAGCACCATTTGACTTTTTGAACGCAAGATTGGCTGGAATCAATGGTGGCGCCATGTTGCGTTTGGAGACCCCTGATGTGCCTAAACAGTGGAAACCCCTCAATTCTACCTCCAACACTAACCCCAACACACCCCTGACCCTAATCTCAACTCTAGCCATAACCCTAATCACAACCCTAACCCCAACACACCCCTTTCCACAGCCCTAACCCCAACACACCCCTAACCCTAATCCCAACCCTAAACATAATCCTAACCCTAATCCAAACCCTAACCCCAACACACCCCTAACCATAACCCTAACCACAAGCCTAATCTTAACACTATTTCCAACGCTAGCCCTAATTCCAACCCTAACTCTAATTCCAACCCTATCCCTAAGGCTATGTACCCACGTTGCGGATTTGTGAGATTTTTCCACACCATTTTTGAAAAATCCGTGGGTAAAAGGCACTGCGTTTTACCTGTGAATTTACCGTGGATTTCCAGTGTTTTTTGTGCAGATTTCACCTGTGGATTCCTATTGAGGAACAGGTGTAAAAGGCTGTGGAATCCGCACAAAGAATTGACATGCTGCGGAAAATACAACACAGCGTTCCCGCGCGGTATCTTCCGCACCATGGGCACAGCGGATTTGGTTTTCCATAGGTTTACATGGAACTGTAAAGCTGATGGAAAACTGCTACGAATCCGCAGCGGCCAATCCGCTGCAGATCCGCAGCCAAATCCGCACCGTGTGCACATAGCCTAATTCTAAGGGTATGTGCACAAGATGCGGAAAACGCTGCGGATCCACAGCGTTTCCGCCAATGCGGGTCTGCAGCAGTTTCCAATGAGTTTACAAAAAACGCTGCGCACATGCTGTGGAAAAAACTGCGCGGAAACGCAGCGGTTTACATTCCACACATTTCACTTCTTTCTGCGGATTCCGCAGCAGTTTTAGAAATACTCCAATAGAAAACCGCAGTGAAATCCGCAGAAAAACCACGATAAATCCGCGATAAATCCGCAGCGGTTTTGCACTGCATATTTATAAAAACCGCTGCGGAAAAATCCGCAGAGGACCAGAGTACGTTTGCACATACCCTAACCCCAACCCTAACCCTAACCCTAGTTCTAACTGTAATGGAAAAAAAATGTTTTTCTTAATTTTATTATTGTTCCTACCTATGGGGGTGATACAGGCGGGGTTCATTTACTTTTTTTTTTATTTTGATCACTGTGATAGGTTTTATCACAGTGATCAAAATGTACATGGAACGAATCTGCTGGCCGGCAGATTCGGCGGGCACACTGCACATGCGCCCGCCATTTTGGAAGATGGCGGCGCCCATGGAGAAGACGGACGGACACCGGGAGCCTCGGTAAGTATAAGGGGGGGAGATCGGGGCACGGGGGGGTGTCAGAGCATGGGGGGGTGGCATAGGAGCACGGGGGGAGCGGACAGGAGGATGGGGGAGCGGAACACAGGACGGAGGGGAGCGGACCACAGATCGGTGGCTTGGGGGGGCGATCGGTGGGGTGGGGGGGTCACATTAGTGTTTCCAGCCATGACAAATCGCTCTGATTGGCAGTTTCACTTTCAACAGCCAATCAGAGTGATCATAGCCACGGGGGGGGGGGGGGCTGAAGCCAGCCCCCCTGGGCTGAAGTACCACTCCCCCTGTCCCTGCAGATCGGGTGAAATTGGAGTTAACCCTTTCACCCGATCTGCAGGGACGCAATCTTTCCATGACGCCACATAGGCATCATGGGTCGGATTGGCACCGACTTTCATGACGCCTACGTGGTGTCATGGGTCGGGCAGGGGTTAAAGTGTCTTGAGCGTGCTCGAATACTACACTGCTCAAAAAAATAAAGGGAACACTTAAACAACAGAATATAACTCAAAGTAAATCAAACTTCTGTGAAATTTTACATGCTGTTGTGCAAATGGAATAGATGACAGATGGAAATTATTTGGCAATTATCAAGACACACTCAATAAAGGAGTGATTCTGCAGGTGGGGACCACAGACCACATCTCAGTACCAATGCTTTCTGACAGATGCTTTGGTCACTTTTGAATGTTGGTTGTGCTTTCACACTCGTGGGAGCATGAGACGGACTCTACAACCCACACAAGTGGCTCAGGTAGTGCAGCTCATCCAGGATGGCACATCGATGCGAGCTGTGGCAAGGTTTGCTATGTCTGTCAGCGTAGTGTCCTGAGGCTGGAGGCACTACCAGGAGACAGGCCAGTACACCAAAAGACATGGAGGGGCCGTAGGAGGGCAACAACCCAGCATCAGGTCCGCCACCTCAGCCTTTGTGCAAGGAGGAACAGGAGGAACACTTCCAGAGCCTTGCAAAAGACCTCCAGCAGGCCAAAAATGTGGATGTGCCTGCACAAACGGTTAGAAACTGACTCCATGATCATGGTCTGAGTACCTGACGTCCACAGATGGGGGTTGTGCCCACAGCCCAACACCGTGCAGGATGCTTGGCATTTGCCACAGAACACCATGATTGGCAAATTAGCCACTGGCGCCCTGTGCTCTTCACTGAGCACATGTGACAGATGTGGCAGAGTCTGGAGATGCTGTGGGGAGTGATCTGCTGCCTGCAACATCCTTCAGCATGACCAGTTTGGCAGTGGGTTAGTAATGGTGTGGGGTAGCATTTCTTTGGAGGGCAGCACAGCCCTCCATGTGCTCACCAGAGGTAGCCTGACTGCCATTAGGTACCGAGATGAGATCCGGAGACCCCTTGTGAAACCATATGCTGGTGCGGTTTGCCCTGGTTTCCTCCTAATGCAAGACAATGGCAGACCTCATGTGGCTGAAGTGTGTCAACAGTTCCTGCAAGATGAAGGCATTGAAGCTATGGACTGGCCCGCCCTTTCCCCAGACCTGAATCCGATTGAACACATCTGGGACATCATGTCTCGCACCATCCACCAATGCCATTTTGCACCACAGACTGTCCAAGAGTTGGCGGATGCTTTAGTCCAGGTCTGGGAGGAGATCCCTCAGGAGACCATCCACCGCCTCATCAGGAGCATGCCCAGACATTGTAGGGAGGTCATACAGGCATGTGGAGGCCACACACACTGCTGAGCATCATTTCCTTGCTTTGAGGAGTTTCCACTGAAGTTGGATCAGCCGTGAGATATTAATTTTGATTTACATTGATAATTTTGATGTTTTATTGTTCTCAACGGTTTCCACTATGTAGTGAAAATATATTTATAACTAATATTTTATTCAGTGATATCTAGGATGTGATATTTTAGTGTTCCCTTTATTTTTTGAACAGTGTATGTTCGAGTCCCCTCGGCTGCATGTCTTGTGGCTGTTTGACAGCTGCAATACATGCAGGGATTACTTTACAAACAGGCAATCCCTGTATGTGCTGCGGCTGTCGAACAGCCACAAGACATGCAGCTGCAGGGACTCGAACATAGTATTCGACCACACCGAAGACACTCTAATAGCACACGAGTGTGCTTGGATAGCACCTTATTCGATCACACTTGCCCATCACTAGTATAGTTTTTAAATTTAATTTGTAAGTTGAGTTTGGGGACTCAAACATAGTATTCATGCAAACCGAAGACACTCTTTTAGCACACGTGCATGCTTGGATAACACCTAAGGGTACCGTCACACAGTGGCATTTTGATTGCTACGACGGCACGATTTGCGACGTTCCAGCGATATATCCGTGATGTTCCAGCGATCTCGCTGTGTCTGACACGCTCCTGCGATCAGGGACCCCGCTGAGAATCGTACGTCGTAGCAGATCGTTTGAAACTTTCTTTCGTCGTTTAGTGTCCCGCTGTGGCGGCATGATCGCATGGTGTAACAAAGGTGTGCACGATATTGTATACTTTGTGCGCATAGTAACCAACGGCTTCTACATCGCACATACGTCATGAAATTATCGCTCAAGCGTCGTACATTGCAAAGTGTGACAGCAGTCTACGACGCTGGAGCAATATTGTTACGATGCTGGAGCGTCACGGATCGTGCCGTCGTAGCGATCAAAATGCCACTGTGTGACGGTACCCTTATTCGATCACGCTCGATCATCATTAGTTATAACCTTTATTTGCTTTGTTAGATAAGACTAATGATTCTGTTTCACATTAATCGACTCTTTTGACACTGCACTTATTTAAAATATATTTTTTTAATTGGTAGACATTTTTTTTTAAAAAGAATACTCACATAAAATATAAAAATTGCCATGTATTTTATTGGTAGTTATGTTTTTTTTGCTCTTTGTAACTGTGTTGCAGTTTTTTTTTCAGTTGTTTCCAACTTCTGAAGAAGTATCAAAAGGGGTACAGCTATATTAATTTTTTCATTTTTGAATGACTTCTGTCACTGTGCCACCAATAGAACATGCTAATAAAGTGATATTTGTTTAGACACAGAGAAAAGCTTTCAAAAGATGCATTTCTGCCAATTTACTATTGTGGGACCCGAAATGGACCTTTAAATTTGAATCGGCCTGTAGTCATTCCTAACAGTAGATTTCAATTTTCTTTTTCTTTTTGCTGTTTTCTCCCATCCTAAGCCCATCCTAAAAGGACCATAAACTGTTTTTTTCCATTGTCATAGCTGTATAAAGGCTTCTTTATTGCAGAGCAATTTGTAGTTTTGAATGACAACATTCAATTTACCATTCAATGTAGTGGAAAATGAGAAAAATGTATGGTGAGATTGCACAAAAGCCGCAATTCAGCAACTTTTTTTTGTTTAATTTTTACAGTATTCAGTGTGCTGTAACCATGACCTGGCAATATAATTCTCATTTAAAGTACAGTTCCGACAATAGGATTGATTTTTTTTAAGTGGGTAAAAAATTCAGAAATTTGTACAATATAAAAATGTAGTTTTTGCCTCCATTTTCAAAGACCGATAACATTTTCATTTTTACATTTTTACAGAGGGGACGGGAAGAAAAACATTAGACTCGATCAAAGACGACCCAGGAAAACATACTCAGAAGGGAGGTAAGAACATTTCTAAAACAATCCACAGTGAGGAGATTGGAACAAAACAAAATCCTCTAAACTGCATGCTCGCAAACGCCAGAAGCCTGACAAACAAGATGGAAGAACTAGAAGCAGAAATATCTACAGGTAACTTTGACATAGTGGGAATAACCGAGACATGGTTAGATGAAAGCTATGACTGGGCAGTTAACTTACAGGGTTACAGTCTGTTTAGAAAGGATCGTAAAAATCGGAGAGGAGGAGGGGTTTGTCTCTATGTAAAGTCTTGTCTAAAGTCCACTTTAAGGGAGGATATTAGCGAAGGGAATGAGGATGTCGAGTCCATATGGGTTGAAATTCATGGAGGGAAAAATGGTAACAAAATTCTCATTGGGGTCTGTTACAAACCCCCAAATATAACAGAAAGCATGGAAAGTCTACTTCTAAAGCAGATAGATGAAGCTGCAACCCATAATGAGGTCCTGGTTATGGGGGACTTTAACTACCCGGATATTAACTGGGAAACAGAAACCTGTGAAACCCATAAAGGCAACAGGTTTCTGCTAATAACCAAGAAAAATTATCTTTCACAATTGGTGCAGAATCCAACCAGAGGAGTAGCACTTTTAGACCTAATACTATCTAATAGACCTGACAGAATAACAAATCTGCAGGTGGTTGGGCATTTAGGAAATAGCGACCACAATATTGTGCAGTTTCATCTGTCTTTCACTAGGGGGACTTGTCAGGGAGTCACAAAAACATTGAACTTTAGGAAGGCAAAGTTTGAACAGCTTAGAGATGCCCTTAATCTGGTAGACTGGGACAATATCCTCAGAAATGAGAATACAGATAATAAATGGGAAATGTTTAAGAACATCCTAAATAGGCAGTGTAAGCGGTTTATACCTTGTGGGAATAAAAGGACTAGAAATAGGAAAAACCCAATGTGGCTAAACAAAGAAGTAAGACAGGCAATTAACAGTAAAAAGAAAGCATTTGCACTACTAAAGCAGGATGGCACCATTGAAGCTCTAAAAAACTATAGGGAGAAAAATACTTTATCTAAAAAACTAATTAAAGCTGCCAAAAAGGAAACAGAGAAGCACATTGCTAAGGAGAGTAAAACTAATCCCAAACTGTTCTTCAACTATATCAATAGTAAAAGAATAAAAACTGAAAATGTAGGCCCCTTAAAAAATAGTGAGGAAAGAATGGTTGTAGATGACGAGGAAAAAGCTAACATATTAAACACCTTCTTCTCCACGGTATTCACGGTGGAAAATGAAATGCTAGGTGAAATCCCAAGAAACAATGAAAACCCTATATTAAGAGTCACCAATCTAACCCAAGAAGAGGTGCGAAACCGGCTAAATAAGATTAAAATAGATAAATCTCCGGGTCCGGATGGCATACACCCACGAGTACTAAGAGAACTAAGTAATGTAATAGATAAACCATTATTTCTTATTTTTAGTGACTCTATAGCGACAGGGTCTGTTCCGCAGGACTGGCGCATAGCAAATGTGGTGCCAATATTCAAAAAGGGCTCTAAAAGTGAACCTGGAAATTATAGGCCAGTAAGTCTAACCTCTATTGTTGGTAAAATATTTGAAGGGTTTCTGAGGGATGTTATTCTGGATTATCTCAATGAGAATAACTGTTTAACTTCATATCAGCATGGGTTTATGAGAAATCGCTCCTGTCAAACCAATCTAATCAGTTTTTATGAAGAGGTAAGCTATAGACTGGACCACGGTGAGTCATTGGACGTGGTATATCTCGATTTTTCCAAAGCGTTTGATACCGTGCCGCACAAGAGGTTGGTACACAAAATGAGAATGCTTGGTCTGGGGGAAAATGTGTGTAAATGGGTTAGTAACTGGCTTAGTGATAGAAAGCAGAGGGTGGTTATAAATGGTATAGTCTCTAACTGGGTCGCTGTGACCAGTGGGGTACCGCAGGGGTCAGTATTGGGACCTGTTCTCTTCAACATATTCATTAATGATCTGGTAGAAGGTTTACACAGTAAAATATCGATATTTGCAGATGATACAAAACTATGTAAAGCAGTTAATACAAGAGAAGATAGTATTCTGCTACAGATGGATCTGGATAAGTTGGAAACTTGGGCTGAAAGGTGGCAGATGAGGTTTAACAATGATAAATGTAAGGTTATACACATGGGAAGAGGGAATCAATATCATCATTACACACTGAACGGGAAACCACTGGGTAAATCTGACAGGGAGAAGGACTTGGGGATCCTAGTTAATGATAAACTTACCTGGAGCAGCCAGTGCCAGGCAGCAGCTGCCAAGGCAAACAGGATCATGGGGTGCATTAAAAGAGGTCTGGATACACATGATGAGAGCATTATACTGCCTCTGTACAAATCCCTAGTTAGACCGCACATGGAGTACTGTGTCCAGTTTTGGGCACCGGTGCTCAGGAAGGATGTAATGGAACTAGAGAGAGTACAAAGGAGGGCAACAAAATTAATAAAGGGGATGGGAGAACTACAATACCCAGATAGATTAGCGAAATTAGGATTATTTAGTCTAGAAAAAAGACGACTGAGGGGCGATCTAATAACCATGTATAAGTATATAAGGGGACAATACAAATATCTCGCTGAGGATCTGTTTATACCAAGGAAGGTGACGGGCACAAGGGGGCATTCTTTGCGTCTGGAGGAGAGAAGGTTTTTCCACCAACATAGAAGAGGATTCTTTACTGTTAGGGCAGTGAGAATCTGGAATTGCTTGCCTGAGGAGGTGGTGATGGCGAACTCAGTCGAGGGGTTCAAGAGAGGCCTGGATGTCTTCCTGGAGCAGAACAATATTGTATCATACAATTATTAGGTTCTGTAGAAGGACGTAGATCTGGGGATTTATTATGATGGAATATAGGCTGAACTGGATGGACAAATGTCTTTTTTCGGCCTTACTAACTATGTTACTATGTTACTATGTATGTTACATTGACGGAGTTGTGTGATGTCCTGTTTTTGCATCAACAATTTTATTGATAACATTTTGGGGTAAATACATTTACTCACTTCTTATTTTTTAATGAAATAGTGGCAACCATTAAAACTCAATTCTGGTGTTTCACAGTTGTGGCATTTACCCATCAGGTACGTATATACTCGAGTATAAGCCGACCCGAGTATACGCCGAGGCACCTTATTTTGCCACAGAAAACTGGGTAAGCTTATTGACTTGAGTATAAGCCAGGTCAGGTATGTGTAGGGAGGAGGACCAGGCTAGCGGTCCCTCTTGCGTGTCTGGGCTGGAACTGTCGGGGCTGTCGCCATTATTCCTGGGGGAAGAGGTTTCTGAGCAGTTCAGGACACATGACTGGTGGGCGGCGGGTCGGACTTAAATAGCTGTATGAGCGGGAAGACAGGGCTTTTGGTGGGGAACCAGTGTATGAGGAGAAGAGATGGTTGACTCCCTCTCAACTTACCCACGCCAGCTATCCGTGCCAACACACCCATATGTGGTAATTAATGTTATATTTTTATAGATAAGAATTTTATGGATGTAGCAATACCAAATAAGTTTAATGGCAAAAAAGAAGGCTGCAAGGTGGGTGTTTCAAAAGTTTATGTTTTTTAAAATGTTTTTTACATTTTTAATTGTGTTTCTTAGTCTGTTCAGGGGAAATGAACTTGCGATCACTTTATCACTTGTGCCATGTAATTAAATATCAAGGTATCTCCTTTTATAGTAAAATCGCGGTTCACCTATGGGAATCAGCCTGTGGATGAGTTTCATATGATGACCAAAATGTCACATTTGGGAGCCTTCATTAAGCCTCCAGCTACCCTGGTAGCCCATAATTTTCCTGAATTCGCATCATGAGGTTCAGAGATTGACAGCGGCGTGTAAGTGGTTATACGGTGGGAGTATGAGGGAGGAGATAGAGAGAAACAGATAAGTTTACCTGAAATGATAGTTACAATTTAAGTCCCTTCTTTAGCCATTTCAGTGATTCAACCATCACAATCTATTAGTGGTTCCTCGCATCCTCACTGATGGGAATTATACTGTTTATTTCATATCACTGGCTGTTGGCTCCATGCCAGAAACGTGGCTGCAATGATCGCGTGCCCCCAGTCATTAGACACAGTGTATAACATAATCACCAAAATTGTATTACTCTGACCATGACAAATACACAGTGCCATGACAGCCGCACCCTGTAACATGGCCGCACCTGCTTTATGTGGGCACAGCTGGACGGGAAGCAGCGGAAGCTTGCTTCTCTCTATTTCCTTGGAAATCTATCACCTAAATGTCTTTCTTAATAAAGTGCACAATTCTAATTACTAAAAAATCCACTAAAAAGCAGCTTATATTGCCCAGCGCTAAAGTATCCCAAGTCAGCGGTGTACACCAATCCCTACAGCACAGGACTCCCCGACGAGGCCGGGTATATAACTGGGATGGATGAGGAGATCGGCTTTCTTGTTTTACGTTATCACTTCATTTACAAAGACGTCACCCACTTGTAGGTTCCAAAGGCCGACTACCTCCGAGTATTGCTACCGGCACACATGTACAAGGGGGGTTGTCACTACTGCTCCGTCCAGTCCTGCCTATAGACATGTGTATCACACAGCCTGCAGAAATGTCTCCAGAATAATACCAATATGGCCGATGACAAAGAACATGCAACAAACTCCCCTGCCAGGAGGAAACCAACCTGTGCGTTACCCACAAGAAAACACGGTAGTGCCCAATTAGATAAAAATATAGGAATGACCATTCATAGTTTGTCTAAGGCTATGTGCACACATTGCGGATTTTGCTGAAGATCCGCAGCGGATTTGACATGGTTTTCCATGCGTTGTACAGTACCATGTGAACGTATGGAAAACAAAATCTGCACATGCTGCGGAAAAAAAGCGCGGAAATGCTGCGTTGTATTTTCTGCAGCATGTCAATTCTTTGGGCTCATTCCACAGCAGTTTACACCTGCTCCTCAAAAGGAACCCGCAGGTGTAAAACCGCAGATGGAATCCGCACAAAAAACGCACAAAAACCATGGTAAATCCACGGCAAATCCGTGGGTAATCTGCAGTGCAGTTTACCTGCGGATTTTGCAAAAACCGCACACCAATCCGCAACGTGTGCACATAGCCTAAAGAGGCCTGCAAACACCCAATAATAGAGAAAAATGCTTGCTTGTAAGGTGTGATAATGTTTGATGGCCTCTGGAAACTGGCCATTTCCTGTTTACATGCAGGCACTGGACTGCTGAAAATGATTGCTAAGCCAACATAACCAGTTCAAACTACTAACATTTACCTAGATCCAAGAAGTATCGCTTCTCCTTTCAGAGAGTGACATGTTAAGCATGTCGAGGTGAGGAGACTTAAAGCCGCAATGCTCCTCTGGGAAATATGCAAATTGTCTCTTCCGAGAGGAAGAGGATTAGAACTCTAGTGCCACCTTTTGGAGGTTGCAATCCTAACAGTCAATGTCCACCCTTTAACGAGCCTTGTCACATGACTTAGGATAATAGCCGAACCAGATCTCAATTTGCAGACACTGTATTTTGGGGTACTGCCCCTCGTCAGTGCAAAGTGAAGATCTGGTTTGGCTGATTGAGAGGCATCTAACCGGGATCCAAGAAGTATCTTTTCTCCTTGCGGAGAGTGACATGTTAAGCATGTCGAGGTGAGGAGACTTAACCCCTTAGTGACAAAGCCAAATTTTTTAAATCTGACCAGTGTCACTTTCTGTGGCAATAACTCTGCAATGCTTAAACAAATCCCAATGATTTTGAGATTGTTTTTTCATGACACATTATAATTTATGATAATTGTAAATTTAGGTAAGTATGTTTTGTGTTTTTTTATAAAAAATATCAAAAATTTGAGAAAAATGTTAAAAAATTAGCAATTTTCAAAATGTAAATGATTATTATCCTTTTAATCCAGATGGTAATATGAGTCGCCCGTCAGGGCAGTGGGGTACTCAGTACCGGATCCATTACTTAAAGGGACGTGTCACGGCGGCGGCGACCCGGTCCTTGGCCCTGGGCGTCCATGTTAAAGGGACAGTCTTTAAAGGGGTTTTTTAAATTAGGAAAGTTCGTGACGCCGCCTGTGGTATTCGGTCAGTGGGGACCGATGCTGTTTAAAGGGGTCATCTGAGGTGATGTTATGGCAGCTGGATGGTATAACTTCCCGCAGGTGAAGTAGGTCCCCAGGGCTCCCGGTGAATAGATGGAGGATTGTGAGTGGTGCAGTAAAAAGAATGAAGGACACAGTTGTGCAGTCTTTTTACCTGGTTTACTGATGGTAGTAAGTAGCCACAGTCCAGGGCACCAGATCACAGGTACAGGCAGAGTGAAAAATTTAAAGGGGTGTGAATACTTTCCGTACCCAAAGTATAAGCAAGTTTCATGCATTGGAGAAAATGCATCTAATAAATCAAAGCAAATGATAAAACCACACACGATCCTTTAATTTACTCTGTTTTGTTTTGGCACTGAATATTTCTGGTTTTGTCTTTTCGATCCCTGCTTTTAAAAATCTCTCAAAGAGAACACAGGAGTGCGTGGCCGAACAAGCGCTCTTGTTGACTGAATGATCAGCCGAACCATCGTTGAGCCAACAGCTATCTAAGGCCGGTTTCACACGTCAGTGGCTCCGGTACATGAGGTGACAGTTTCCTCACGTACCAGAGCCACTGACACACGTAGACACATTCAAATCAATGCATCTGTGCAGATGTCATTGATTTTTTGCGGACCGTGTCTCCGTGTGCCAAACACGGAGACATATCAGTGTTCGTGGGAGTGCACGGATTACACGGACCCATTAAAGTCAATGGATCTGTGTAAAACACGTACCGCACACAGACGTTGTCCATGTGCAGTCCGTGTACCGTGCAGGAGACAGCGGTACAGTAAGCGCTGTCCCCTGCATCTGGTGCTGAAGCCGCGATTCATATCTTCTCTGCAGCAGCGTTTGCTGTAAAGAAGATATGAATAATCCTTTTTTTTTTGTTTCGCGTGTTTAAAATAAAGGTCCATGTCCCCACCCCCCTCCCACCCCCTGTGCGCCCGCCCGCTCTTCTTAAAATACTCACCCGACTCCCACACTGGCTGGCGCTGCTTCCTGTCCTGGCCGCACCTCCTACTGTATGAGCGGTCACGTGGGGCCGCTCATTTACAATGATGAATATGCGGCTCCACCCCTATGGGAGGTGGAGCCGCATATTCATGACTGTAATCGGTGGCCCCACGTGACCGCTCATAAAGTAGAAGGTGCGGCCAGGACAGGAAGCAGGGCCAGCCAGCGAGGGAGCCGGGTGAGTATTTTAAGAACAGCGGACAGGCGCACAGGGGGTGCGAGGGGGGTGGGGACATGGACCTTTACTTTAAACATGAGAAACAAACAAAAAAAGGATTATTCATATCTTCTTTACAGCAAACGCTGCTGCAGAGAAGATATGAATTGCGGCTTCAGCACCAGACGCAGGGGCCAGCGCTTATCTCTAGCGCTGTCTCCTGCACGGTGCGTGTGGTAGCCTTTGGGCACACGGGCGGCACACATGCGCCGCACATGTGCCACACTGATGTGCCAGAGAAATGCACGGGCACACGGACACGGATAATTCCGGTAGCGATTTTTCCGGTACCGGAATTATCTGGACGTGTGGGACTGCCCTAATGTGAATGGCAGGCTTAAGAGGTGAGACTTGATCTATTGTTTCTTGAAGGTTTTGGATGCTGATGTTCACTGTTGTTCAACTGCTCATGACAAGCTAGTCAGCTGGCGACACATAAAACAAGTTGCTAAGGTATTTATGAAAATTGGCTTTTTAGAGTTTGAACTGCTAATGAAGGTTCATGACTCTGAGCTTACCTTAAGATTAATGAGGCTTTCTGTGACTTTTATAATGATCCTTAAGATGGTAGCACAGCTTTGTACATTGTGTAGTAGCCATGATTAGTGCTGAAAGCTCTTTCCTTGACTTCTATAGGACTGAGCTTGTAGTACCACTCACTGCCACTACACAGTGTATGAAGCGGTGTGAATTATGTTGGTCCACCATCCCTTTGATCAGCTGAACAGTGAAAGTGGACAGATTTGGACTCCAGTGTTCAAATATTGCTCAATTATCCTAAGAATTGTTATGAGGCCAGCGTCACACTAGAGAGAAATACGGATGAAGGAGAGGCGCAAAAACAACGCATTGCACATGTACCAATGTTTTTTTATGGGGCAGCTTCCATCAGCCGTATATTTCTCTGCCGTATTTTATGGGCTGAGAAAATCGCAGCATGCTGCGATTGTCAGCATATTCCGCAAAAAATATGGCAATAAAAGTCTATGGGGGCGAGAAAAATACGGATTACACACGAACCATGCGTGTGACTTGCGAGAAATACGCAAGACTTTTCCAGGTGACAGGAAATGGGCCAAGCCATTATCATGAAGCTTAGACATGCTAATTAGCTCAAAAATCGCTCCAGACATCCCGGAAGAATGCCTCCACGGAGTCCTGCAGCATGGCTTTCTTAATCAATATGGAGATGCTTCTTGTTCTAGTCCAAGAAAGGCCAGAGCTATGGGACCAAAGGGATGCACACTACTCTGACCGGGCCAGAAAAGAGGCGGCATGCATGAGGATATGTGGGCTACTTTTCCCTGATTTTGCAGACCGTCCACATGAGGAACAGCAGCAAATAAGTAAGTTCACGTTTTGAAAATAATATTATGAACTGCACTAAATAACAGGTTTTCACACTATCCCCTTAAATCCTAGTATGATGTTTTTTATCCATCTTTATACAGTTTACTAGGCCACATGACTATGTAAAATCTCATTAAACTTGTTATACCACTGTGCGCAATGTCCTTATACATTATTTTATTGTCTGTCATTGCAGTGGAAGATGTTATGAGAAGCTGACGCAGCATCCGCAATCAATATAGGCGGGAAAGTCAGCAACAGGCCAGGAGTGGTGCTTCCGCACCAACAAAGCGGAAGTACATTTATTATGATCGGCCTGCTATTCTGGATCGCAGTATGGATCTCAGACCGTAAGTTCATACATCACTCCACATTACACATATGTATTGTATGGTCATATGTCTTATAATTTTTTTTATTTAAAACTTTCATAACAGAACTCAGTCCAACCTCACTGAGAGGGAGACAGGGTCAGATTCTGAGGTCATTATCGATCTGGTCGGGGAAGGTGAAGAGGTGGCTGGCCCATCTTCTCAGCCTTCCAGCTGCATCCCTCAAGCTCCTCCTGCACCAGCACCAGAAGCACCTCCTGCACCAGCCCCAGAAGCTGCACCAGCACCAACAGCTGCACCAGCACCCGTCAGCCTGGAAGATCCAGGAGACAGCTGCAGCCCTACTGTTCCTCTGGAGGCCTCCCTGCAGCCTGCTCAGATACCAGGAGAACCCTGCCTCAGATACCAGGAGGCATGTTGATAGGGGGGTTCGGAATTATCTGGCAAAGGTTGCCCAGAATGAGGGTGAGGAGGCCTACTCCCGTAGTCTGACCCAGTACCTTCATCCCCTACCCCATGAGGTGAGGCTTCGTGTGAGAGGGTGCATTCACATCCATATGGATGCATGCACACCCCCTAATAAGATCTTTGAATTCTTGGAGAGGTGGCAGCTGTCACCTTGTAACCTGATGAGACTTCAAACAAACCCACAAGTGCATGGTCAACAGGGATCTGATGCACCTCCTCCATGGGTGCATACACCTCAACCCATTTCCCCCCAAACCAACCATGGCCACAACAGGCACAAATGGCATCCTATAACCAATCTGCCAAATATGGCCACTTGTACAGACCAGTGTTGGAGGCTGGTCCCAACCTGGGTTTGGACGACATGGTCATATTAGGGGGTATGAGTCACATGGATTCCACAATCCCCAGGAGTCTCATCTCCAATTTCTATATGGTCAGTTTTCAACTCAGCAATCTGACCATGGCCAAAACATAGAGCATGGCCAAGATTATGCACCCACACAGGGTGAAGGACAATTTGTCCAACAAAACCAGCAAGAGAGAGAGCCTAGACTGCCGCCATCACCTCCACCAAGTTATCAAAATCTTTAATTTTATTTTTCACTTGAATTTTGCTAGTGCAAAAAAAGATGTTTTTCTGCTTCTTATGTTTAACCCCTTCAAGACGCAGGCCTTTTTCGATTTTGCTTTTTCGTTTTTCGCTCCCCTCCTTCCCAGAGATATAACTTTTCATTTTTTCGTCAATATGGCCATGTGAGGGCTTGTTTTTTGCGAGACAAGTTGTACTTTTAACGTTACCATTGGTTTTACCATGTCTTGTACAAGAAAACGAGAAAAAAATTCCAAGTGCGGTGAAATTGCAAACAAAGTGCAATCCCACACTTATTTTTTGTTTAGCTTTTTTGCTAGGTTCACTAAATGCTAAAACTGACCTGCCATTATGATTCTCCAGGTCATTATGAGTTCATAGACACCAAACATGTCTAGGTTATTTTCTAAGTGGTGAAAAAAAATTCCAAATTTTGCTAAAAAAAAAAATTTGCGCCATTTTCAATACCCGTAGCGTCTCCATTTTTTGTGATCTGGGGTCGGGTGAAGGCTTATTTTTTGCATGCCGAGCTGATGTTTTTAATGATACCATTTTGGTGCAGATACGCTCTTTTAATCGCCTGTTATTGCATATTAATGCAATGTCGCGGCGACCAAAAACACGTAATTCTGGCGTTTCTAATTTTTTTCTCGCTACGCCGTTTAGCGATCAGGTTAATCCTTTTTTTTGATAGATCGGGTGATTCTGAACACGGCAATACCAAATGTGTATATTTGATTTTTTTAATTAGTTTATTTTGAATGCCGCCGGAGCCCGCATCAAAGCAGGGGATCTGACCTCGGGCGTACTATGCTGTCTGAGGTCAGAAAGGGGTTTAAAAAAATCCAGAAAATCACATGATATTTACATAATTAATTTGCATTTTATTGCATGAAATAAGTATTTGATACAATAATATTTGGTACAGAAACCTTTATTTGGAATGAAAAAGGTCAGATGCTTCCTGTAGTTCTTGACCAAGTTTGCACACACTGCAGCAGGGATATTGGCCCACTCCTCTATACAGATTTTTTCCATATCTTTCAGGTATTGGGACTGTCTCTGAGCAACATTGAGTTTCAGCTCCCTCCAAAGATTTCCTATTGGGTTCAGGTATGGAAACTCTCCAGGACCTTAAATACTTGTTATTGAGCCACTCCTTAATTGACCTGGCTATGTGTTTCAGGTCTTTGTCATGATGGAAGTCCCAGCCACAACCCATCTTTAATGCTTTTGCTAAAGTAAGGAGGTTGTTGGCCAAAATCTAGCGATACATGATCCCATCCATCTTCCCTTCAGTATGGTGCAGTCTGTTGTGAATTCTGTGGCAGAGCTCCCTCCTGTGGTCACAAGTGGTACTTCGGCTGATTCTCTCTGTGAGCTTCTGTTGGTGGAGGGAAGTGGTACTGCGGCTTCTGAGTTTCCTCCCTCAGGTGATCTGGTGAGGTCGTTAGGTGCTTCTCTACTTAACTCCACCTAATGCTTTGATCCTGGCTTCCTGTCAATGTTCCAGTGTTGGATTTGCTTTTCCCTGGATCATTCCTGTGGCCTGCTGCTCTGCATAGCTAAGTTCTTCTTTGCTATTTGTTTGCTATTTTTTCTGTCCAGCTTGTCTAATTTTTTGCTGGAAGCTCTGGGACGCAAAGGGTGTACCTCCGTGCCGTTAGTTCGGTACGGAGGGTCTTTTTGCCCCCTTTGCGTGGTTTTCTTTAGGGTTTTGTGTAGACCGCAAAGTTACCTTTTCTGTCCTCGCTCTGTTAAGAAAGTCGGGCCTCACTTTGCTGAATCTATTTCATCTCTACGTTTGTCTTTTCATCTTAACTCACAGTCATTATATGTGGGGGGCTGCCTTTTCCTTTGGGGTATTTCTCTGAGGCAAGGTAGGCTTATTTTCTATCTTCAGGCTAGTTAGTTTCTCAGGCTGTGCCGAGTTGCATAGGCAGAGTTAGGCGCAATCCACGGCTGCCTCTAGTGTTGTTTGGAGAGGATTAGGGATTGCGGTCTGCAGAGTTCCCACGTCTCAGAGCTCGTTCTATGATTTTGGGTTATTGTCAGATCACTGTATGTGCTCTGACCGCTATGTCCATTGTGGTACTGAATTGCCTTTCATAACAGTACAGGAAGCCTAAAGTAGTAATGATTCTCAATAGAGGGAAAAAAGAAGTTCTGAGACCATTTTTTTTTCTTTGCACTGTGTTTTGCCTTTTTTTTCCCCTAGACATTTGGGTGGTTCAGTACACAGGTGTAGCGATGGACATTAGAAGTCTGTCTTCATCTGTGGATCAGCTCTCGGCAAGAGTACAAAAGATTCAAGACACTATTGATCAGAAAGCTATGTTGGAACCAAGAATTTCTATTCCTGATTTGTTTTTTGGAGATAGAACTAAGTTTCTGAGTTTCAAAAATAATTGTAAATTATTTCTGGCCTTGAAACCTCGCTTCTCTGGTGATCCAGTTCAACAGGTTTTGATTGTTATTTCTTTTTTGCGCGGCGACCCTCAGGACTGGGCATTTTCTCTTGCGCCAGGAGATCCTGCATTGAGTAATATTGATGCGTTTTTCCTGGCGCTCGGATTGCTGTACGATGAACCTAATTCAGTGGATCAGGCAGAGAAAAATTTGCTGGCTCTTTGTCAGGGTCAGGATGAGATAGAGGTATATTGTCAGAAATTTAGAAAGTGGTCCGTGCTCACTCAATGGAATGAATCTGCGCTGGCAGCTATGTTCAGAAAGGGTCTCTCTAAAGCCCTTAAGGATGTCATGGTGGGATTTCCTATGCCTGCTGGTTTGAATGAGTCTATGTCTTTGGCCATTCAGATCGGTCGACGCTTGCGTGAGCGTAAATCTGTGCACCATTTGGCGGTATTACCTGAGCTTAAACCTGAGCCTATGCAGTGCGATAGGACTTTGACCAGAGTTGAACGGCAAGAACACAGACGTCTGAATGGGCTGTGTTTCTACTGTGGTGATTCCACTCATGCTATCTCTGATTGTCCTAAGCGCACTAAGCGGTTCGCTAAGTCTGCCACCATTGGTACGGTACAGTCAAAATTTCTTCTGTCTGTTACCTTGATCTGCTCTTTGTCATCGTATTCTGTCATGGCATTTGTGGATTCAGGCGCTGCCCTGAATTTGATGGACTTGGAGTATGCTAAGCATTGTGGGTTTCTCTTAGAGCCCTTGCAGTGTCCTATTCCATTGAGAGGAATTGATGCCACGCCTTTGGCCAAGAATAAGCCTCAATACTGGACCCAGCTGACCATGTGCATGGCTCCTGCACATCAGGAGGTTATTCGCTTTCTGGTGTTGCATAATCTGCATGATGTGGTCGTGTTGGGGTTGCCATGGCTACAAGCCCATAATCCAGTATTAGATTGGAAATCCATGTCGGTGTCCAGCTGGGGTTGTCAGGGGGTACATGGTGATGTTCCATTTCTGTCAATTTCATCATCCACCCCTTCTGAGGTTCCAGAGTTCTTGTCTGATTACCGGGATGTATTTGATGAGCCCAAGTCCGATGCCCTACCTCCGCATAGGGATTGTGATTGTGCTATTAATTTGATTCCTGGTAGTAAATTCCCAAAAGGTCGACTGTTTAATTTATCCGTGCTTGAGCACGCCGCTATGCGCAGTTATGTGAAGGAATCCCTGGAGAAGGGGCATATTCGCCCGTCATCGTCACCTTTAGGAGCAGGGTTCTTTTTTGTAGCCAAGAAGGATGGTTCGCTGAGACCTTGTATAGATTACCGCCTTCTAAATAAGATCACGGTTAAATTTCAGTACCCCTTGCCATTGTTATCTGATTTGTTTGCTCGGATTAAGGGGGCTAGTTGGTTCACCAAGATAGATCTTCGTGGTGCGTATAATCTGGTGCGAATCAGGCAAGGAGATGAATGGAAAACTGCATTTAATACGCCCGAGGGTCATTTTGAGTATCTAGTGATGCCATTCGGACTTGCCAATGCTCCATCAGTGTTTCAGTCCTTTATGCATGACATCTTCCGAGAGTACCTGGATAAATTCCTGATTGTGTACTTGGATGACATTTTGATCTTCTCGGATGATTGGGAGTCTCATGTGAAGCAGGTCAGAACAGTTTTTCAGGTCCTGCCTGCTAATTCTTTGTTTGTGAAGGGATCAAAGTGTCTCTTTGGTGTGCAGAAGGTTTCATTTTTGGGGTTCATCTTTTCCCCTTCTACTATCGAGATGGATCCTGTTAAGGTCCAAGCCATCCATGATTGGACTCAGCCGACATCTCTGAAAAGTCTGCAAAAGTTCCTGGGCTTTGCTAATTTTTATCGGCGCTTCATCTGCAATTTTTCTAGTATTGCCAAACCATTGACCGATTTGACCAAGAAGGGTGCTGATTTGGTCAATTGGTCTTCTGCTGCTGTGGAAGCTTTTCAAGAGTTGGAGCGTCGTTTTTCTTCTGCCCCTGTGTTGTGTCAACCAGATGTTTCTCTTCCGTTCCAGGTCGAGGTTGATGCTTCTGAGATTGGAGCAGGGGCTGTTTTGTCGCAGAGAGGTTCTGATTGCTCAGTGATGAAACCATGCGCTTTTTTTTCCAGGATGTTTTCGCCTGCTGAGCGAAATTATGATGTGGGCAACCGAGAGTTGCTGGCCATGAAGTGGGCATTCGAGGAGTGGCGTCATTGGCTTGAAGGAGCTAAGCATCGCGTGGTGGTATTGACTGATCATAAGAACTTAACTTATCTTGAGTCTGCTAAGCGGTTGAATCCTAGACAGGCTCGTTGGTCGCTGTTTTTTGCCCGTTTTGACTTTGTGATTTCGTACCTTCCGGGCTCTAAAAATGTGAAGGCGGATGCTCTGTGTAGGAGTTTTGTGCCCGACACTCCGGGTTTGTCTGAGCTGGCGGGTATCCTCAAGGAAGGAGTAATTGTGTCTGCCATCTCCCCTGATTTGCGGCGGGTGCTGCAAAAATTTCAGGCTAATAAACCTGATCGTTGTCCAGCGGAGAGACTGTTTGTCCCTGATAAGTGGACCAATAAAGTTATCTCTGGGGTTCATTGTTCGGTGTTGGCTGGTCATCCTGGAATCTTTGGTACCAGAGAGTTAGAGGCTAGATCCTTTTGGTGGCCGTCTCTGTCGCGGGATGTGCGTACTTTTGTGCAGTCCTGTGGGATTTGTGCTCGGGCTAAGCCCTGCTGTTCTCGTGCCAGTGGGTTGCTTTTGCCCTTGCCGGTCCCGAAGAGGCCTTGGACACATATCTCTATGGATTTTATTTCTGATCTTCCCGTTTCTCAAAAGATGTCAGTCATTTGGGTGGTCTGTGATCGCTTTTCTAAGATGGTCCATTTGGTACCCTTGTCTAAATTGCCTTCCTCCTCTGATTTGGTGCCATTTTTCTTCCAGTATGTGGTTCGTTTACATGGCATTCCAGAGAATATCGTTTCTGACAGAGGTTCCCAGTTTGTTTCAAGGTTTTGGCGAGCCTTTTGTGGTAGGATGGGCATTGACTTGTCTTTTTCCTCGGCTTTCCATCCTCAGACTAATGGCCAGACCGAACGAACCAATCAGACCTTGGAAACATATCTGAGATGCTTTGTTTCTGCCGATCAGGATGACTGGGTGTCCTTTTTGCCTTTGGCTGAGTTCGCCCTTAATAATCGGGCCAGCTTGGCTACCTTGGTTTCGCCATTTTTCTGCAATTCTGGGTTCCATCCTCGTTTCTCTTCAGGACAGGTTGAGTCTTCGGACTGTCCTGGTGTGGATACTGTGGTGGACAGGTTGCAGCAGATTTGGACTCATGTAGTGGACAATTTGACCTTGTCCCAGGAGAAGGCTCAACGTTTCGCTAATCGCAGACGCCGTGTGGGTCCCCGACTTCGTGTTGGGGATCTGGTTTGGTTATCTTCTCGTCATATTCCTATGAAGGTTTCCTCTCCTAAGTTTAAACCTCGTTTCATTGGTCCGTATAGGATTTCTGAGGTTCTTAATCCTGTGTCTTTTCGTCTGACCCTTCCAGATTCTTTTTCCATACATAACGTATTCCATAGGTCATTGTTGCGGAGATACGTGGCACCTATGGTTCCATCTGTTGATCCTCCTGCCCCTGTTTTGGTGGAGGGGGAGTTGGAGTATATTGTGGAGAAGATTTTGGATTCTCGTGTTTCTAGACGGAAACTCCAGTATCTGGTTAAATGGAAGGGTTATGCTCAGGAAGATAATTCCTGGGTTTTTGCCTCTGATGTCCATGCTCCCGATCTTGTTCGTGCCTTTCATGTGGCTCATCCTGGTCGGCCTGGGGGCTCTGGTGAGGGTTCGGTGACCCCTCCTCAAGGGGGGGTGCTGTTGTGAATTGTGTGGCAGAGCTCCCTCCTGTGGTCACAAGTGGTACTTCGGCTGATTCTCTCTGTGAGCTTCTGTTGGTGGAGGGAAGTGGTACTGCGGCTTCTGAGTTTCCTCCCTCAGGTGATCTGGTGAGGTCGTTAGGTGCTTCTCTACTTAACTCCACCTAATGCTTTGATCCTGGCTTCCTGTCAATGTTCCAGTGTTGGATTTGCTTTTCCCTGGATCATTCCTGTGGCCTGCTGCTCTGCATAGCTAAGTTCTTCTTTGCTATTTGTTTGCTATTTTTTCTGTCCAGCTTGTCTAATTTTTTGCTGGAAGCTCTGGGACGCAAAGGGTGTACCTCCGTGCCGTTAGTTCGGTACGGAGGGTCTTTTTGCCCCCTTTGCGTGGTTTTCTTTATGGTTTTGTGTAGACCGCAAAGTTACCTTTTCTGTCCTCGCTCTGTTAAGAAAGTCGGGCCTCACTTTGCTGAATCTATTTCATCTCTACGTTTGTCTTTTCATCTTAACTCACAGTCATTATATGTGGGGGGCTGCCTTTTCCTTTGGGGTATTTCTCTGAGGCAAGGTAGGCTTATTTTCTATCTTCAGGCTAGTTAGTTTCTCAGGCTGTGCCGAGTTGCATAGGCAGAGTTAGGCGCAATCCACGGCTGCCTCTAGTGTTGTTTGGAGAGGATTAGGGATTGCGGTCTGCAGAGTTCCCACGTCTCAGAGCTCGTTCTATGATTTTGGGTTATTGTCAGATCACTGTATGTGCTCTGACCGCTATGTCCATTGTGGTACTGAATTGCCTTTCATAACAGCAGTCATCCTGTCCATTTTGCAGAAAAACATAACCAAAGTGTGATGTTTCTCCCACCATGCTTCACTGTTGGGATGGTCTTCTTTGGGTTGTACTCATCCTTCTTCTTCCAAACACGATGAGTTGAGTTGATAACAAAAAGTTTTATTTTGGTCTCATCTGATCACATGACCTTCTCCCATGCCTCCTCTTGATCATCCAGATGATTATTGGCAAGCTTCAAATGGGCCAGGACATGTGGTGGCATGAGCAGGGGGACTTTGTGTGCCCTGCAGGATTTTAATCCAAGACTGCGTAGTGTGTTACTAACGGTAATGCTTGAGACTGTGGTCCCAGCTCTCTTTACATCATTGACCTGGTCCTCCCATGTGGTCTTGGGCTGATTTCTGACCTTTCTCAGAATCATCCTTACCCCATGAGGTGAAATATTTGCATGGAGCCTCAGAATGAGGGAGATTGACAGTCATCTTGTGTTTCTTCCACTTTCTAAGCTGCTTGCCTGTTGTCCTGTAGCCCATCCCAGCCTTGTGCAGGTTTTAAATTTTGTCCCTTGTGTCCTTAGACACCTGTTTGGACTTGACCATGGAGGAGAGGTTGGAATGTGATTGATTGAGTGTGTCAACAGGTGTCTCTTATACAGGTAGAGTTCAAACAGCTGCAATTAATACATTATCTGGTTTTTATTTTTAGATTCTGTCTCTCACAGTTGACATTTACCTATGACAAAATTTACAGACCTCTCAACTCTTTATAGGTGGGAAAACTTGCAAAATCGTCAATGTAGCAAATACTTATTTTGTCCACTGTATGAGGTAGCAAAAACATGGTAACATATTCCCTTTTAAGTAGCACAAAACAAATTTAGAAGGGCTATCATAAATTAGAAATATATACCATTCTGAAATGATTTCTACTAAAACAAAAAAACAAAAAATATAAATACGGCATTGAGAACAGAGTGCTCTATAACATTCATTGGTTCGAACCAGTTACTGTATATCTCAATGATTCTCTGCTTCCAGGCCCAATGCTATCATGACTGCAGGTTCCTTTATACATAGTGCCACATATGGCTTATTTCTGATTTCTGTGAGGATTTTCACTGGTCTTAATTGTAGAGTGGTATACAGACCCTGCCTGATCTAAATAGGAATTATATGGACTAAAAGGTTTAATCAAGACCAATTACTCCTGTCTTGTGACTAACTCACTTTGCTTTGTTCTTCAATAAAAGTGTTAAGCATTTTAGATCTTACGCCATATTTTCTTTGGATGTGAGTCACATATTGCACATGTGCCAAAACCGGTGCTGTCATGAGCTTAGCTGTCAGTGTATGTTTAATGGCCAAAGGAAATCTTAGTCATGATGCATCATGACGTCTGTGCTGCACCGGTTTATTATTGCTTAATGTCTTGGTTACAGCTAAAGAGAAAAGATGAAAAGAATGGAAGTGTTAAGAAAGCTGGAGATTATTTAGACATCTTGTATAGTGAGTGCTGAGTGTGCATCCAAGTTACCAGTGGGTTCAGTTAATATATTAGTATTTAGTCAATGTCATCATCTTATGTGTATTTGCAAACATTTCAAGTTGATTCACTTAAAAAAAACACACATTCCAATAAGTTCAATTAAGATATCTCAGAAAAGCAAACTCTAAGGGAGGTGAATTAATTTCTTAGGGTCAAAATGGTCGCATAAGAAAGCAACAAACAAACAAAAACATTACTTTGCAGAAAACCAAGTTATTGCATTCTCCAGATAAGATGTGCATCATCAAAATTTCCCCCGCCAACTTTTAAAATTAAACAAATATCTACAACTTTTGAAACATAAAAGCCCCTTACACGTGTGGAGCGCCCCCAGACACAGGGCCACGAGTTCTCGGTACCGGGCCTCTTTGGTTCGGTTCTGAGGCTGTCACGGTGGCTAGACCCAGTCCGCGACCCTGCTAAGGAGCGTCCAATAAAGGTGGTACAGTCTATCAGGGATTCGCGACGCCACCTTTGGTGTTCGGTCAGGGTGACCGACTCTGCTGTGGGGTCCGCTGGGGTGATGGAACAGCAGCTGGATGGTATACCTTCCCACAGGTGAAGTAGGTCCCCAGGGCTTCCCAGTAAGGTGGATGGTGATGTTGTGAGGTGCAGTCAATAACGAGGACACAAGGTTGCAGTCTCTTTACCTCTTTACTGAAGACTTCAGGATCCTCAATCCAGAGCATGCTTAACAGGGCTATCTGAGACCGGCCGGTCTGATGGGCACTTCCAGAGTTCCCTTTGCAGGTGGAAATCAGTGCCTACCACTAGCGCCTGTGTGTTGTAGTGCTACCCTGCTGAGCATTCAGAATAGTCCTCACAACTGCTGTTCTCGTTCGTTCATTCTTTCTAATTCTCTCTCGCTTGTTCCAGATGTTACTAGTTTCTCGTCCCCCAGGTATGTTATGGCTAGGATGCACCCGTATGACGGGAAGGCTCGGAGCTCTTCCGGGACCCTAGAGATGCCCCTCTCCACACGTTGCCCCCTATGTCTTCGTAGGAAATTTAAGGTAGACAGCCAACCTATAATTAACTGTCCTGCGGAGTTCGAAGTAAGGCCTAAAGTCAGTTACTTCCGCAATGTTCCGACCACCGGCTACGCGCCTCAGTAGGATGTTGCCTCGGTCTCACGGCACGACTCCTACTGGTTCTCCTTTATGCTTGATCTTGTTTCTCACTGTTCCACAATATCCTTCCCTTCGTGTCTCTCTCTTGGGATACCACCGCGGGGTGTGCAGGCGCGGTTCCGTTCCGTTCTACTCTGTTCGCTAGGCACCTGCCAGGTTCCCACGCCCGACAGGGACTCCCCTGTGTCTTCTCCCTGCAACACCCCCTGCCACGGGAGGTTGCCTGAATCCAACCCAGTCAGCTTCTGACTAACTTCCTATCCAACCCCTAGTTTTACCAGTGTGAGGAGTGGCCCAATAAATAAATCCTTTTTCTCCCCCTAGTGGCCGGAGTGTGAAGTGTAATGTGTGCTGGTGATACCTGGTCAGTAGAATTCCTTCAGTGCCATCAGACGTACCATCACTCCCCTTAGTGGCAGAGTGTCATACTGCAACGACCAGATCTCTGGGGCGCTGCACTTGCTTACTAGAAATCAGCGAGCACTAAAATCGTTGGATATTTGTAAGCGGATTGGTAAATATCTTTGCTATAATACTGGTACTGCTACACTACTTGGTTTATTACCAAGGTTTGCTTTACTGATACTGCTACACAGTTATCTGTATTACTCCTCTCGTAAGTTTATGACTGTATTGATGTATATTTGTGCTTGGTGGATAGGGTAAGTGCAGTAAGAAGTTTGACCACTAGATGGGGGCATTATAGGATAGGCCATATAGGTGTTATTTAGGAATTTAGACAGTATATGGTTAATGTGTAGGTGCGGCTGCTGCTTGGCAAGCCAGGGGATAGTTCTTGAATAGTTCAGTAGGGTAGGAGCACTCAAATGGTCCACATGGGCTATAGACCCAGGACACAGCAGCAGCTCCGCAACGTTAAAGTGGGGCCTAGCCATCCACAGCTGAAGGAAGAAAGTACAGCAGGCTTGTACAACAGAGTGCCCAAGGAAACATCAGGATGTGGCAGCTCTTGGTGTGGGTGGAAACTCTGAGGACCGGGACAGAGTGATCGGGAAACCTCACAGAAGCAGTGAGTACAGTCAGAAGGAACTTGGCACCTACACATAGCGCAGCACCGAAAGGCAGTTTACTCTCCCAGTGGCAACTGACTCTAATTAATAAACTTGTGTCCGGGGCAAAGCAGACCAAGGGAAACTTAACCGTAGCAGAGCTTTGCAGAGAGTGTCCAGAGGAACCTTCAGGGACGGTCCGACCCGGGCCCGTGCTATGTAACCATGAGAGATGTGCAGGGAAAGATAAGGACTCAGGAGCAATGCACTGTGATGACTGTTGTAAATGCTGTAAAGCCCACGGATGTGCTAAGTAAAGATGATTTCATTGAAGTTACTTTGGACTGTATCTCAGTTAATATAAATCTGCCTGGAGTGGGTCTCCCACATCCTAGGGAAGATCCAGAAGGAGCTGGACCTGAAAAAACAGGTATGCTGACTAAGGGCAAATGTTTTTCTGTGAGGGGAGGCCAGAACACAGAAGCACAGGTGTCGTTGGCCACAACTACAGTCCGGGCCAACCCTTACATATTCGTCACTGAAACCGAGCAAATTCTAATACTCAGTTGCTTGTTTCGACTAACGAGTATAGTTGGAGTCAATGGGAACTCTGACCATTTTTCTGGCAGACCAAAAAGGAAGTCTGGAGTGCAGCGAAAAAGCTGAAATGGATAGAAAAAGTACTGAATGGAAGGAGAGCAGCAGAGACCCCTCGAATCATTTCAGACTCCCAGATCGTTGCTGAGAACAATGGTGTTACACTTTTACTCCACTTTTAAGACTGACGATAACACATTCAAAATCAACAAGAAATTGGAGTTTAGAGGAAAAATATGTTAAGCAATGTTTTTTTTCCTGCATAATGACTTGTATACAAGAATAAATTTAAGAAGGATTATAAAAAACATTATATATGTAAACCAAAATTAAATATTTTTATAAAAAAAATAATTGGAAATTTCATTGTAATTTATGAAGGAAGCAAGATGTGCCAAAAATTAAGGACTCAGATACACCCTTGTATTGAACATAAAGGAGGGCCTCATACACATTCTGTTCTAATTATAATGTAGTTGTACTTCTAGACTCATAAAGGCTAAGCAATAAGTGCAAATACTGTCCAAAATTACAAGAGGGCCATGCATACACCCTTGAAGGCACCAACTATAGTGCCTCAATCAAATATTGTGAACAAAGTGGTACTCCTAGACTCATAAACGCTCTGCACACAGTTCAAAACCTGCCAATAATTACAAGCAAGGTCATCCATAGACCCTTGAAGGCTCCAACTGTAGTGTGTCATAAAAAAATAAGAAAATGCACTTGTGGTACTTCTACATTCAAAAAGGCATTGCACAAAGTGCAAAGCCAGGAAAAAAATATTAGTAGGGTCATCCAGTCATCCATAGACCCTAGAATGTAACACCTGGTGGGCCTCATTCAAATATTGAACATTAAAAACAATTTATGTGACTATGACTATGACTATGAATCATATACATTAACAGTACTATAAACATGTGCTTCATATTTAGCAGTTTCATCATACAGAAAAACAAGGATTTTGGAAATCAACTGTATATATTTTTTCTCTTATCAATGAATGATAATAATAGAAATTGCTATATTTGGAGGATTATAAGACAAAATAGAAAAACATTTTTTAATAAAATGGTGATGCGTTTTATATTTCCTTCTAAGGGTAGCTTACCTGGGGGGTGGTTGAAGTGGGATTTGGATGTTTTGTCCGAAACAGTTTGCTCACAGCAGTTCACCCCCGGGTACATTTTGCCCCCGCACATTTCGTTCCCAGCATTTGGCTCCCTGAGGACGAAATGTGCGGGGGCGAAATGTACCCGGGGCGAGCTGCTGGGGAAAAAACTGCTGGGGGCGAACTGGTGGGGCCGGTTGAAGTGGAGTGGGGTCACAGGAGGAATAGTAACTGGTGCCGGTGAGCAGAGTCCAATTTCAAAATGATATCCTGTCCTGGGCTTCAGGAAAATGGCTGCCAGAGGCGGCACATGCACAGAGTGTCTACTCAGGAGATGAGATAATCGGTGCTGACACCATCTGAGATCACAGGCACACAGAGACCATGCATCATGTGACCCCACTCCACCGCTGCAGGCCCCCGATAAGCTCACTTTGAATTATAAGATGCACCCCCATTTTCCTCCTAAATTTGGAGGAACAAAATGGCGTCTTATAATCTGAAAAATATGTTACATAAAAAGCAAATACTTAAAATTAAAAAAAATGGAAAATGTAGTAGCTGCAATGACCCTAGTCTGCCACCATTGTTAAGATCTCTGTTTGCTGCTCATTAAAGATTATTGAATCTATCCGTTGCTTTTTGATTTTTAGTGGAATCTCATGAAATTCTCAGAATTCCGCAAATGCTAATAATTTGCAATTCAATTTTTGGAAGTCATCAGGGAAAAGAAAATACCTGGCCCTATTTCACACATTGCTGAAGGTTGCAGCTAGAAAGTGGACTCACACTATGTCAGGAGACCACACTGACTTAACAATAATGTCTTGCAGCTATCACATCACACGGTTTAGCTCAGCCAATCATAGTGGACAGGGTGTTGGTTCAGGGGGGCAAAGCTTCTGTGTTGGCCACTAACCAGTAGTGTTGAGCATTCCGATACCGCAAGCGACGTCATTCTCATTCACTAAACTCCTAATTCTAGGAATTAAGGACCTGCGAATGACGTCGCGGCTTCTGATTGGTCGCGTGGCGGTCACATGGGCGGCACACGACCAATCACAACCCGCGACGTCATTCGCAGGTCCTAAAGGCGCTCATTTTAAACAAAGAAGCCTGCCGGTTACCAGCGTGAAGTCCAGGGGCCGCCGGAGAGGTGAATATATCAATATTTTTTATTTTAATTCTTTATTTTACACCTTAATATGGATCCCAGGGCCTGAAGGAGAGTTTCCTCTTCTTCAGACCCTGGGAACCATCAGAATACCTTCCGATACTTGGTGTCCCATTGACTTGTATTGGTATCGGATATCGGTATCGGCGATATCCGATATTTTTCGGGTATCGGCCGATACTATCCGATACCGATACTTTCAAGTATCGGACGGTATCGCTCAACACTACTAACCAGGTAACGTTGATTACAGCTGGGTGATGCGCCCTAATAGTAGAGGAGAACCTCAGCAGATGACAGCGCTATTACTGAAGATAATCTCTATACAAAGACCAACATGGATATTACTGCCATATGGTCAGTGGTAGATACCAGTCCTACAGAACATAGATCACAGCACAGTTACAGATAATGACTTACTGCTGATGTTCTTTATGATGGAGTGGTCACTTTTCCCATCTTTTCCATCTTGCCCAGACCGACATGAGAACTTCTTCCAGTCAAGACTTGGCTGCAGAGAATACAACAAAGACACATTTCACTTCTCATATTCCAGCCCCATCACCATCTATTCCCAACCTGCACAAACCCCTCATCCTGCTGATACCCCAATACTGAGCCGCTGCTGCCATATGTGTCCATATTACTGCCCCTGATACCGCAATACTGAGCCGCTGCTGCCATATGTGTCCCTATTACTGCACCTGATACCTCAATACTGAGCCGCCGCTGCCGTATGTGTCCCTATTACTGCCCCTGATATCCCAATACTGAGCCGCTGCTGCCGTATGTGTCCCTATTACTGCCCCTGCTCTGTTTTTCTGTGTGCCCTCTAAATTCTAAAGCACCCCTCTAGAATATAGTAATGCCGAGTGCAAGTGCCATAGAAAACACTACCCATATTTTGCCCCTAGAAGTAATATTGCCCTGTGTGCTCCTTTGATAGTCACAGTAACCTGAGATCCCCTATAACAATAAGTGCCCACTTTACATTTAATAATGTCCAGAGTCTGCCCCCTTTACAGCTCCCCTATACACAGTATGATGCTCTCTTATGCACAGTATACTGACCCCTTAGTAGCCTCGAAACTGTTTGATGGCTCCAACACTGTTATGCCCACACTGTATGATGCCCCTCTAGATTGCATCCATATAGTATAATGCACCAGATAGTCAACAATATAGTATAATGCACCAGATAGTCCTCAATATAGTATAATGTACCAGATAGTCCTCAATATAGTATAATGCATTCCCCATAGACAGACTCTGTAGTATAAGGCAGCATCCCATAGGCAGACCCTGTACTATAAGGCAGCATCCCCATAGGCAGAACCTGTAGTAATAGGCAGACCCCCCATAGGCAGACACTGTAGTATAAGGCAGATCCCCCCATAGGCAGACCCTGTAGTATTAGGCAGACCCCCCACAGGCAGACCCTGTAGTATTAGGCAGACCCCCCAGAGGCAGACCCTGTAGTATTAGGCAACACCCCATAGGCAGACCCTGTAGCATTAGGCAGATCCCTCATAGGCAGACCCTGTAGCATTAGGCAGACCCTGTAGTATTAGGCAGCCCCCCATAGGCAGATCCTGTAGTATAAGGAAGACCCCCATAGGCAGACCCTGTAGTATTAGGCAGACCCTGTAGTATTAGGCAGACCCCACGCAGGCAGACCCTGTAGTATTAGGCAGACCCCCCAGAGGCATACCCTGTAGTATTAGGCAGACCCCATAGGCAGACACTGTAGTATAAGGCAGATCCCCCATAGGCAGACCCTGTAGTATTAGGCAGACCCCCCACAGGCAGACCCTGTAGTATTAGGCAGATCCCCCAGAGGCAGACCCTGTAGTATTAGGCAGCACCCCATAGGCAGACCCTGTAGCATTAGGCAGATCCCTCAAAGGCAGACCCTGTAGCATTAGGCAGACCCCCCATAGACAGATCCTGTAGTATAAGGAAGACCCCCATGGGCAGACCCTGTAGTATTAGGCAGACCCTGTAGTATTAGGCAGACCCCCCATAGGCAGACCCTGCAGCATTAGGCAGACCCCCCATAGGCAGACCCTGTAGTACTAGGCAGACTCCCCCATAGGCAGACCCTGTAGTATAAGGCAGATCCCCCCATAGGCAGACCCTGTAGTATTAGGCAGACCCCCCATAGGCAGACCCTGTAGCATTATGCAGATCCCTCATAGGCAGACCCTGTAGCATTAGGCAGACCCCCCATAGGCAGATCCTGTAGTATTAGGCAGACCCTGTAGTATTAGGCAGACCCACAGAGGCAGACCCTGTAGCATTAGGCAGACCCCCCATAGGCAGACCCTGCAGCATTAGGCAGACCCCCCCATAGGCAGACCCTGTAGTACTAGGCAGACTCCCCCATAGGCAGACCCTGTAGTATAATGCAGACCCCCCATAGGCACACCCTGTAGTATTAGGCAGACCCCCCATAGGCAGACCACGTAGCATTAGGCAGACCCCCATAGGCAGACCCTGTAGTATTAGGCAGACCATGTAGTATTAGGCAGACTCCCCCCATAGGCAGACCCTGTAGTATAAGGCAGACCCCCCACAGGCAGACCATGTAGTATTAGGCAGCACCCCTTAAAAAATAAATAAATACTCACCTCTTTTCTTCCTGGTTTCTGTGCTGCTCTGAGCTCCCGCTTGTCTCCTGACAGCGGGCGCCGGGTAGTGACTCATCGCGTCCGCTGTCAGTGTCGCCGACGTCAGATGCTGACATGGGGATGATGGAGTAAGGAGTGCAGCGCAGCGCTCCTTCCCTCATCATTGTGGTCAGCTGTATCGGCTGACCCTGCGATGACAGGCGGGGGCCCACTGCTGGCACCGCACCCCCACCTGCTCAGGGGCCTCATAGCGGCAGAGCAGGGAGATTGATTCTCCCTGCTCTGCAGCAGAAGGTAACCGTATCAGTGCGCGCAGCGTGCCGATACATTTACAGTAGCGTAGCTTTGGGTGGGCCCCCTCTGAGCACCGGGCCTGGGGCGCCCGCACCCTCTGCCCCCCTCGGTAGCTATGCTACTGGTGGACACATATAAAAACTGTGCATCAGCACAGCACACTGTGCTAAATAAATACATGAATTTGACTCTATATAAACGCGAAAAAAATGTAAGATAGTTAACTTTTTTTGATTAAAAGTTGTAAAAGTCATCTCTGAACTACCACATTATGTGTCTTTATCAGGATATAATGACTCACTTCTCCATTTGTCCTATCAGTCTTTTTATCCTGCATGAGTGAGCACTAGAACTCCAATACTACTCTCTGCAAAGTCCTTGATGGGGGAGGAGCATAGTAGCTGGGTCAAGAGTTAAAGAGGGGGATGACTTGTGAAAGGAGATAGACTTCTTGTTTCTACATAGAGCTTAGAAGGATTCAGTTAGCTAGTTTTTAATCATGTGACATCATTGACCTAACAGAAAAGAGAAGAATTAACTGGGTAGAAAGGCAAAATTAGCAATTGTAAGTACACTGTGCCATATAAAATATTGATGAAAAAAATGTAATGGGAGTGCTTCTTTAAGTCCCCTCAGTTTAAATTTTTCTACTGAAGAGTAACACTGAAACCAAAGATTATCTGTCTTAAAAAGCATGCCTCCAGGCTTGTGAAATTAACAAGCCATAAACAATATCAATTTTTTTTTTTAATGTCTTTTGCATATTTTTTTAAAAGCCAAAAGCTCAACATTCTTCTGGGAGAATATCAGCTTCTTCTGAGGTCAACTAGGAATTAATTTATGTTGTGAACTCAGTAACTTTTTCCCATGGCACTGAGGTCACTGCAGTTTAGCCCGGCTAGGAACTCAGCCTCAGTATCTGGCGGTAACCTCAATGATGTCACCGCTGGTCACTATTGCGACGCTTGCAGCAGCTCATTCATCAGTGGTTTTCAGCCTGGACGGTTGCATCTTGGCACTATCCAGGTTGAAAACTGTTTATCCCCCAGACCTGGATTACGGCGTGGGACAGAACGACGGACAGGTGAGGGATATTGTTTCATTTTATTTTATTACAAGAGACTGGGGATTCAATGGAATAGGCATTAGGTGAGTATAACTGTGTTTGTTATTTTTAAATAAAAATGGCCAAGTGTGTTTTGTTTTATTTCAAATAAAGGACTTTATACTTGCTGCGTCTTTATTTACCATGTAACTATAGGATTAGTAATAGAAAGGTTTCCTATAGATACCTCTCCATTAGTCAACCGTGGGCTTGATGTCACCTGACAATACAAAGGTGACATCAACCCCACAAATATGAACCCCAATTGCCTTCACTACAAGAGCCGGGCAAAGGGCCAGAACTGGCACATCTAATAGATGTGTCTATTCTGAAGTGGCTATGGGCTGATATTTTTACACTGGGGGTCAATATCCACAGCCCGATACCAGCCGAGAATACCAGCCCCCAGCTGTCAGCTTTAGCTTGGTTGGTTGTCAAAAATGGTGGGGACCCAACACAATTTTTTTTAAATTATTTATTTAAATAAGTAAAAAAAAAACAGCATGTTGACCCCTATATTCTTGATAACCAGCCTTGCTGAAGCTGACAGTTGAGGGTTGCAGCCTCCAGCTGCCAGTTTTGCCTGGCTGGTTATAGACAATACAGGGGAACCCACGCCAGATTTTTAATTTATTTATTTTTTTATAGTGCAGGCAACGGATTAGGAATAGTTGAGTAATAGTCCCATAAGCCGCCACCTGCTGTTGCTGTTATCAGTTGAATGCAAGGCCGGCGTCACACTCGGCGTAAGACAATACGGTCCGTTATTATTAATCCAATTCTGTGAGATAATGTGTAGGTGTTTATTCAAGCCCACATCTCCTTGCAACGTTTCGGCTCCAAATGAGCCTTTCTCAAGCAATGTGTAATCCTCAATACAACATATATATAGGGACACAACCCTATCATCATCTAAATACAGCCAATCAGTGAAACGTTGCAAGGAGATGTGGGCTTGAATAAACACCTACACATTATCTCACAGAATATGGAGTGCTGCCTTCTTTCGTGAATGCATATGGACTGGTAACAACCGGTGGACGGGTTGTCTGGGCTTTGCACCCGAAGATAAGTAAAGGATTTGTGCTGTTCCATTTTTTTCTATTATGTTTATGTCTGGAAATTTTTGCACATATATAGTTCCTATTTTTTGTCTATTGACTTTCTCTAACATCCTTAAGCCATTTTTTGGGAACATGGATGGATCTAACATGGACCCAGGGGTTTTTAACTATACTGTTGAAGATGAGGCACGTATATTGGGTAGTATAGAGGGGGATGCAGCTTTCTTGAAGATACCCTCACATACTGAGTTGAAACAGAAGTATTTGAATGATATGAAACGTCTAATTAGCTCACAGTTACACCTAACCATGTTGGGACATTATTTAAGGGAGGGCAAGATACCTAGAGGTTTAAGATCAAATATATGTCCTAATTTATTCTCTGGGAATGTGGCATTCTGCAATAGATTTACACAAATATTGAACAAGTATGCTACGGATATAATGCTATTGAATATTGAATTCCTGCAAGATGAGGTTAAAAAGATACAGCGTAATACGGAGGATATGGAGAAAAAGATGCAAGAAATTTTTAATAAAGATGACTGGACAGTAGTGTCGAGTAGTGTTGAGCATTACGATACCGCAAGTATCGGGTATCGGCCGATATTTGCGGTATCGGAATTCCGATACCGAATTCCGATATTTCCCGCGTATCGGATACCGGAATCGGAAGTTCCCAGAATTCAAACTGCACGCAGCAGCCAATGAGGAATGAATGGAAGTGTGGGCAGATCCTGTTTAGCATGGTGGGCATGTAAGTACTGGCAAGGCTGTGATTGGCTGCTGAAATGATATCACTCTGCACTATAAAAAACGCTGCCGCCATTTTGCGCTCACTCTGCTGTGATTTCAGTTAGGGACAGGACGCTGTGTTCTAACTGAGGGCCAGTTGAGATAGCTAATTGCTTTATTTTGCTTTTCCAAGGCTAATTTAGCAAACGCTGTGTGTTCACCTTGCTCTTGCCTTGCAGCGCTGTTTTAACAGCGTTCTGCAAGGTCTCTGTGTGTGTGTGTGTGCAGCTCACTCTGTAGTCGTGTGCAGCCATATACCTGGTTGTATTCAGCTCAGGGGGGTTCACACTGCCTCATACAGTTCTATCCATTGTCCTTTTTTGCTCATAGTGCAGCCTGCTGCACATTTTTTCTAAAATTTCCTATTAGTGTTTTTCCACCCGTCTCCAGCTAAATTGTGGAAAAACACTACATAGGATAACCTAGAGTAGGGTTTTTGGGCCTTGCAGCACCGTTTACGGCTCTCTGCACGGTCTCCGTGTGAGCGCAGCTCGCCCTGTAGTCTGTGTGCAGCCACAGCCTGTTGTATTCAGCTCAGGGTGCGTCACTGCCTCATACCATTGAATAACTTGTCCTTTTTTTCAAATAGTGCAGCCTGTTGAAAATTTTTCCCAAAATTTCCTATTAGTGTCTTTCCACCCGTCTCCAGCTAAATAGTGGAAAAACACTACATAGGATAACCTAGAGGAGTGTTTTTGGGCCTTGCAGCGCCATTTACGGCTGTCTGCACGGTCTCTGTGTGAGCGCAGCTCGCCCTGTAGTCTGTGTGCAGCCACAGCCGGTTGTATTCAGCTCAGGGTGCGTCACTGCCTCATACCGTTGAAAAACTTGCCCTATTTTTCAAATAGTGCAGCCTGTTGAAAATTTTTCCAAAAATTTCCTATTAGTGTCTTTCCACCCGTCTCCAGTCAAATAGTGGAAAAACACTACATAGGATAACCTAGAGGAGTGTTTTTGGGCCTTGCAGCGCCGTTTACGGCTGTCTGCACGGTCCCCGTGTGAGTTAAACTCGCTCTGTAGCCCGATCTGCAGAAAAAAAAAAATAAAGTTCACCAAACACCACTTAACACTTGTGTAGGCCACATTTTATAAACAATAAAGTCTAGTCCACACTTTACAACATTAGTGTTTCTTACACCTGTTAGGAGGAGCATTTCAGGAATAAGCACACTAAGGCCTTAGTACTTTTCTGCTTATCTTTATCTGTCAACCAAGATGAAGAGGGCAGGGAGTAAGGCACGTGGGCGTGGGCGCGAAGCAGGGAGAGGAGCAGGGAGAGGACGTGGTGATTCTGTGCCTGCTGCGGGCACCGGTGACTCATCATCACTCAGTTTCAGCAGGGAACAGTCCTTCATGCGCAGCTTTGTCGGAGAGCGCCGTACACCGCTGCTGCGTGAAGATCAAATTGAAGCCGTTGTCGGATGGATGGCAGCTAATGCATCAGCATCGACTTCAATTAGTGCCACATCCTCTCAGGCATAGACCACTGGAGAGCAGCCATCTGTCTCTTCACCACCTGCCAAATTGGCCAGGCAGTCAGAGAGCCCAGGACAGGAGCCGTCTCTACCTCTGTTCTCTGAATCTCTTGGCTTGGAAACAGGGAGCCAGCCAAGCAGCATTGGAGAAATGGAAGAAGAGGCAGTCTGCAGTGATGCCCAAAAGCTTTGTCTCTCTGACTCTGAAGAGGCGGGTGGGCCAGTGCCTGCGGTGACCACAGCGCAGTACGCATCTGATGATGAAACTCAGGTGCCGCTTTCTGGTGCGTACTGTGCTGCCGAGACTACCCAGGAGGAACAGTTGGTGGCAGAGGGTAGTGGAGATGATGAGGTCGTTGACCCATCGTGGCGTGAGGAACAGGAAGGTGGTGGGAGCAGCTCTGAGGAAGAGATTCCCCTAACGGGTCAAAGAGGGAGAGGGAGGGGGAAGACTGCGGAGCCTGTAGCCTCCACTTTGGCACCCGTTAGGAGCCTGTTTCTTTCAAAAGCCAAAAAGGGCGCTCCCAAGACTTGCAGTGCCTGGTCCTTTTTTGACACAGTTGCAGATGACATTTGTTTTGTCAAATGCAAGCTGTGTCATCAGAAAGTCAAAAGAGGTAAAAGTGTCAGCAACCTCAATACCACAAATATGTGGAAACATGTGCGGACCAGGCACGCGGTGGAGTTACAAAAACACACTGAAGACCTAGGCCAACCAACAGCGGCAGCTACCACCTCTTCAGCTCGTGTTGCCTCTTCCTCCAGCTCATGCACAGCTGGTTCGGCTTCCTCCCAGGATCGCCATGGAAGAACCTCTGGCACTGTTGTCCAGAGACCTAGTGTAATTCCACCCACAGCACCACATTCCCAGTCATCCTCACACTCCCAGTCTACTCTACAGCCATCGGTAGTACAGGCATGGGAGAAAAGGCGGGCATTCTCGGCCAACCACCCCCGAGCAGAGGCTCTGAATGCAGGCATTGCCAAACTTCAGTCACTGGAAATGCTCTCATACAGGCTGGTGGAGACTGACAGCTTCCGTGACTTGATGGCATTGGCAGTCCCACAGTACCAGGTGCCCAGCCGCTTTTACTTCAGCAGGCAATTTGTCCCTGCCCTGCACAAGCATGTGGAGGGACACATAAAACACGCGCTACTGAACGCCGTCAGTAGCAAGGTCCATCTCACCACCGATGCGTGGACCAGTCAACATGGACAGGGGCGATACATTTCCCTCAATGCCCATTGGGTAAATGTTGTTGAGCCAGGTACAGATCGTGCGAGTGGCGCAGGACGTGTCCTGCCCACTCCAAGGATTGCAGGAGTCTGTACGCATTGACTCCTTCTCATACACAAGTTCCTCGGAATCATCGCTGCAGGAGCCGTCACAGTCCACCTCCACATGGACCCGTGAATGTTTACCTGTTACGACCGACATGAGCACAGCCGTGGCCAAACGTCAACAGGCCATCTTGAAACTTGTTTCTTTGGGGAATCGAAGCCACACAGCGCAGGAGCTCTGGAATGCCATCAAGCAGGAGAGCGATGTGTGGTTTGTGCCAGCGAATCTCCAACCAGGCATGGTAGTGTGTGACAATGGCCGAAATCTGGTGGCAGCTTTGGCCATTGGCAACCTCACTCACATCCCATGTCTGGCACATGTGCTCAATTTGGTTGTGCAGAGTTTTCTGAGGGACTATCCGGATCTTGATGCACTGCTGCACAAGGTCCACCTAGAGTGTGCTCACTTGCGGCGTTCCAGCTTGGCAAGATCCCGCATTGCTGCTCTGCAGCGCCGATTCCGCCTTCCGGAACACCGCATCATATGTGACCTACCTACCAGGTGGAATTCCACGTTACATATCTTGGAGCGGTTGTGTGAGCAGCAGCAAGCAGTCATGGAGTACCAGCTGCATCAGGCGCAAAAAAGTCGCAGTCAGCGCCGATCAGACTTCACAACCACAGAGTGGGCCACTATGAAGGACGTCTGCCAGGTTTTTGCTTCCCTTTGATTATTCCACGCGGATGGCAAGTGCAGATGATGCACTAGTCAGCATGACTGTCCCCCTTATCTGCCTGCTTCAACAAACTTTGCAAGCGTTAAGGGATGATGTTGTGGAAGAGGTGGAGGATGAGGAGTCACCTTTTCCATATGCTTCTGAAGAGTCAGCGCCACGTGGTTCCTCACAAAGGGGTACGCAGGGGCCGCTTTGTGAGGAGGATGAGGAGGAGTCAATGGAGGAGGAAGAGCTCCGTCCAGAGGAGGGAGTTAGACAATTGTCCAGTGGTCAGTGTGTACAGCGAGGGTGGGGTGATGACGAGCAGGCAGATATCATGTCTCAAGTCAGGGGACAGCATTTCTGGGGCAGTTGGCAGTCTGCAGCACATGGTTGATTTCATGCTGCAGTGCCTGAGAAACGACCGCCGCATCGACCACATTCTCAACATGCCTGATTATTGGGTGTCCACCCTCCTCGATCCTCGCTACCGGGACAACGTCCAAAACCTCATCCCAGCATTGACCCGGGAGCGTAAAATGTGGGAGTACCACGACACACTGGTGAATTCCATCATCTTCTCCAGTCCAACTGAGAGGAGTGCTGCTAGTGCTTTACAAAACAGCTCAGTGCGTCGAGGCAGTGGAGGAGGCTCTGCACAAAGAGGGAGCAGAAGCATTGCCTCTGCCCAAGGCAAGACCAGTATGGCACAACTGTGGCAAACTTTTGTGTGCCCGCCCCAAATGTCTACACCATCACCGGCGGCTCCAGTCAGCAGGAGGCAATGGTTCCGTCAGATGGTGACAGACTACATGTCTTGCCCTCTTACTGTACTCCCAGACGGCTCTTCCCCGTTCAAGTTTTGGGTCTCTAAGCTGGATACATGGCCAGAGCTAAGCCAGTATGCATTGAAGATGCTGGCTTGCCCTGCGGCTAGTGTCTTATCGGAACGTGTCTTTAGTGCCGCAGGTGGTGTACTAACAGACCGTCGCATGCGACTATCCTCCGATAACGTTGACCGGCTTACTTTTCTGAAAATGAACCAGGCCTGGATCTCGCAGGAATTTGCCACTCCTCTGCCTGATTAAATAATTGGGTGTCATCCAGGTCTCCTAATGTGTTCATCTTTCTACCACCTGAACTGCTATTCCTGGGCTCCAGCACCACCAGTTGCGGCTCAGAAGTGCAGGCTGCACAGTCAAAACATACGACCCAGTGTTATTGGGTTTCAGTAATGTCAGCTGATCCCCAGCTGTGTAGCCGGCAATGTGTTCTGCGACCACCACGCTGGCATAACAACCTAAATGTAAGGGAACCTGTCCCCGCACCCCCCTGGTGATTGTTACTGAAAGAGCCACCTTGTGCAGCAGTAATGCTGCACAAGGAAAAGGTAGCTCGTTTAGTTTAGCTCCTTGCACACGCAGAACTTAACACTTATAAAATGTGTTCACTGATACCGTTATACCGTCCCGGAGCTGGGACTTTCCTTCGTAATGTGACGAAGCACAGCCGTCATTCCTACCCCCTTGGTGCCGTGCGCTGCCTCCTCAGCGTTGTTTTAAGCTGTCACGGACCCTGCGCTGTTCTGTTATCCCTTGTCCATGCCCATTTTGCGTTGCCTGTCTTCTGACATAATTTGGTGTCAGGCTGGCTGCGCCTGTGCAGATCCAGCCTCGCAGTGTCTTCTGATTGAATCACACTGCGAGCCTGGGATCCATGGGCATTCGCAGTGCATATCTTCCCCTCTGGCTCTCGCTCATCTCCCTCCGCCTTCTTCAGACTGTGCGCCGTCAGCTGATCCCTAATAGCATGCCACGGCCGTGACGCCGCACAGTCTGAAGAAGAGGGAAGGAGGGGAGTGAGAGGTGAGGATATGCACTGTGCATGCCCATGGATCCAAGACCCGCAATGGGATTACATTAGACGACACTGCGAGGTGGGATCTGGGGCAGCGTGGACGCACAGGCACTGACAGCCTGACACCAAATTATGTCAGAAGACAGGCAGCGCAAATTGGGCATGGCCAAGGGATAACAGAACAGTGCAGGGTCCGTGACAGCTTAAAATAACGCTGAGGAGGCAGCGCATGGCACCAAGGGGTTAGGAATGACAGCTGTGCTGCGTCCCATTACAAAGGAAATTCGCACCTCCGGGACGGTTTTACGGTATAAGGGGACACATTTTTAGTGTTTACTTCTGTGTTTGCAAGGAGCATAATTAAAAGAGCAACCTTTTCCTTTTGCATCCTTAGTGCTGCACAAGATGGCTCTTTCAGCTACAAACGTCTTGGGGGGGGGGTTAAAGGTTCCCTTTCAACTTGCTCCAATCAGGCTTCGGCCTACACTCTGTTCCTCTGCTACTCCCTGTCCCTGGGCTTTAACACTGCCAGTTGGTGCCTGGAAGTGCTGTCCGCACAATCAACAGTCACTCCTCTGTTATTGGGGTTCAGTAACGTCAGCTGATCCCCAGCTGTGTGTGCGGCAATACCTCCAATCTGCTCCTCCTGCTGTCCCTGGGCTCTAACACCGCCTGTTGGTGCCCGGAAGTGCTGTCTGCACAGTCAACAGTCGCTCCTCTGTTATTGGGGTTCAGTAACGTCAGCTGATCCCCAGCTGTGTGTGCGGCAATACCTCCAATCTGCTCCTCCTGCTGTCCCTGGGCTCTAACACCGCCAGTTGGTGCCTGGAAGTGCTGTCTGCACAGTCAACAGTCGCTCCTCTGTTATTGGGGTTCAGTAACGTCAGCTGATCCCCAGCTGTGTGTGCGGCAATACCTCCAATCTGCTCCTCCTGCTGTCCCTGGGCTCTAACACCGCCAGTTGGTGCCCGGAAGTGCTGTCTGCACAGTCAACAGTCGCTCCTCTATTATTGGGGTTCAGTAACGTCAGCTGATCCCCAGCTGTGTGTGCGGCAATGCCTCCAATCTGCTCCTCCTGCTGTCCCTGGGCTCTAACACTGCCAGTTGGTGCCTGGAAGTGCTGTCTGCACAGTCAACAGTCGCTCCTCTGTTATTGGGGTTCAGTAACGTCAGCTGATCCCCAGCTGTGTATCCGGCAACGTGTCATGCGACCGCCACGCTGGCACAACTAAAATGTAAGGGGACCTGACCTTTCCCCCCCCAGGCGTTTGTTACTGAAAGAGCCACCTTGTGCAGCACTAATACTGCACAAGGAAAAGGTCGCTCTTTAAATTATGCTCCTTAGAAGTGCTGAACTACACACTCATGTAATGTGTCGCCTCACACCATCAAACCGTCCCGGAGGTGGCACTTTCCTTTGCAATGTGACGCAACACAGGCATCATTCCTACCCCCTTGGCTCCGTCCGCTGCCTCCTTAGCGTTGTTTCATTCTGTCACGGACCCTGCGCTGTTATGTTATCCCTTGGCCATGCACAGTTTGCGCTGCCCGTCCTCTGACATCATTTGTTGTCGTCCTGGCTGCGCCTGTGCGTCCACGCTGCCTGAAATCCCACCTCGCAGTGTCGTCTAATGTGATCCCACAGTGGGCCTGGTATCCATGGCCATGCGCAGGACATATACTAGCCTCTCACTCCCCTTCTTCACGCTTCTTCAGACTAGGCGGCGTCAGCTGATCCCTAATAGCATGCCACGGCCGTGACGCCGCACAGTCTGAAGAAGCAGGAAGGAGGGTAGTGAGAGGCGATGATATGCACTGCGCATGCCCATGGATCCCAGGCCCGCAGTGGGATTACATTAGATGACACTGCGAGGTTGGATCTCGGGCAGCTTGGACGCACAGGCACTGCCAGCCTGACACCTACATGATGTCAGAAGATGGGCACCACTAAGTGTGCATGGCCAAGGGATAACATTACAGCGCGGGCTCCGTGACAGAATCAAACAACGTTGAGGAGGTGGCGCATGGCACCAAGGGGGTTGGAATGATGGCTGTGCTGTGTCACATTACAAAGGAAAGTCCCACCTCCGGGACGGTTTAACGGTGTGAGGGGACACATTATATGAGTGTGTACTTCAGCGTTTGCAAGGAGCATAATTTTAGGAGCCACCATTTTCCATGTGCAGTATTACTGCTGTACAAGATGGCTCTTTCAGCAACAAATGCCTGGGGGGGGGGTTAAAGGTTCCCTTTCAACTTGCTCCACTGCAGGCTTCGGCCTACACTCTGCTCCTCTTTGATTCCCTGGGTTTCAACACTGTCAGTTGCCACCTGGAAGTGTTGTCTACACAGAAAAAACACTAGCTGATGTGTCAGTGGGGTTCAGCACCGCCAGCTGTGCCCCTGCTGTGTAGTCGGCAACGTGTCCAGCACAAGCCACGCTGGCACAACAGACCAAAAGCTGCCACCAGTGCAGGCTTCGGCCTACACTCTGCTCCTCTCCTCCTCCTGCTGACCTTGGGCTCTAACACCGCCAGTTGGGGCCCGGAAGTGCTAGCTGCACAGAGAAAAACACCAGCCAATGTGTCAGTGGGGTTCAGCACCGCCAGCTGTTCCCCTGCTATGTAGCTGGCAACGTGTCCTGCAAACGCCATGCAGGCACCTAAACTGAAATTAAAGGGAACCTACCCCCCCCAGGTGTTTCTATGTATAACAGCCACCTTGTACAACAGTACTGCCGCATTTGTACAAGGTGGCTGACTTTTTCTCCTTGCCCACGTGGATCTCAACACGTACAAAATGTGTCTCATTACAGACCATTATATTGTCCCTGAGATGTGACTTTCCTTTTTAATGACACGCAGCACCCCCTTGGTAGCGCTGCCCGTCTTCTGACATCATTGGTTGGCTGGCTGTGCCTGTGCGTCCGCCATGCCCGACACAACGCCCCTCGTTGTCTGATCTATTTTGACTGCGAGGGTGTGATTGATGGGCATGTGCAGTGCATATGTTCGCCTGTCTTCACTCATCTCCTTCCGCTTTCTTCAGACTGTGTGGCCTCATGGCCGCGGCATGCGATAAGGGATCAGCTGAGGCCGCCCAGTCTGAAGCAGGTGTAAGGACATGAGTGAGCGGCAAACATATTTACTGCGCAAGGCCATAAATCCCAGCCCGGCAGTGTGACTTTATGAAAAGACACTGCGGGTCTGGGATTCCTGGCCATCGATAACCGCACCAGCCAACATGAAATGAGGTGAGAAGACAGGCAGCGCTCACAGCGCATGGCCAAGGGATAACAAGAGCGCAGACTCCTGTACAGAAAATAACAGCGCTCAGGAGGCTGCGTCCAGCACCAAGGCGTTATTTTGGACACCTGTGCTGCGTCTCCTTAAAAAGGCAAGTCAATCACGCCTCCAATATAGTTTGACTGTATAATGGGCAAAATTGTGTACGTGTTTCATTCAGCGTGTGCAAGTAGAAAAATTTATAGAGCAACCTCTGACTTGTGCAGCATTAATGCTGCACAAGGTGTGGCTCTTGTACTTTGCAACACCTGAAGGGGGGTTAAAGGTTACCTTTGAAATTGGTTCTACTAGGCTTAGGCCTACACTCTGCTCCTCCTGCAGACCCTGGGCTCTAACAACGCCATTTGGGGCCCGGAAGTGCTGGCTGGACAGAGAAAAACACCTGCCATTGTGTCAGTGGGGTTCAGCAACGCCAGCTGTTCCCCTGCTGTGTAGACGGCAACGTGTCCAGCACAAGCCACGCTGGCACAACAGACCTAAAGCTGCCACCAGTGCAGGCTTCGGCCTACACTCTGCTCCTCTCCTCCTCCTGCTGACCCTGGGCTCTAACAACGCCAGTTTTTGCCCGGACGTGCTAGCTGCACAGAGAAAAACACCAGCCAATGTGTTAGTGGGGTTCAGAACCGCCAGCTGTTCCCCTGCTGTGTTGCCGGCAACATGTCCAGCACAAGCCACGCTGGCACAACAGAACAAAAGCTGCCAGCAGTGCCGGCTTCGGCCTACACTCTGCTCCTCTCCTCCTCCTGCTGACCCTGGGCTCTAACAACGCCAGTTTTAGCCCGGAAATGCTAGCTGCATAGAGAAAAACACCCGCCAATGTGTCAGTGGGGTTCAGCACCACAAGCTGTTCCCCTGCGGTGTAGCCGGCAACGTGACCTGCAAACGCCATGCAGGCACCTGAACTGAAATTAAAGTGAACCTGCCCCCCCCCAGGTGTTTCTATGTATAACAGCCACCTTGTACAGCAGTAATGCTGCATTTGTACAAGGTGGCTGACTTTTTCTCCTTGCCCACGTGGAACTCAACACGTACAAAATGTGTCTCATTATAGACCATTACATTGTCCCTGAGGTGTGACTTTCCTTTTGAATGACACGCAGCACCACCCTTGGTAGCGCTGCCCGTCTTCTGACATCATTGGTTGGCTGGCTGTGCCTGTGCGTCCGCCATGCCCGACACAACGCCCCTCATTGTCTGATCTATTTTGACTGCGAGGGTGTGATTGATGGGCATATGCAGTGCATATGTTCGCCTGTCTTCACTCATCTCCTTCCGCCTTCTTCAGACTGTGCGGCCTCATGGCCGCGGCATGCGATAAGGGATCAGCTGAGGCCGCCCAGTCTGAAGCAGGTGTAAGGACATGTGTGAGCGGCGAACATATTTACTGCACAAGGCCATGAATCCCAGCCCCGCAGTGTGAATTTTTGAAAACACACTGGGGGTCTGGGATTCATGGCCATCGATAACCGCACCAGCCAACATGAAATGAGGTCATAAGACGGGCAGCGCTAACAGCGCATGGCCAAGGGCTAACAAGAGCGCAGACTCCTGTACAGCAAATAACAACGCTCAGGAGGCTGCGCCCAGCACCAAGGTGATGATAGTGGACACCTGTGCTGCGTCTCCTTAAAAAGACAAGTCAATAACGCCTCCAATACAGTTTGACTCTATAATGGGCAAAATTGTATACGTGTTTCATTCAGCGTGTCCAAGTAGAAAAATTTATAGAGCAACCTCTGACTTGGGCAGCATTAATGCTGCACAAGGTGTGGCTCTTGTACTTTGCAACACCTGAAGGGGGGTTAAAGGTTAACTTTGAAATTGGTTCTACTAGGCTTAGGCCTACACTCTGCTCCTCCTGCAGACCCTGGTCTCTAACAACGCCAGTTGGGGCCCGGAAGTGCTGGCTGCACAGAGAAAAACACCCGCCAAAAAGTGTCACGGGGGTTCAGCAACGCCAGCTGTTCCCCTGCTGTGTAGCCGGCAACGTGTCCAGCACAAGCCAAGCTGGCACAACAGAACAATAGCTGCCACCAGTGCAGGCTTCGGCCTACACTCTGCTCCTCTCCTCCTCCTGCTGACCCTGGGCTCTGACAACACCAGTTGGGGCCGGAAGTGCTGGCTGCACAGAGAAAAACACCCGCCATTGTGTCAGTGGGGTTCAGCAACGCCAGCTGTTCCCCTGCTGTGTAGCCGGCAACGTGTCCAGCACAAGCCACGCTGGCACATCAGAACAATAGCTGCCACCACTGCAGGCTTCGGCCTACATTCTGCTCCTCTCCTTCTCCTGCTGACCCTGGGCTCTAACACCGCCAGTTTTTGCCCGGACGTGCTAGCTGCACAGAGAAAAACACCAGCCAATGTGTCAGTGGGGTTCAGCAAAGCCAGCTGTTCCCCTGCTGTGTAGCCGGCAACGTGACCTGCAAATGCCACGCAGGCACCTGAACTGAAATTAAAGGGATCCTGCCCCCCACCCCCAGGTGTTTCTATGTATAACACCCACCTTGTATAGCAGTAATGCTGCATTTGTACAAGGTGGCTGACTTTTTCTCCTTGCCCACGTGGAACTCAACACGTACAAAATGTGTCTCATTAGAGACCATTACACTGTCCCCGCGGTGTGACTTTCCTTGCTAAGGATACGCAGCACCCCCCTTGGTAGCGCTGCCTGTCTTCTGACATCATTGGTTGGCTGCTTGGGCTTGTGCGTCCGCCCTGCCCGACACAACGCCCCTCGTTGTCTCATATATTTTGACTGCGAGGGTGTGATTGATGGGCATATGCAGTGCATATGTTCGCCTTTCTTCACTCATCTCCTTCCGCCTTCTTCAGACTGTGCGGCCTCATGGCCGCGGCATGCGATAAGGGATCAGCTGAGGCCACCCAGTCTGAAACAGGTGTAAGGACATGTGTGAGCGGTGAACATATTTACTGCACAAGGCCATGAATCCCAGCCCCGCAGTGTGAATTTTTGAAAACACACTGGGGGTCTGGGATTCATGGCCATCGATAACTGTACCGGCCAACATGAAATGAGGTGAGAAGACAGGAAGCGCTCACAGCGCATGGCCAAGGGATAACAAGAGCGCAGACTCCTGTACAGCAAATAACGCTCAGGAGGCTGCGCCCAGCACCAAGGTGTTGTTATTGGACACCTGTGCTGCGTCTCCTTAAAAAGACAAGTCACGCCTCCAATACAGTTTTACTGTACAATGGGCAAAAGTTGTGTATGTCTTTAATTCTGCATGTGCAATGAGAAAAATTTAAAGAGCAACCTTTCACTTGTAGAGCATTAATTCTGCATAAGGTGTGGCTCTTCTACATTGTAACACCTGAGGGTGGGTTAAAGGTTACCTTTGAAATTGGTTCAATTAGGCTTCGGCCTACACTCTGCTCCTCTCATCCTCCTGCTGACCCTAGGCTCTAACAACACCAATTGGGGCCCGGAAGTGCTGGCTGCACAGAGAAAAACACCCGCCATTGTGTCAGTGGGGTTCAGCAACGCCAGCTGTTCCCCTGCTGTGTAGCCGGCAACGTGTCCAGCACAAGCCACGCTGGCACATCAGAACAATAGCTGCCACCACTGCAGGCTTCGGCCTACATTCTGCTCCTCTCCTCCTCCTGCTGACCCTGGGCTCTAACAACGCCAGTTTTTGCCCGGACGTGCTAGCTGCACAGAGAAAAACACCAGCCAATGTGTCAGTGGGGTTCAGCAAAGCCAGCTGTTCCCCTGCTGTGTAGCCAGCAACGTGACCTGCAAACGCCACGCAGGCACCTGAACTGAAATTAAAGGGATCCTGCCCCCCACCCCCAGGTGTTTCTATGTATAACAGCCACCTTGTATAGCAGTAATGCTGCATTTGTACAAGGTGGCTGACTTTTTCTCCTTGCCCACGTGGAACTCAACACGTACAAAATGTGTCTCATTGGAGACCATTACACTGTCCCAGAGGTGTGACTTTCCTTGCTAAGGATACGCAGCACCCCCCTTGGTAGCGCTGCCTGTCTTCTGACATCATTGGTTGGCTGCTTGGGCTTGTGCGTCCGCCCTGCCCGACACAACGCCCCTCGTTGTCTCATATATTTTGACTGCGAGGGGGTGATTGATGGGCATATGCAGTGCATATGTTCGCCTTTCTTCACTCATCTCCTTCCGCCTTCTTCAGACTGTGCGGCCTCATGGCCGCGGCATGCGATAAGGGATCAGCTGAGGCCACCCAGTCTGAAACAGGTGTAAGGACATGTGTGAGCGGTGAACATATTTACTGCACAAGGCCATGAATCCCAGCCCTGCAGTGTGAATTTTTGAAAACACACTGGGGGTCTGGGATTCATGGCCATCGATAACTGTACCGGCCAACATGAAACGAGGTGAGAAGACAGGAAGCGCTCACAGCGCATGGCCAAGGGATAACAAGAGCGCAGACTCCTGTACAGCAAATAACGCTCAGGAGGCTGCGCCCAGCACCAAGGCATTGTTATTGGACACCTGTGCTGCGTCTCCTTAAAAAGACAAGTCACGCCTCCAATACAGTTTTACTGTACAATGGGCAAAAGTTGTGTATGTCTTTAATTCTGCGTGTGCAATGAGAAAAATTTAAAGAGCAACCTTTCACTTGTAGAGCATTAATTCTGCATAAGGTGTGGCTCTTCTACATTGTAACACCTGAGGGTGGGTTAAAGGTTACCTTTGAAATTGGTTCAATTAGGCTTCGGCCTACACTCTGCTCCTCTCATCCTCCTGCTGACCCTAGGCTCTAACAACGCCAGTTGGGGCCCGGAAGTGCTGGCTGCACAGAGAAAAACACCCGCCATTGTGTCAGTGGGGTTCAGCAACGCCAGCTGTTCCCCTGCTGTGTACCCGGCAACGTGTCCAGCACAAGCCACGCTGGCACAACAGAACAATAGCTGCCACCAGTGCAGGCTTCGGCCTACACTCTGCTCCTCTCCTCCTCCTGCTGACCCTGGGCTCTAACACCGCCAGTTTTTGCCCGGACGTGCTAGCTGCACAGAGAAAAACACCAGCCAATGTGTCAGTGGGGTTCAGCAACGCCAGCTGTTCCCCTGCTGTGTAGCCGGCAACGTGACCTGCAAACGCCACGCAGGCACCTGAACTGAAATTAAAGGGACCCTGCCCCCCACCCCCAGGTGTTTCTATGTATAACAGCCACCTTGTACAGCAGTAATGCTGCATTTGTACAAGGTGGCTGACTTTTTCTCCTTGCCCACGTCGAATTCAACAAACACGTACAAAATGTGTCTAATTAGAGACCATTATAGTGTCCCTGAGGTGTGACTTTCCTTTTTAATGACACGCAGCACCCCCATTGGTAACGCTGGCCGTCTTCTGACATCGTTGGTTGGCTGCCTGTGCCTGTGCGTCTGCCCTGCCCGACACAATGCCCCTCGTTGTCTGATCTATTTTGATTGCGAGGGTGTGATTGATGGGCACGAGCAGTGCATATCTTCGCCTGTCTTCACTCCCCTCCTTCCACCTTCTTCAGACTGTGCGGCCTCATGGCCGTGGCATGCGATAAGGGATAAGCTGAGGCCGCCCAGTCTGAAGCAGGTGTAAGGACATGTGTGAGCGGCGAACATAATTACTGCACAAGGCCACGAATCCCAGCCCCGCACTGTGACTTTATGAAAAGACACTGTGGGTCTGGGATTCATGGCCATCGTTAACCGCACCGGCCAACATGAAATGAGGTCATAAGACGGGCAGCGCTAACAGCGCATGGCCAAGGGCTAACAAGAGCGCAGACTCCTGTACAGCAAATAACAACGCTCAGGAGGCTGCGCCCAGCACCAAGGCGTTGTTTTTGGACACCTGTGCTGCGTCTCCTTAAAAAGACAAGTCACGCCTCCAATACAGTCTTACGGTATAATGGGCAAAATTGTGTACGTGTTTCATTCAGCATGTGCAATGAGCAAAATTTTAAGAGCAACCTTTCACTTGTGCAGCATTACTACTGCACAAGGTGTGGCTCTTCTACTTTGTAACACCTGAGGGAGGGTTAAAGGTTACCTTTGAAATTGGTTCTACTAGGCTTCAGCCTACGCTCTGCTCCTCCTGCAGACCCTGTGCTCTAACACCGCCAGTTTTTGCCCGGAAGTGCTAGCTGCACAGAGAAAAACACCAGCCAATGTGTCAGTGGGGTTCAGCAATGCCAGCTGTTCCCCCGCTGTGTAGCCGGCAACGTGTCCTGGAAACGCAGCGCAGACACAAAGCTGCCTCCAGTGCAGGCTTCGGCCTACACTATTCTCCCCCTGCTTACCCTTTGCTCCAACACCGCTAGTTGGGGCTCTAGGAAGACAATCTTGAATAGGCAACACATCCGTGTTCCAGCACCGCCAGCTGGTTCTCGGCAGTGTTTTTGTCACGGGTACTCCCTCGTGCCCAGCCTGGTTCCAGCACCGTCAGCTGTTTCCGGGTAGTGTCAAGCTCACTGAAACACCTATGCGTTGCCCCGTTGTGTTGCGGTCGGGTTAGCCAACTCCAGGGTGCCTCCAGTTTAGGAGCTTCCTATGTGGGCTGCGTGAATTGGCAGTCAAGGCTGTTTCTGTAGTGCCAGTAGGCCAAGCTCCCCCTGTAGGACTGTTGGGGTTCATTAACTGCGGCTGCCTCGTGGCCTAGCTGTTCTCTCCTCTCCTGTGGACCTTCTGGTCCACATCCTGGTTCCAGCACCGTCAGCTGGTTCCAGGCAGAGCCTTTGGCTTAGGTGCCTCCTTCTAGGTATCCGAGTTCCGCCAACGCCAGGTGGTCCTTGGTAGTGCTTTTAAGCGCGGGTACCTACAGCTTAGTAACCGTGTTCCAGCACCGTCAGCTGGTCCTCGGTGCCATTGGCTCTTGCACACTTGGGCAACGCATCCGTGTTCCAGCACCGCCAGCTGGTTCTCGGCAGTGTTTTTGTCACGGGTTCTCCCTCGTGCCCAGCCTGGTTCCAGCACCGTCAGCTGTTTCCGGGTATTGTCAAGTTCACTGAGATGCCTATGCGTTGCCCCGTCGTGTTGCGGTCGGGTTAGCCAACTCCAGGGTGCCTCCAGTTTAGGAGCTTCCTATGTGGGCTGCGTGAATTGGCAGTCAAGGCTGGTTCTGTAGTGCCAGTAGGCCAAGCTCCCCCTGTAGGACTGTTGGGGTTCGGTAACTGCGGCTGCCTCGCGGCCTAGCTGTTCTCTCCTCTCCTGTGGACCTTCTGGTCCACATCCTGGTTCCAGCACCGTCAGCTGGTCCTCGGTGCCATTGGCTCTTACACACTTGGGCAACGCATCCGTGTTCCAGCACCGCCAGCTGGTTCTCGGCAGTGTTTTTGTCACGGGTACTCCCTCGTGCCCAGCCTGGTTCCAGCACCGTCAGCTGGTTCCAGGCAGTGTCATGCTCACTGAGACGCCTATGCGTTGCCCCGTCGTGTTGCGGTCGGGTTAGCCAACTCCATGGTGCCTCCAGTTTAGGAGCTTCCTATGTGGGCTGCGTGAATTGGCAGTCAAGGCTGGTTCTGTAATGCCAGTAGGCCAAGCTCCCCCGCTACAAAAATGCAACATGTTGCGTTCTCCGGAACCCACCGCACACCTCCAAATGACACATGTGTACGCAAGTGAACCAGAACCAAAACAAAGAATGGTAGCCGTGCGGCACTAGAACCACAACTTTTCACAGGTGTGTGGATGAGTGGCGGCAGCGTCGGCTGCAACACTATCCAGAGAAAACAGCTCAGGGTGGTGCTCACAGAACAATCCACAGAGGACCAAAGGCTTCACTGACGGTATATCAGAAGAAAAAATATGGCACTCACCCCTAGAAATGCTGTGATGAAGTCCTTTATTTGCTACAAACAGCAATCAGGTACACATGGAGAGGCGGCAGGACGTGAACAGGAGAGGGTGCGGGGAACCGGTAAGGACTACGGCCGTTTCGCGCAAAGCGCTTCAACGGGTCCAAGCTAACGCATGCAAAAACATGTCACTGCGTACACAGTGTTAAAGATATGAACGAGTGATGCATGCGGATTGATGTGGATCGTACGCTGCGCACACAGGCGCAAATGTGAACCCAGCCTAAGTAAAGAGTTAAATAAAAACATACATTGTCACTGGCATATATATCCGCAGTAATAGATTGAACCTACATAGGCTGTAACCAAACAGCAACTGTTAATTTTACAAAAAATGGAAAAAAAATTGCATGTGCTCTCACGTAATTTTCATAACCAGCAAAGGGAAAGCCAACAGCTGAGAGCTGATGTTAATATTCTGGGAAGGAGCCAATAGCCATAAAGGTTCCCAGGCTATTAATATCAGCTCACAGCTATTTTGATAGCCTTTACTAGCTAGTTTACAGGGGGATTCCCAGAAAATTTTTTACATTGGGTGCCCCTATAAAATGTAACCTTAGAGGCTGGGCAGACAGCTGCGGGCTGAAATTATGGTTTTCCATAGTTCATTTCAAATAGATCACTCTGTTTGTAATGACTCTATATAATATATGAGTTTCACTTTTTGTATTGAAGCACTCTTTGCAGATGTTGTCCTGGGGGGGACCCAGGACCCCAGCACTGCAAAGCTGCAGTGCTAACCACTGCGCCACCGTGCTGCCCATTTTTCTATCAGATACCCTAAACTCCAAACCTATTGACTACTGTTTCAACATATTCGACCAGTGCCATGAACTGCTTTTCATGTACTGTCATGTCTAGCTTCCAGTGAATGGTCCAAAAGGGTGGGGTTGCTTCGTCAAACTCAAGTAGAGCAGGTTATTCAGTATAAGTGTGGAAAACCTAACATTTCTCAAAATAAATCAGGAATGGTTTAGTGCTGACTTTCATTCACCTACGACTGTGGCCAACCATTACATCTTCAATGCGACCCGCATGCTTAACTGTCCATTTTCTGTCTCATATTCTATTTTGCTATCATCAGTGTCATGCTATCATATCATCTATACTGCAATTCTGCTGCTGCAGGGGCTGCCGTTGCTGGCCCTAAACTGCGACATATTTGCTTGTTTGCCCTGTCTGAACTCTCCCCCATGCTGCTTATTTGGCAGCTACTGAACAACCACACCAGCCACAAACATGAAACAGCTTCCAAAATAGGTCTAATTTTTTAAAAGGCTTGGTAACAACAAGTTATAGCTTCTTCACTTTTAAAATAGTACTCCTATTATGTCCCTCAAAAAAGAGGATAATTTTTGGACTGCTTGAGATAAAGCCTTTGTAATTGCATAATCATTTGGTGGTTAGCAAACTAGATGTTGATGCAAAAGGGATATTTTTCAATCCTAGCTATCATTATTATTATTTATTGTTATAGCGCCATTTATTCCATGGCGCTTTACATGTAAGGAGGGGTATACATAATAAAAACAAGTACAATAATCTTAAACAATACAAGTTATAACTGGTACAGGAGGAGAGAGGACCCTGCCCGCGAAGGCTCACAATCTACAAGGGATGGGTGAGAATACAGTAGGTGAGGGTACAGCTGGTCATGCAGCGGTTTGGTCAATCGGTGGTTACTGCAGGTTATAGGCTTGTCAGAAGAGGTGGGTCTTCAGGCTCTTTTTGAAGGTTTTGATGGTAGGTGAGAGTCTGATATGTTGTGGTAGAGAGTTCCAGAGTAGGGGTGATGCGCGAGAGAAATCTTGTATGCGATTGTGGGAAGAGGAGATAAGAGGGGAGTAGAGAAGGAGATCTTGTGAGGATCGGAGGTTGCGTGCAGGAAAGTACCGGGAGACGAGGTCACAGATGTATGGAGGAGACAGGTTGTGGATGGCTTTGTATGTCATGGTTAGGGTTTTGTACTGAAGTCTCTGGGTAATGGGGAGCCAGTGAAGGGATTGACAGAGGGGAGAAGCTGGGGAATAGCAGGGGGACAGGTGGATTAGTCGGGCAGCAGAGTTTAGTTGAGTAACAATAAAGTTTTGACATACTAAATGTTTGATTTGTCAACCTTAAGCAAAGGATACATTTTGTACTGCTTTGCACCACCTGTTTATGAACAACGGGATGACATGCATCTGTCCCCATATGATGTACAATAAAAAATTATATTGTGGTATCATGTTAGCCAGAAAAATCAATGTAAATACTTTTATGCCCCAAATGCCAAAAGTATTTTAAGTGTGATACCTTTATTGGCTGACCAGAAAAATTATACTTGCAAGCTTTCACTGCACAGAAGCTCCTCCTTCAGGCTGGTTTACAAATGAATTACTGAGACAAGAGCACAACATTTAATTTAATAGATGTTACGAGACATTTGTGCATGGGAAAGATGGGATGATGCCTACAAAGTCGGAAATCTGAAGTCTGATGTGTGTGGTAAATCAGCTGCTGGTTACTACAGGTTACTATCTGTCTTCCCCTAGCCAGATAGGTTAGGGTCACTTTTATATTAAAAAGCCTGTGTTTTCATTACATATCTCAAAACGGGTTCAATATGCTCCATGTGGATTTTGGAGTCTTTATGCACATATTTACAAGGGAACAACGATGTAGTCCAATTTTGGAAAATAAAACCATACACCCCATATCCTGCCAGACCCAGAATTTTGCCCTTTCAGCTTCTTTAAGGATTTCCCTCCAAAAAGTTTAAAGGGCAAAACCTTTGTTTTTGGTAGAATGCTAAATGTATGGTTTTATTTTCTGAAATTAAACTATATTGATATGTTGACGATATTATGCTCTTGTGTGAGTGTGCTTATGGCATTATATAGTAAAAACATGATACTGGTTTTACACTATGTCTTGGCTACATTGATATATAGATAGTCGCACCGTTTATTTTGTGAAAAACATCTTAGGCATTGAGAAGACCTGCCAAATGTTTAAAAAACATCAATATGAAAGCCAGTGGTCTGTGAGGTTTTCCTATAACATCATTCAGATGATAATAGTGTTCAGTTCCCATACTTTAGTTTTTTTCTGTCTTTTACTGAGTTATTAACGGACTATCTGCTACTACAAAGGATCAGTTGCATTGAAAATGTTATACAGACACTTTATATTTGCAATATTTTGGACATGTGTTGTTAGTTTTCATTCCATTGTTATAATATTTTTGCAGATCTTTTTGTCACTGTGCTAAGATTAGTTTATGATCTAAGCAATAAAGAGCAGAAAAACTGAATACTTGCTCGTAAAAAAGATATATACTGTTGCAGCAACATTTGTAGTGTGAACAGTATCAGGTGCGGAAAAGCGCTTTATTGGTTGCATTGAGCTCTTCTTGTCACTAGCGCTAGTTTTAATAAAGCTAGTCCAATTTGTCATATCTACTGTATACACTATTAATTTATTGTTTATTTGTATCTTATTGCTATTATGCATTTAACATACTTGAACAAAATAATAAAACAAAATTAATAAAAATATAATCCGTACATGTTTTTCTGCCTGCAGGTGTGCAAGGATTGTGAAATACAGACATGATTGGTAATGCCACATTTTATATGAGGAAGTTGAAGAATAGGTTAATTGTCTTTGATGATAAAAAGTATTTGTCAGTAAGAATGCCAACATCTGCTTAAGCAGCAGACATATAAAAACAGTGTGACAAACAAGACCATTAAACAATCTGATTTTCTTGTTGGGAGGGTCGTATGCTGTAGGGGAGAGTATTAAAATGTAGAATTTGATAGTGTGTCTTAAAGTTTTAATGATGTGTTCATGAATATAAAACATGCATGTGCCGAGGGCTTTATGTTGTCTTTTCTGCATAATTAGTTCTATCTGTTTTATAAGCTTACTGTTCTAACCTTCATCTCATGAATACATCGGTTTCTGAACTAATTTCTAATCCTTTAGTGAGCCCCTTACACTTCCATGACATTCTATATATATATTTTTAATATTATTTCATTTTATAAACTAAGGTGGGTTTAACTTCTGTGAGAAAAATAGCTAGATTGAAATACATTTCAATAGTTTGGGATGACTCAAAATAAATTATGTGAAAGTTTTTGAGACTGCAATATACTAATAATTATATACTTACAACTCTTTTGCTGGTATGGCCTGCATCACTGCATGTAGCAGATTTATAATTGAGTAGTGATCAAATTCTTATATTTATCTGTTTATTTAGGCCTATATATCTATCTGTTTGTCTGTCTATATAAAGGTATCCTCTATTCAATATGAAATCTCTTCCACTACTCAATACACCCCTAGAAAGGTATCATCATGTACTTAATATATTTTATGATTCTACTTACATTATGACCTCACTGTACTGATCATTTTACTATGACTTCAGCAATGTCTGCCTCTCTCACTAGGTACTGCAGCAAAGAATAGGTGGGCAGCACTGGTGAAGGGAGCGGCAGTGATGCTGGTCTTGCCGGCATAAGTTGGAGAAAGTTCTACTGTATTGTTGGGTGTTCTGCTGCCACCCACCAGACCACCCAGCAGAGCAGTGCCTGGTGAAAGAGGCAGTCAGTTAAGTCACATTAAAAAATAATTAAAAATAAATTCTGTGAGGTAATGAGACAGGTAGTTTGTGTCTCTGTTGACCAGTCTGGACGCCAAGTATGATTAATATCTAATTTTGTGGCCAATGGGGCAACCCCACACCCCACTTAAACTCTCAACAGTCATCTGCAGACATAGCTTGCTGTTTAATCACAGTCTCTCTCTGGAGTTGCACCATCTGAAAGCCCTTGAGAACACTGGGGAAAGATTGCCTTACGTTCACGATGAATGTTTAAAAGAATATTCCCACAAATCACAATATTTTTTTCAAAGCACAGTAAATGCATACTTACTGGAAATATATAAATTAATTCCATTAACCCCTTAAAGACCGCCGACACGCCTTTTAATGGCGGCAGTTAAGGGTACTTATGCCTCAGCAACGCTTTTTAATGGCGCTGAGAAAAAAGTGTATCGCGCCCCCCAGAGTTATAATTTCTCCAAGATTTTGACTACTGGGAGTAGCCAAGAGCCCAGACAACATGATTTGGGTTGGTTTTTACTGACCCCAGTTTTGCAATTAACGAAATAACAGCAATAGAAAAAAAAAAAGAGTCAGATTTCCCAATTTCCCAATTACTTCCGGAGTCCTTGCAACCCCTCATGAAGTTCCCCGGACCGCCAGCGTCTTCTTCCTGGAGAAAATGGGGGGTGCATGCGCAGTGCACCCGCCGAGATCTCCCTGGTGGCACCCGGCAACAATAGGATATTTTTCCTATTGGTTCATTTTTATCAATGTGATAGACCCTATCACAGTGATCTAAGTAAAATAAATAGTAAATCAAGCCTCCTTTATCACTGCCTTAGGTAAAAATAATAAAATAAAAAAATGTTTTTATTTCCATTAGCGTTAGAGTTGGGATAAAGTTAGGTTTGGGCTAAAGTTAGGGTTATCGCTGGGCTAGGGTTAGGGTTGGGCTAAAGTTAGGGTTGGGCTAGGGTTAGGGTTATGGTTATGGTTGGGAATACTTTTAGGGTTAGGATAACGGTTAGGGGTGTATTAGGGTTAGGTTTGTGGTGTGTTAGGGGTAGGTTTGTGGTTAGGGTTATGGTTAGGGTTGGGATTAGAGTTAGGGATGTGTTGGGGTTAGAGTTAGAATTGGGGAGGTTCTACTGTTTAGGTACATCAGGGGGTCTCAAAACATGACATTGCGCCACTATTAATTCCTGCCAATTTTAGAATCAGTGGAATACGGTGAAGCATTACAGAGCTATATCTTCATAAAGTGACAGTGGTCTAGAATTGTAAAAATTGGCTTGGTTATTAAGTGCCAAATTGGCTTTTTCACTAAGGTGTTAAACTGTTTTTTCTTGTATATTTGTCATTTTTTATTTCTTTCTCCACCTTCTATATCGAGATTCAAATATTTGGTCCTATTCTTATCTACTAGATTTCTGAGCAGCACTTGTTCTTCCTCAGTGCTACAACTGTTATGATCTGGTGGTTTAGGAGCAACATGGGAAGAGCTCAGAAGGAAGTGGTACCTGTACTGACCGCAGTCCCTAAGCTCAACACAACACTAGAAGTGGCCGTGGGATGCTCCTGACACTCCCTAGGCACCTCGTCACAGCCTGAGAACTAACTTCCCCTAAAGATAGAAACAGGAAAACTATCTTGCCTCAGAGAAAATCCCCAAAGGATAGATAGCCCCCCACAAGTAATGACTGTGGGTGGAGAGGGAAAAGACATACACAGAATGAAACCAGGATGAGCACAGGAGGCCAGTCTAGCTAGATAGATAGGACAGGATAGCATACTGTGCGGTCAGTATAAAACACTACAAAAAATCCACACAGAGTTTACAAAAATCTCCACACCTGACTAAAGGTATGGAGGGTAAATCTGCTTCCCAGAGCTTCCAGCTACACAGAATTAATTAACACTGACAAGCTGGACAAACATAGAAAGCACAGAACGAATAAGTCCACAACCTGTGGACAGAAAAGAGCAAGCAAGGACTTAGCTTTGCTGAACTGGTCAGGATAACAGGGAAATCCAAAGAGATGTGAATCCAACCAGGAACCATTGACAAGTGGCACTGGCTGAAGAGAGAGCCAGGCATAAATAGCCAAGCAGAAAGACAATCAGTGGAAGCAGCTGCAGACTGCTAAATCCAAGGAGCAGCCATACCACTTAAAACCACAGGAGGGAGCCCAAGAGCAGAACTCACAAAAGTGCCAATTACAACCACCGGAGGGAGCCCAAGAGCGGAATTCACAACAGTACCTCCCCCCTTGAGGAGGGGTCACCGAACCCTCACCAGAGCCCCCAGGCCGATCAGGACGAGCCAAGTGAAAAGCACGAACCAAATCGGCGGCATGGACATCGGAGGCAACAACCCAAGAATTATCCTCCAGGCCATAACCCTTCCACTTGACAAGATACTGAAGCCTCCGCCTCGAAAAACGAGAATCCAAAATTTTCTCAACCTCATATTCCAACTCTCCCTCAACCAACACCGGGGCAGGAGGATCAACCGAGGGAACAACGGGCACCACATATCTCCGCAACAAAGATCTATGGAAAACATTATGAATGGCAAAAGAGGCTGGAAGGGCAAAACAAAAAGACACCGGATTGATAATTTCAGAAATCTTATAAGGACCAATAAACCGAGGCTTAAACTTAGGAGAAGAAACCTTCATAGGAACATGACGAGAAGACAACCAAACCAAATCCCCCACACGAAGCCGGGGACCAACACGCCGACGGCGATTAGCAAAACGTTGAGCCTTTTCCTGAGACAACGTCAAATTGTCCACCACATGAGTCCAAATCTGCTGCAGCCTGTCCACCACAGAATCCACACCAGGACAATCAGAAGGCTCAACCTGCCCCGAAGAAAAACGAGGATGAAAACCAAAATTACAAAAGAAAGGTGAAACCAAAGTAGCCGAACTAGCCCGATTATTAAGGGCAAACTCGGCCAACGGCAAGAAAGCCACCCAATCATCCTGATCAGCAGACACAAAGCATCTCAAATAGGTTTCCAAGGTCTGATTAGTTTGCTCAGTTTGGCCATTAGTCTGAGGATGAAACGCCGAAGAAAAAGACAAATCAATGCCCATCCTAGCACAAAAGGCCCGCCAAAACCTAGAGACAAACTGAGAACCTCTGTCAGACACAATATTCTCCGGAATGCCATGCAAACGAACCACATGCTGAAAAAATAATGGAACCAAATCTGAGGAGGAAGGCAACTTAGGCAAAGGTACCAGATGGACCATTTTAGAGAACCGGTCACAAAGAACCCAGATAACAGACATCTTCTGGGAAACAGGAAGATCCAAAATAAAATCCATGGAAATATGCGTCCAGGGCCTCTCAGGGACCGGCAAAGGCAAAAGCAACCCACTAGCGTGGGAACAGCAAGGCTTGACCCGGGCGCAAGTCCCACAGGACTGCACAAAAGCATGCACATCGCGCGACAAGGAAGGCCACCAAAAGGACCTAGCAACCAAATCTCTGGTACCAAAAATCCCAGGATGACCAGCCAACACTGAACAATGAACCTCAGAAATCACCTTACTTGTCCATCCATCAGGAACAAACAGCTTCCCCACTGGACAGCGGTCAGGCCTATCAGCCTGAAATTCCCGAAGCACCCACCGCAAATCAGGGGAGATGGCAGAAAGAATCACCCCTTCCTTAAGAATGCCAACCGGCTCAAGGACTCCAGCAGAATCAGGCGAAAAACTCCTAGAGAGGGCATCAGCCTTAACATTCTTAGATCCCGGAAGATACGAGACCACAAAATCAAAACGGGAGAAAAACAGAGACTATCGGGCCTGTCTAGGATTCAGCCGCTTGGCCGACTCGAGGTAAATCATATTCTTATGATCAGTCAAGACCACAACGCGGTGCTTAGCTCCCTCAAGCCAATGTCGCCACTCCTCAAACGCCCACTTCATAGCCAACAACTCCCGATTGCCGACATCATAATTTCATTCCGCAGGCGAAAACTTTCTGGAAAAAAAAGCACACGGTTTCATCAAAGAACCATCAGAATCCCTCTGAGACAAAACGGCCCCTGCCCCAATCTCAGAAGCATCAACCTCAACCTGAAAAGGAAGAGAAACATCCGGCTGATGCAACACAGGGGCAGAAGTAAATCGGCGTTTAAGCTCCTGAAAGGTCTCAACAGCCGCAGAGGACCAATTCGTCACATGGGATACACCCTCGAGTACTGCAGGAATTAAGTACAGTCATTGATAGACCATTATTTTTAATCTTTAAAGACTCCATAATAACAGGGTCTGTACCACAGGACTGGCATATAGCAAATGTGGTGCCAATATTCAAAAAGGGGACAAAAACTGAACTCAGAAATTATAGGCCAGTAAGCTTAACCTCTACTGTGGGTAAAATCCTGGAGGGCATTCTAAGGGATGCTATACTGGAGTATCTGAAGAGGAATAACCTCATGACCCAGCATCAGCACAGGTTTACTAGGGACCGTTCATGTCAGACTAATTTGATCAGTTTCTATGAAGAGGTAAGTTCCGGACTGGACCAAAGGAACCCAGTAGATGTAGTGTATATGGACTTTTCAAAAGCTTTTGATACGGTGCCACACAAAAGGTTGATACATAAAATGAGAATAATGGGGATAGGGGAAAATATGTGTAAGTGGGTTGAGAGCTGGCTCAGGGATAGGAAACAAAGGGTGGTTATTAATGGAACACACTCGGACTGGGTAGCGGTTAGCAGTGGGGTACCACAGGGGTCAGTATTGGGCCCTCTTCTTTTTAACATATTTATTAATGACCTTGTAGGGGGCATTCAGAGTAGAATTTCGATATTTGCAGATGACACTAAACTCTGCAGGGTAATCAATACAGAGGAGGACAATTTTATATTACAGGATGATTTATGTAAACTAGGAGCTTGGGCTGATAAATGGCAAATGAGCTTTAATGGGGATAAATGTAAGGTCATGCACTTGGGTAGAAGTAATAAGATGTATAATTATGTGCTTAATTCTAAAACTCTGGGCAAAACCGTCAATGAAAAAGACCTGGGTGTATGGGTGGATGACAAACTCATATTCAGTGGCCAGTGTCAGGCAGCTGCTACAAAGGCAAATAAAATAATGGGATGCATTAAAAGAGGCATAGATGCTCATGAGGAGAACATAATTTTACCTCTATACAAGTCACTTGTTCGACCACACTTAGAATACTGTGCACAGTTCTGGTCTCCGGTGTATAAGAAAGACATAGCTGAACTGGAGCGGGTGCAGAGAAGAGCGACCAAGGTTATTAGAGGACTGGGGGGTCTGCAATTTAGTTTGGAAAAACAAAGACTAAGGGGGGATCTTATGTTAATGTATAAATACTGTATATGAGGGGACAGTACAAAGACCTTTCTGATGATCTTTTTAATCATAGACCTGAAACAGGGACAAGGGGGCATCCTCTACGTTTGGAGGAAAAAAGGTTTAAGCATAATAGCAGACGCGGATTCTTTACTGTAAGAGCAGTGAGACTATGGAACTCTCTGCCGTATGATGTTGTAATGAGTGATTCATTACTTAAATTTAAGAGGGGACTGGATACATTTCTGGAAAAGTATAATGTTACAGGGTATATACACTAGATTCCTTGATAGGGCGTTAATCCAGGGAACTAGTCTGATTGCCGTATGTGGAGTCGGGAAGGAATTTTTTTTCCCAAGGTGGAGCTTTCTCTTTGCCACATGGGTTTTTTTTGCCTTCCTCTGGATCCACATGTTAGGGCAAGTTAGGTTAGGCTATGGGTTGAACTAGATGGACTTAAAGTCTTCCTTCAACCTTAATAACTATGTAACTATGTATGTCACATCAGCGCCTTTCTTCGTCAAATCAGTAAGGGGCTTAACCACACTGGAAAAGTTGGCAATGAAACGGTGATAGAAATTAGCAAAGCCCAAAAATTTGTGAAGGCTCTTCACAGATGTGGATTAAATCCAGTCATGAATAGCTTGGACCTTAACAGAATCCATTTCCATAGACGAGGGAGAAAAAATAAAACCCAAAAAAGAGACCTTCTGAACTCCGAATAGGCACTTAGACCGCTTCACAAATAAAGCATTATCACGAAGGATCTGGAACACCATCCTGACCTGCTTCACATGAGACTCCCAATCATCGGAAAAAATCAAAATATCATCCAAATATACAACCATGAATTTATCAAGATAATTGCGGAAAATATCATGCATGAAGGATTGGAACACAGATGGAGCATTAGAGAGCCCGAATGGCATCACAAGGTATTCAAAATGGCCTTCGGGCGTATTAAATGCAGTTTTCCATTCGTCACCCTGTTTAATACGAACAAGATTATATGCCCCTCGGAGGTCAATCTTAGTAAACCAACTAGCCCCCTTAATCTGAGCAAACAAATCAGAAAGCAAAGGCAAGGGGTATTGGAATTTGACCGTGATCTTATTAAGAAGACGATAATCTATACAGGGTCTCAAGGAGCCATCCTTCTTAGCAACAAAAAAGAAACCCGATCCTAATGGTGACGAAGATGGCCGAATATGCCCCTTCTCCAAAGATTCCTTAACATAGCTCCGCATGGCGGCATGCTCTGGCACAGACAGATTGAAAAGTCGGCCCTTAGGGAACTTACAACCAGGAATCAAGTTAATAGCACAATCACAGTCCCTATGTGGAGGAAGGGAACTGGACTTGGGCTCATCAAATACATCCTGGAAATCCGACAAAAACTCAGGGACCTCAGAAGAGGGGGAAGAGGAAATTGACATCAAAGGAACGTCACTATGTACCCCTTGACAACCCCAACTAGTCACAGACATAGTTTTCCAATCCAGCACCGGATTATGTTCCTGTAACCATGGAAAACCCAGTACAACAACATCATGCAGGTCATGCAACACCAGAAAACGGCAATTTTCCTGATGTGCCGGAGCCATGTACATGGTCATCTGCGTCCAGTACTGAGGTTTATCCTTGGCCAATGGTGTAGCATCAATGCCCCTCAAAGGAATAGGGCTCTGCAAAGGCTGCAAGGAAAAACCACAGCGCCTGGCGAATTCTAAGTCCACTAAGTTCAGGGCAGCGCCTGAATCCACAAATGCCATGACAGAAAAGGACGACAATGAGCAAATCAGGGTCACAGATAAAAGAAATTTAGGCTGTACAGTACTAATGGTAACAGACCTAGCAACCCTCCTAGTACGTTTAGGGCAAACAGAAATAACATGAGCAGAATCACCACAGTAAAAACACAGCCTATTTTGACGTCTGAATTCCTGCCGTTCTGTTCTAGTCAAAATCCTATCACATTGCATAGGTTCATGACTCTGCTCAGAGGACACTGCCATATGGTGCATAGCTTTGCGCTCGCGCAGACGCCGATCAATCTGAATGGCTAGAGACATAGATTCGCTCAAACCAGTAGGCGTAGGGAAGCCCACCATAACATCTTTAAGGGCTTCAGAAAGACCTTTTCTGAAAATAGCAGCCAGAGCATCCTCATTCCATTTAGTGAGCACAGACCATTATCTAAATTTCTGGCAGTATAATTCTGCCGCTTCCTGACCTTGACACAGGGCCAACAGGGTTTTTTCTGCATGATCCACAGAATTAGGTTTGTCATACAATAATCCGAGTGCTTGAAAAAATGCGTCTACATTCAGCAATGCCGGATCCCCTGATTCAAGGGAGAATGCCCAGTCCTGAGGGTCACCACGCAGCAAGGATATGATGATTTTAACTTGCTGAATGGGATCACCAGAAGAACGGGGTTTCAAAGCAAAAAACAATTTGCAGTTATTTTTAAAGTTCAAAAACTTGGATCTGTCCCCAAAAAACAAATCAGGAGTAGGAATTCTAGGCTCCAAAGCCGGAGTCTGGACAACATAATCTTGGATACTCTGTACTCTTGCAGCAAGTTGATCCACACAAGAAAACAAACCCTGAACATCCATGCCAGAGCATAAATCCTGAACCACCCAGAGATCAAGAGGAAAAAAAAGACAGAACAGAGCACAGAAAAAAAATGGCTCAGAATTTTTTCCTTCTTTTGAGATGCATTTAATTCATTTTTGGCCACTTGTACTGTTATGATCTGGTGGTTTAGGAGCAACATGGGACGAGCTCAGAAGGAAGTGGTACCTGTACTGACCGCAGTCCCTAAGCTCAACACAACACTAGAAGTAGCCGTGGGATGCTCCTGACACTCCCTAGGCACCTCGTCACAGCCTGAGAACTAACTACCCCTAAAGATAGAAACAGGAAAACTATCTTGCCTCAGAGAAAATCCCTAAAGGATAGATAGCCCCCCACAAGTAATGACTGTGAGTGGAGAGGGAAAAGACATACACAGAATGAAACCAGGATGAGCACAGGAGGCCAGTCTAGCTAGATAGATAGGACAGGATGGAATACTGTGCGGTCAGTATAAAACACTACAAAAAATCCACACAGAGTTTACAAAAATCTCCACACCTGACTAAAGCTGTGGAGGTAAATCTGCTTCCCAGAGCTTCCAGCTACACAGAATTATTTCACACTGACAAGCTGGACAAACATAGAAAGCACAGAACGGATAAGTCCACAACCTGTGGACAGAAAAGAGCAAGCAAGGACTTAGCTTTGCTGAACTGGTCAGGATAACAGGGAAATCCAAAGAGATGTGAATCCAACCAGGAACCATTGACAAGTGGCACTGGCTGAAGAGAGAGCCAGGCATAAATAGCCGAGCAGAAAGACAATCAGTGGAAGCAGCTGCAGACTGCTAAATCCAAGGAGCAGCCATACCACTTAAAACCACCGGATGGAGCCCAAGAGCAGAACTCACAAAAGTGCCACTTACAACCACCGGAGGGAGCCCAAGAGCGGAATTCACAACATACAACCCTCCTGGTGCTCCTGACATACCCCATCTTTTAATCTGTGCACTCTCTTCTCCTGTACAGCACAATTTCTAACTGTTTTTATCTTATGCCATCTAAATTTAGCTGCATGTGTGTAGATAATTGTTAGCTGTTTTATAGGAGAGCTCAATTCTCCTGCACTTCTCTCCATAATATAGCCTGTAATAACTAGGCAATGCACAGTTATATTTGAGGTTTGTCTGTTGACAAACCAGTGTGAAACTACAAATGCGGCTTTGTTAATGCATATGGGATAAGTTAAAGGGAACCTGTCACCCCAAAAATCGAAGATGAACTGCGGCCACCGGCATCAGGGGCTTATGTACAGCATTCTGTAATGGTGTAGATAAGCCCCCAATGTAACCTGAAAGATGAGAAAAAAAGGTTATATTATATTCACCCAGGGGCGGTCCTGGGCCTCCTATCTTCATACGATGACATCCTCTTCTTGTCTTCATGCCGCAGCTCTGGCGCAGGTGTACTCTGTCTGCCCTGTTGAGGGCAGAGGAAAGTACTGCAGTGCGCAGGCGCCAGGCCTCTCTGACCTTTCCCGGCACATGCGCACTGCAGTACTTTGCTCTGCTCTCAACAGGGCAGACAAAGTACGCCTGCGCCAGAGCTGCAGCGTGAAGACAAGAGGACATCATCATAAAAAGATAGGAGGCCCCGGACCGTACCGCGACACCCATCGGACTTGGACTGCAGCGGGACTGCCCCTGGGTGAGTATAATATAACCTCTTTTTCTCATCTTTCAGGATACATCAGGGGCTTATCTACTGCATTACAGAATGCTGTAGATAAGCCCCTGATGCTGGTGGCTGCAGCTCATCTTCGATTTTTGGGGTGACAGGTTCCCTTAAATCTTCTGACATATTCATCCACAGAGCAACATTTAGAGTTTCCCATCACTCATCTCTCAGCAACAAGCAACAAACAGCTCAGTTCTTTTCATCCAATTTATATATAGCCCCCTCCTTTAGTTTATCACTCCTCATAGTCACTCTATACGCAGCCTTATCCGGCAGCACATCTCTCCTTTCTCCCATTATCAACACAGCACCATCCTGCAGTATCACTCCTCTCATCCCTTCTATAAACAGCCTCATATTGCAGTATACCTCTCCTTCTAGCTCCTGCTAATACACAGCTTCATTCTGCATTATATTTTTCCTTCCAGACCCGTGTTTACAGTTGCATCCTTCAATGTATACCTCTCCTTTCAGCCCTCTGAATGCAGCCCCATTCTGCAATATATCACTCCTCTCAGCCCCTCCAAACATAGACCCATCTAGCAGTACATCACACCTCTTAGCCCCTATACACAGCCCCATCTCACAGTATATCACTTCTCTCAGATCCCTATACACAGCTCATCCTGAAGTATATTACTTCTCTCAGACACCTATATAGTGCCCTGAAGTATATCACTCCTCTTATTAACCAGAACACATGCACCCTACTGCTTATTGGCATGTATGAGATCTGCATTGTAATGAAGGAGACTCTACTGCTTTCAGTGACATCATTTCTCACTTGAGCAGCTCACTTACAGACATGTCCCAAAGCAGAACTACTGTATGTTGGCAGGTGAGAGACACTGAACTATGCATGATCGACAATGAGAAGTGAAGATATACCATGATGGTTCCAGTGATCAAGGATATGCATTATTTGGGGGCAAATATGGACAAAACAGTGCAGGTGTAAATGGAGTTATATTGGCATAAAAAATAAAAACGTGTACAATGTAATAAGACTACATTGTGATTTTTCAAATAACCCTTTAAGTCGTAATGTAAAAAGCAATATTTAGTAAATATGCAAATGAATTATAGAATTGGTTGAAAAAGAAACACTGTTCAATTCATTTTATGCTGAGTAATAAAATGTTCATGGTGTAGAACAGACCAACCATTGTATTTTGTGGTGAAGGGGTCTCCATATTGTAGCTGCATATTGTTTTAACACCTCATAGTTTTGGCACTGCCTAACAATGTAAAAACTGTATCTCCATTTCCTCTTCTAGGTGATGACACCAGGGGCACCATTTTTGGATGCCTTCCTACATGGGGAGGGGCTGTCAGATAGAGGGCACCGTTGTCTTAGTGTCATATAATGTCCAGTTGGCAAGGGCATTGTTAGATACTTAGATCCAAGGCCTGCGCTCTGGCTCATGAATGCACTGCCCAAAATATCTTGGCAGTTTTTTATATTCAAAATATTGAATTATAATAATTTAATAAAAAATTGTATTATCTATGCACTGAGTGCTCAAAAGTAGCCCTACGTAGTGCGGCCATGTGATTACATCTGCAGCTCCTCCTCTTTGAAGCTTGTTGGCAGACGGAAGCATGAAGCGTTCTAAAAAATTTTGGTAGACGGCAATGCTGACTTTAGCCTTGAGAAAACACAGTGGACCAAGATGAGCAGATGACATGGCTCCCGAAACCATCATTGATTGTGGATATTTCACAATAGACCTTGGAAATCAAGGTCCCAGAGTCTGGAGGAAAAGAGACAGACAATCAAAGCTGCTTGAGGTCTAGTTTGAAGTTTCACAATCAGGGATGGTTTGGGGAGCCATGTGTTAGGACTGGTGGAACGCACCAAGTATAAGATGAAATATTAATAGGTGCGTTCGCAGTCCGGGGTCCACAGTGCAGGTGAAAACCTGCTGCTAGTAAATGGCATCGCTATATGGCGGTGGAAGCGAACCCTGTAAAGCCACAGGTCCGCAATACCGCACTAAAGAGTGCAAGCAAGGAGTCAGTGAACTCAATCCCAAGACTCATGGTTGAAGTCCGTTCAGACTACTTGCGCACAACACCGCAACTGGGTGTGTTAGGTAACTGATAGTTAGAGCACCGAAGTGCGAACTGTGCCGTGCTGGCAGACACCACTATGCACCCAGACGTGGGTCAGGAAACGCACTACTGTCGCGTGGCGCCGCACTGGCGGTCACAGCAATAGACGCTGATTCGTGTGTGATACGTTGAGTGGTTAGTCGGGCGCTAGATAGCAGCCATACACCTTACGCGAACAGTCATACAATAGGGTAGGGGTATTTAATGAACGACTTGCACTCACAACAAACACGTATACAAATGTACACTAGCGCATGGCCGTGCGGTCATGTGAAGCTTATATAGCTGCGTACGTTCAGGACCTTCCAATAAAGGACCAATGGGCAGCTGCCACAGAAGTTAGCCCTTTCAGGACCCTCCAGGAGGACCAATGGGAACCGCTGCAGCATCTGAGCATCTGACCCTCGATCTCCAACAGGAGATCTCACCCTGGGCATGCTCAGAAGGGAAAAAGCAGGACTTAGTCTCAAAAGCGTCCACTCGCTGCTGCCCAGAACTGGCTTTAATGGCAAAAGCTGGAGAAGCAACAGCAAGCATAAGCACAGAGTGAGACAGAGCAAGACGCAAGGACCGACGTCTCTGCTGAGCAGGTTTCACTGCGGCAGGAGAAGAATGGGAGACTGCAGCAGAAACGGCCCGAGATTCCCCCTGTGCAGAAGCAGGAACTTGACCCCTAACATGGGCCCCCCACCTTGGGCCTCGCTACGTTCAAAGGTAGCAATGAGCTGCGGAGCTCGAATGTGCTCAGCAGGCTCCCAGGATCTATCCTCAGAACCGTAACCCCTCCAGTCCACCAAATTTTTTGCCACGAACCACCTTGCACCCCAAAATAGCGTTCACCTCGTAATCGTCCGTAGACGAACCCGACGGTAGATGACTCAGAAAACCGGGACATGTACACGGGCTTAAGGAGGGACACATGAAAGGTATCGGTGATACCTAGGCGTGGAAGAAGGGCTAGACGGTAAACCACAGGATTAACGTGTTAGAGGACCTTGAAGGGACCCAAGTAGTGAGGACTAAGCTTAGTGGACTCAACACGGAGCCTGATGTTACGAGCGGAGAACCACAATAAGTCGCCAGGAGCAAAGGTCGGAGCAGGGCGCCGATGTGCATCGGCAGAGGACCTCATTCTCTCCTTGGAGGCCTGGATAGCATCCTGAGTGCGGTCCCAAATGTCTCGTGCCTCCACTGCCCAGTCTACCACCCTGGAGACAGCAGAGGACACGGGCATAAGCACTGGAACCCACGGATGCTGGCCGTAATTAAGGAGGAAAGGAGTCTGACCAGTGGAATCGGCTACAGCGTTGTTAAGGGCGAACTCTGCCCACGGTAACAAGGATGCCCAGTCATCCTGCCTGGCAGAGACAAAATGTCGCAGATATGTGACCAAGGTCTGGTTGGCTCTCTCTACCAACCCATTTCTCTCGGGATGATAGGCAGAAGAGAGATTTAACTCAATACTGAGAAGATGACAAAGCTCTCTCCAGAACCGAGACGCAAACTGAGGACCCCGATCACTGACAATTTTGTCCGGCATACCGTGAAGGCGGAAGATATGTTTAATAAACAATGCTGCCAAGACCCGTGCAGAAGGTAGCCGAGGAAGCGGCACCAAATGCACCATTTTAGAAAAATGGTCGGTGATTACCCAAATGACAGTACAGCCACGTGACTTGGGCAAACCCACCACAAAGTCCATCCCTACCATCTCCCAGGGCCTGTCTGCCACCGGCAGAGGATATAACAATCCAGCTGGCCGTTGATGAGGAGACTTATTTTTGGCACAGGAGACACATGCCCGAACATAGTCTCTGACATCACGAACCATATGTGGCCACCAGTACATTCTTGCCAGCAACTCAGATGTCCTCTTTGCCACAAAGTGTCCACCCACTCTGGACGAATGAGCCCAAGAGAGAAACTTTGGTCGCAAATTGATGGGAACAAAAGTCTTGCCCAGAGGCACAGACTCTAGTGAAACCGGAGCTACGGTTCTCAGACTCTCTGAAGGGACAATAAGCCGAGGCTCCTCTTCCTCCTCCTCAGTTGACACAAGCGAGCGAGAGAGAGCGTCAGCACGAATGTTCTTCTCCCCGGCGAGATAATGGAGAGTGAAGTGGAACCGGGAGAAGAACAAGGACCATCTGGCCTGACGAGAATTCAGCCGCTGGGCTGTATGCAAATAGACCAAATTTTTGTGGTCCATGAAGACTTGGAAGGGAAACCGAGCACCTTCCAAAAGATGTCTCCACTCCAAAAAGGCCAACTTCATTGCTAGCAGCTCCCTATCCCCGATGGAGTAATTTCTCTCCGCTGGTGTGAAGGTCTTTGAGAAGAAGAAGCATGGATGCTTCCGACCTTGAGCATCCTTTTGATAGAGGACTGCTCCAGCACCAACAGATGAGGCATCTACCTCCATAAGAAATGGCTTATCCACATCGGGACGATGTAAGATGGGAGTGCTAGCAAAATGGGACTTTATAGAAGTGAAGGCCTTGGAGACCTCTTCTGACCACAATTTGGGATTCGCTCCCTTCTTGGTGAGGGATACCAAGGGAGCTACCAAAGTTGAGAAGTGGGGGATGAACTGGCGATAGTAATTTATGAACCCCATAAAGCGCTGCACTGCTTTAAGAGAATGGGGTTCTTGCCAGTCCATCACAGCCTGTAGTTTGGCAGGATCCATAGCCAATCACTGGGCTGAGATGATATAGCCCAGGAAAGGTAAAGACTCCTGCTCAAACACACACTTCTCCAACTTTGCATAAAGGGAATTCGCCCGTAAGAGTTCAAAGACTCTGCCAACATCTCTCTGGTGGGAGTCAATATCTGGAGAGAAGATGAGAATATCATCCAGATCGACTACGACCGAGGTGGAAAGCATATCCCGGAAGATATCATTGACAAAGTCCTGAAAAACGGCTGGGGCATTACAGAGCCCGAAGGGCATCACCAGATACTCATAGTGCCCATCCCTGGTATTAAAAGCCATTTTCCATTTGTCCCCCTCACGGATGCGAATCAGGGTGTAGGCACCCCGCAGATCTAGTTTGGTGAATACCTTTGCTCCCCTTAGCCTGTCAAAGAGCTCAGAAATCAGGGGCAACGGGTACTTATTTTTAATGGTGATAGCATTAAGACCCCTGTAATCGATGCAAGGACGTAATTCCCCGTTCTTCTTCTGTACGAAGAAGAATCCCGCCCCTGCAGGAAACACTGACTTCCTAATGAACCCTCTTGCCAAATTCTCCTGGATGTATTGAGACATAGCCTCCGTCTCAGGGAGAGAGGGGATATACCCTTCCCCGAGGAGGTTCAGCTCCAGGCAAGAGATCAATAGGACAGTCGTAGGGGCGATGAGGCGGTAGAGTCTCTGCAGCCTTTTTAGAGAATACGTCAGCATAGCACCAATAGCACTTGGGAAGAGAAGAAAGGTCGGCGGGTACCTCGGTAGTAGAAACCTGTACACACTCACTCACACACCTGCCCATACAAGACTTACTCCAACCCAATATTCTGTCTGAGGACCACTCAATATGTGGGGAGTGGAAACGGAGCCAGGGCATTCCCAGCAAAATCTCATCCATTCCCTCGGGAAGGACAAGAAGGGAAATAATCTTCTGGTGGGAAGGGGACATGGACAACGAGAATGGAACAGTCTGGTGTGTGATCTGCAGTGGAAGTGTCGCCCCATTCACAACTCTAACTGTTACAGGTTTGGCGAGCATTACTAGTGGTATAGCGTGGTGCAGAGCAAAAGCATGAAGTTTCCCTCTGCTCCTGAATCCACACAAAGCTCGACTGTTAGAGTGGAGGAGCCTAACAGGATTGTCCCTTTAAAGGACAGTTTGTAGGAATATGCAGCTGTGTCTAGTGAACCTCCCCCAATGATTACTAGACGCGATCGTTTCCCGACCGCCGTGGACATTTATTGGCGTAATGTCCTAGTTGATGACAGTTTTTACAAACCACGGGTACTCGAGCGGCCTGAGACTTAGGTCCCGCTCGAGAAACCTCCATGGCCTCATGGGAGTCGGACGCCAAGAAAGGAGATTCAAGAGGTCTGGCGAAGGTGGGAGCCAGCCGAAACCTCTGCCTACACTGGTTCCGCTCTAACCTCCGCTCGTGAAAACGGAGGTCGATGCGGGTTGATACAGAAATAAGCTCCTCCAGTGTGGCGGGTATCTCCCTGGAGGCCAAGGCATCCTTCACGTGGTCTGCCAGTCCATTCCAGAACACCGGAATTAGAACTTTGTCTGGCCACGCTAACTCTGAAGCTAGAGTCCGGAACTGGACAGCAAACTGGCTGACCACGGACAAGCCCTGAGTGATAGTCAACAACTGGAGCGCGGTATCGTGGGTAACACGAGGTCCTAAAAAGACCTGCTTCAGAGCGTCCAGGAAAAGAGGAGCTCTCTGTACCACATGATCATCTCGCTCCCAAAGTGGCGTTGCCCACTCCAACGCCCTGCCCAACAAGAGAGATAGAATAAATCCCACTTTTGCCCGTTCCGTAGGGAAACGTGATGCCAGGAGCTCAAGGTGTATGGAGCACTGGCTCACGAATCCGCGACATTGTTTACTGTCACCAGCAAACTTGTCAGGAAGCGGGAGATGGGATAAAGTCGGAGCAGGGGTGGCAGCGGACAAACTGGCTGTGGCTACACTTGCAGCCTGAACAGCGACAGCAGTAACATTCACAGCTGAGGTTAAACGCTCTAGAGCTGCCAACCTTCCCTCCAGCTGCTGGATGTACCGCTGTAAACGCTGATCGTCCGCCATTTACTAGCCAGACCCTGTCGCTAGTGTTCTGTTAGGACTGGCGGAACGCACCAAGGATAAGATGAAATATTAATAGGTGCGTTCACAGTCTGGGGTCCACCGTGCAGGTGAAAACCTGCTGCTAGTAAATGGCAGCGCTATATGGTGGTGGAAGCGAACCCTGTAAAGCCACAGGTCCGCAATACCGCACTAAAGAGTGCAAGCAAGGAGTCAGCGAACTCAATCCCAAGACTCAGGGTTGAAGTCCGTTCAGACTACTTGCGCACAACACCGCAACTGGGTGTGTTAGGTAACTGATAGTTAGAGCACCGAAGTGCGAACTGTGCCGTGCTGGCAGACACCACTAAGCACCCAGACGTGGGTCAGGAAGCGCACTACTGGCGCGTGGCGCCGCACTGGCGGTCACAGCAATAGACACGTTGAGTGGTTAGTCGGGTGCTAGATAGCAGCCATACACCTTACATGAACAGTCATACAATAGGGTAGGGGTATTTAATGAACGACTTGCACTCACAATAAACACACATATACAAATGTACACTAGCGCATGGCTGTGCGGTCATGCGAAGCTTATATAGCTGCAGTACGTTCAGGACCTTCCAATAAAGGACCAATGGGCAGCTGCCTCAGAAGTTAGCCCTTTCAAGACCCTCCAGGAGGACCAATGGGAACCGCTGCAGCATCTGAGCATGTGACCCTCGATCTCCAATGGGAGATCTCACCGTGGGCATGCTCAGAAGGGAAAAAGCAGGACTTAGTCTCAAAAGCGTCCACTCGCTGCTGCCCAGCACTGGCTTTAATGGCAAAAGCTGGAGAAGCAACAGCAAGCCTAAGCACAGAGTGAGACTGAGCAAGATGCAAGGACCGACGTCTCTGCTGAGCAGGTTTCACTACGGAAGGAGAATAATAATAATAATAATAATCTTTATTTTTATATAGCGCTAACATATTCCGCAGTGCTTTACAGTTTGCACACATTATCATCACTGTCCCCGATGGGGCTCACAATCTAGAATCCCTATCAGTATGTCTTTGGAATGTGGGAGGAAACCGGAGTGCCCGGAGGAAACCCACGCAAACACGGAGAGAACATACAAACTCTTTGCAGATGTTGTCCTGGGTGGGATTTGAACCCAGGACCCCAGCGCTGCAAGGCTGCAGTGCTAATGGGAGACCGCAGCAGAAACGGCCTGAGATTCCCCCTGTGCAGAAGCGGGAACTCGACCCCTAACTCCATGTCATCTGCTGGTATAGGAACACTGTGTTTTATTAAGACCAAAGTCAGTGCAGCCATCTACCAGGAAATTTTACAGCGCTTCATGCTTCCATCTGCCATCAAGCTTTTTGGAGATAGAAATTCCATTTTCCAACAGGACTTGGCACCTGTCCACACTGCCAAAATTACCAATACCTGGTTTAGCAACAACAGTATCAATGTGCTTGATTGGCCAGCAAACTCATCTGACCTTAACTCCATAGAGAATCTATGGGGTATTGTAAAGAGGAAGATGAGAGACACCAGACCCAAAAATGCAGACAAGGCGAATGCTGCAAAGCAAACTGGGCTTCCATAACACCTCAGCAGTGCCAGAGGCTGATCGCCTCCATGCCACACCGCATTGACGCAGTAATTGATGCAAAAGGAGCGCCGACCAAGTATTGAGTGCATTTACTGAATATACATTTTAGTAGGCCAACATTTCAGATTTTAAAATAATTTTTTCAAGCTGGTGTTATAAAGTATTCTAATTTACTGAGATAGTGACTTTGGGGTTTTCATTGGCTGTAAGCCATAATCATCGACATTTACAGAAATAAACACTTGAAATACATCACTCTATTTGTAATGACTGTATCTAATATATGAGTATCACATTTTGTATTGAAGAGATTAAATAAATTAACTTTTTGATGATATTCTAATTTTGTGAGATGCACCTGTATATCAGTGAAACATTTCAAGTTAACTTATTATTTATTTTCATCATTCTTTCAATCTTTGTTTTTATACTACTTCCCAGAACTATAATTGTAAAATATGCTTATTATATGTGACACAAGAACTTCATTACTCGGCACATATTGTACTGCGGATAGCTAAATAAATATAGGAGCTGAGTCAGCAGCCACATAATAGTAAATATGGATGGATATATATAAGATAAATTTGAGAAACTATACCACAACACTTTTAATCTTACTTTTCCATTCATAAATTAAATCATGGGATCAAAAGGATATGTATTAAAATTAACAACCAATAAAAGCTTTGTTTGAATCACACTTACAAATAGATGGGTATTACAATTATTGAACTAATGTATGTTGTGAATTGACATTGATAAATTATTTCCTTTGTAGTAGGGTATTCCATGGAAGAAGCTATTTTTTTAAATGTATAATTGTGAATATAAGATTATCAAGAAAGAGTGTGATATATGTAGCAAATAAAAAAAGTTCCAAGTCACTTGGTGAGTGAAATGGGGGGATAGATATTTTGAATAAACCTCAAATTTTAAAATTTGATTCTCCATAAACTATCATTTTTGTAAATCACTTTGAAGAAATTCAGCAAAAAGGTGGCTGATTGGTCGCTATTTTGCTGAATTTTAGAGGACCGGATAAATATTCATGTCTGGCTGCTTACCTGTCCTGGTGCCGCAGCCCACTGTCCTGTGCTCCTCATGTCTTCTGTAGTTATCTTCACTTGATGTCAGAGCTTTCTCTACCGAGTATGCCACAGACTTCACAGTCTGTATCGTGACAGCAGGAACTGACTAGACTTTAGATGCCTGAGTCCTTTTCAGGTTCAGAAAATCCAAAGAGGTTGTGCAGAGGATTGGATGAATGGCCTCTTGTTTATTATGTTTTGAGGTTTAGAGAGATAATAAGTAACATTTCATTTTCATCAAATAACTTCAATGTAAACCAAGTTTTTTTGGCCAAATCCGGGTAAACTGATGAATTTGAATAATACCAGACTTTTTCATCGCTAAAGTGCACAACATGATAATATATGTTACAAGGTATTATGGTATATGACATTAGGGGAAAGATAGGAGGAAATCCGAGGTCAACAAATTTTTAGACAACAATCAGATGTGTCTATGGCAATTGCATTATCATATCAAATGTACAGTACGTAAAAAGTTATTGGGTTATACCTCTAATTTGTTGAATTTAGGTTTTTCATTTAGTCCCGTTGACACAGGTTTATAAAATCCAGCACCTACCCTGCAATCTACCTTTACAGGGTGGGCCATTTATATGGATACACCTGGGTCAGCCATGTATATGGATACACCTAAATAAAATGGGAATGGTTGGTGATATCAACCTCCTGTTTGTAGCACATTAGTATATGGAAGGGGGAAAACAGGAGGTGGCAAGAGTTTGGACGTGCGGTTTGAAGGACAGGACAGAGTCGAGAGTTACTCAGAGGCAGCGGATTTCAGGTGTGGGAAAGAGCGTGATGTCATTTACCATAATAGATAGATCGGGTAGGGGAGATATGAGAAATGGGGGAAAGTTTTGTCTACACTGAGTTTTAGGAAGCGAGAGTTGAAGAAGGAGGATATGGCTGATAGACACTCCGGGATTCTAGACAGCAGAGAGGTGACATCTGGGCCAGAGAGGTAGATCTGAGTGTCATCAGCATACAGGTAGTACTGGAAGCCATGGGACTTTATGAGTTGCCCTAGGCCAAGGGTATAGTGGAAAAAAGTAGGGGTCCCTGGATAGAGCCTTGAGGGACACCAACAGAGAGAGTGCGGGATGATGAGGTAGTGTGGGAGTGGGAAACACTAAATCTGTGGTCGGAAAGGTATGAGGCAATCCAGGACAGGGCAAGGTCTTTGATGCCAAGGGAAGAAAGAATCTGTAGCAGTAGGCAGTGGTCGACTGTGTCAAAGGCAGAGGACAGGTCGAGAAGGAGGAGGAAGGAGAATTGTCTTTTAGCTTTGGCTGTAAGTCATTAGTAATTTTGGTCAGGGCAGTTTCGGTGGAGTGGTGGGGGTGTAAGCCAGATTGGAGGTTGTCAAGGAGAGAGTTAAATGAGAGGTGGGAGGAAATTTGGGCATGGGCATGCTGCTGAAGGTGTTTTGAAGCAAACGGGAGCAGTGATATGGGGCGATAGCTCGGCATAGCAGTTGGGTCAAGGTTTGATTTTTTGAGGATGGGTGTGATGATGGCATGTTTGAAGGCAGAGGGGAAGGTACCTGAAGATAGCGATAGCTTGAAGAGATGGGCTAGGGCTGGAATGAGCATGTTAGTGAGGTTGGGGAGAAGGTGGGAAGGGATGGGGTCAAGTGCTGAGGCAGTGAGGTGTGATTTGGAAAGGAGGTGAGTAAGCTCTCCTTCAGTGATGTTGGAGAGGGAGGTTATTAGGGAAGGGCAGAGGTCTGGTATATGGAGTGGTTTGGCTGGTGGAGCAGTGAAGGTTTGCCTTGTTTGGTGAAAACTATTTTGATCAGTAAAGTGTAAAAGCCATCCCACCGCGACAAGGTGTACCCAATCTAGACAGTACCTAACTTTTCTAGCTCACCAGCTCACCTTACTATGTGTAAGCATACCTTCAAATAAATAAGAGCAGAGCAGGATCAGGTCCAAACTGTGCAGCCACCCATCCGTGGAAAGCTATATAAAGAAAATGGACTGCCCAAAATGAGAGCCATGCCCCTGTTTGTAAGAGCCCCGGAGCAACAGCGTTTTTTCAAATAATTCTCACTGTCAAAATTCCACCACTCACAGTGTCCTAGAAAAGCCGTGAGTGACAGCTCAGCTTCTATATAGAATCAAGGATGTGCTGCTGGACTGTCAGTATTGTGTTTAACATCCCAGCTGCCCACTCAGAGGCAGGGGCCTGCTCTGCTGTCAGTATTGTGAGTGGTTGCCCAATCTGACCAGGCCTGCTGGGTTTCCTCCACACACCACCGCAGTCTCCAGATACAGCATACAAGTAACCCCTAATGGGACTTCAGCACCTCTCATGAAATATTTTCTCTCTTTGCCTTTCTACTATGAGTAAGGTTTGAAAAAGACCTAGTGGGTCAAAACGTTACCTTATACCAATGGAATACCTTATTGTCTCAACTGCGGTGAATCATTTAATTTTGGTGTTTTGAAAATAAAATTCTAAATTGTTTGCAACTTAAATGGACTCTGAGTGCGACTGTTTATCCTTGGGTTTCCTCCAGATGTCACTCATTCTAGGTGATTAGATGGCTATTTAGCTGGCTGACAATGGTCAGACCATTGCCTGTTGTACCCTTTCTTGGTGGTATGCTTGTCTTGTGCTTAGAGTTATGCTACTCTGATGTTTGTTGCCTGACCTAAGACTTTACCTTTTTACAATTCTCCTATATTGCCTTTTTGCCTTTGACATACTCTAACCTTTGATGTCTGACTGTTGTGAATTCTGTTGTCGAACTCCCTCCTGTGGTCGTGAATGGTACTTCGGCGAGTTCTGTCTATGGGCTCCCTCTGGTGGCTGTGAGTGAAGCTGCTGCTGCTGAGGTTCCTTACACAGGTGACGTGGTTTATCCTTTGGTTGGCTGTTCTATTTAACTCCTCTCAGATCGTTACTCCATGCCAGCTGTCAATGTTTTTGCATTGGTTCAGTTCGCTCCTGGATCTCTCTGGTGACCTGCCTTCTCCTGCAGAAGCTAAGTTCCTGATAGTCATTATTTGTTACTGTTTTCTTGCCCAGCTGGTTTTCATGATTTTGTCTTGCTAGCTGGAAGCTCTGGGATGCAGAGTGGCCCCTCCGCACCGTGAGTCGGTGCGGAGGTCTTTTTTGCACACTCTGTGTGGTCTTTTGTAGGTTTTTGTGCTGATTGCAAAGTTACCTTTCCTATCCTCTGTCTATTTAGTAAGTCTGGCCTCCCTTTGCTGAAACCTGTTTCATTTCTGTGTTTGTGACTTTCATCTTTACTCACAGTCAATATATGTGGGGGGCTTCCTTTATCTTTGGGGAATTTCTCTGAGGCAAGGTAGGCTTTATTTTCTATCTCTAGGGCTAGATAGTTCTTAGGCTGTGAAGAGGCGCATAGGTCTGGTCAGGAGCGCTCCATGGCTATTTCTAGTGTGTGTGATAGGATTAGGGCTTGCGGTCAGCAGAGCTCCCACATCCCAGAGCGAGCTCGTCCTGTATGAGGTTTAACTATCAGGTCATTCCGGGTGCTCCTAACCACCAGGTCATAACAGTACAGCTGGCCCAAAGTACTAATGCATCTCAATAGAGGGATAAGAGAACTTCTGAGACCATTTTTTTTTCTTTGCACTGTGTTTTGTCTTTCTTTTCCCCTAGACCTATGGGTGGTTCAGGACACAGGTGTAGATATGGACATTCAAGGTCTGTCCTCTTGTATGGATCATCTCTCTGCAAGGGTACAAAACATTCAAGATTTTGTGGTTCAGAATCCTATGTTTGAGCCTAAAATTCCTATCCCTGACTTGTTTTCTGGGAATAGATCTAGATTCTTGAATTTCAAAAATAATTGTAAACTGTTTCTAGCTTTGAAACCCCGCTCCTCTGGTGACCCCGTTCAACAGGTAAAAATCATTATTTCTTTGTTACGTGGTGACCCTCAAGACTGGGCATTTTCCCTTGAGCCAGGAGATCCGGCATTGCGTGATGTTGATGCGTTTTTTCTGGCGCTTGGATTGCTTTATGATGAACCAAATTCAGTGGATCAGGCAGAGAAAATCTTGCTGGCTTTGTGTCAGGATCAGGATGAAGCGGAGGTGTACTGTCAGAAGTTTAGAAAGTGGTCTGTGCTTACTCAGTAGAATGAATGTGCCCTGGCGGCAATTTTCAGAAAGGGTCTTTCTGAAGCCCTTAAGGATGTCATGGTGGGATTTCCCACGCCTGCTGGTCTTAAAGGGACACTGTCACCTGAATTTGGAGGGAACAATCTTCAGCCATGGAGGCGGGGTTTTTGGGTGTTTGATGCACCCTTTCCTTACCCGCTGGCTGCATGCTGGCTGCAATATTGGATTGAAGTTCATTCTCTGTCCTCCATAGTACACGTCTGCACAAGGCAATCTTACCTCGCGCAGGCGTGTCTTATGGAGGACAGAGAATGAACTTCAATCCAATATTGCAGCCAGCATGCAGCCAGCGGGTAAGGAAAGGGTGAATCAAACACCCAAAAACCCCGCCTCCATGGCTGAAGATTGTTCCCTCCAAATTCAGGTGACAGTGTCCCTTTAATGAGTCTATGTCTTTGGCCATTCAGATCGATCGGCGCATGCGTGAGCGCAAAGCTGTGCACCATCTGGCGGTATTCTCTGAGCATAGGCCTGAGCCTATGCAGTGTGATAGGACTTTGACCAGAGCTGAACGGCAAGAACACAGACGTCGGAATGGGCTGTGTTTTTACTGTGGTGAATCCACGCATGCTATCTCCGATTGTCCTAAACGCACTAAGCGGTTCGCTAGGTCTGCCACCATTGGTACGGTACAGTCTAAATTTCTTTTGTCCGTTACTCTGATTTGCACTCTGTCATCCTATTCTGTAATGGCATTTGTGGATTCAGGCGCTGCCCTGAATTTGATGGACTTGGAGTTTGCCAGGCGCTGTGGTTTTTTCTTGGAGCCCTTGCAGTATCCTATTCCATTGAGAGGAATTGATGCTACGCCTTTGGCCAAGAATAAGCCTCAGTACTGGACTCATTTGACCATGTGCATGGCTCCTGCACATCAGGAGGATATTCGCTTTTTGGTGTTGCATAATCTGCATGATGTGGTCGTTTTGGGGTTGCCATGGCTACAGGTCCATAATCCAGTGTTGGATTGGAAATCTATGTCTGTGTCCAGCTAGGGTTGTCAGGGGGTACATGGTGATGTTCCATTGCTCTCAATTTCACCTTCCACTCCTTCTGAAGTCCCTGAGTTTTTGTCAGATTACCGGGATGTATTTGAAGAGCCCAAATCTGGTGCCCTACCTCCTCATAGGGATTGCGACTGTGCTATTAATTTGATTCCTGGTAGTAAGAGTCCTAGGGGCCGTCTGTTTAATTTATCTGTGCCAGAGTATTGTGAATTCTGTGGCTGAATTCACTCCTGTGGTCACAAGTGGTACTGCAGCTTCTGAGCTTCCTCCCTCAGGTGTTCTGGTGAGCTCGTTAACTGCTTCATTACTTAACTCCGCCTGATGCTGCTATCCTTGCTCCTTGTCAATGTTTCAATGTTGGATCTGAGCTTCTCCTGATTGTTCCTGTGACCTGCTGCTCTGTATAGCTAAGTGCTTTTTGCTTTTTTGTTGCTTTTTTTCTGTCCAGCTTGTCTTTGGTTTTGCCGGAAGCTCTGAGACGCAAAGGGTGTACCGCCGTGCCGTTAGTTCGGCACGGTGGGTTTTTTTTTGCCCCCTTTGCGTGGTTTTGCTTTAGGGTTTTTTGTAGACTGCAAAGTTCGCTTTACTGTCCTCGCTCTGTCCTAGAATATCGGGCCCCACTTTGCTGAATCTATTTCATCCCTACGTTTTGTCTTTTCATCTTACTCACAGTCATTATATGTGGGGGGCTGCCTTTTCCTTTGGGGAATTTCTCTGGGGCAAGTCAGGCCTATTTTTCTATCTTCAGGCTAGCTAGTTTCTTAGGCTGTGCCGAGTTGCCTAGGTAGTTGTTAGGCGCAATCCACAGCCGCTTTTAGTTGTGTTTAGGATAGGATCAGGTGTGCAGTCTACAGAGTTTCCACGTCTCAGAGCTCGTTCTTGTATTTTTGGGTATTTGTCAGATCACTGTGTGCGCTCTGATCGCTAAGCACACTGTGTTTCTGGATTGCCTTCATAACACCTGTCATTAGCAAACATAACAGTACAAGGAGCCAAACTAATGATTCTCAATAGAGGGAAAGAAAAAGTTCTGACATCATTTTTTTTTTTTTTTTTTCTGCTCTGTGTTCACTTTTTTTTTCCCCTAGACATTTGGGTGATTCTGGACACAGGTGTGGACATGGATATTCAGGGTCTGTGCTCTTCAATGGATAATCTCGTTATAAATGTACAAAAAATTCAAGATACTATTGATCAGAAATCTATGTTAGAACCAAGAATTCCTATTCCTGATTTGTTTTTTGGAGATAGAACTAAGTTTCTAAGTTTCAAAAATAATTGTAAGCTATTTCTGGCCTTGAAACCTCATTCTTCTGGTAATCCTATTCAACAGGTTTTGATTATTATTTCTTTTTTGCGTGGCGACCCTCAAGACTGGGCATTTTCTCTTGCGCCAGGAGACCCTGCATTGAGTAGTGTCGATGCGTTTTTCCTGGCGCTCGGATTGCTGTACGATGAGCCTAATTCAGTGGATCAGGCTGAGAAAAATTTGCTGGCTTTGTGCCAGGGTCAGGATGATATAGAAGTATATTGTCAGAAATTTAGGAAATGGTCAGTACTCACTCAGTGGAATGAATCTGCGCTGGCAGCTTTGTTCAGAAAGGGTCTCTCTGAGGCTCTTAAGGATGTCATGGTGGGATTTCCTATGCCTGCTGGTTTGAATGAGTCTTTGTCTTTGGCCATTCAGATCGGTCGACGCTTGCGCGAGCGTAAATCTGTGCACCATTTGGCGGTACTGCCTGAGGTTAAACCTGAGCCTATGCAGTGCGATAGGACTATGACTAGAGTTGAACGGCAGGAATACAGACGTCTGAATGGTCTGTGTTTCTACTGTGGTGATTCCACTCATGCTATTTCTGATTGTCCTAAGCGCACTAAGCGGTCCGCTAGGTCTGCCGTCATTGGTACTGTACAGTCCAAATTCCTTCTGTCCATTACCTTGATATGCTCTTTGTCGTCGTTTTCTGTCATGGCGTTTGTGGATTCGGGCGCTGCCCTGAATCTGATGGATTTGGATTATGCTAAACGTTGTGGGTTTTTCTTGGAGCCTTTGCGGTGTCCTATTCCATTGAGAGGAATTGATGCTACACCTTTGGCCAAGAATAAACCTCAATACTGGGCCCAGCTGACCATGTGCATGGCTCCTGCACATCAGGAAGTTATTCGCTTTCTGGTGTTGCATAATCTGCATGATGTGGTCGTGTTGGGGTTGCCATGGCTACAAACCCATAATCCAGTATTGGATTGGAATTCCATGTCGGTATCCAGCTGGGGTTGTCAGGGGGTACATGGTGATGTTCCATTTTTGTCGATTTTGTCATCCACCCCTTCTGAGGTCCCAGAGTTCTTGTCTGATTATCAGGATGTATTTGAAGAGCCCAAGTCCGATGCTCTACCTCCGCATAGGGATTGTGATTGTGCTATCAATTTGATTCCTGGTAGTAAATTCCCTAAAGGTCGATTATTTAATTTATCCGTGCCCGAACACGCCGCTATGCGCAGTTATGTGAAGGAATCCCTGGAGAAGGGACATATTCGCCCATCGTCATCACCACTGGGAGCAGGGTTCTTCTTTGTAGCCAAGAAGGATGGTTCGCTGAGACCGTGTATTGATTACCGCCTTCTTAATAAGATCACTGTTAAATTTCAGTATCCCTTGCCATTGTTATCTGACTTGTTTGCTCGGATTAAAGGGGGCTAGTTGGTTCACTAAGATAGATCTTCGTGGTGCGTATAATCTGGTGAGAATCAGGCAAGGAGATGAATGGAAAACTGCATTCAATACGCCCGAGGGTCATTTTGAGTATCTAGTGATGCCGTTCGGACTTGCCAATGCTCCATCTGTGTTTCAGTCTTTTATGCATGACATCTTCCGTATGTATCTGGATAAATTCCTGATTGTTTACTTGGATGACATTTTGATCTTCTCAGATGATTGGGAGTCTCATGTGAAGCAGGTCAGAATGGTTTTTCAGGTCCTGCGTGCTAACTCTTTGTTTGTGAAGGGATCAAAGTGTCTCTTCGGTGTGCAGAAAGTTTCATTTTTGGGGTTCATCTTTACCCCTTCTACTATCGAGATGGATCCAGTTAAGGTCCAAGCCATCCAGGATTGGATTCAGCCGACATCTCTGAAAAGTCTGCAAAAGTTCCTGGGCTTTGCTAATTTTTATCGTCGCTTCATCTGTAATTTTTCTAGCATTGCCAAACCATTGACCGATTTGACCAAGAAGGGTGCTGATTTGGTTAATTGGTCTTCTGCTGCTGTGGAAGCTTTTCAGGAGTTGAAGCGTCGTTTTTGTTCTGCCCCTGTGTTGTGTCAGCCAGATGTTTCTCTTCCGTTCCAGGTCGAGGTTGATGCTTCTGAGATTGGAGCAGGGGCGGTTTTGTCACAGAGAGGTTCTGATTGCTCAGTGATGAAACCATGTGCTTTCTTTTCCAGGAAGTTTTCGCCTGCTGAGCGTAATTATGATGTGGGCAATCGAGAGTTGCTGGCCATGAAGTGGGCATTCGAGGAGTGGCGTCATTGGCTTGAAGGAGCTAAGCATCGCGTGGTGGTATTGACTGATCATAAGAACTTGACTTATCTCGAGTCTGCCAAGCGCTTGAATCCTAGACAGGCCCGTTGGTCGTTATTTTTTGCCCGCTTCGACTTTGTGATTTCGTACCTTCCGGGCTCTAAAAATGTGAAAGCGGATGCTCTGTCTAGGAGTTTTGTGCCCGACTCTCCGGGTTTATCTGAGCCAGCGGGTATCCTCAAGGAAGGAGTCATTGTGTCTGCCATCTCCCCTGATTTGCGGCGGGTGCTGCAAAAATTTCAGGCGAATAAACCTGATCGTTGTCCAGCAGAGAAACTGTTCGTCCCTGATAGGTGGACTAATAAACTTATCTCTGAACTTCATTGTTCGGTGTTGGCTGGTCATCCTGGAATCTTTGGTACCAGAGAGTTAGTGGCTAGATCCTTCTGGTGGCCATCTCTGTCACGGGATGTACGTACTTTTGTGCAGTCCTGTGGGATTTGTGCTAGGGCTAAGCCCTGCTGTTCTCGTGCCAGTGGGTTGCTTTTGCCCTTGCCGGTCCCAAAGAGGCCTTGGACACATATTTCGATGGATTTCATTTCTGACCTTCCCGTTTCTCAAAAGATGTCAGTCATTTGGGTGGTCTGTGATCGCTTTTCTAAAATGGTCCATCTGGTGCCCTTGGCTAAATTGCCTTCCTCCTCTGATTTGGTACCTTTGTTCTTTCAGCATGTGGTTCGGTTGCATGGCATTCCTGAGAATATTGTTTCTGACAGAGGTTCCCAGTTTGTTTCAAGGTTTTGGCGAGCCTTTTGTGGTAGGATGGGCATTGACCTATCCTTTTCCTCGGCTTTCCATCCTCAGACTAATGGCCAGACCGAACGAACCAATCAGACCTTGGAAACATATCTGAGATGTTTTGTTTCTGCAGACCAGGATGATTGGGTGTCCTTTTTGCCGTTGGCTGAGTTCGCCCTTAATAATCGGGCCAGCTCGGCTACCTTGGTTTCTCCATTTTTTTGCAATTCTGGGTTCCATCCTCGTTTCTCTTCAGGACAGGTTGAGTCTTCGGACTGTCCTGGTGTGGATTCTGTGGTGGATAGGTTGCAGCAGATCTGGACTCAGGTAGTGGACAATTTGATCTTGTCCCAGGAGAAAGCTCAACTTTTCGCTAATCGCAGACGCCGTGTGGGTCCCCGACTTCGTGTTGGGGATCTGGTTTGGTTATCTTCTCGTCATATTCCTATGAAGGTTTCCTCTCCTAAATTTAAACCTCGTTTTATTGGTCCGTATAGGATTTCTGAGGTTCTCAATCCTGTGTCTTTTCGTTTGACCCTCCCAGACTCCTTTTCCATACATAATGTATTCCATAGGTCGTTGTTGCGGAGATACGTGGCACCTATGGTTCCATCTGTTGAGCCTCCTGCCCCGGTTTTGGTGGAGGGGGAATTGGAGTATATTGTGGAGAAGATTTTGGATTAGAAAAAGCAACGAAGATCAGCTCACCTCCTCTCAGGCCCAGCGCACGGATCATGCAGTGCAGCAAGTAGTTTGAAGAAAAAGCAGAAGTCCAGCGCGGGTGATGTCCATAAAAAATACCTTTTATTCCATATTCGTTAAAAGCACATAAATCCAAAGTCCATCTTCATATCCATAGACACAAAAACGGGTGATTCATACCAGTGACAGTCACAGGCTTAAAGTGCATTAAAATCATACGCGTTTCAACGGTCGTGCCGCCTTACTCATTGTGATAAAAATAAAATGAAAGAGGGCTGCCATATAGGACTAGGCCCATTAGGTTACACCCCCTGATCTTGCAGACAACAGAAACAGGGCAACACCTACAGGTAGTTAATGAGTTTAGCCTGAAATTTGCATGTACAAATACTAAGCTTAAGGCAGGAGAAAGAGAGGGGAAAAAAAAAAAAAAAAAAAGTCTATGGACTTTTCTATGGATGTTATATATACAAGAATTATAACTTATCATTCATAATAATTCATAAGATCCTGCCGGATATTCATGCCTAGGGGGGCTCTGGACTTAAGCTGATACATCCACCATATCTCTCTGTTGGTTATTTTTCTTTTTATATCTCCCCCTCGGAATGGAGCTTTAACCCTTTCAATCCCGCGGACCTCCAATGAGCTGACATCCCCATTGTGTTTATGGATGAAGTGTTTGGATGCAGCAGAGCTCTTATGGGTGATTTTATTCACTGCATCAGACAAGTGCCTCCTTATTCTCACTTTCAGGGGACCCCCTGTGCACCCCACATATTGCTGCTCACAGGTGGTGCAATTAATCAGATACACCACATTGGAGGTGTTGCAGTTAATGTAGTGGTTAATTTTGTAGGTCTTTTTGGTGACAGATGAGTGGAATTCCTTACTGTTCACCATGTATTTACAGCAGGTGCAGATATTGTGTCCACACTTGTATGTGCCTTTAGTACTGAGCCAGTTTTCTTTCTCTTTTAACCTTTTGTCTTCACTAACAAAGAGGCTGGGGGATAAGATGTTGTTCAGACTAGGGGCTTTTTTAGCGATATAGCGCACTGGTTTGGACAGGATTTGATTCAGCTTTTTATCCTGGCTCAGCATAGGGATTCTTTTTCTGATAATATCAGTAATCTCTTTGAACTGAGGGCTGTATGTAGTGGTGAAGGTGATGTGCTCCTCACTGGACACACGGTTACTGCTCGTTTTACTCAGCATAGTCTCCCGATCTATATCCTCCACAATGCTCTCAGCCCTCTGCAGCATCCAGCTGGGATAGCCCCTATGAGCCAGCCTGCCCCTCACCTCCCTCTTACTCCTGTCATACACTTCCTTGGTGGTACTGTTTCTCTTAAACCTGTAGAGTTCCCCCACAGGTAGGTTTTTTATTACATGTCTCGGATGACATGATTTGGCATGTAATATGGAATTAGTCGCGGTATTTTTCCTGAAAGGGGAGATTGTGATGATTGAACCTGAATTTAGATCTAAAGTAACATCTAAAAAATTAATGTTTCTACCACCAATTGTATAGGTGAATTTCAAATTCATTTCATTATCATTCATATATTTGATAAGTTCAGATATCAAGTCCGCAGGTCCCTCCCATATGAGGAGCAGGTCGTCCAGATAGCGCCCCAGCCACCTAATATAGGGGGAGAAGGGGTTAACATGTGAAAACATGAACAAGCTCTCCCAGGCTGCCATATACAGGTTAGCGATAGATGGCGAGAACCCTGCGCCCATCGGGGCTCCGCAAACCTGCAAAAAAAACTCTTTATTAAAGGAAAAAAAGTTATGTTTGAGGAGAAAGTCCACAGAGGAAATCAAAAATTCCTGTATAGCCGGAGTGTAGTCACTGTAGTCCTGGAGATGTCTCCTCAGGATGGAGATAGTCAGATCATGCATCAGGGAGGGATACAAGGCCTCCACATCACAGGAGATGAAGATACAGTCTCCAGACCATGCAGTCTTATCCAGGGAGGAAATCAAATGCTTTGTATCTTTTATATAGCCTGGTAGTCTAGAAATCAGTGGTTGCAGATACATATCCACCCAGGTACTGAGGTTTTCACCCATGCTTCCAATCCCTGCTACTATGGGTCTGAATGTAGGAGGGAAGACTTCCTTGTGGATCTTAGGCAGGGAATGGAAGATGGGGATTATAGGGTGTTCCACAAATAAATCCTCAGACAGTTTTTTATCCAGTGCCCCTATAGCAAAACCCTCAGAAAGCAGATGTTTTAGTTTTTTCTGGAATAGTTCAGTGGGATCATGCTGTAGTCTCCTATACGTGTTGCTGTTATTCAGCATCACCATGTTCTGCTGGACATATAGACCTGCATTCAGTAGGACCACAGCTCCTCCCTTGTCAGCTCTTCTGACCATGAGATCCTGGTTGCCTCTGATCTCCTCCAGAGCTTTCCTTTCTAGTTTACTCAGATTGGGTCTGTTATGGTTACATGAGGATTTTTTCTTGAGTTCTATCAGGTCCTCCTCTATGCATTCCTGGAATGAATCCAAGATGTTAGGTCTTGAATTGACAGGGTAAAAATAGGGTTTTTTTGATTTATAACCAGAGTTTAGGTTTTTGGTGGATTCTATAGATTCACTCTCAAGGGTCCTCAGGTCACTAATGGAGCAAAGTTCCTGGAAAGTCCCTATTTCACCCAGTGTGGTCTGGTCACTCTGTGTGGTCAGGTTCTGTATAGCGTCCTGGTCAGATTTTTCCTTGAAAAAGTGGCATTTTAAAGTCAAATTTCGAACAAATTTATTTACATCTAGTAATGTTCTGTACATATCAAATTCATTTGTAGGGGAGAAGGTGAGACCTTTAGATAGAATGTCCATTTGGGTCTCACTAATTACATAGCTGGACAAGTTAATTACCACATTTTTCTCATCTTCTTTCGCCTCTGTGGATATCTTCTTGTTGTTATGCTTCCTGCCACCCCTTCTCCTGCGTCTCGCCCGTTTTTTGGTGGCGCTTGAGTTGGGGCGTCTTTCCCAAATCTTTGGTCACGATGAGGGGTAAATCGTTGTCTTTCATAGGAGGAATCAGACGCATTTCCTGAGGTGTAATCGTCTGAATTTTCATGAGAGACGTCCGTATCAGAGAAGTTAACCCTTCTTTGTTGGTAATTCCTCTGTCCATTTCTATTACTCCCTCTCAAGATTGAACTAGGTGATTTATATGGTGCACGTCTTTTTTCATGCCAGTCATATACCTCATTACGAATATAGTCCTGATGGTCCCGTTCAAATTTGCTTTTTTTAGTTTGGGTAATATATTCCTCCAGTTTGCTGAGATTTAATTTAATAGATTTCATCCATTCATCATATTGTTTCAGAGATGAGTATACTTTTAAGGAGTTTTTAGTCTCATCAATTTGTTCATGAACTGAAGCTAAAACTTTCTCTTCCTCTTGAACAATAAGTTTCATAAGCTGAATGGAGCAATTATCCAGGATCTCATACCACGATTTCTCAAAGCCATCAGAGAAAGTAATGGTAGCTTTCTTCTTAAGCCTGAGTCCCCTTGGGATCATGTTTTTACTGATATATGCATTCAATGTGGTAAAGTCCCACCATGTTTTAAGTTCCCTTGTTTGTAATTTTTCCAATAGTTTCATAAGGGTATCAAGTTCACATGATTCCTTTGTGTAGTCAGGTTTAGTCCTTGAGAATATTTCCTGTGCCTTATTCCCTCTAGCTGTCAGCTCTTCCTCTAGTGATTGTGCGGTGTGTAGTCCTTGTACTGTGTCCACATTAAAAGCCGTACGTGACATTTTAGTCAAGGGTAACCCGTGTGTCTTATTCAGTGTATTATGATGGAAGATTATAATTGAGAGGGGAGCAAGATCGCACTAAATATCAGAAAAGAAAAAGCAACGAAGATCAGCTCACCTCCTCTCAGGCCCAGCGCACGGATCATGCAGTGCAGCAAGTAGTTTGAAGAAAAAGCAGAAGTCCAGCGCGGGTGATGTCCATAAAAAATACCTTTTATTCCATATTCGTTAAAAGCACATAAATCCAAAGTCCATCTTCATATCCATAGACACAAAAACGGGTGATTCATACCAGTGACAGTCACAGGCTTAAAGTGCATTAAAATCATACGCGTTTCAACGGTCGTGCCGCCTTACTCATTGTGATAAAAATAAAATGAAAGAGGGCTGCCATATAGGACTAGGCCCATTAGGTTACACCCCCTGATCTTGCAGACAACAGAAACAGGGCAACACCTACAGGTAGTTAATGAGTTTAGCCTGAAATTTGCATGTACAAATACTAAGCTTAAGGCAGGAGAAAGAGAGGGGAAAAAAAAAAAAAAAAGTCTATGGACTTTTCTATGGATGTTATATATACAAGAATTATAACTTATCATTCATAATAATTCATAAGATCCTGCCGGATATTCATGCCTAGGGGGGCTCTGGACTTAAGCTGATACATCCACCATATCTCTCTGTTGGTTATTTTTCTTTTTATATCTCCCCCTCGGAATGGAGCTTTAACCCTTTCAATCCCGCGGACCTCCAATGAGCTGACATCCCCATTGTGTTTATGGATGAAGTGTTTGGATGCAGCAGAGCTCTTATGGGTGATTTTATTCACTGCATCAGACAAGTGCCTCCTTATTCTCACTTTCAGGGGACCCCCTGTGCACCCCACATATTGCTGCTCACAGGTGGTGCAATTAATCAGATACACCACATTGGAGGTGTTGCAGTTAATGTAGTGGTTAATTTTGTAGGTCTTTTTGGTGACAGATGAGTATTTTTATCACAATGAGTAAGGCGGCACGACCGTTGAAACGCGTATGATTTTAATGCACTTTAAGCCTGTGACTGTCACTGGTATGAATCACCCGTTTTTTTGTCTATGGATATGAAGATGGACTTTGGATTTATGTGCTTTTAACGAATATGGAATAAAAGGTATTTTTTATGGACATCACCCGCGCTGGACTTCTGCTTTTTCTTCAAAAGATTTTGGATTCTCGTGTTTCTAGACGGAAACTCCAGTATCTGGTTAAATGGAAGGGTTATGCTCAGGAAGATAATTCCTGGGTTTTTGCCTCTGATGTTCATGCTTCCGATCTTGTTCGTGCCTTTCATGCGGCTCATCCTGGTCGGCCTGGGGGCTCTGGTGAGGGTTCGGTGACCCCTCCTCAAGGGGGGGGTACTGTTGTGAATTCTGTGGCTGAATTCACTCCTGTGGTCACAAGTGGTACTGCAGCTTCTGAGCTTCCTCCCTCAGGTGTTCTGGTGAGCTCGTTAACTGCTTCATTACTTAACTCCGCCTGATGCTGCTATCCTTGCTCCTTGTCAATGTTTCAATGTTGGATCTGAGCTTCTCCTGATTGTTCCTGTGACCTGCTGCTCTGTATAGCTAAGTGCTTTTTGCTTTTTTGTTGCTTTTTTTCTGTCCAGCTTGTCTTTGGTTTTGCTGGAAGCTCTGAGACGCAAAGGGTGTACCGCCGTGCCGTTAGTTCGGCACGGTGGGTTTTTTTTTGCCCCCTTTGCGTGGTTTTGCTTTAGGGTTTTTTGTAGACTGCAAAGTTCGCTTTACTGTCCTCGCTCTGTCCTAGAATATCGGGCCCCACTTTGCTGAATCTATTTCATCCCTACGTTTTGTCTTTTCATCTTACTCACAGTCATTATATGTGGGGGGCTGCCTTTTCCTTTGGGGAATTTCTCTGGGGCAAGTCAGGCCTATTTTTCTATCTTCAGGCTAGCTAGTTTCTTAGGCTGTGCCGAGTTGCCTAGGTAGTTGTTAGGCGCAATCCACAGCCGCTTTTAGTTGTGTTTAGGATAGGATCAGGTGTGCAGTCTACAGAGTTTCCACGTCTCAGAGCTCGTTCTTGTATTTTTGGGTATTTGTCAGATCACTGTGTGCGCTCTGATCGCTAAGCACACTGTGTTTCTGGATTGCCTTCATAACACCTGTCATTAGCAAACATAACACCAGAGCACGCCGCTATGCGGAGTTATATAAAGGAATCCTTGGAGAAGGGTCATATTTGTCCGTCGTCATCACCATTGGGAGCAGGATTCTTTTTTGTGGCCAAGAAGGATGGTTCTTTGAGACCTTGTATTGATTACCGCCTTCTTAATAAGATCACAGTCAAATTTCAGTATCCTTTGCCGCTGCTGTCTGATTTATTTGCTCGGATTAAGGGGGCTAGTTGGTTGACCAAGATAGATCTTCGTGGTGCGTATAATCTTGTGCGAATTAAACAGGGTGATGAATGGAAGACGGCATTTAATACGCCCGAGGGCCATTTTGAGTACCTGGTTATGCCATTCGGGCTTTCTAATGCTCCATCTGTGTTTCAGTCCTTTATGCATGACATCTTCCGAGAGTACCTGGATAGATTCATGATTGTATATTTGGATGACATTTTGGTCTTTTCGGATGATTGGGAATCTCATGTGAATCAGGTCAGAATGGTGTTCCAGGTCCTTCGTGCGAATTCCTTGTTTGTGAAGGGGTCAAAATGTCTCTTTGGAGTTCAGAAGGTTTCATTTTTGGGTTTCATTTTTTCCCCTTCTACTATCGAGATGGACCCTGTTAAAGTTCAGGCCATTTACGATTGGACTCAGCCGACATCTGTGAAAAGCTTGCAGAAGTTCCTGGGCTTTGCTAATTTTTATCGTCGTTTCATCGCTAACTTTTCCAGTGTTGCTAAGCCGTTGACTGATTTGACCAAGAAAGGTGCTGATGTGGTCAATTGGTCCTCTGCGGCTGTAGAGGCTTTTCAGGAGTTGAAGCGTCGTTTTCCTTCTGTCCCTGTGTTGTGCCAGCCAGATGTTTCGCTCCCTTTTCAGGTGGAGGTTGATGCTTCTGAAATTGGAGCAGGGGCTGTTTTGTCGCAAAGAAGTTCTGATGGCTTGGTGATGAAACCCTGTGCCTTCTTTTCTAGAAAATTCTCGCCTGCTGAGCGCAATTATGATGTGGGCAATCGGGAGTTGTTGGCCATGAAGTGGGCATTCGAGGAGTGGCGACATTGGCTTGAAGGAGCTAAACATCGCGTGGTGGTCTTGACGGATCACAAGAATTTAACTTATCTCGAGTCTGCCAAACGGTTGAATCCTAGACAGGCTCGATGGTCGCTCTTTTTCTCCCGTTTTGATTTTGTGGTTTCATACCTTCCGGGATCTAAGAATGTGAAGGCTGACGCCCTGTCGAGGAGTTTTGTGCCTGACTCTCCGGGTGTTCCGGAGCCGGCGGGTATTCTTAAAGAAGGGGTAATTTTGTCTGCCATTTCCCCTGATTTGCGGCATGTGCTGCAAAAGTTTCAGGCTGAGAGACCTGACCGTTGTCCTACGGAGAAACTGTTTGTCCCTGATAGATGGACTAGTAGAGTTATCTCGGAGATTCATTGTTCAGTATTGGCTGGTCATCCTGGAATCTTTGGTACCAGAGATTTGGTGGCTAGATCCTTTTGGTGGCCTTCTTTGTCACGGGATGTGCGTTCTTTTGTGCAGTCCTGTGGGATTTGTGCTCGGGCTAAGCCCTGCTGTTCTCGTGCCAGTGGGTTGCTTTTGCCCTTGCCGATTCCGAAGAGGCCCTGGACGCATATTTCCATGGATTTTATTTCTGATCTCCCTGTTTCTCAAAAGATGTCGGTCATTTGGGTGGTTTGTGATCGCTTCTCTAAGATGGTCCATTTGGTACCCTTATCTAAACTGCCTTCCTCCTCTGATTTGGTGCCATTGTTTTTCCAGCATGTGGTTCATTTGCATGGCATTCCAGAGAACATCGTCTCGGACAGAGGTTCCCAGTTTGTTTCAAGGTTTTGGCAGTCCTTTTGCGCTAAGATGGGCATTGATTTGTCGTTTTCTTCGGCTTTCCATCCTCAGACTAATGGCCAAACCGAACGAACTAATCAGACTTTAGAGACATATCTGAGATGCTTTGTTTCTGCTGATCAGGATGATTGGGTGTCTTTCTTGCCTTTGGCTGAGTTCGCCCTTAATAATCGGGCCAGCTCGGCTACTTTAGTTTCTCCTTTTTTCTGTAATTCTGGTTTCCATCCTCGTTTCTCTTCAGGGCAGGTTGAGCCTTCGGACTGTCCTGGTGTGGATGCGGTGGTGGACAGGTTGCAGCAGATTTGGACTCATGTGGTGGACAATTTGACATTGTCCCAGGAGAAAGCTCAACGTTTCGCTAACCGCCGGCGTTGTGTTGGTCCCCGACTTCGTGTTGGGGATTTGGTTTGGTTGTCATCTCGTCACGTTCCTATGAAGGTTTCCTCTCCTAAGTTTAAGCCTTGTTTCATTGGACCATATAAGGTTTCTGAAGTTCTTAATCCTGTGTCATTTCGTTTGGACCTTCCAGCTTCTTTTGCCATCCATAATGTGTTCCATAGGTCTTTGTTGCGGAGATACGTGGCGCCTATGGTTCCCTCCGTTGATCCTCCTGCCCCGGTGTTGGTCGAGGGGGAGTTGGAGTATGTGGTGGAGAAGATTTTGGATTCTCGTGTTTCGAGACGGAAGCTCCAGTATCTGGTCAAGTGGAAGGGTTATGGTCAGGAAGATAATTCCTGGGTTTTTGCCTCTGATGTTCATGCTGCCGATCTTGTTCGTGCCTTTCATTTGGCTCATCCTGATCGGCCTGGGGGCTCTGGTGAGGGTTCGGTGACCCCTCCTCAAGGGGGGGGTACTGTTGTGAATTCTTTTGTCAAACTCCCTCCTGTGGTCGTGAATGGTACTTTGGCGAGTTCTGTCTATGTTCTCCCTCTGGTGGCTGTGAGTGAAGCTGCTGCTGCTGAGGTTCCTTACACAGGTGACGTGGTTTATCCTTTGGTTGGCTGTTCTATTTAACTCCTCTCAGATCGTTACTCCATGCCAGCTGTCAATATTTTTGCATTGGTTCAGTTCGCTCCTGGATCTCTCTGGTGACCTGCCTTCTCCTGCAGAAGCTAAGTTCCTGATAGTCATTATTTGTTACTGTTTTCTTGTCCAGCTGGTTTTCATGATTTTGTCTTGCTAGCTGGAAGCTCTGGGATGCAGAGTGGCCCCTCCGCACCGTGAGTCGGTGCGGAGGTCTTTTTTGCACACTCTGCGTGGTCTTTTGTAGGTTTTTGTGCTGATCGCAAAGTTACCTTTCCTATCCTCTCTCTATTTAGTAAGTCTGGCCTCCCTTTGCTGAAACCTGTTTCATTTCTGCGTTTGTGATTTTCATCTTTACTCACAGTCAATATATGTGGGGGGGCTTCATTTATCTTTGGGGAATTTCTCTGAGGCAAGGTAGGCTTTATTTTCTATCTCTAGGGCTAGATAGTTCTTAGGCTGTGACGAGGCGCATAGGTCTGGTCAGGAGCGCTCCACGGCTATTTCTAGTGTGTGTGATAGGATTAGGGCTTGCGGTCAGCAGAGCTCCCACATCCCAGAGCGAGCTCGTCCTGTATGAGGTTAAACTATCAGGTCATTCCGGGTGCTCCTAACCACCAGGTCATAACACCTGACCTTGGACTTTGCCTTCTGACCATCTTTTTGCCTTATCCTGTTACCTTTGATGTGCTCTCCTGGTATTTGACTCCGGACTCCTTGACTTCATTGTCGCATGGCTTGCCTGTGAATAGTTTCTCAGCATCACACTCACACTGAAAACACAAAGGGCATTTTCATACCCCTTTTTTCCAAATGTTGATACTAAACTAAATTCTTGAAAACAAGGCTTATATATCACAAAAAGGGTACTTTTTAGCTGGTGACGGGAAAGCCATAATAAAATATATAATAAACATTATAAACATGTTTTAATTACTGTATATCGGTTTTAATATTCTAATGTGGCGATTTTACACCCCACATACTGTGGGCTATTGTAAAATCTTTATGACATGTTTCTACCTTCTGGCATTTTTTGTTACGTGGTACTTTTTGGCCAGGGAGAATTCATCCAGTCTAACCAAACATCAGCGTACAAACTATTAAAGTAAATCAAGACAATTATCTGTGCAGGTCAGTGCTGCCACACCTGTTTACATAGTTACATAGTTACATAGTTATTAAGGTTGAAGGAAGACTATAAGTCCATCTAGTTCAACCCATAGCCTAACCTAACATGCCCTAACATGTTGATCCAGAGGAAGGCAAAAAAAAACCATGTGGCAAAGAGTAAGCACCACATTGGGGAAAAAAATTCCTTCCCGACTCCACATACGGCAATCAGACTAGTTCCCTGGATCAACGCCCTATCAAGGAATCTAGTGTATATACCCTGTAACATTATACTTTTCCAGAAAGGTATCCAGTCCCCTCTTAAATTTAAGTAATGAATCACTCATTACAACATCATACGGCAGAGAGTTCCATAGTCTCACTGCTCTTACAGTAAAGAATCCGCGTCTGTTATTATGCTTAAACCTTTTTTCCTCCAAACGCAGAGGATGCCCCCTAGTCCCGGTTTCAGGTCTATGATTAAAAAGATCATCAGAAAGGTCCTTGTACTGTCCCCTCATATATTTATACATTAACATAAGATCACCCCTTAGTCTTAGTTTTTCCAAACTAAATAGCCCCAAGTGTAATAACCTATCTTGGTATTGCAGACTCCCCAGTGCTCTAATAACCATGGTCGCTCTTCTCTGCACCCGCTCTAGTTCAGCTATGTCTTATACACCGGAGACCAGAACTGTGCACAGTATTCTAAGTGTGGTCGAACTAGTGACTTGTATAGAGGTAAAATTATGTTCTCCTCATGAGCATCTATGCCTCTTTTAATGCATCCCATTATTTTATTTGCCTTTGTAGCAGCTGCCTGACACTGGCCACTGAATATGAGTTTGTCATCCACCCATACACCCAGGTCTTTTTCATTGACAGTTTTCCCTAGAGTTTTAGAATTAAGCACATAATTATACATCTTATTTCTTCTACCCAAGTGCATGACCTTACATTTATCCCCATTAAAGCTCATTTGCCATTTATCAGCCCAAGCTTCTAGTTTACATAAATCATCCTGTAATATAAAATTGTCCTCCTCTGTATTGATTACCCTGCAGAGTTTAGTGTCATCTGCAAATATGAAATTCTACTCTGAATGCCCCCTACAAGGTCATTAATAAATATGTTAAAAAGAAGAGGGCCCAATACTGACCCCTGTGTTACCCCACTGCTAACCGCTACCCAGTCCGAGTGTGCTCCATTAATAAACACCCTTTGTTTCCTATCCCTGAGCCAGCTCTCAACCCACTTACACATATTTTCCCCTATCCCCATTATTCTCATTTTATGTATCAACCTTTTGTGTGGCACCGTATCAAAAGCTTTTGAAAAGTCCATATACACTACATCCACTGGGTTCCCTTGGTCCACTCCGGAACTTACCTCTTCACAGAAACTGATCAAATTAGTCTGACATTTTAAATTGTCAAATTAAAAACACATACATGTCACATTAATATTACAGGCAGGCCAGGCTGTTATAGCCATCACATGAATCCTGCCTACTATTTCTGGTTGAGTCTATATATTTCAAGGGATAGCTTGGTGTGAATTTTTTTGGGAAACAAATTAAACATTATACTTTTATCCAAAATGTATGTTTTAAACCAAAATATGGAATTAGCCACCAATGTAGTAGCGTGAGAAAAAAAAACCATACAATTGCTAAAAATGTGGGAGTTACAAACCACTGCAGCACCACTCTAACTGCTGGCAGCAACCATCTCAGGAGTAGTAGACCTAAACACAGGTTACAATTGTGCTCTTTTGATCTAGCCTCTAACAGTGCCACTAGGGTTGAGCGAAACGGATCAGACAAATTCAAAAATCACCGACTTTCGGCAAAGTCGGGTTTCATGAAACGCCGACCGCCATCTTACTTCTGCCAATCTTAGCATAGGGAGAGGTTGCTGCAGCTTCATCAGAAGTAGGGATATACCCCCAAACTGCTTGTGCTGTAGCGATTTCCACTGTCCAACACCACCATTTTTTTGCAGCGACAGTGGAGGCTATATTTTTGTGCATCAGCTCTGTAGCTTATTAGGCTGCCTTATAAGGCTCCCTGATAGCTGCATTGCTGTTTGCACGCTGCTGTGCAAACCAACTGCTTTTAAAAAGCAAAAATCCTGTTGCTCCTTTCTGCACAGTTATCTTGTTTATTTGTCCACACTTTTGTGTGTAGCAGTCCTTTTTATTGCTACCATACTGGTCCTGAGATCATTGTAGGGAGATTGAAATTGTGCTACAGTCCTTGTTTTTTTTCATATATCTTCTAGCCACTTTCTGCCACTTACATTGTGTTGTTTTATACACTGGGCCTGAGTTTTGGTTCAGTCTCCCCCCATAAAAGTGAGATTCAAATTCTCACAAAGTGGATATACTTCAGTCCTGTTAGTTTGCCGTATGTCAGCCAGCCACCTTCTGTGTTGTGAATTCTGCTCTTGGGCTCCCTCCGGTGGTTATGAGTGGTAGTGCTGCTGTCTTTGGATCGCAGCATTTATCAGGTGTGTCCACTTATTGCTATTTGGACTAGGGCTATTTAGTCTTGCTTGATCCTTTAGTCAGTGCCAGTTGTGCATTGTTTTTGGAGGATTCACATTCCTGACTGGTCTCTCCTGTTTTGCTGTTCTTTTCAACAAAGATAAGTTCTGGCTTTGTTATTGCTGTCCACATGCTGTGGGCCTTATAGTTCAGTGCATTTTCTTGTTTTGTCTTGTCCAGCTTTGTCTGTGTAAGGATTTTTTGCAGCCAAGCTGTATCTCTGGAGATGCAGATATACCCTCCATGTCTTTAGTCAGATGTGGAGATTTGTATTTTCTGTGGTGGATATTTTCTAGTGTTTTAATACTGACTGCATAGTACTCTGTCCTATTCTTTCTTTTTAGCTAGTAAGGCCTCCTTTGCTAAATCCTGATTTCAGTCTGCGTATGTCATTTCCCTCTCCTCTCACAGTCAATATTTGTGGGGGGCTGTCTATCCTTTGGGGATTTTCTCTGAGGCAAGATAGTTTTCCCGTTTCTATCTTTAGGGGAAGTTAGTCCTTAGGCTGTGTCGAGGTGTCTAGGGAGTGTTAGGTACATCCCACGGCTACTTCTAGTTGCAGTGCTAAGTTCAGGGTCTGCGGTCAGTACAGGTACCACCTTCTCCAGAGTACATCACATGCTGCTCCTAGGCCACCAGATCATAACATTTCTGCCACTTAGATTGCGTTGTTATATACACTGGGCCTGAGTTTTGGTTCAGTCTCCCAAAAAAAAGGGAGATTCAAATTCTCACAAAGTGGATATACTTCAGTCCTGTTAGTTTGTCATATGTCAGCCAGCCACTTTCTGCCACTTACATTGTGTTGTTATATACACTGGGCCTGAGTTTTGGTTCAGTCTCTCAAAAAAAAGGGAGATTCAAATTCTCACAAAGTGGATATACTTCAGTCCTGTTAGTTTGTCGTATGTCAGCCAGCCACTTTCTGCCACTTAGATTGCGTTGTTTTATACACTGGGCCTGAGTTTTGGTTCAGTCTCCCCCCAAAAAAGTGAGATTCAAATTCTCATAAAGTGGATATACTTCAGTCCTGTTAGTTTGTCTTATGTCAGCCAGCCACTTTCTGCCACTTAGATTGCGCTGTTATATACACTGGGCCTCAGTTTTGGTTCAGTCTCCCCCCAAAAAAAGGGAGATTCAAATTCTCACAAAGTGGATATACTTCAGTCCTGTTAGTTTGTCGTATATCAGCCAGCCACTTTCTGCCACTTACATTGTGTTGTTTTATGCACAGGGCCTGAGTTTTGGTTCAGTCTCCCCCCCAAAAAAAAGGGAGATTTAAATTCTCAACAAGTTTATATACACCTTCTACCTTGTTTTACAGTACCATATAACGGTTGTTATTTTGGTTAGATTTTCCAAAAAATGAGGAAGTCTGGTGGAAGAGGCCATGGGCGGTGGTTGCCAGCTGGTACTGATGGTGGTGGTGAATCTGGTGGTAGTGGCAAAAGCACAATAGCACCTAAGGCTGGAGGTGTTGAGCCAGCGTCATCATCTGGCTACACAAGGCCTCGAAGGCTCTCTTATCTGGGAGTAGGAAAACAGCTTTTAAAGGGACTCTGTCACCTGAATTTGGAGGGAACAATTTTCAGCCATAGGGGCTGGGTTTTCGGGTGTTTGATTCACCCTTTCCTTACCCGCTGGCTGCATGCTGGCTGCAATATTGGATTGAAGTTCATTCTCTGTCCTCCGTAGTACATGCCTGCACAAGGGAATCTTGCTTGCAGACGACGCCATCATAAGCATGAGCATCCCATTAATGCGTCTGCCAAAGTTTGACGCACATTAAGGAGCTGGCGTCTGCAGCTGAGGAGGGAAGCCTTGATGACAGTCAGCCATTGTCTGCTCAGGGAACTCTCCTGGATGAGGTGGTGAACGAAGAGGAGGAGGATGATGGGGATGAATATTTATGGGAGGAGGATGCTTCTCAGGGGGCAATAGAAACTGGTGGCGTTGCAAGGTCAGGTACAGGGTTTTTGCTGGCCACAAGTGATGCTTATTTGCAAGAAAGTGCTCTTCAACCCAGAACAAGCAGTGAATTGACACCTGGAACATTGGCCCACATGGCTGAGTATGCCTTGCGTATCCTAAAAAGGGACCCCCGCATTATCAAAATGATGACCGATGACGATTACTGGTTGGCCTGCCTCCTGGATCCACGATATAAAGGAAAATTACAAAATATCATGCCACATGAGAACCTTGAGCAAATATTGGCTACCAAACAAGTAACTCTTGTAGACCATTTGGTTCAGGCATTCCCAGCACACAGCGGCGGTGATGGTTGTCACACGAGCCGTAGGGGGCAAAATGGCAGAGGTGTTAGAGGTGCACAAATCTGAAGTGGCGTTGCACAGAGGGGTTTTATGACCAGCTTGTGGAGTGATTTCGCAATGACCGCTGACACGACAGGTACTGCTGCATCGATTCAAAGTGACAGGAGACAGCATTTGTCCAATATGTTTACGAACTACTTTTCCTCCCTTATGATGTTCCTCACAGGTCATTCCCCTTTGATTACTGGGCATCTAAAATAGACACCTGGCCTGACTTGGCAGAATATGCATTACAGGAGCTCGCTTTCCCTGCTGCTAGTGTGCTATCAGAAAGAGTCTTCAGTGCTGCTGGTTCAATACTGACCAAAAAAAAGGACACGTCTGGCTACCCAGAATGTTGATGATCTAACCTTCATTAAAATGAACCAATCATGGATTTCAAATTATTTTGCCCCACCTTCCCCTGCTGACACGTAGCTTGCTTGAAAAATGTCTTGCTTTTGGCCTCCTCTTACTGACTTCTCCAATTCCTCCATTTGCAGCTGCTGAATGTCCACCATAGGCTATTTTTATACCTCCCTAAATAGGCTGACTTCCCCCACAGGGCCGTGGTCCCCACCTTGCGCAAGCACTCATGCGAGTGCCATTTGCCTGGACAGGTGGGTGGGCCCACTCTTGGGCGACAGCACTGGCACAGGGTCCCTCATAGTACAATGAAGTGTCTCTGACGGTGTTGGTGCACAGCCAATGTCATGCACACCGTCGTAATATAAGGGGCCCTGTGCCAGTACCGCCGCCCACGAGAGAGTGTTCCTCCCAGCTCGAACAGTGCTCTACCACTTGCAATACTTACCTCTCCCTGCTCCACCACTGTGTTGTCTGTGCTGTTAAATCCTTCAATGGCACTGCCAATACAAATTTGTTAAAATGATAGATGATAGTTAAAATATACAGGGCTCCTTGCCTCCATTTAGACAAGTTAATACTTTGCACCTACTACCACTGTCTGCTACTCAGCAGAGAATCCCACCCCTGTACCTAGCTATGCCACCTGTTTATTTATGAACAATTTTTTGGCAGACATTTAGCCCACTTTATTATTTGGGCCTACTAACTTAGTCTGCTACTCATTACAATTTTCCGACACTGAGCAAAGCAATGTCGCCTGTTTATTTATGAACATTTTTTTGGCAGACATTTAGTCCACTTTATTATTTGGGCCTACTAACTGTGTCTGCCATTCATTACAGTTTTCCTCCACTGAACATAGCAATGCTGCCTGTTTAGTCCTGTTACCAATTTTGAACTGCATTTAGCCTACTTTATTATTTGGAAAATACCCAAAAGAAAATATTTACTAACCACAAATACCAAGACAATTTTTTAGAAATTCAATAAATTTTATTATAAAAAAGACATAGCACAATCAATAACATTTTTATTAAAATATATCCATATATTAGAATATGTATAATCTCAAATAGAGACAAAATATGTATGCATGTGCAATATAGATCAGCATGTGGGGGGGCTAGGGCGTACTATACCTGATCGGCAAAAAATAAAAAATAAAAAATAAATTAAATAATGCCACGGCTCAAGAAAAAAACAACCATTCACATTGAAATGTAGAAGTACTGTATATATGTAATATCAAATGAGTAATATTTCATGTGATGGTATAAATAAATAATAAATAAATTTAAATAATTATGGATAAAGAATAAAAAAATAAAAAATAAAAAAATTATCCAATTACAATTATGCGCATATCAATATATAATGAGTCTGTATTTGATATATGGTTGATGAAATAACAAAACATATAAAAAAATATAAAAATGAATAAATAAACCAGTGATGTTGTAAGTGATTTACGTGATATATAAGAAAATATGTGTTGCAAATTATATAATTAAAAAATTATATAATTAAAAAATGATGTGTGCAAAAATAAGTGTCAAAAAATATATGTGTCAATTAATAAAGAAAAATTAATGAAAAATAAAAACGTGAAATATTAGTGTTTAATATCCGTATATATATAATATATATTGCAGTGATAAATTTGATTAAATGAACAATATACATATAATCAATATTGAAATATGGACAGATATATATGGACTATATCAATCATCAACCATACATCAAAAACCAACAAGTGTGACAGGCGGTTTTAATTGTACTTTGACGTGAGTGTCACAATGGACATGCACACAAGTATCCAAAGCGATAAGTATTGAATAATGCCCAGAGAAAAAATTTAAAAAAAAAAATGAATAGAGATAATAATAAGCCGTGGATACCGACCAGGAATGCGCGCCTCAGCTCCCCCACACACCACTCCAACGCACGTTTCGCAACCGCTTCGTCACGAAGCTGAGGCGCGCATTCCTGGTCGGTATCCACGGCTTATTATTATCTCTATTCATTTTTAAAAAAAAAAATTTTCTCTGGGCATTATTCAATACTTATCGCTTTGGATACTTGTGTGCATGTACATTGTGACACTCACGTCAAAGTAGAATTAAAACCGCCTGTCACACTTGTTGGTTTTTGATGTACGGTTGATGATTGATATAGTCCTTATATATCTGTCCATATTTCAATATTGATTATATGTATATTGTTCATTTAATCAAATTTATCACTGCAATATATATTATATATATACGGATATTAAACACTAATATTTCACGTTTTTATTTTTCATTAATTTTTCTTTATTAATTGACACATATATTTTTTGACACTTATTTTTGCACACATCATTTTTTAATTATATAATTTTTTAATTATATAATTTGCAACACATATTTTCTTATATATCACGTAAATCACTTACAACTAGAGTTGAGCGACCTTGACCTTTTTAGAGTCGAGCCGGGTTTTGCGAAACCCGACTATGTCCAAAGTCGGGTCGAGTGAAATCGGCCGATTATGACGTAAAGTCGGGATCGACCGAAACACGAAACCCAATGCAAGTCAATGGGGCAGCATAGTCGGCAGTGAGTGGGGGCCAGGAAAACACCTAGAGTGGCCATTTTAATGTCAAAACCATCCATTCTTCTTAATGAAGCTTGTCAAGCGTAATTTACCTTATAATAATTGGAAGGCATTTGAAATTGGGGGTCATTTGGCTAAAGTTGTGGGGGGTAGGGCTGGTTCAAGTAATTAGTGGGCCCAGGAAATCTGGACCACGTCACGGCAGTGGAGCAGGGAGAGGTAAGTATTTCAACTTTGCAAGTGCTGTGAACCTGAGCAAGCAGGGGGGGCCCACTCGTTGGCATTGGCACTGGCACAGGGCCCCTCAAAGTACAGCGGTGTGTTTGCACGGCGGGGGTGCCTCCCACCGGCAGCAACACTTTTGCGTACTATGAGAGGCCCTGTGCCAGTGACGTCGCCAACTAGTATTCCTCCCCCCACCTGATGAAGGAACCTGCACTTTCATCTGCACCTTCCTCTTTGTCCCCGTGTAAGGTGGTATGGTATGCGGGAAGAGCAACCTGACTTTCAGCAGGGTCACAATGTTGTTGTGTAGCGTGCACGGGGAATGTTGCGTTATGGGTCAATGTACCAGCAGACTCATCTATCACTGGCTGGGCAATGGGCACGATGAAGTGGAAACACAGATATAGGCCCAAAGAAGAAAGTGGGCTAAATGCAGTTCAAAATTGGTAACACAGGAATAACCAGGGGGCATTGCAGTGGAGGACAACTGGAATGAGAGGCTGACACAGAGAGTAGGGCCAAATCAGTAAGTAGTCGAAATGCAGTTCAAAATTGGCAACCGTAGTAAACAGGCGGCACAGCTTTGTTCAGTGGAGGAGAACAGCAAGGAGTGGCAGACACCGATAGTAGGCCCCAAACCAACTAGTACGCCAAATGCAGTTGTTCCATTTAACCACAATTTAATGAGAGCCTGAAGATAGAAGCTCAGGAAAGGCAACCTGGGGAACACCTTGGAGTGTAACACACCATCTCTCTCCACCCCATACCCATTTTGTATGGCCTAATGCAGTGTACTTTTCTACAACTACTAAACGAGAGTCGGAAGACCGAAGCAATGGCAAGGAAACCTGGGGAACACCTTAGAGTGTAACACACCCTCTCTCTACACCCCATACCCAATTTGAAGGCCTAATGCAGTGTAGTTTCCAAGAACTACTAAACGAGAGCCGGAAGATCGAAGCTCAGGAAAGGCAACCTGGGGAACACCTTGGAGTGTAACACACCCTCTCGCTACACCCCATACCCAATTTGAAGGCCTAATGCAGCGTAGTTTCCAACAACTACTAAACGAGAGCCGGAAGATCGAAGCTCAGGAAAGGCAACCTGGGGAACACCTTGGAGTGGAACACACCATCTCTCTACACCCCATACCCAATTTGAAGGCCTAATGCAGAGTAGTTTCCAAGAACTACTAAACGAGAGCCGGAAGATCGAAGCTCAGGAAAGGCAACCTGGGGAACACCTTGGAGTGTAACACAACGTCTCTCTACACGACGGAAGGGCTGATTCTTAGGAAGGAAGGCTGTTGGAAATAAGCATTGCGCGTCCGAGGGTGATTATATTCTTATTAGGTATATACTCACCCTCGGACGCGCCCTGCTTCTTTATTTGGAATGAATGTTTATTTGCAATGTGGTGTTGACTTTCTCTATTATTTTGGTAATTAATGATTTTATTATTTTCATTATTTTGCATCTTCTCGGCAATAATATAAAGAAGACGCGACAGGACAACACTCGGTGGATGCCATATGTGTGTTTTCAATTTAAAAAAACTTTCAGTTAACTACTTGCAGGAGAAAGTAATTGTAGCTGGTGGCCATTTTTAGTACTGTACCAGATTAGAGTTGTGTGTTTGTTTTTAATGTTAAAATGTCTGCATTTGATATCTCACCAGTATTTTCTTTTTTATAAGCAAAATACTTATTTTTATATTTTCTGATGTTGGTTCCAGGGGTACACGGCCAGCAGTGCCCTGGTCAGTGTAGTAGTAGTTGAAAGAATGGACCGCAGACAGGCATCGAAGGCCTAAAATAATAACACATGGCTGTAGGCAATTTTAAATTGGTTCCAGGGGTACACGGACAGCAGTGGTGTGGTCAGTGGAGGCCTAGTGGAAGGAGTGACCGCAGACAGGCATCGAAGGCCTAAAATAATAACACATGGCTGTAGGCAATTTTAAATTGGTTCCAGGGGTACACGGGCAGCAGTGACCTGGTCAGTGTAGTAGTAGTTGAAAGAATGGACCGCAGACAGGCATCGAAGGCCTAAAATAAAAAAATTGGGCTGGCTGTAGGCAATTTTAAATTGGTTCCAGGGGTACACGGGCAGCAGTGACCTGGTCAGTGTAGTAGTAGTTGAAAGAATGGACCGCAGACAGGCATCGAAGGCCTAAAATAAAAAAATTGGGCTGGCTGTAGGCAATTTTAAATTGGTTCCAGGGGTACACGGGCAGCAGTGGTGTGGTCAGTGGAGGCCTAGTGGAAGGAGTGACCGCAGACAGGCATCGAAGGCCTAACATAACAAACTTGGGCTGGCTGTAGGCACTTTTAAATTGGTTCCAGGGGTACACGGGCAGCAGTGGTCTGGTCAGTGGAAGTCTAGTGGAAGGAGTGACCGCAGACAGGCATCGAAGGCCTAAAATAATAACACATGGCTGTAGGCAATTTTAAATTGGTTCCAGGGGTACACGGACAGCAGTGGTGTGGTCAGTGGAGGCCTAGTGGAAGGAGTGACCGCAGACAGGCATCGAAGGCCTAAAATAATAACACATGGCTGTAGGCAATTTTAAATTGGTTCCAGGGGTACACGGACAGCAGTGGTGTGGTCAGTGGAGGCCTAGTGGAAGGAGTGACCGCAGACAGGCATCGAAGGCCTAAAATAATAACACATGGCTGTAGGCAATTTTAAATTGGTTCCAGGGGTACACGGGCAGCAGTGACCTGGTCAGTGTAGTAGTAGTTGAAAGAATGGACCGCAGACAGGCATCGAAGGCCTAACATAACAAACTTGGGCTGGCTGTAGGCACTTTTAAATTGGTTCCAGGGGTACACGGGCAGCAGTGGTCTGGTCAGTGGAAGTCTAGTGGAAGGAGTGACCGCAGACAGGCATCGAAGGCCTAAAATAATAACACATGGCTGTAGGCAATTTTAAATTGGTTCCAGGGGTACACGGACAGCAGTGGTGTGGTCAGTGGAGGCCTAGTGGAAGGAGTGACCGCAGACAGGCATCGAAGGCCTAAAATAATAACACATGGCTGTAGGCAATTTTAAATTGGTTCCAGGGGTACACGGACAGCAGTGGTGTGGTCAGTGGAGGCCTAGTGGAAGGAGTGACCGCAGACAGGCATCGAAGGCCTAAAATAATAACACATGGCTGTAGGCACTTTTAAATTGGTTCCAGGGGTACACGGGCAGCAGTGGTCTGGTCAGTGGAAGTCTAGTGGAAGGAGTGACCGCAGACAGGCTTCGAAGGCCTAACATAACAAAATTGGGCTGGCTGTAGGCACTTTAAATTGGTTCCAGGGGTACATGGGCAGCAGTGTATGGTCAGTGGAAGTCTAGTGGAAGGAGTGACGGCAGACAGTCTTCGAAGGCCTAACATAACAAAATTGGGCTGACTGTAGGCACTTTTAAATTGGTTCCAGGGTAACACGGCCAGCAGTGGCCTGGTCAGTGTAGTAGTTGTAGAAAGAAGGGACCGCAGACAGGCTTCGAAGGCCTAACATAACAAAAATGTCAAAACAATGGTATTGTCAGTGCCAGGCATTGAAGGATGTCAGCGGCTAGACTACACATTGGTGAAGCTGTGAGAGATAATTTTGCTAGTGGTAGAGCACTGTTTGAGCTGGGGGGGGGAACTGTCTTGTGGCCGGCGGTACAGGCACAGGGCCCCTCATATTACAACGGTGTGTCTGACGTTGGGTGCGCACCACCACCGCCAGAGACACTTTATTGTACTATGAGGGACCCAGTGGCAGTGCCGTCGACCAAAAGCGGCCACACCCACCTCTTCAGACAAACAGCACTCTCAAGGGTCCAAGCGCAAAGTGGCGATAGCACGGCCCCGTGTGGGGAGTTTGGCCATTTCGTGAGGTGGAAACATGTCGTATGCTGGACAATCAGGTGAAGAAAATTACGAGATTGGAAAAGTCATTCAGAATAGTCCACAGGCAAGACCTTTTCATAGGAAAGCTAGGTGTCAGCCGGGCAGGGTGGGGCAAAAGATTTTGAAATCCAGTTGTGGTTCATTTTAATGAAGGTTAGATCATCTACATTTTGGGTAGCCAGACGAGTCCTTTTTTCTGTTAGTATTGAACCTGCAGCACTGAATACTCTTTCTGATAGGACACTAGCTGCCGGGCAAGCAAGCTCCTGCAATGCATATTCTGCCAATTCTGGCCAGGTGTCTAATTTGGATGCCCAGTAATCAAATGGGAATGACGGTTGAGGGAGAACGTCGATAAGGGATGAAAAATAGTTTGTAACCATACTGGACAAATGTTGTCTCCTGTCACTTTGAATTGATGCTGCAGTACCTGTCCTGTCTGCGGTCATAGAAAAATCACTCCACAACCTGGTCAGAAAACCCCTCTGTCCAACGCCACTTCTGATTTCTGCCCCTCTAACACCTCTGGTCTGCTGGCCCCTGGAGCTCGTGTGAGAACGATCACGGGCGCTGTGTGCAGGGAATGCCAGAAGCAAACGGTCAACAAGAGTTGATTGTTTTGTTGCTAATATTAGTTCCAAGTTCTCATGTGGCATAATATTTTGCAATTTGCCTTTATAGCGAGGATCAAGGAGGCAGGCCAACCAGTAATCGTCATCGTTCATCATTTTTGTAATGCGTGTGTCCCTTTTGAGGATACGCAAGGCATAATCCGCCATGTGGGCCAAAGTTCCCGTTGTCAAATCTGCGGTTGTGCTTGGTTGAGGGGCAGTTGCAGGCAAATCTACGTCACTTGTGTCCCTCAAAAAACCAGAACCCGGCCTTGCCACGCCACCAATTTCCCGTGCCCCCGGGAAAGCTTCCTCATTAAAAATATACTCATCCCCATCATCCTCCTCATCCTCCACCTCCTCTTCGCCCGGTACCTCGTCATGTACACTGCCCTGACCAGACAATCGCTGACTGTCATCAAGGCTTTCCTCTTCCTCTGGTGCAGACGCCTGATCCTTTATGTGCGTCAAACTTTGCATCAGCAGACGCATTAGGGGGATGCTCATGCTTATTATGGCGTTGTCTGCACTAACCAGCCGTGTGCATTCCTCAAAACACTGAAGGACTTGACACATGTCTTGAATCTTCGACCACTGCACACCTGACAACTCCATGTCTGCCATCCTACTGCCTGCCCGTGTATGTGTATCCTCCCACAAAAACATAACAGCCCGCCTCTGTTCGCACAGTCTCTGAAGCATGTGCAGTGTTGAGTTCCACCTTGTTGCAACGTCTATGATTAGGCGATGCTGGGGAAGGTTCAAAGAACGCTGATAGGTCTGCATACGGCTGGAGTGTACAGGCGAACGGCGGATATGTGCGCAAAGTCCACGCACTTTGAGGAGCAGGTCGGATAACCCCGGATAACTTTTCAGGAAGCACTGCACCACCAGGTTTAAGGTGTGAGCCAGGCAAGGAATGTGTTTCAGTTGGGAAAGGGAGATGGCAGCCATGAAATTCCTTCCGTTATCACTCACTACCTTGCCTGCCTCAAGATCTACAGTGCCCAGCCACGACTGCGTTTCTTGCTGCAAGAACTCGGACAGAACTTCCGCGGTGTGTCTATTGTCGCCCAAACACTTCATAGCCAATACAGCCTGCTGACGTATGCCAGTAGCTGCCCCATAATGGGAGACCTGGTGTGCAACAGTGGCAGGTGCGGATGGAGTGTTTGTGCGACTGCGGTCTGTGGACGAGCTCTTGCTTCTGCAGGAGGACGAGGAGGAGGAGGAGGAGGGGGTGCGAACGGCTACAGACAACTGTTTACTAGACCGTGGGCTAGGCAGAACTGTCCCAAACTTGCTGTCCCCTGTGGACCCTGAATCCACCACATTTACCCAGTGTGCCGTGATGGACACGTAACGTCCCTGGCCATGCCTACTGGTCCATGCATCTGTTGTCAGGTGCACCTTTGTGCTCACAGATTGCCTGAGTGCATGGACGATGCGCTCTTTAACATGCTGGTGGAGGGCTGGGATGGCTTTTCTGGAAAAAAAGTGTCGACTGGGTAGCTCGTAGCGTGGTACAGCGTAGTCCATCAGGTCTTTGAAAGCTTCGCTTTCAACTAACCGGTAGGGCATCATCTCTAACGAGATTAGTCTAGCTATGTGGGCGTTCAAACCCTGTGTACGCGGATGCGAGGCTAAGTATTTCCTTTTTCTAACCATAGTCTCATGTAGGGTGAGCTGGACTGGAGAGCTGGAGATCGTGGAACTAGCGGGGGTGCCGGTGGACATGGCAGACTGAGAGACGGTGGGAGATGGTATTGTTGCCGCCGGTGCCCTAGATGCAGTGTTTCCTACTACGAAACTGGTGATTCCCTGACCCTGACTGCTTTGGCCTGGCAAAGATACCTGCACAGATACAGCAGGTGGTGCGCTAAATGGTGGTCCTACACTGCCGGAAGGGATGTTGCGTTGATGACTAGCTTCATTGGCCGAGGGTGCAACAACCTTAAGGGACGTTTGGTAGTTAGTCCAAGCTTTCAAATGCATGGTGGTTAAATGTCTATGCATGCAACTAGTATTGAGACTTTTCAGATTCTGACCTCTGCTTAAGGAAGTAGAACATTTTTGACAGATGACTTTGCGCTGATCAATTGGATGTTGTTTAAAAAAATGCCAGACTGCACTCTTTCTAGCATCGGATACCTTTTCAGGCATTGCAGACTGAGCTTTAACCGGATGGCCACGCTGTCCTCCACCAGGTTTTGGCTTTGCCACGCGTTTTGGGCAAGATACGGGCCCGGCAGATGGAACCTGTGGCGATGTTGATGCCTGCTGCGGCCCCTCCTCCTCCTCTGCTTCAGAACTGCTGCCGCCTGCACCCTGTTCCCCCAATGGCTGCCAATCGGGGTCAAGAACTGGGTCATCTAATAACTCTTCTTGTACCTCCTGCGCAACTTCGTCTGTGTCACCGTGTCGTTCGGTGGTATAGCGTTCGTGATGGGGCAACATAGTCTCATCAGGGTCTGATTCTTGATCAGCACCCTGCGAGGGCAATGTTGTGGTCTGAGTCAAAGGACCAGCATAGTAGTCTGGCTGTGGCTGTGCGTCAGTGCACTCCATGTCAGATTCAATTTGTAATGGGCATGGACTGTTAACTGCTTCACTTTCTAAGCCAGGGACGGTATGTGTAAAGAGCTCCATGGAGTAACCCGTTGTGTCGCCTGCTGCATTCTTCTCTGTTGTTGTTTTTGCTGAAGAGGACAAGGAAGTGACTTGTCCCTGACCGTGAACATCCACTAACGACGCGCTGCTTTTACTTTTACCAGTTTCACGAGATGAGGCAAAAGAGCTAGAGGCTGAGTCAGCAAGATAAGCCAAAACTTGCTCTTGCTGCTCCGGCTTTAAAAGCGGTTTTCCTAATCCCAGAAAAGGGAGCGTTCGAGGCCTTGTGTAGCCGGACGACGAACCTGGCTCCACAGCTCCAGACTTAGGTGCAATATTTTTTCCCCCACGACCACCTGATGCTCCACCACTACCACTACCCTCATTACCAGCTGACAATGAACGCCCCCGGCCACGACCTCTTCCACTAGACTTCCTCATTGTTTTAAAAACGTAACCAAACTAACGTTATTTGTTGCAGTCACACAACTTACACGGTGAGCTATAACTTCTGTATGATTTAGCTACCCCTTTACAGGTTGGTGAGACCACAGCGAAAATCAGGCCCAATGTTACACACTCTTTTTTTGGTGGCTGCAAATTAGAGAGATGCCCCACACGCAGGACTGTCACTGAAGCACAAATGTTAATATTAATGTCACACTATTATTTTTTTTTTATTTTTATTTTTTTCAGGAACACTTTAGAAACCCCCCAAAAAAAAAAAAATAGATTTTTGCAGGGAGAATTTAGAAAACAAATGTAACAAACTATATGCTTTCTATGGGCCACTGAGTGAGAGATGACGCACACAGGAATCAGGAGTGGCACACAAGCCCAGAGGCCAATATTTTTCTACCAATGATTGATGGAGTTATTTTCTCTGGTAGATTTTGGAACCCAAATCAAGGAAAAAAAATGTAGGCTTTCTATGGACCACAATTGGAGAGAGAGAGAGAGAGAGATGGCACACCCAGGAGTCAAGACTGGCACACAAGCAGAAAGGCCAATATTAATCTCCCACTGTTTTTTTTGGTTGTTTTTTTTTTTTTTTTTTTTCAGGGAGACTTTAGAAAAAAAAATAATAAAAAAAATATGATTTTATCAGGAAGAATTTAGAAACCAAATAAAATAAAATGATTTTTTCAGGGAGAATTTAGAAAACAAATAAAACCAAAAATAGGCGTTCTATGGCCCACTGACTGAGAGATGACGCACACAGGAGTCAGGAGTGGCACACAAACCCAGAGGCCAATATTTTTCTACCAATGATTGATGTAGTTATTTTCTCTGGTAGATTTTAGAACCCAAATCAAGGAAAAAAAATATAGGCTTTCTATGGACCACAATTGGAGAGAGAGAGAGAGAGAGAGAGAGAGAGAGAGAGAGAGAGAGAGATGGCACACCCAGGAGTCAAGACTGGCACACAAGCAGAAAGGCCAATATTAATCTCCCACTGTTTTTTTGGTTGTTTTTTTTTTTTTTTTTTTTCAGGGAGACTTTAGAAATAAAAATAATAAAAAAAATATGATTTTATCAGGAAGAATTTAGAAACCAAATAAAATAAAATGATTTTTTCAGGGAGAATTTAGAAAACAAATAAAACCAAAAATATGCGTTCTATGGCCCACTGACTGAGAGAGAGAGAGAGATGGAACGCTTAGTACTGGCACACAAGCCCAAAGGGCAATATTAATCTCCCTTTTTTTTTCCAGGGAGAATTTCTGAAACCCAAAAAAAAAATAAAATAGGCTTTCTATGGCCCACTATTTGTGAGAGAGATGGGACGCTCAGGACTGGCACAGATGGCACGCTCAGGACTGGCACAGAAGCCCAGAGGCCAATATTAATCTCCCTTTTTTTCTGGGAGAATTTATAAAACCAAAAAAATATTTAAATAGGCTTTCTATGGCCCACTATTTGTGAGAGAGATGGCACGCTCAGGACTGGCACAGATGGCACGCTCACAACTGGCACACAAGCCCAGAGGCCAATATTAATCTCCCTTTTTTCAGGGAAAATTTATAAAACCAAAAAAAAAATTAAATAGGCTTTCTATGGCCCACTATTTGTGAGAGAGATGGCACGCTCAGGACTGGCACAGATGGCACGCTCACAACTGGCACACAAGCCCAGAGGCCAATATTAATCTCCCTTTTTTCAGGGAAAATTTATAAAACCAAAAAAAAAATTAAATAGGCTTTCTATGGCCCACTATTTGTGAGAGAGATGGCACGCTCAGGACTGGCACAGATGGCACGCTCACAACTGGCACACAAGCCCAGAGGCCAATATTAATCTCCCTTTTTTCAGGGAAAATTTATAAAACCAAAAAAAAAATTAAATAGGCTTTCTATGGCCCACTATTTGTGAGAGAGATGGGACGCTCAGGACTGGCACAGATGGCACGCTCAGGACTGGCACAGAAGCCCAGAGGCCAATATTAATCTCCCTTTTTTTCAGGGAGAATTTATAAAACCCAAAAAAAAAATTAAATAGGCTTTCTATGGCCCACTATTTGTGAGAGAGATGGGACGCTCAGGACTGGCACAGATGGCACGCTCAGGACTGGCACAGAAGCCCAGAGGCCAATATTAATCTCCCTTTTTTTCAGGGAGAATTTATAAAACCCAAAAAAAAATAAAATAGGCTTTCTATGGCCCACTATTTGTGAGAGAGATGGCACACTCAGGACTGGCACACAAGCCCAAAGGCCAATATTAATCTCCCACTGTATTTTTATCAGGGAGAATTTATACACCCCACAAAAAAAAATACAGAAAAATGAAAAGGCTTTCTATGGCCCACTATGTGAGAGAGATGGCACACACAGGGATGGCACTCTAGCAGAAATGCCAAATTGCCAATCTTAATCTCCCACCAAAAAAAAAAAAAAAAAAAAAACAGGGAATGTCCTACAATTACTATCTCCCTGCCTGCAGTAATCTCAGCCAGGTATGGCAGGCAGCTACTATCTCCCTGCCTGCAGTAATCTCAGCCAGGTATGGCAGGCAGCAATAAGGAGTGGACTGATGCACAAATGAAATAAAAAGTGTGGACAAACAAAAAAGATAGCTGTGCAGAAAGGAAGGAACAAGAGGATTTGTGCTTTGAAAAAAGCAGTTGGTTTGCACAGCGGCGTACACACAGCAATGCAGCTATCAGGGAGCCTTCTAGGGCAGCCCAATGAGCTACAGCGCTGAGGGGAAAAAAAAAAAAAAAAAAAATTCCACTGTCCCTGCACACCGAGGGTGGTGTTGGACAGTGCAAATCGCTGCAGCACAAGCGGTTTTGTGGTTAATGGACCCTGCCTAACGCTATCCCTGCTTCTGACAAAGCGGCAGCAACCTCTCCCTAAGCTCAGATCAGCAGCAGTAAGATGGCGGTCGGCGGGAACGCCTCTTTATAGCCCCTGTGACGTCGCAGACAGCAAGCCAATCACTGCAATGCCCTTCTCTAAGATGGTGGGGACCAGGACCTATGTCATCACGCTGCCCACACTCTGCGTTTACCTTCATTGGCTGAGAAATGGCGCTTTTCGCGTCATTGAAACGCGACTTTGGCGCGAAAGTCGCGTACCGCATGGCCGACCCCGCACAGGGGTCGGATCGGGTTTCATGAAACCCCGACTTAGCCAAAAGTCGGCGACTTTTGAAAATGTTCGACCCGTTTCGCTCAACCCTACTTACAACATCACTGGTTTATTTATTCATTTTTATATTTTTTTATATGTTTTGTTATTTCATCAACCATATATCAAATACAGACTCATTATATATTGATATGCGCATAATTGTAATTGGATAATTTTTTTATTTTTTATTTTTTTATTCTTTATCCATAATTATTTAAATTTATTTATTTATTTATACCATCACATGAAATATTACTCATTTGATATTACATATATACAGTACTTCTACATTTCAATGTGAATGGTTGTTTTTTTCTTGAGCCGTGGCATTATTTAATTTATTTTTTATTTTTTATTTTTTGCCGATCAGGTATAGTACGCCCTAGCCCCCCCACATGCTGATCTATATTGCACATGCATACATATTTTGTCTCTATTTGAGATTATACATATTCTAATATATGGATATATTTTAATAAAAATGTTATTGATTGTGCTATGTCTTTTTTATAATAAAATTTATTGAATTTCTAAAAAATTGTCTTGGTATTTGTGGTTAGTAAATATTTTCTTTTGGGTATTTACTTATTGTGGAATATTTGCTCCTTTGGATATTTTTCAATATTATTTGGTATTTCTTTTCTATATAGGATTTCTTTACTTTATTATTTGGACCTACTAACTGTGGCTGCCACTCATTACAGTTTTCCTCCACTGAACAAAGCAATGCCGCCTGTTTAGTCCTGTTACCAATTTTGAACTGCATTTAGCCTACTTTATTATTTGGGCCTACTAACTGTGTCTGCCACTCATTACAGATTTCCTCCACTGAACAAAGCAATGTCGCCTGTTTAGTCCTGTTACCAATTTTGAACTGCATTTAGCCTACTTTATTATTTGGGCCTACTAACTGTGTCTTCCACTCATTACAGTTTTCCTCCACTGAACAATGCACTGCCGCCTGTTTTGTCCTGTTACCAATTTTGAACTGCATTTAGCCTACTCTATTATTTGGGATAACTAACTGTGTTTGCCACTCATTACAGTTTTCATCCACTGAACAAAGCAATGCCGCCTGTTTAGTCCTGTTACCAATTTTGAACTGCATTTAGCCTACTTTATTATTTGGGCCTACTAACTGTGTCTGCCACTCATTACAGTCTTCCTCCACTGAACAAAGCAATGCCGCCTGTTTAGTCCTGTTACCAATTTTGAACTGAATTTAGCCTACTTTATTATTTGGGCCTACTAACTGTTTCTGTCACTCATTACAGTTTTCCTCCACTGAACAAAGCAATGCCGCCTGTTTAGTCCTGTTACCAATTTTGAACTGCATTTAGCCTACTTTATTATTTGGGCCTACTAACTGTGTCTGCCACTCATTACAGTTTTCCTCCACTGAACAAAGCAATGCCGCCTGTTTAGTCCTGTTACCAATTTTGAACTGCATTTAGCCTACTTTATTATTTGGGCCTACTAACTGTGTCTGCCACTCATTACAGTTTTCCTCCACTGAACAAAGCAATGCTGCCTGTTTAGTCCTGTTACCAATTTTGAACTGCATTTAGCCTACTTTATTATTTGGGCCTACTAACTGTGTCTGCCACTCATTACAGTTTTCCTCCACTGAACAAAGCAATGCCGCCTGTTTAGTCCTGTTACCAATTTTGAACTGAATTTAGCCTACTTTATTATTTGGGCCTACTAACTGTTTCTGCCACTCATTACAGTTTTCCTCCACTGAACAAAGCAATGCCGCCTGTTTAGTCCTGTTACCAATTTTGAACTGCATTTAGCCTACTTTATTATTTGGGCCTATATCTGTGTTTCCTCCTCATCCTGCCCATTGCCCAGCCACTGCTATATGAGTCTGCTGGTACATTGAACCAGACCACTACATTCCACTTGCACTCTACACAGCCAGAATCTGACCCTGCTGAAAGTCAGGTTCCCCTTCCCGCATACTATACCACCTTACACGGGGACCTAGAGGAAGGTGCAGATGAAAGTGCAGGTTCCTTCATCAGGTGGGGGGCACACTTGTTGGCGATGTCACTGGCACTGGGCCCCTCATAGTACGCAAAAGTGTCTCTGCCAGTGGGAGGCGCCACCCGCCGTCAAACACACCACCGTACTATGAGGGGCCCTGTGCCAGTGCCAACGAGTGGGCCCCCCCTGCTTGCTCAGGATCACAGCACTTGCAAAGTTGAAATACTTACTTCTCCCTGCTCCACCGCCGTGACATATTCCGCGTTTCCTGGGCCCACGAAAATCTTGAGCAAGCCTTACCCCCCCACAACATTAGCCAAATGACCCCCAGTTTTCAATGCCTATTTATTATTATAAAGTAAATAAAGATTGACGAGCTTAAGTAATAAGAATTGATGTTTTTGGCATTAAAATGGGCACTGTAGGTGTTTTCCTGTCCTCCACTCACTGCCGACTTTGATTCCCCATTGACTTGCATTGGGTTTCGTGTTTCAGTCGGCCCCCGACTTTTTGCAATAATCGGCCGATTTCACCCGACCCGACTTTTTACAAAGTCGGGTTTCGCGAAACTCTAGTGGTGATGATGATAATAATGCGATGGACAAGATCTAAGAAGATATGAGTGCTGAGAAGGCAATGTCATCAGAAGGGCAGGGTGTTGTCCTTGGTAATGCACAGCACAGGTGATGTGTGGCTTAAAGATACTCTTAGGCAAAATTTACATGTTCTGCATGCTGCACATGTTGTTGGGGCACAAGGCTCAACAGTGCCTGAAAGTTGTAGTTGCAATTCCTATGAGCAAATATCTGGGGTGTGGATTTATTTTACACGTTGCTGGAGGACCAATCTATTGCACTGTGCAGGCTCTGGTGTTGGAACATAACCCATGTGTATCCTAGAACTCATAGAATAGGAACTATGTCACTCTGTCAGCGCATGAAACCTCCTCATGCGGGAAAAGCAAACTGATGGGCAAGATGAGGAAGCTCTTCTACTCCTCATGAACGTCTTTCTGGTAACCAGTCCACACTTATTATTATTATTTATTGTTATAGCGCCATTTATTCCATGGTGCTTTACATGTGAGGAGGGGTGTACATAATGAAAACAAGTACAATAATCTTAAACAATACAAGTCATAACTGCTACAGGAGGAATGAGGACCCTGCCCGCGAAGGCTCACAATCTACAATTTTCTTCCTTCATTGTCCATTGCATCATTAGTTAGCCTTTTGTGCGCCCAATATACATGCTTCCAGTTATCCATTTGTGTGGACACTGAACTCCCACATGTCGAACTTCATCAAAATCAAAATGAAACCACCTGGATTGTACTGCCATTTGCAATATATTTGCATGCGCTCAGCCCCAATGGAAAATACTTAGCTGCTATTATTTTATGAAAAAAAATCATCACTATCAGGTTTTGGCAACATGTTTTATATTTTTCCACCAAAATGTTTTCCATGTCCCAGGTAAAAAATTTTCAAATCACCTCCTCTGTAATTTTTGGTGAAATTCAACATCATCTGGTATGAATTTCCTTGGTAGTGCCCTTAAGAGCAGAGCACAAAGGGCAAAATTATTGTAACTTATTAATTCAAAATCCTTAGAATTCTGTCAATTAAATTTTATTTTTTTAAACTTACAGTTTTTGTCAAAATTGTTTATTATTCTTTAGAGCTGTTGAATTGGCCTATTACCAGGATATTACCAGGATAAGCTGTGCTTACTGCTAGGTGAAGCTTTTGCAAAGCAGATGGCTGCCCACCACCTGTCTGCCCAGGAGAACTCTCTATGCTCCCTTAGAAGTCCATATTTCCCCTGTGCAGGATCGAGCACAAAAGGCAAAATTGTGTTAAATTATCAAAGAAAATTCTAGGAATTCTGGAATGCAATTTTCTTTAAGAAAATGTTCAATGTTTGTCAAAATCATGATTTTTTGGGGGCAGAAATCTAACGTGTGTGTAAGCACTACAGATAATCTAGGCAGTGTAAACAATTGCAATATTTGTCATTAGGTGAACCCGATCTTTTATCTGCCACTGCACCAATCTGATTCACTTCAGCAAACAAAGTTGCACCATCAGAACCGGTTCTGTCGCCTCTGCACCATTTCCTTTCTCCGGCAGACATCCCGAGTTCATATCCCATAGATGTCTGGCTCAGCAGATTTGAACAGTGTAAAGAAATGGTCCAGTTGGATAAGGGTGTACTTTATTTTCCTGCCTCTAGTGTGCTGTCAGAGGGGGGATTCAGTGCAGCCAGTGGCTTTGTCACACCCAAGCAGACCAAGTTATCCAATGCAAAATTGGAAAACCTTACATTTAACAACAAGAATCGGGCATGGATCAGTGCTGACATTCATTCTTCTACAGCTGATGCCAATTATTAAGTCGACTAATGGATCTGTCTTCCTGAGTGTCCATTGTCTGTCTTCTACACTGTTCTGTTGCCATCAGTGCAGATAGCCCATGCTCAGCCAGGCATCTACTTTCTGTCCATCATGTTATCTATTCTGTAATACTACTGCTGTTGCTGGTCTACACTGTCAGACATCTCCTTGCATGCCCCTTTCTATTTTTCTACCATATGGCTTATGCCTGAGGAAGGAGCCTCTGAGCCTTGAAAGCTTGCAAACACCTTTTGTGGTTTGTCAAGGAAGGTATCACTCTTAGAATAATTTTGTGTTTTTGCCCATCAATGTATTTACATAGATTTTTTTTGTAACATTATACCACCATATAATCATTGTTTTAATTGTGCATCATGGATAGGTTGATAAAAAGTCTTTGTATTTGCTTAAAAGGAACATGACAGCATGGGGAGCATGTATTAGACATTGACAACATGATTTCAGCCATACTTGTTTAACTGTGAAATGCTGCGGTGTTTCAGAGAAAAACATAGTTTAAAAGCCTCCAGAGACTGAGCCTCAGGAGAGACTAGTTGGACAGGTGAGTTCCCCGGTTCTCCTGGCAGGGGTAAAAAGAGGCTGCTCAAGCATCTATCCACCTTGTCATTCTGATCTATCACTGGCTATACCAGGCGTGGTGTGGTAAGAAGAGGCTGCTCTGTTATGAAAGGCAATTCAGGAACACAATGTACATAGCGATCAGAGCACACACAGTGATCTGACAACAACCCAAAATAACAGAACGAGCTCTGAGACGTGGGAACTCTGTAGACCGCAATTCCTAATCCTCTCCAAACACAACTAGAGGCAGCTGTGGATTGCGCCTAACGCTCCCTATGCAACTCGGCACAGCCTGAGAAACTATCTAGCCTGAAAATAGAAAAATAAGCCTACCTTGCCTCAGAGAAATACCCCAAAGGAAAAGGCAGCCCCCCACATATAATGACTGTGAGTAAGATGAAAAGACAAACGTAGGGATGAAATAGATTCAGCAAAGTGAGGCCCGATATTCTAGACAGAACGAGGATAGGAAAGATAACTTTGCGGTCTACACAAAACCCTAAAGAAAAACACGCAAAGGGGGCAAAAAGACCCTCCGTACCGAACTAACGGCACGGAGGTACACCCCTTGCGTCCCAGAGCTTCCAGCAAAACAAATAGACAAGCTGGACAGAAAAAATAGCAACAAATAGCAAAGAAGCACTTAGCTATGCAGAGCAGCAGGCCACAGGAATGATCCAGAGAAACACAAGTCCAACACTGGAACATTGACAGGAAGCATGAATCAAAGCATTAGGTGGAGTTAAGTAGAGAAGCAGCTAACGACCTCACCAGATCACCTGAGGGAGGAAACTCAGAAGCTGCAGTACCGCTTTCCTCCACAAACGGAAGCTCCCAGAGAGAATCAGCCGAAGTACCACTTGTGACCACAGGAGTGAACTCTGCCACAGAATTCACAACAGTACCCCCTCCTTGAGGAGGGGTCACCGAACCCTCACCAGAACCCCCAGGCCGACCAGGATGAGCCACATGAAAGGCACGAACAAGATCGGGAGCATGGACATCAGAGGCAAAAACCCAGGAATTATCTTCCTGAGCATAACCCTTCCATTTAACCAGATACTGGAGTTTCCGTCTTGAAACACGAGAATCCAAAATCTTCTCCACAATATACTCCAATTCCCCCTCCACCAAAACCGGGCCAGGAGGGTAAACAGATGGAACCATAGGTGCCACGTATCTCCGCAACAATGACCTATGGAATACGTTATGTATGGAAAAAGAATCTGGGAGGGTCAGACGAAAAGACACAGGATTAAGAACCTCAAAAATCCTATACGGACCAATAAAACGAGGTTTAATCTTAGGAGAGGAAACCTTCATAGGAATATGACGAGAAGATAACGAAACCAGATCCCCAACACGAAGTCGGGGACCCACACGGCGTCTGCGATTAGCGAAAAGTTGAGCCTTCTCCTGGGACAAGGTCAAATTGTCCACTACCTGAGTCCAAATCTGCTGCAACCTGTCCACCACAGTATCCACACCAGGACAGTCCGAAGACTCAACCTGTCCTGAAGAGAAACGAGGATGGAAACCAGAATTGCAGAAAAACGGTGAAACCAGGGTAGCCGAGCTGGCCCGATTATTAAGGGCGAACTCAGCCAAAGGCAAAAAGGACACCCAGTCATCCTGATCAGCAGAAACAAAGCATCTCAGATATGTTTCCAAGGTCTGATTGGTTCGTTCGGTCTGGCCATTAGTCTGAGGATGGAAAGCCGAGGAAAAAGACAAGTCAATGCCCATCCTACCACAAAAGGCTCGCCAAAACCTCGAAACAAACTGGGAACCTCTGTCAGAAACAATATTCTCTGGAATGCCATGCAAACGAACCACATGCTGGAAGAACAAAGGCACCAAATCAGAGGAGGAAGGCAATTTAGACAAGGGTACCAGATGGACCATCTTAGAAAAGCGATCACAGACCACCCAAATGACTGACATCTTTTGAGAAACGGGAAGGTCAGAAATAAAATCCATAGAGATATGTGTCCAAGGCCTCTTCGGGACCGGCAAGGGCAAAAGCAACCCACTAGCACGAGAACAGCAGGGCTTAGCCCGAGCACAAATTCCACAGGACTGCACAAAAGTACGCACATCCCGCGACAGAGACGGCCACCAAAAGGATCTAGCCACTAACTCTCTGGTACCAAAGATTCCAGGATGACCAGCCAACACCAAACAATGAAGTTCAGAGATAACTCTATTCGTCCACCTATCAGGGACAAACAGTTTCTCCGCTGGGCAACGATCAGGTTTATTAGCCTGAAATTTTTGCAGCACCCGCCGCAAATCAGGGGAGATGGCAGACACAATTACTCCTTCCTTGAGGATACCGCCGGCTCAGATAAACCCGGAGAGTCGGGCACAAAACTCCTAGACAGAGCATCCGCCTTCACATTTTTAGAGCCCGGAAGGTACGAAATCACAAAGTCAAAACGGGCAAAAAACAACGACCAACAAGCTTGTCTAGGATTCAAGCGCTTGGCAGACTCGAGATAAGTCAAGTTCTTATGATCAGTCAATACCACCACGCGATGCTTAGCTCCTTCAAGCCAATGACGCCACTCCTCGAATGCCCACTTCATGGCCAGCAACTCTCGGTTGCCCACATCATAATTTCGCTCAGCAGGCGAAAACTTCCTGGAAAAGAAAGCGCATGGTTTCATCACTGAGCAATCAGAACCTCTCTGCGACAAAACAGCCCCTGCTCCAATCTCAGAAGCATCAACCTCGACCTGGAACGGAAGAGAAACATCTGGTTGACACAACACAGGGGCAGAGGAAAAACGACGCTTCAACTCTTGAAAAGCTTCCACAGCAGCAGAAGACCAATTGACCAAATCAGCACCCTTCTTGGTCAAATCGGTCAATGGTTTAGCAATACTAGAGAAATTGCAGATGAAGCGACGATAAAAATTAGCAAAGCCCAGGAACTTTTTCAGACTTTTCAGAGATGTCGGCTGAGTCCAATCATGGATGGCCTGGACCTTAACAGGATCCATCTCGATAGTAGAAGGGGAAAAGATGAACCCCAAAAATGAAACCTTCTGCACACCAAAGAGACACTTTGATCCCTTCACAAACAAAGAATTAGCACGCAGGACCTGAAAAAACGTTCTGACCTGCTTCACATGAGACTCCCAATCATCCGAGAAGATCAAAATGTCATCCAAGTACACAATCAGGAATTTATCCAGGTACTCTCGGAAGATGTCATGCATAAAGGACTGAAAAACTGATGGAGCATTGGCAAGTCCGAACGGCATCACTAGATACTCAAAATGACCCTCGGGCATATTAAATGCAGTTTTCCATTCATCGCCTTGCTTAATTCGCACCAGATTATACGCACCACGAAGATCTATCTTTGTGCACCAACTAGCCCCCTTAATCCGAGCAAACAGGTCAGATAACACAGACCATTCAGACGTCTGTGTTCATGCCATTCAACTCTGGACAAAGTCCTATCGCACTGCATAGGCTTAGGTTTAATCTCAGGTAATGCCGCCAAATGGTGCACAGCTTTACGCTCACGCAAGCATCGACCGATCTGAATGGCCAAAGACATAGATTCATTCAGACCATCAGGCATAGGAAATCCCACCATGACATCTTTAAGGGCTTCAGAGAGACCCTTTCTGAAAATCGCTGCGAGCGCAGCTTCATTCCATTGAGTGAGTACAGACCACTTTCTAAATTTCTGACAGTATACCTCTATCTCATCCTGACCCTGACACAAAGCCAGCAAATTTTTCTCTGCCTGATCCACTGAATTAGGCTCATCGTACAGCAATCCGAGCGCCAGGAAAAACGCATCAATATTACCCAATGCAGGATCTCCCGGCGCAAGGGAAAATGCCCAGTCTTGAGGGTCCCCACGCAAAAAAGAAATAATAATTCTCACTTGTTGAGCTGGGTCACCAGAAGAGTGAGGTTTCAAGGCCAAAAACAGCTTGCAATTATTTTTGAAATTCATAAACTTGACTCTGTCACCAAAAAACAAATCAGGAATAGGAATTTTAGGTTCTAACATAGGCTTCTGAACCACCAAGTCTTGAATCTTTTGTACATTTATAACGAGATTATCCATTGAAGAGTACAGACCCTGAATATCCATGTCCACACCTGTGTCCTGAACCACCCAAATGTCTAGGGGAAAAAAAAGACAAAACACAGTGCAAAGGAAAAAAAATGGTCTCAGAACTTCTTTTTTCCCTCTATTGAGAAACATTAGTACTTTTGGCTTCCTGTACTGTTATGAAAGGCAATTCAGGAACACAATGTACATAGCGATCAGAGCACACACAGTGATCTGACAACAACCCAAAATAACAGAACGAGCTCTGAGACGTGGGAACTCTGTAGACCGCAATTCCTAATCCTCTCCAAACACAACTAGAGGCAGCTGTGGATTGTGCCTAACGCTCCCTATGCAACTCGGCACAGCCTGAGAAACTAACTAGCCTGAAGATAGAAAAATAAGCCTACCTTGCCTCAGAGAAATACCCCAAAGGAAAAGGCAGCTCCCCACATATAATGACTGTGAGGAAGATGAAAAGACAAACGTAGGGATGAAATAGATTCAGCAAAGTGAGGCCCGATATTCTAGACAGAACGAGGATAGGAAAGATAACTTTGCGGTCTACACAAAACCCTAAAGAAAAACACGCAAAGGGGGCAAAAAGACCCTCCGTACCGAACTAACGGCACGGAGGTACACCCCTTGCGTCCCAGAGCTTCCAGCAAAACAAATAGACAAGCTGGACAGAAAAAATAGCAACAAATAGCAAAGAAGCACTTAGCTATGCAGAGCAGCAGGCCACAGGAATGATCCAGAGAAACACAAGTCCAACACTGGAACATTGACAGGAAGCATGAATCAAAGCATTAGGTGGAGTTAAGTAGAGAAGCAGCTAACGACCTCACCAGATCACCTGAGGGAGGAAACTCAGAAGCTGCAGTACCACTTTCCTCCACAAACGGAAGCTCCCAGAGAGAATCAGCCGAAGTACCACTTGTGACCACAGGAGTGAACTCTGCCACAGAATTCACAACACTGCTCACACTTCTATTCACCATGTCTTTTTGGTCTAATACTGGAGATACCAGGGGTACTGAAGTAAGAAGACGTTGCTCACACTGCTGTCCAACCTAGTTTTCCGATATAATATTGGAGCTATCAGGGCACTGATATAAGAAATCATTCACACTGCTGTTGGCCACGTCTTTCTGATGAAATACTGGAGATTTCAAAGGTGCTGAGGTAAGAGGTGGCTCACATTGCTGTCCAGTTTGTTTTTCTGAATGATAATACATGATGTAGATTTCTATCAGGGTGTTACATGGCAGTAGCCATTTTAATTCTATAGTGATTAGTTCCCCAATGATTATGATTTGATAACTAAAGAAGCACTCTTCCTCCCATCAACATTTTAATATATTGCAGTCACCATATTAAATAACACTGTGTACTTACAATTGCTCGTTTTGCTCTTCTACCCAGCTATTTCTTCTGTTTTCCATTAGGTCTATGATGTCACATGATTAGAACATAGTAGCTGAATTCTTCTAAGCTCTATGCAGAAACAGGAAGTATCTTTTCCTTGCAAGAGTCATCACTGCAAAAGTCCTTGGCGGAAGGAGGAGAAGGCAGCTGGGTCAGAAGTTTAAATAAGGGATGACTCTTATTTCAACATAGAGCAGAGTAAAGAGAATAATTAACTGGGTAAACAGGCAAAATGAGCAATTGTAAGTTCACAGTACTATATAATAAGATGACTATGATATACTAAGAGGATAAAAACTTTGATGGGAGGAGTGCTTATTTAAAAGAATTTAAGAATTAATTCATAAAGACATTTCTTTTTCCTTTTTTTCTTTCCAAGAGAATCTTTGGAACAAGTCTTCAGGCAACCCCATCGAAGATTTGTTTAAGTACCATTTAAATTACCACTTAAACGTACAGGTATTCTGCTGTAATTTCTGGAAGTTGTGAATAAATTGATGACAGCATATTAAAATAATTATTCACCTGAAAAGCTGATTTTTCCTGTTGTACCATGCTTGTTTTCAGAGTTACTGTCACATTTTACTTTATGGGAGTACCTCTGAATATTACTGGCATAAAGTTATCAATAAATTTCCAGTATACAGATAATAATTACATTTTGCTGTCACAGTTAGATGGTTCTATTTTTGGTGTCTTAACTATTCAGAGGATTTTGCAATGATAACACATGTAATATTTCTATGACGCCTTATACATCACATATAACAACCATTGGGACTTTATATTATCAGATAATGCTCTGGTTTAGTGTAGCAGCCGATACAGACAAGAGTATTGCATCCATGCCTTTTCTATCATGCTTTCATCCCTGGCTGCAATTTGTTAACATCTGAAGTTTTAAATAATGAAACTAGAGGAGTTACACTTCATAAAAGATTTCCTTTTTTATAGGTCTTTTCCTGCTGTATCCAGTTTACAGGTTCCTTGATTAAATCCATTTGTGATACGTTGTCCTTTCATCCATTAGGTGTGCTGCAAGCCACAAATCATTCCCTGAATAGTCCGGATAATACTCACAAGTCTCTCCTCTCATTTAAGAAATGTCATTCATATCATCCATTTCCTTTTGCCTATTTGCTGTCATGATCATTATCGTCATCAAACTTACAATGATAATCTGGCATTTGTTGCCTAAAATAAAATGCACAAAGCGTTTCTACTGTGCGAGTCGAGCGCTATGAATTTACAGATGATGCATTAAAATAACACTCTATTAACATACAAGTCATTTGGAAACTGGTACCAAGCAGGCTACATTTTCTCACACTCTCTTCGTTTTAGAGAGAAATTGAGAACTTGCGTAAAAATAATACTTTCATATTAAACTTCTCAGCTTGCCCTGGAGAGTGAGCGAGCGACATCAGTTAACATGTTTTTAGCATTACATGGTGTTAATACTGTTTGAAACCAGTTTATTCTTCATTCAGAGGACATATATGATAACTTAGACTATATATGCATATATATTTATTTTTCTCCTTTTTTTACATTATTTCTCCTAATAGTTGAAGATCGGGCCAAAAAAGGAAGAAGAATTGGACCTAGTAAGCCTAACTAAAAACTATAACATTTGCATTTACTGTAGATTTAGTAAATGTGCTACTATTAGTATAGAAGGTAAAAAATATCTGCTATACTGTTATAACTTTACAGTGTATATATATACTGTATATATATATTTACTTTTCTAAAACTGTAAATTTAATGGATTATATAGTGGAAAAGGTTACTATTAATAAAATGAGCCATGAGCTCCTCTGATGATCACAAACAAATATCAGTAATCATGAATGTGTTTCCCTATTAGATGGTTACAAAGACAACTATAATTAAAAACAGATAAGATTCAAAATCATGGGGTCAAAGCATCTGAGCCCAGTTTCTTTGTTCATAACAAGGCCATTGATAAATTAATAATAGTAATTTATGAAACATTTAAAAGCTCAAGCATTGCAAGTCTGTGGTTGATTTTGACCATTCGACTATAAATAGCAGAAAATATTGATTTATACGAGGAGCATTTGGATTCAGAGATTTTTACACCTTTTGTGAGAAGTCACTGATGGGAAGCCATCCTGATAATAAAATTAAAGAAGCCCAGAATTTGTCCTTTACTCCAGAGGTTCAAAGGTCATGGTCTCAACCGGACCACAAATGATCATGACCACCATTGACCTGACCACTATTGCCACTGATTCGCTGTGTATTAATTTTGCCATGTCTGATGTTAAACATAAATGTCTACCTATTAAATGTAGCTTTTTTTTCTTAATATAACCTATCATAATCGCTCTTTATAAACTCTATGGAACAACCAGGTGGAAGAGGGCATTAATTTATATTAATGAGAATACATAACTTATAAGCACTTGTTTAGATAAGCCCAAAAATTAATTGTCTTCATTTTTTTTATTTTAATTGCTTTTTCTATAACCGCTCTGACTTTTTTTTAATTTTATCTTACTACTGCAACACAGATACATTTTTGTGAGCCAGCTTTTTAAACATTAAGAAAAATAGGCTTCAATAGTTGATTCAAAGCCTAATTTAACTATAGAAATATTACCCTTTTAAATACAGTATTTAAATCAAAACCCAAAATCCGTTCTATGTTTGTGGCATTGAAAACATAATTTCTTTTCCATTTTACTATTGGTGAGAAATTTCAATATCACAATTCAAAATAGAATATGTTGTGTTTATTTCTAATGACAAAATAATATACAGTAAAATAAATCACCATAAAAATCTAACACATTAGTTGCTCAATCAAAATTTAATTTAACTTTTTTGAGTTGGTATTATACAGAGCGTTGGGCTAAGTAAGTAGTTAAACCTCTATAAGTTGTTGAGTGAGGCTATTGGCAATGTTGGCAAGTATGTTAGGACAAATTAGCTGGTTTTAACTAGGAGCCATACTTTTTCACGCTTTTAATGAAGGCCAATGCCACACACTAGAATACTTCTCACCTCATTACTACTCATAAAAAGCAATGATCCATTCAAAGACCATAGGAGATGTAAAAAAGACCAGCCCCTCTCCATCTAGCACATAAGAAAGAGCTCTTCTCTCCGTGTCCTTTGAAGTCGATCATTAGGATGTTTAGCAGATAAAAGAACTCAAACACTTATCTGCATAATCTCACATCTGACAAATGTTCATGTTTCTCTCTTTTCATTTAATTCCGTGTGGCTGGTGCCTAGCGTCAGTAGTTTGATTGTGATGGTTAAATGTCTGAAATGAAGCTTTCATTTAGCAAGAAAAAGGACATGTTTTAAATAAAGATAAATGAATGTGATGGTGAAACAGAGCCCGAAACCTCAAAATCATACATTATTACCATTTGTGCGTTTTCCATACAAGCCAGGACTTTATGATATTGCATACAGTTATAAACACTGTAACTTTATATCTTTCCATAATTGTAATGACTTACTTATATCTGAACATGTTATTATGACCTAGAAATTATTTAGGAAGCAGTGTAATCTGGAAATATCACATAAAATAGAGCATAAAATACAAGCTATAAAATGGGACTAAAAATTCGTTCATGAATTTGGCATCAATGGCGGCAACATTAAGAAGGCGGTAGAATGGTTCTTTAAGAAAAACTGCATTAAAAACATCAACTGTTTATGTGACTTGTGCTGTTTTTTAATCACATCATTATATGTTTGAAGGAAATATTAAATGGAATATTTCATACCTTACAGATGAGCGAATCTGTTCTAGATAAATTGTGTTTGACTTGAATTTTGTAAAAAATTTAATTCTCCAGAATTATTTCTTTTTTAGATTCACTCTGCCATTTTACTGAGTTATAGTGAGTAAAAAGGTAAAAAAACACTCACATCACTGGTTATCTGTTAGAACTACATGATGCCTGAATAACACAGCCATCATCTGCCGGCAAATATGCAAATCCGTATCAAGACAGGCAGCTGACATATGACATAACTGTATGTTATATCTTGGTATGAAGTTAAAAGCTCCCCTCTTGATAAATTACTGCAAAAGCATATAGTACATAGTAATACTACAGCACATACTGATAGGGAATTTAGGTTGTGAGCCCCATCGGGGACAGCAATGATAATGTGTGCAAACTGTAAAGCGTTGCGGAATATGTTAGTGCTATATAAAAATAAAGATTAATATTATTATTATTACAGCACCATTAAGTCCCTTCTCCTCTAGTGATAACGAAAGTATTCTGTTTATTCCACCTCAGGTTTTACAGCAAATCTTATAAGTCAACTTATAAGTCAAGTAAAGAAAGGAAATGTCAATTTATTGTAATGTTTGCTCTCTTGTTCAGTGTGCTAACTGGAATATTTTAAGAATTATTTTGTTGATAGTGACATAAAAATAAACACCAAAAATATTTTTTAAAATATGAATCATAAATTATTAATATATTTTCTGGGTATACTTTTTCTTTAAAGACGTTTTCCAGGACTTTAACATTGATGGCCTATCCCTAGTATTTGTCATCAATGTCTGATTGGTGGGGGTGCAAGACCCAACACCTCCACCGATCAGCTGTTCCCTGTTCAGTTACTGTGCTGTATAGCACAGCTCTGTCGACAGAATAGTGTCAGCGAATGGGTATTGCACATTCACCATCTATTGATTTGAATATGAGGCGGATGTGCAGTACTCGGGTGCATCCACTGTGCAGTGCAGCTTGGCCAACACTAGGATCAGCTAATCGGTGGGGGTGGCGTATATCGCACCTACACCAATCAGACATTAATGATCTATCCTAAGGATAGGCTATCAATTTTAAAGTTCCAAACAACCCCTTTAACAACCAATCAACCCCTAACATTTTCATCTCCATGTGTGGTTCTACCATAGCTCCCAAGCTGCACACTTTCTGTGAAGAGGTTATATTTGACTCATAACTTTCCTTCACTCTCTATATCTGACTACCCACTTGCTAATTCCACCTGCACCTCTCGCCATCTCTAGAACTTGACCTTTTCTACCTATCACAAAAATACTCACTGTTGCTCTTATTTATTCTTGCCTGGAATATTGCAACTCTCTACTAATCAGTCTCGTTTTTACTAAACCCTCCCCTCTCCAATACATCCTAAAGGCAGCAGCCAGGATCATATTATTGTCCAACCATTACACTAATTCCTCCAGATTGTGCCAATTACTGCACTGGTTGTCCATCTGCTACAAAATACAATATAAGCTTATTAACCCCTTCCCGACCTTTGACGCAGCGTATGCGTCATGAAAACCTGTGCCATTCCGACCTGTGACACAGCATATGCGTCATGGCCGGATTGGGCTCCTGCAGGCTGGGTGAAAGGGTTAACTGTAATTTCACCCGGCCTGCAGGGACAGGAGGAGTTGTACTTTAGCCCAGGGGGGGTGGCTTCATCCCCCCCCCCCCGTGGCTACGATCGCTCTGATTGGCTGTTGAAAGTGACGTTTCACTTTCACTTTCAATCAGAGCGATAGTAATATTTCACCAATGAAAATTGGTGAAATATTATAATCCAGCCATGGCCGATGCTGCAATAGCATCAGCCATGGCTGGAGATTGTGATCTGACCCCACCACCGCCACCGATCGCCTCCCCTCCGGTCCTCCGTCCTGTCATTTCATGTCCTCCACTCCCCTCCGTCCTCCTGTCCGCTCCCCCCGCTGTCCGGTCCCCCCCGCTGTCCGATCCCCCTCATCATACTTACCGACCTCCCGTGTGCCTCCCGGTGTCCATCCGGCTGCTGCATGGGTGCCGCCATCTTGGAAAATGGCGGGCGCATGCGCAGTGCGCCCGAGAAATCTGCCGGCCGGCAGATTTGTTACAAGTACATTTTAATCGCTGTGATAGAACCTATTACAGCGATCAAAATAAAAAAAAAAATAAATAAACCCCCCCTTTATCACCCCCATAGGTAGGGACAAAAATAATATAAAGAATTTTTTTTTCTTTGCCCCACTACGGTTAGGGTTAGGGTTAGTTCACACTGCGTCTAAGCAGTCCGTTAGACGGACTACGTTACACCACGGCATAAACGCGGTGTAACGTAGTCCGTTATGGCCACCATTGACAGCAATGTCGGACGCATCACTAGCGCACGCCCACAATGGGTGTACACTAGGGATGTGCCGTCATTGAGTGACGGACCCGGAGACGCGGGCTGCAGCATTTCCGGGTCCGTCACTGCTAGCGCAGATAGAGCTAGCAGATGCTCTATCTGCGCTAGCGCGATGCAAACGTCAGCACTTGCGCTAGCAGCAGCCCGTTAGTGTATGTGCTGAACAGGCTGCTGCTAGCGCAATGTGAACCTGGCCTTAGGGTTAGGGTTTGGGTTATGGCTAGAATTAGAGTTAGAACTAGGGTTAGGGTTAGAATTAGGCTTTGTGCACACGGTGCGGATTTGGCTGCGAATCTGCAGCAGATTTGGCTGCGGATCCGCAGCGGATTGGCCACTGCGGATTCGTAGCAGTTTTCCATCAGGTTTACAGTACCATGTAAACCTATGGAAAACCAAATCCGCTGTGCCCATGGTGCGGAAAATACAGCGCGGAAACGCTGTGTTGTATTTTCCGCAGCATGTCAATTCTTTGTGCGGATTCCGCAGCGTTTTACACCTGTTCCTCAATAGGAATCCACAGGTGAAATCCGCACAAAAAACACTGGAAATCCCTGGTAAATCCGCAGGTAAAATGCAGTGCCTTTTACCTGCGGATTTTTCAAAAATGGTGCGGAAAAATCTCACACGAATCCGCAACGTGGGCACATAGCCTTAGGGTTAGGGTTGGAATTAGGGCTAGGGTTGCAAATAGGGTTAAGATTAGGCTGTGGTTAGGGTTATGGTTAGGGTTAGGGGTGTGTTGGGGTTAGGGTTGGGATTAGGGTTAGGGGTGTGTTGGGGTTAGGGCTGTGGTTAGGGGTGTGTTGGAGTTAGGGTTGTGATTAGGGTTATGGCTAGAGTTGAGATTAGGGTTAGGGGTGTGTTGGGGTTAGTGTTGGAGTTAGAATTGAGGGAATTCTACTGTTTAGGCACATCAGGGGTCTCCAAACGCAACATGGCGCCACCATTGATTCCAGTCAATCTTGCATTCAAAAAGTCAAATGGTGCTCCCTCCCTTCCGAGCCCCGACGTGCAACCAAACAGTGGTTTACCCCCACATATGGGGTACCAGCATACTCAGGACAAACTGGGCAACAATTATTGGGGTCCAATTTCTCCTGTTACCCTTGTGAAAATAAAAAATTGCTTACTAAAACATAATTTTTGAGGAAAGAAAAATGATTTTTTATTTTCACTGCTCTGCGTTGTAAACTTCTGTGAAGCACTTGGGGGTTCAAAGTGCTCACCACATAACTAGATAAGTTCCCTGGGGGTCTAGTTTCCAAAATGTGGTCACTTGTGGGGGGTTTCTACTGTTTAGGCACACCAGGGGCTCTGCAAATGCAACATGACGCCCATAGACCATTCCATCAAAGTCTGCATTTCAAAAGTCACTACTTCCCTTCCGAGCCCCGACGTGTGCCCAAACAGTGGTTTACCCCCACATATTGGGTATCATTCTACTCAGGACAAACTCAGAAACAACTATTGGGGTCCAATTTCTCCTGTTACCCATGTGAAAATAAAAAATTGCTTGCTAAAACATCATGTTTGAGAAAAGAAACATGATTTTTTATTTTCATGGCTGTGCTATCAGGAGAAACCACCAGGTGCCACTCCCCAGTGGTTTATGCTGCCCTGACAGTGAGAACCCAGAGTCTCAGACAGCCTGTGACAGCTATACTCACAGCGCCCAAGAGCTGGGCAAGAAAACACAGTAACAGCTGAGCTGGAGTGAGCAGAACGCCAGGTAGTGAATGTACTGAAAGGACCTGTGGTCACGTGACAACAGAGGCGGGGCTTAGTGTCCTGTAGCAGGAGTATGCAGGATACTACAGGAACAAAGGGTACAGGAGAAGGGAAAGGGAGTCACCGGAACCCAGGGAAAGGATGGGGCAAAGGGAGACGCAATCCAAGACAAGCCGAGGTCAATAAACGGGAACGGAAACGCAGTACACAGGGAGCAAGGAAATAAAGAATAGTCAGGTACGTGGCAGGAGTCAGAAAACCAGAGAAGCAGATACACAGTACAGAATCAGAAGGCAAAATCACACCAGGGAACAGAACCGAGTCAGAACCATACAAGCAAACTAGAATACTGACACAAGGCACAAGCAAACAGAGGTCAACACACTCAGCCGATAGCAAAAGTATAACTGACAGAGATTGAAGCTTCCCAGGACTATAAGAAGCTCACCCCGAACCAAAGCGAGGCCAATAACAAGCCCCAGGTGTGCAGGTCAGAGCCTGCACTGATCAACACATTAACCCCTGGCGTGCAGGTGAAACCCAGCACTGGGATCATGACAGTACCCCCCTCTCAACGGGGGCCTCTGGACCCCCAGGCTTCCCTGGGTACCTGGCATGAAAAGCCCGAACCAGACGATCCGCATGTACCGAGTGAGCAGAGACCCATGAACGATCCTCTGGTCCATATCCCTTCCAGTGGACCAGGTACTGCAAGGAGCGGCGCACTCGCCGAGAGTCCACAATATGTCCGACCTCGTACTCCCAGTGACCCTCCACTAACACTGGAGGAACAACAGACTCTGAGTCCTCCTTGACAGACCCCATGGGTTTCAACAAAGATTTATGGAACACATTAGATATTTTTAAGGACGCGGGAAGATGCAACCTATATGCCACTGGATTGACTATCTCCACAATCTCGTACGGACCGATGAATTTCGGTCCCAATTTAGCTGATGGTACCTTCAAATTGATGTTACGTGTGGAGAGCCAAACTTTCTCCCCCACCTGAAACATGTGTCCCAGAGCTCTCTTCCTGTCCGCAAAATATTTATACCTCCCCTGGGCCCGAGAGATATTACGCTGGACTTCAGCCCAGATATTTTTTAACCGTTGAACAGACCCCTCCGCTCCTGGACAGCCGGAATCCAATCGAGAAAACTCCCCAAAATGGGGATTAAACCCATAATTGATCAGGAATGGGGACATGTTGGTGGATTGACTCAGCCGGTTGTTAAAAGCAAATTCCGCCAACGGTAACGCATCACACCAATCCTCCTGTCTGGCGGAGGTCAGACACCTGAGAATCTGTTCCAGGGATTGATTGGTGCGTTCCGTCTGACCATTGCTCTCCGGGTGATACGCCGACGAGAAGGAGAGTGAGATGCCCAATTTCTTACAGAATGCCCTCCAAAATTTGGCCACAAACTGCACCCCTCTGTCAGACACAACATTCAGGGGTACCCCATGCAAACGGTCCACATGCAGCACAAACAACCTTGACAAAGTTTCTGCTGAGGGCAATGCTGCCAAGGGAATGAAATGGGCCTGTTTGGAAAACCTGTCCACCACCACCCAGATCACGGTATTACCCCTGGAAGGTGGAAGACCGGTAATAAAGTCCATGGAGAGATGAGTCCATGGTCTATCAGGAACCGGTAAAGGTATGAGTTCCCCAGTCGGCCGGCTATGCGAGCTTTTGGAATGGGCACAAACACCACAAGCAGAAATGAATCTCTTAACATCAGACCCAAGTGAAGGCCACCAAAACAGCCTGGCTACAGCCTCTCTAGTGGCTGTGATACCGGGATGAGCACTGAGCCTAGACCCATGAAACTCCTGCAGAAGTCTAGGCCGCAATAAATCTGGAACAAACAATTTATCCCCTGGTCTAGCTGTCGGAGCTAGGATCTGAGCCCTCAAAATTTCTTGTTCCAACTCAGACGAGATCCCCGCTACTACCACCCCCGTGCGAAGAATGGAGGATGGCGGCTCGGGGGGAGACACCGGGTCAAAACTTCTGGACAGGGCATCCGCTTTAACATTTTTGGACCCCGGTCGAAAAGTAATGGAGAAATCGAATCGTGAAAAAAAAAGTGACCAACGGGCTTGTCTAGGAGTAAGCCTCTTAGCAGATTCAAGGTATGCTAAATTTTTGTGATCCGTGATAACAGTGATAGGGTGAGCCGCCCCTTCCAAAAAGTGCCTCCATTCTTCGAATGCCAGCTTGACCGCAAGAAGTTCTCTATTGCCTACATCATAGTTTCTCTCAGCGGAAGAGAATTTCTTGGAGAAAAAGGCACAGGGTTTGAGATTAGTGAGGGTGACCGGACCCTGGGACAACACTGCCCCCACCCCCACTTCAGAAGCATCCACCTCCACAATAAAAGGTCTGGACGGGTCAGGCTGAACCAACACCGGGGCTGACATGAAACATTTCTTAAGCGCAGAGAAGGACTCCTTAGCAAGTCCCGACCAATTTTTTATGTCTGCACCCTTCCGGGTAAGATCCATCAGTGGTTTAACCACTTGTGAGAAACCTTTAATAAATCTCCGGTAATAGTTCGCAAACCCTAAAAAGCGCTGGAGCCCCTTGAGATCTCGAGGCTGAACCCAGTCTGCAATCGCCAGCACCTTCTTAGGATCCATACGAAACCCCATACTGGACACAATCAGCCCCAAAAAAGACAGTTCTTGAACGAAAAATTAACATTTTTCCAATTTCACAAACAATTGGTTCTCTCTGAGTCTCTGGAGAACTGTCCGTAGATGTTGCAAGTGAGACTGACTGTCCTGGGAATATACCAAAATATCATCCAAATAAATGACAACAAAACGGCCTATCTGGTCTGAAAACACCACATTGATAAAGTTCTGGAAAATAGCAGGGGCGTTAGTTAACCCAAACGGCATAACGAGATTTTCAAAGAGTCCCTCTGATGTGAGGAACGCCGTTTTCCATTCGTCCCCTTCCCGAACCCTTATCAGGTTGTAGGCCCCTCGAAGATCTAATTTGGAGAACCATTGTGCCCCTGATAACTGGTTACATAAGTCTGGAATGAGGGGAAGCGGATAAGTGTTCCTAACCGTTATCTTGTTAAGTTCCCGAAAGTCAAGGCACGGCCGCAAACCACCATCTTTCTTCTTCACGAAGAAGAATCCTGCTGCCACAGGTGAAACAGAAGGCCTGATATGCCCTTTGCGGAGACTCTCAGCAATGTACTCCTTCATAGCTTGGCGCTCAGGACCAGACAAATTGAACAACCAAGCCTTAGGTAACTTGGCTCCGGGTACTAAATCAATGGCACAATTGTAGGGTCTATGTGGTGGCAGCGCCTCAGCCTCACTTTCGGAAAACACGTCTTCGAAATCCTTCAGGTATTCCGGAATACCCTCCAGACCGACAGACGACACAGATATGGATTTAACAGAGTTAACATGAGGTTTCAGATTACAACATTTATCTTTGCATCCCCATTGAGTGATCTCCCCCATCACCCAATCAATGGTAGGATTATGGTGTTGAAGCCAAGGCATTCCCAGTACCAGTCCCGCAGGCAAATTATCTAACACAAGACAACTTAATTTTTCCACATGAGTGGGGCCCACTCTCAGAGAAAAAGGTTCAGACCTGAAACAGATACCGTCCCGAGTAAGAGGGGATGAGTCAATCGCCACCAGTTTAACAGGATCCTGAAGCCTAACTGTCCCTATCTTATGAAGAGTCATAATCCGGGTGTCAATCAAGTTAACAGCAGAACCACAGTCAACAAAGGCGGTAGTCTGAACAGGACCACCACCAAGTTCCAGTTCCACCTGAAGCACAATTTTTGCAAGTGAGGAAAACCGTACCTGAAGGTCTGGGTAGCCTCCTCGACTACTACCCAGACCTAGTCGTTTCCCGCCACCTTGGAGGATGACGGACAGGATGGGCAGTCCTTCCTCCAATGTCCAGATTCCCCACAATAGAAACACAACTGCTTCTCCTGGCGACGTCTTCTTTCCATCTCACAGGTGACCGTGCTCACCTTCATAGCCGCAGGATGAGTCCGGGTCTCACCTCCACTGGAAAATAACGAAGTTTCAAGTTGCATAACGCCTCTTGCCCGCAGTCTGCGATCCATGCGAACCGCTTGAATCATGGCATCCTCCAGGGAGTCAGGTGGAGGATGAAGTGCCAGGGCGTCCTTCAGACGTTCACACAGGCCTCTACGGAACAGCCCCCGAAGGGCGGCATCATTCCAAGAAACTTCCGCTGTCCAACGTCTAAATTCAGAACAGAACCACTCTGCCGAGCGCTTCCCCTGACAGACACTCATCACCTTGTCCTCAGCCAAACGCAGTACACAAGGAGCAAGGAAATAAAGAACAGTCAGGGACGTGGCAGGAGTCAGAAAACCAGAGAAGCAGATACACAGTACAGAATCAGAAGGCAAAATCACACCAGGGAACAGAACCGAGTCAGAACCATACAAGCAAACTAGAATACTGACACAAGGCACAAGCAAACAGAGGTCAACACACTCAGCCGATAGCAAAAGTATAACTGACAGAGATTCAAGCTTCCCAGGACTATAAGAAGCTCACCCCGAACCAAAGTGAGGCCAATAACAAGCCCCAGGTGTGCAGGTCAGAGCCTGCACTGATCAACACATTAACCCCTGGCGTGCAGGTGAAACCCAGCACTGGGATCATGACATGTGCGTTGTAAACTTCTGTGAAGCACTTGGGGGTTTGAAACCCCAAGTGCTTCACAGACATATCTAGATGTGAAGCACTTGGGGGTTCAAAGTGCTCACCACATATCTAGATACGTTCCTTGGGGGGTCTAGTTTCCAAAGAGGGGTCACTTGCGGGGGGTTTCTGCTGTTTAGGCACATCAGGGGCTCTGCAAACGCAACGTGACGCCCGCAAACCTTTCCATCAAAGTCTGCATTTCAAAAGTCACTACTTCCCTTCCGAGCCCCGACGTGTGCCCAAACAGTGGTTTACCCCCACATATTGGGTATCAGTGTACTCAGGACAAACTCAGCAACAACTTTTGGGGTCCAATTTCTCCAGTTACCCTTGTGAAAATAGAAAATTGCTTGCTAAAGCATCATTTTTGAGAAAAGAAACATGATTTTTTATTTTCACGGCTGTGCGTTGTAAACTTCTGTGAAGCACTTGGGGGTTCAAAGTGCTCACCACATATCTAGATAAGTTCCTTGGGGGGTCTAGTTTCCAAAGAGGGGTCACTTGTGGGGGGTTTCTACTGTTTAGGCACATCAGGGGCTCTGCAAACGCAACACGACGCCCGCAGACCATTCCATCAAAGTCTGCATTTCAAAAGTCACTACTTCCCTTCCAAGCCCCAACGTGTGCCCAAATAGTGGTTCCCCCCACATATGGAGTATCAGCGTACTCAGGACAAACTGGACAACAACTTTTCGGGTCCAATTTCTCCTGTTACTCTTGTGAAAATTAAAAATTGTGGGCTAAAAAATAATTTTTGAGGAAAGAAAAATGATTTTTTATTTTCACGGCTCTGCGTTATAAACTTCTGTGAAGCACTTGAGGGTTTAAAGTGGTCACCACACATCTAGATTAGTTCCTTGGGAGGTCTAGTTTCCAAAATGGGGTCACATGTGGGGAAGCTTCAATGTTTAGGCACACAGGGGCTCTCCAAACGCGACATGGTGTCAGCAAACGATTGGAGCTAATTTTTCATTCAAAAAGTCAAATGGCGCTCCTTCCCTTCTGAGCCCTACCGTGTGCCCAAACAGTGGTTTACTCCCACATTTGAGGTATCAGTGTACTCAGAAGAAATTGCCCAATACATTTTAGGATCCATTTTATCCTGTTGCCCATGTGGAAATGAACAAATTGAGGCTAAAAGAAATTCTTTGTGAAAAAAAGTACTTTTTCATTTTTACAGATCAATTTGTGAAGCAGCTGGGGGTTGAAAGTGCTCTCTATGCATCTATATAAGCTCTTTGGGGGATCTAGTTTCCAAAATGGGGTCACTTGTGGGGGAGCTCTAATGTTTAGGCACACAGGGGCTCTCCAAACGCGACATGGTGTCCGCTAAAGATTGGAGCCAATTTTTAATTGAAAAAGTCAAATGGCGCTCCTTCCATTCCGAGCCCTGTCGTGCGTCCAAACAGTGGTTCCCCCCAACATATGGGGTATCGGTGTACTCAGGACAAATTGTACAATAAATTTTGGTGTCCAGTTTCTCTTTTTACCCTTGGGAAAATAAAAAAATTGTTGCTAAAACATCATTTTTGTGACTAAAAAGTTAAATGTTCATTTTTTCCTTCCATGTTGCTTCTGCTGCTGTGAAGCACCTGAAGGGTTAATAAACTTCTTGAATGTGGTTTTGAGCACCTTGAGGGGTGCATTTTTTAGAATGGTGTCACTTTTGGGCATTTTCAGCCATATAGACCCCTCAAACTGACTTCAAATGTGAGGTGGTCCCTAAAAAAATGGTTTTGTAAATTTTGCTGTAAAAATGAGAAATCGCTGGTCATATTTTAACCCTTATAACTTCCAAGCAAAAAAGAATTTTGGTTCCAAAGTTGTGCTGATGTAAAGTAGACATGTGGGTAATGTTATTTATTAACTATTTTGTGTCACATAACTCTCTCGTTTAACAGAATAAAAATTCAGAATTTGAAAATTGCAAAATTTTCAAAATTTTAGCCAAATTTCAATTTTTTTCACAAATAAACGCAAAAATTATCGACCTAAATTTACCACTAGCATGAAGCCCAATATGTCACTAAAAACAATCTCAGAACCGCTAGGATTCGTTGAAGCGTTCCTGAGTTATTACCTCATAAAGGGACACTGGTCAGAATTACAAAAAACGGCCAGGTCTTTAAGGTCAAAATAGGCTGGGTCATGAAGGGGTTAATATCACCCACAAAGCTCTCCACAGTTCTGCACCGCCTTTCATGCCCTCCCTCATCTCAGTCTACCACCCTACCTGTACTATTATTGTCAATAATCTGAAACTCCCACTCCCATCACCAAGACTTCATTCTGTGCCAGTTCCCTGGAAAGCAATAACCCGGTCAATTTGATTTATTTCCTGTATCCACAGTTGTAAGGGTGCCCTAAAAATGCATTTTTTTTAAGACTGTCTTATCACCTCACCTCACTAACCTAACTATTCCCTCTTTGTCCTTCATAAATTTTCCTTGAATCAGGTCAATTGTTTTATCTATTCACACTCTTTAATGGTTAACCCTGTTTTAATGATTAACCCTGCTGACCATAAGTACTTATACTTAGAGTTTACACTCTGCAGAAGAAAGAAACTTGCCTAGTGACTCTGGAGATGGAAAACAACTCTGCCTTAATGACTGTCCTTCCAGGATCTGTGATGGCTCAGGAATTGACCCCCCCTATGGAGAGAGGACCCTGCTGATCATACGAGCTTATACTTTACAGGAGAGAGAGAGAGACAGGCCTCCGCTGACCAGTAGAGAATACACTGCACTAGAGAGAGGACCCCGCTGACCATAAAATCTTACATTCTTCAGAAATGAGAAAGAGAGAGAACCCCGCTGATCGTAAGAGTATACACTCTACAGGCGAAAGAAATGACCCCGCTGACCACAAGAGCTTACACTTGAGAATCCATGTACTGAAGAGAAAAAAGAGTGGCACTCACCGTTTCTAAAATCCAATTTTTATTGTGATGATTTAAAACATCTTCAGCAGGGTGGGTGTAGAACGGGAAGAAAAAAATCAGACACTTGAGAGACTTGACCAATGACTCTGGTGATGGAAAATGACTATGCCATGCAAACTGTGCTCTACTGAGATCTGCTGATCTCTAATGACCCAAATACTGACTGCCACTGTACAAGATATGTTAGAATCTGTTTTGTTTTTGACCATCCGCCATCTTGTTGTGGTTTTCTGGCTGCTGGTCTTTCTCCTCTGGTGCTGGGTTGCCTTAGGTCAGGTGATTGTATCACCCTTTATTACCCAGCACCTGCCTCCCATTCTTTGCTGGACAACAGTGTTAATCTGCTAGAGTTCTGGCTAGGTGCTTTGATAGTTTTCTTTGTTGGATTTTATGCAGTTCTGGGATCTCTGGTTCTGCTATCTTTAGTTTCTGTTTTCAGTTGGTTTCTGCAGCCTTCTCTGTGTTTTCTATAGGAGGTGACCCGTTTTTGTACCCAGTCCTTAGATCTTTCAGAGACCTCCTTCCTCCTATCTATAGGTCTTTGCTGAGATTAACTTAGGATCGTCCGCGGGTCTATTCACAAGGAATGGGTAGCCCACTTCATCGTAGGGAATCAGCCTAGTCTCAGTGCAGGGTCAGTTTTCCCCCTTCTATCCTAGTTCTGTGTTGCAGTTCCGTAACAATATGATAATCTATAAGATGTCTGATTTCTAATGTTTAAACAGTGTGGGAAATGACAGGCGAATTTTTATATATTTTTTGAACCGTGAATCGAATTGCAAACTGTTCAAATTCAAGTGAAACCATGAATTTTAGGAAATTCAACTCAAATTTGATCCTCTGCGGATGGGACTGCTCCAGCTCTGTTACCAGTCCTTTATTTGAAAACACTGGGTGAGAGTGACTTGGTCTGTTAGGGGTGGAGCTGTCATCAATCACTTTCCATAGAATGTAAAAATCTATGAGATTTTCCTCTTATTCATTTCAGCTGCCATAAAGCACACACCCCTTTTATACTGATTATAGAAAAAGTATAAACTTAATTAGAGTATGATATGTATATACGTTTGTAAATAAAACACTGTAATAACCACCTATAGCATCTTAAGGTAAATTTACACTGGGCGATTATTGTTCCTGAGAATACTCGTTTACCAATAATCGTCTAGTATAAATAAACTGCCAATTAACCGATAAATGAGATAAATGTGGACCGAAAAGGTGATTTTTAAGCATGCTTAGAAATCATTGTGTTTGGCAGCAGGGGATTTGCTGCCATGAACAATTACAGAGACTATTACTGATCATTCTGTATGTTTTGGAAGCGAGGGTGGCCGATCTACACAGGGTGTTTAATGCCCACCTTTGACGGGTGTAAACAAGCCTTTAGACTGCAGCTTCCAAGGATTAGGTGACCCTAGAAAAATATAGTTCACTCTTGATATCTAGAGCAATTAGAATATATTTATAGGATAATATAATGTATTGTTGATCATATGTATGACCACAATTACTGTAACTGATTTGACTAAATTGAGAAGTAAGTTTAAAAACAAGGTATTTTATTTAATCCACACCTCCATTATTAATCACAGGAGTAGGAAAAATTACTAAAGACATTGCTATTTGTTTAAATTCTAGTCGACCAGCAATGAGGCAGTCTCTAAGAGTAAAATAAAATAAAAAAGGGGTGCACAATAAAAATAGCAAAATACCATTAATGTCTGATGTATTGCAATGCACTAGTAAAACTCTGAGAGCCAATGGAGCAAAAAATTTATAAACTAATATAAATAAAAAATAACTGGCACATGAAAATACACCTAAAATACAATTTTATAGCTGTTTGGGCTACACTTCTCGCTGGGAGTCCGACATTGGTTCCACTTTGACCGATTCAGAATGGTCTCAAATTTGGTCCTCCTCTACTGGAGGAATATTAAATACCCTCATGCTAGAAACAAATTATAAAGTGTTGACCAGGTGGTACCTGACCCCAGCCAGAGTAACTAAAGCAATCGCTAACTATTCTCCAAATTGCTTTAGAGGATGTAACTCCACAGGCGATATGTTCCATATATGGTGGCTATGCCCGATTGTACGCAGATTTTGGATTAGAATATACCACCTGATCTTCTCTATAACAAATATTAACCTTAAAAAAACCCTTGGGGGGCTCTACTTAACAAGCATGTCCCCAACAACATTAAACACGCTTTTTGGAATGAAGTTAATCTCGCTTTGAAAAAGCTGAAGTTAATTCAGGTTGATTTACAGGCCTCCAAATCTATTCTTTCATGCCCGTCAAAAAGCTTCGAACCAGTAAAACATGGACTTCTTCCTTTATTGCTCAGTGCTGCGAAACACTTAATAACTTTATGGTGGAAAAATGAGTCTCCTCCTACTTTAAGTGAATGGACTTATAAGGTAAACCAAATTTCTCGTCTTGAGGAGCTCTCAAGCTGGGAAATTCACAACCATGATTCCTATTTGAAAACATGGATGCCCTGGAAGAGCCTACAGATTGACAATGATTAATAAGTTTCTCTGAATGCAATTGCCCTTACATATAGTTTATATAGTTTCTGTTGTTTTCTTAACCGAACTATTGTGGCATTAACATGTGTACCTGTGTTGTATATTGTTTGATTTGATGCTATTCCCTCCCCCCCATTCATCCTTTTCCAATCCTGGTCCTCCTTATTATTATTATTTATTTATATAGCACCATTGATTCCATGGTGCTGTACATGAGAAGGGGTTACATACAAGTTACAAATATCACATACAGTAAGCAAACTAACAATGACGGACTGATACAGAGGGGCGAGGACCCTGCCCTTGCGGGCTTACATTCTACAGGATTATGGGGAAGGAGACAGTAGGTTGAGGGTTGCAGGAGCTCCGGTGTTGGTGAGGCGGTAGCTCCGGTGTTGGTGAGGCGGTAGCTCCGGTGTTGGTGAGGCGGTAGCTTCGTTGGTGATGAGGCAGCAGCGGTGTCAGTGCAGGCTGTAGGCTTTCCTGAAGAGATGAGTTTTCAGGTTCCGTCTGAAGGATCCGACTATGGTTGATAGTTGGACGTGTTGGGGCAGAGAGTTCCAGAGGATGGGGGATATTCGGGAGAAGTCTTGGAGGCGATTGGATGAGGAGCGAATAAGTGTGGAGGAGAGAAGGAGGTCTTGGGAGGACCGGAGGTCACGTGAGGGAAGATATCGAGAGATTAGTTCAGAGATATATGGAGGAGACAGGTTGTGGATGGCTTTGTAGGTCAGTATTAGCAATTTGAACTGGATACGCTGAGGGAATGGGAGCCAGTGAAGAGATTTGCAGAGGGGGGAAGAGGAGGAGTAGCGAGGAGAGAGATGGATTAGTCGGGCAGCAGAGTTAAGGATGGACTGGAGAGGTGCAAGGGTGTTAGCAGGGAGGCCACAGAAAAGGATGTTGCAGTAGTCAAGGCGGGAAATGATGAGGGCGTCCTCCTTCCTCCTCTTCCCTTCCTCCTCCCCTCCTTTCCCCATTTTTTTCCATTTCACCATTTTACATGTCAATTACATTGATATTTGTCTATATCTTTGACATGGTTGTAATCTTTTAACTACCAAAAATAAAGAATTTACAAAAAAACTAATAATTAAATATGCAATATAAAAAATCCAGCAAAAAGACACACTACTAATGAGGTGTGCAATGTGTAAAGAAAGTGAATAATAGCCAATTGATCCTTGGAATGAAATCGTTGATTTGCACAAATAGAACAAATTTGATTTATATTCTTTAAGAATAACAATTTTTTAAAAATAATTTGTCTATTATTAAAAGTTATGAAACTTTGAAAATCATGGATATATCTTCATTCATGTAACAAATATGCATTTAACTTCTAAACCCCTGCTTTCCCAGTCTATTTGACTGTCTTTTGCTTCTGAGATACCAGAACTTAGTCATTTGGAGTGCTGTTTGCGATGTCACTACTAGAGATGGGTGAACCCAAACAGTAATGTTCGGCATTTGTAGTCAATACTCATGGATAAGTCATGAGGTTAGGTAGTCAAGAGGACCGGAAATCAGATAACAAGACGGCTCATCAAATTAAAAAGGGATAAGGCAAGGGCATAGTCAAGTCACAATCCAAGGTCAGAATTTCAGGAAGCTAGCGGGTCAAGACAAAGGTTCTAGGCAAACGGATGGTCAGAGGTAAGGTATAAGTACAGGCAGCAATTGATCAGAGACAGAACACTGCAGAACAAGGAAAACATGCACCACTGATCAGAGCAAGACCTCTAGCTAAATAGCCAGGGAATCACTCAGAAAAAGGAGAAACCTGTAGGAAACCTTGAAAGTTCTGACACTGATTGGGGTGACTGAACTGTTACTCACAACACTGACTAACCACACCGAGTGGAGGAATCGTGACACTGATGATGGCTGTGATAGGGTCAGTACCTATGTCCTCCTCTGAGTGTTTTGTTTAACAATACAATGTCTTGAAGTGGGCTTGCTTGTCCCCAGAGTTAGTGAGACACATGCTCAGACCCTTTTGCCTCCAGCATCTTTAATCCAAATGAGTACATTCTGATATCAATTCAGATAAAAGCAGGCAAATGGACTGAGGAAAAGCACTTACATGAATTTTCTGCACAGAAATGAAGATAAATACCCCAAATATTATTTGTAAATTTTCATAAGTGTTCATGCTAAAGAGAAATATATTTTTATTTATTAAGTTAAAAAAGTGTACATTTTTCTATAAACATTGTTTTATAGCACTTGTACATACCATCTACTTTAGCAGTTGAGTAATCCTTCAGACATGATCCTCTTTTTTGAAAACTCAAACTGAACTGCCGAGTCAATGTCTCTTACAGCCATACGCAGTCCTTGATATCCTCCTGTTTGCAGTCGTTACACACGCCAGTCGTCCTTCGGACACTCCCAAACCCTTACTGCAGGGCTTTTAATAAGATGGACCCTGCAGGAGCCCACTTTCCTAGATGTGGTCAATTATATCACCCATTGAATGGAAAAGGTATCCATCTACACCCACTAAGCAATAATCTACTTCTGCTCCCCTGATGAATCCCCTCCATTGGGAAGGAAACGCGTAGGGAGGATTACCATTTATACTTGCATGGTGGGCAATTAGTAGCAGTTTATACTTGGGCACTGTCCTTATAAGGACAGGGACACGACAGGGAGTAAGAAGGAAAACCCTACCCTCTATATACACATTCATTGCTAATGGAAACCTACGGATGGGGGAAAGCAAACCATTCTTTTAATGACTACTGAAAAGCAAATGCACTTTATATATATACAGTGGGGCAAAAAAGTATTTAGTCAGTCAGCAATAGTGCAAGTTCCACCACTTAAAAAGATGAGAGGCGTCTGTAATTTACATCATAGGTAGACCTCAACTATGGGAGACAAACTGAGAAAAAAAAATCCAGAAAATCACATTGTCGGTTTTTTTAACATTTTATTTGCATATTATGGTGGAAAATAAGTATTTGGTCAGAAACAAACAATCAAGATTTCTGGCTCTCACAGACCTGTAACTTCTTCTTTAAGAGTCTCCTCTTTCCTCCACTCATTACCTGTAGTAATGGCACCTGTTTAAACTTGTTATCAGTATAAAAAGACACCTGTGCACACCCTCAAACAGTCTGACTCCAAACTCCACTATGGTGAAGACCAAAGAGCTGTCAAAGGACACCAGAAACAAAATTGTAGCCCTGCACCAGGCTGGGAAGACTGAATCTGCAATAGCCAACCAGCTTGGAGTGAAGAAATCAACAGTGGGAGCAATAATTAGAAAATGGAAGACATACAAGATCACTGATAATCTCCCTCGATCTGGGGCTCCACGCAAAATCCCACCCCGTGGGGTTAGAATGATCACAAGAACGGTGAGCAAAAATCCCAGAACCACGCGGGGGGACCTAGTGAATGAACTGCAGAGAGCTGGGACCAATGTAACAAGGCCTACCATAAGTAACACACTACGCCACCATGGACTCAGATCCTGCAGTGCCAGACGTGTCCCACTGCTTAAGCCAGTACATGTCCGGGCCCGTCTGAAGTTTGCTAGAGAGCATTTGGATGATCCAGAGGAGTTTTGGGAGAATGTCCTATGGTCTGATGAAACCAAACTGGAACTGTTTGGTAGAAACACAACTTGTCGTGTTTGGAGGAAAAAGAAAACTGAGTTGCATCCATCAAACACCATACCTACTGTAAAGCATGGTGGTGGAAACATCATGCTTTGGGGCTGTTTCTCTGCAAAGGGGCCAGGACGACTGATCCGGGTACATAAAAGAATGAATGGGGCCATGTATCGTGAGATTTTGAGTGCAAACCTCCTTCCATCAGCAAGGGCATTGAAGATGAAACGTGGCTGGGTCTTTCAACATGACAATGATCCAAAGCACACCGCCAGGGCAACGAAGGAGTGGCTTCGTAAGAAGTATTTCAAGGTCCTGGAGTGGCCTAGCCAGTCTCCAGATCTCAACCCTATAGAAAACCTTTGGAGGGAGTTGAAAGTCCGTGTTGCCAAGCGAAAAGCCAAAAACATCACAGCTCTAGAGGAGATCTGCATGGAGGAATGGGCCAACATACCAACAACAGTGTGTGGCAACCTTGTGAAGACTTACAGAAAACGTTTGACCTCTGTCATTGCCAACAAAGGATATATTACAAAGTATTGAGATGAAATTTTGTTTCTGACCAAATACTTATTTTCCACCATAATATGCAAATAAATTGTTAAAAAAAAACAGACAATGATTTTCTGGATTTTTTTTTCTCAGTTTGTCTCCCATAGTTGAGGTCTACCTATGATGTAAATTACAGACGCCTCTAATCTTTTTAAGTGGTGGAACTTGCACTATTGCTGACTGACTAAATACTTTTTTGCCCCACTGTATATATGTCCGACTATCATGTCCGACTATCAACCACTAGTGTTGAGCGATACCGTCCGATACTTGAAAGTATCGGTATCGGATAGTATCGGGCGATACCCGAAAAATATCGGATATCGCCGATACCGATATCCGATACCAATACAAGTCAATGGGACATCAAGTATCGGAATGTATCCTGATGGTTCCCAGGGTCTGAAGGAGAGGAAACTCTCCTTCAGGCCCTGGGATCCATATTAAGGTGTAAAATAAAGAATTAAAATAAAAAATATTTATATATTCACCTCTCCGGCGGCCCCTGGACTTCACGCTGGTAACCGGCAGGTTTCTTTGTTTAAAATGAGCGCCTTTAGGACCTGCAAATGACGTCGCGGGTTCTGATTGGTCGCGTGCCGCCCATGTGACTGCCACGCGACCAATCAGAAGCCGCGACGTCATTCGCAGGTCCTTAATTCCTAGAATTAGGAGTTTAGTGAATGAGAATGACGTCGCGGCTTCTGATTGGTCGCGTGGCGGTCACATGAGCGGCACGCGACGTCATTCGCAGGTCCTAAAGGCGCTCATTTTAAACAAAGAAGCCTGCCGGTTACCAGCGTGATGTCCAGGGGCCGCCGGAGAGGTGAATATATCAATATTTTTTATTTTAATTCTTTATTTTACACATCCCTATGGATCCGATACCGATACCCGATACCACAAAAGTATAGGATCTCGGTATCGGAATTCCGATACCGCAAGTATCGGCCGATACCCGATACTTGCGGTATCGGAATGCTCAACACTATCAACCACATTCAGATCCTTCAGACGGAACCTGAAAACCCATCTCTTCAGGAAAGCCTACAGCCTGCACTGACTCCGCTGCCTCCTCACCACTACTGAAGCTAATAATAATAATAATAATAATAGTAATCTTTATTTATATAGCGCCAACATATTCCGCAGCGCTTTACAGTTTAACAGTTTCAAACACAAAAGTCATAAGTAACAACGTTAACAATACAATAATTAAAGCAAAATAAGACGACCCTGCTCGTGAGAGCTTACAATCTACAATACCGCCTCACCAACACCGGAGCTCCTACAACCCTCAACCTACTGTCTCCTTCCCCATAATCCTGTAGAATGTAAGCCCGCAAGGGCAGGGTCCTCACCCCTCTGCTTCAGTCTGTCATTGTTAGCTTGATTACTGTAAGTGATATCTGTAACTTGTATGTAACCCCTTGTCATGTACAGCACCATGGAATCAATGGTGCTATATAAATAAATAATAATAATAATAATAATAATAATAATGTATATATATATATATATATATATATATATATATATATGTCATGTATTTCTATGTAAATTTCCGGGGTAGACAAGACTTTTAATGTGAAGAAATAAAGGTTAATTTTAGATTAGTTATAGGTAGACACTCCAAGCTGTAGTCCTTTATTTTGGGTTCACTAACCCCACAGCTCATGCTGTCACCTAAGTACCTGCCTTCGGGCCCCTGGTACCGTTTCCTCCGTACCCTTACCCGTGCCTCAGTGACTACGTCACCCTGACACGCTGTGTTCCTCCCCGGCAAGTCTGAGCATACATCCACATTACGTAGCACCCGAACCTGAGCCTCCTGACACCGCTGTCTAGCGAGTGCTCTCTATTTTACCCTGACCCCCAGCCACATCCTTGGCAGGTGCCAAAGGGTTCCTCATGCGTACATCCTCAGTCGCCTCCACAACCACACACTCCAGGTTCTTCCTGGCATTCTTTTTAACCTGCGCTTTTTACACCTACTTTTCTGCGTAAGACCTTGGAACTGAGCTGTCCCGAACTTACCAGAGGACATTTCCAGCTCAAGGTTCAGTGAGGTTTCCATGACCTCTATTGCCACAACCTCTATCATCTCTCCCCAACACAGTCCCATAAAGAAGGGTCTTCACCACTGCCACCACATGATGTGGAAAATCTAACCTCCACGGTTGGATATTTACATACTTTCCAGTCGATACCTATCTCCTTCACTTTCTGTCCTTTGGGGTTGTCCCCGGCAACAAGGGACCTATGGACCAGAGTCATTTTGCTCCCCATGTCCAGGAGAGCCTCTGTTTGGCACTCATTCACAAGTACCTGACACAATTGCAGTTCGCTGCCGGCAGTGCCAGTAGTGGTGGTACAGACTGGCTGGGCATACATAGATACATGGTGAATATTCGCGCAGTCTATGGACTCAGATGTCACAGAACAGTTAACAGCCCCATGCCCGGGCTCTTGACACTGCCAACACTCAACACCTGCAGCCCAACTGGACCTTGAAGTCGCTTTAGGGAAAACAGGAGTTTTGTCACCCTCACTTTGGGTTACCCCCACATCATAGGCTTGGTCCTGGTTAGCCTCAACAGTGATTTGTGGACTTTTCCCCTGCTCTGGTACAATGTCCTGAGTGAGTTTATACTGCTCAATAAATCTTATCAGCAGGTCCAGGGTGCCTAGGTCACTTAGCTTGACCCAATGCTGCATGGTGGTGGGAAGAGCCACTCCATTCGATCGAACACCACTCTCTCTACCAGCTCAGTTGGGGTCAAAAACTCAGGTTAGAGCCACTCCTCCACCAACTGCAGCAAGTCATTAGCCTGACACCAGGTGGGCCGAGACTCTACATAGGACCACTGGTACACCCCCTGATTACCCATTACCTTTGGGGTTTCTTCTTGACCCTGCTGATAGCCCTTTACCTTAGGGGTCTCCTCTTTACACCACGGAATCTCCGATAACTTCCACTGCTGCACCTCTTGCTGTCACTGCTACAACTTCAGCACCTCTTGCGGCTACTGGAACTGCAGCACCTCTTGCTGTTGGATCTGCAGCATCTCTTGCTGAAGCCATTGCTGACTAAGCATATACTGCTCCAAACGTTCCTCCATCTTTCCAGCAGACTTGCACAACGACATGTAGCATGCTTTGGGGTATGCCTCAGTTCACACTGCTTCACATGCTCCAGCCATATGTAGTGCAATGGTAGCGCACTTATTCAGCAAGGAGGCAGTGACCCACAAAGTTAAAACACAAAACTCCTTTCATGTGTTTCTTCACAGCATTAAATGTTCCAATTCACACAAGTGCATATAATCTCAGTGCATAGTATTAGTGTCCATTTCACCGCACTACATACTACAATACATCCTTCCGTTTATAATCACTAAACACACTGGCTTTCCCTTTGACTAGTAGCCGTGGGCGGCTGCACCACCGAGTCAATGTCTCTTACTCACTTACTCACTTACACGGTCCTTGATATCCTCCTGTTTGCAGTAGTTACACACGACACTCCTCTTTCAGGCACAGGACGGTCTACATCCGGTTCACCTCCGGGCACAAGACAGTCCACCTCTGAGACCAGTTATCGTGGACAGCAGCACCGCTGTGTACGCTGTGGGTGCCAAGTCTATTGGCTCCATTCTGTCCTGTGTCTCTTTACACAGAAAGCGCTCTGCTAAGTCTCTGCTCTGCACTCTCACCTACACTAAAATGGAAACTGAAACTGGCCCTGACACCCCAAACCCTTTACTGCAGAGATTTTAACAAAGAAACCTGTGGTCTTCAGCCACATGGAAAACCTGGGCCTGGAATAAAATGGACTGCACAACTACCAACCTGCAGTCTGTTTTACAACACAACATCCCAGCAACATCCCTGTTTCTCCTACATTTGCCTTGGACACTAGCATGTCCAAAATTAACACTTACTGTATATACTGGAGTATAAGCCGAGATTTTCAGCCCATTTTTTAGGCTAAGAGTGTCTCTCTCGACTTATACTCGAGTCATTGTCCCAGGAGGTTGGTGGGGGAGGGGGAGCCGCAGGAGTGGAGTGTCACATTATACTCACCTGCTCCCGGCGTGGTCTCTGCACTTCCTTGCTTCTCCGATGGTCTCTGGCACCCACAGCTTTTCCTGTGTTCAGCGGTCATGTGGTACTGCTCATTAAAGTAATGAATATGGACACGACTCCACTCCCATAGGCGTGGAGTGCATATTACATAGTAACATAGTAACATAGTTAGTAAGGCCGAAAAAAGACATTTGTCCATCCAGTTCAGCCTATATTCCATCATAATAAATCCCCAGATCTACGTCCTTCTACAGAACCTAATAATTGTATGATACAATATTGTTCTGCTCCAGGAAGACATCCAGGCCTCTCTTGAACCCCTCGACTGAGTTCGCCATCACAACCTCCTCAGGCAAGCAATTCCAGATTCTCACTGCCCTAACAGTAAAGAATCCTCTTCTATGTTGGTGGAAAAACCTTCTCTCCTCCAGACGCAAAGAATGCCCCCTTGTGCCCGTCACCTTCCTTGGTATAAACAGATCCTCAGCGAGATATTTGTATTGTCCCCTTATATACTTATACATGGTTATTAGATCGCCCCTCAGTCGTCTTTTTTCTAGACTAAATAATCCTAATTTCGCTAATCTATCTGGGTATTGTAGTTCTCCCATCCCCTTTATTAATTTTGTTGCCCTCCTTTGTACTCTCTCTAGTTCCATTATATCCTTCTTGAGCACCGGTGCCCAAAACTGGACACAGTACTCCATGTGCGGTCTAACTAGGGATTTGTACAGAGGCAGTATAATGCTCTCATCATGTGTATCCAGACCTCTTTTAATGCACCCCATGATCCTGTTTGCCTTGGCAGCTGCTGCCTGGCACTGGCTGCTCCAGGTAAGTTTATCATTAACTAGGATCCCCAAGTCCTTCTCCCTGTCAGATTTACCCAGTGGTTTCCCGTTCAGTGTGTAATGGTGATATTGATTCCTTCTTCCCATGTGTATAACCTTACATTTATCATTGTTAAACCTCATCTGCCACCTTTCAGCCCAAGTTTCCAACTTATCCAGATTCATCTGTAGCAGAATACTATCTTCTCTTGTATTAACTGCTTTACATAGTTTTGTATCATCTGCAAATATCGATATTTTACTGTGTAAACCTTCTACCAGATCATTAATGAATAAGTTGAAGAGAACAGGTCCCAATACTGACCCCTGCGGTACCCCACTGGTCACAGCGACCCATATTAATGCTGCTGCCTCATCACTATCGAAGCTACCGCCTCACCAACACCGGAGCTACCGCCTCACCAACACCGGAGCTACCGCCTCACCAACACCGGAGCTCCTGCAACCCTCAACCTACTGTCTCCTTCCCCATAATCCTGTAGAATGTAAGCCCGCAAGGGCAGGGTCCTCGCCCCTCTGTATCAGTCCGTCGTTGTTAGTTTGTTTACTGTATGGGATATTTGTAACTTGTATGTAACCCCTTCTCATGTACAGCACCATGGAATCAATGGTGCTATATAAATAAATAATAATAATAATAATTAATTACTATAATGAGCGGTACCATGTGACCACTGAACACAGGAACAAGCTGCCAGCACCGGAGAGACTATCAGAGAAGCAGAGACCACACCAGGAGGGGGTGAGTATGATGGGCGAGGGTGAGCCATGCGATATTCACATGTCCCCGTTCCACGGCCGGGCTGTGTTTTAAGCATCCTCTGGCTGTGACGTTCAGGTCAGATTTTACTGCTGATCAGAAGCAGTGTTTGCCACGCTGTCATGCACATGACAGCATGACAAACACTCAGTGTTCAGGGGCCGAACCCAATCAGTAAGACGGACTTCATGTTTGGTGTCCGTGCCCTAACAGTAGGTGCTCAGCACAGAAGTCAAACTTTACTGTTCAGATTCGCAAATCTCTACTTGTGACATATATATCCATTACATTATTTATAATAAAAAAAAAAAAAAAAAAAAGGTTCCTCGCATCATGTTCTCATACACTTTATGCAGTATTAGCCCTCTGTGTCTGTACTGCTACATACTTAGGCAGGTAACTGGTTCATGCAGCTTTACATGAACACCTGAGCCTTACACTATAGCTGGTCCGAATAACTAAAGCAATTGTTACCATCCACCTCTCGTGTCTCCCCTTTTCCCCATAGTTTGTAAGCTTGCGAGCAGGGCCCTCACTCCTCCTGGTATCTGTTTTGAACTGTATTTCTGTTATGCTGTAATGTCTATTGTCTGTACAAGTCCCCTCTATAATTTGTAAAGCGCTGCGGAATATGTTGGCGCTATATAAATAAAATTATTATTATTATTATTATTATTACATATTGGGTCAGTTTGCATTGTAGTATATTTGGCATCTGCATACATAAAAATCTGCTTTCTCAAAATATGCAAATCATTATCCTACACTGTAAGCACTGTAAAGGAAAAAAAAATTCTAAATGGCAAAATTGCTTTTTTTTTATTACCACAAGTTCCTCCAAAAACCCAATAAATAAAATTTCATAAGTATCAAAACATGATACCAATAAAAACTTCAGACCAGAATGAAAAAAATATGAATTCGCACTGCTCTATCAAATGAAAAATAAAAAAAGTAATGGGTCTCAGGAAAAGATGACACAAATCAAATTGTTTTTCTTTCAAAGTTCTCATTTTTTTCAGAAAATAGAAAAAACAAATTGTGTAAATTTGGTATAGTCACTATCATACTAATCTGTAGAATCAAGATGACCGCATAATTTACAGTGGCAAAACAAAACCCAAGAAGAATTGTCTGAATTTTTTTTCACCGTTTCACCCCACTCTCAATTCTTTCACACTTTTTAGTATACAGTATTATATAGTAAATAGTGATGATCGAATAGTAAAATATTCGGATTCGGGAAAAATGGCTTGAATAATGTCTAATATCCATGTATTCATACCGAATCTAATGCAAGTCAAAGGGAAAGTTGAATATTTTTCTGCTGGACCCAACAAACAGGTATCCTCATCGTCTTCTGGCCATCCATGCTGGACAGACATGAATCTGGGATTGGGAGTCCCCTCTGTAGCGCAGAGCAAAAAAATTGCTTTCCTCCTCCTCCTCCTCCTCCTCCTCCTCCTGTTCCTCTTCATCACCCAAAGTGGCCTGAAAAATCTGTGTGAGGCTGGGCTGTGTGGTAACAGCCAATGTACAATCTTGCTCCATAGCCACTTGCTCGGCATTCAAAGCTTCCTCTTTCAGATTTTGCAGTGAAGATTGTGATAGACAGAGCAGTGGAATGGCTACACTCATAATAGTGTCATCAGTGCTCACCATCTTGGTGCCGTACTCAAACTTTTGAAGAGCCTCAAATAGGCTCCTGCGCAGGCGTACTTTATCTGCCCTGTTGAAGGCAGAGCAAAGGACTGCAGTACAGAATGCTGTAGATAAGTCCCTGATGGCGGTGGTGGCAGTTTATAGGGCCAAAATTAGGTGACAGATTCCCTTTAAAGCCGAAACCAAGTTCTGCCCATTATTGCACACAACCAGAGATGAAGGTTGGAGGTTCAGCAGGGAGACCAACTGATCAGTCTGTTCTTTTATCCCTTTCAACAGATGAGCTTAAGAAGAGCGTGCTGCACCAAGGCAGTGCTGCAGATTTCCCAGCTGGGGAGTGATGAGGAGGCTAGTTCCACTGAGGAGGAGGTGGGACAGGAAGGGGAATACGAGGAGACTGACACCCTGATGGAAGTTGGGCCCACTATTTTTGGTTTGGGTAAGATGTGTGATATCCCAGCCTCTGACTCTGTCCCAGACTTCACCAGGTTAACTCAGTGTGCCGTCAGTGAAATGTATAGTCCCTGTCCATAAGAACTTGTCCACGTGTCTGTGGTTAGGTGGACCTTCCCTGTGACTGCGTTGGCCAGAGCACGGCTGATATTGTGATATTGTGTGACACATGCTTATGTAATGCGGGGACGGCACATTGGGAAAAATATTTAAGGCTGGGAATTGAGTATCACGGGGCGGCCACCGCCAAGAGGTTTTGGAAAGACTCAGTTTCCACAAGTCGAAATGGCAACATTTCCAGGGCTAGCAATCTGGCAATGTGGTTGTTTAGTGTTTGGGCCTGTGGGCCTGTAGGTGGGTGGCTGAATATTTCTGCTTTCTAGTTAACATCTAGAGCAGGGACACTTGAGCGCTCTGCTGGGACAGTTGTGGATAGGAGGCATCAGTGCCTGCTTCATGGTCAACAGATTGGGAAGGCCATAAAACAGGGGAAGAGGCAGTAGTTTGATCGTCAGACATAGATGTACCCAGGCGTTCCACCCACCTACGGGGGTGCTTGGCTTCCATGTGCTTTTGCATACTGGTAGTGCTCAAGTTGGCAGTTTTCTTGCCTCTTAGCTTGGTTTTGAAGATGATCCAAATTACAGTTGTTTTATCTGAAGGACTTTCAGAAAAAACTGCCATACAGTGGAACAACGCACCCTTGGCATGTTATCTAGCTGAGTGTGGGGGGGGGGGGGGGTCTGTGGAACAGTTAACTGAGTTCTACCTTTGGGCAAACCACAACCTCTTCTTGCCTGTTTTCTTGCTACGGATCCATCTCTCTCTGCACTGCTGTGCTCAATAGGCATGCCACCATACATAGGTTGGATCAGTGGCCTCATCATCGACCGCGTCGTCTTCCAATTCCTCAATCTGATCCTCCTTCTGAGTTACAATTTCAAGTTGACCTGATCCTCCTCATGATTATCCACCACCTTTTCAGACATGAATTGACCTTCCTCAATGTGGCTTTCTCCTGGCCATGGGTGCTTAAATGTATGTGCATCTCTGCACTCCAGCTCCTCATAACCCTCTTTAATGGTGCAGTTTGAGAGGCCTGACAAATTACAAGGGAACGGAAACAGTTCATCTGAGAGGCCAGCGTTGCAGTCATATGTTTCATGGGACTCTTAATGGTGGGAGGAAGAAGAACCAAGTTGAGGATTCAGAGGCCCAGCCTCTTGGCTACTGAGACTGGACCATGTGGAAGACTTAATGGTGCTGCTTGTCAACACACTGGAGCCTTTGTCTGCCATTCAACCCATAACATCCTTGCACTTATATGGGTTTATTAGTGTTATAGTGCGCTGACCAAATTTTGTCAGGAACCTAGAACGTGATACAGTCACCTTTGGATCTGTCACACGGCCTTGGCGGGCATCAACACATGCACGTCCCTTAACATCACCCTTTCTCATCTTGAATTCATTATGGAACTAAAAAATACTGGCTTTATTTTTCACAAGTACCCTTACAAAGGTCTTATGTACAAATTCACTGTATCTAGCAATGTGTGGCTATTTTTTGGAGATCTCAGCTTGATTATACACAGCAACAGCAGACTGTTCAAAATTACAAGTAGTGCATGTCTCTGAACCAGTCGCATAACTGTTATATAAAGAAACGCTGTTTTTTTAACCAATAGAAAATTATGATTTTTTTTAATAGTCTTGCTGACACACTCCAAATGCAGAGTAATGAAGATTATTGCCCCTGCTAAATTGTCACTTCAGGTTATCTATACCCAGATTGTACCAATCACACGACTGCTAGATAAAGAAACGCTATTTTTTAAACCAATAGAAAATTGTAATTTTTTTTTTTTATCGCCTTGCTGACACACTCTAAATGTGGAGTAATGAAGATTGTAGTCCCTGCTAAATTGTCACAAAAGATTATCTCTACCCGGATTGCGCCAGTTGCACAAATGCTAGATAAAGATACTGTATTTTTCAAACCAATAGAAAATTATGATTGCTGACACACTCCAAAATCAAAGGAATGAAGATTATTGCCTCTGCTAAATTGTCACGTAAGATTATCTGTACCCGGATTGTGCATAACTGCTAGATAAAAAAAAAAAGCTGTTTGTTAAAACAAAAGAAAAATAATTTTTTTGGGGGGATACTCTTGCTGACGCGCTCCAAAAGTGGAGTAATAAAGATAATTGCCCCTGCCAAATTGTTACGTAAGATTATCTCTCCCGGATCGCGCCATTCGCACAACTGCTAGACAAATATTAGGTATTTTAAGCAATAGATGAGGTATTTTACTTCGAAATTAGATTTTAAAATAGATGGTACCATATGCTGCCGCTGAGAAATATTACTTTGCAGTAAAAAAAAATGTAGGCTGCTACACAGGAATATTATGTAGCTCCCAAAAAATGGTTTTGTATATGCTGTTACTACCTAATTTTATGTCCCTCTCCAAATTTTTATATTTTAGTAGTGGATGAAACCCTCCCTATTTCAGCCTAATCCCACAGTGTGTTCCTAATATTAACTACTATGCAAATTAGTGGAAAATAGCAGCATGTACTTGCAATGATAACACCCAGCTGCCTACCTTTCACTCTCCCTCCTATTAAATCTCTCCCTAATTAAATCCCCACTTAACAAATAAGTAATCTCTTCACAATCTTCAGCTCTGAAAAGAGCTTTTTGGAATAAATAACGCTCACTATAACCTCCTATCACTCTTCCTACGCTCCTTTCACTCTTTCCATACTGAAACTACGTTCTCCCTATGATTTTTCCTGCTGCAATGTGTGCAAGATGGCACCGACAGCCTTTAAATAGTCCTTATGATGCTGTAAGGCTAGTCAATCACTGTAATGCCACACCAAAGATAGCACCGGCATTACTGTGATTAGCAAGCCAGCCCAGCATGTTCATTGGCTGCAAATAAAGTGCTGGGAGGGTCACTCGAATATACAAAGGTGAATACCTAATTACTCGCCGAGTAACGAGTAGCCCAAATACTGTACTATTTGTGTGAGTGACCAATATTGCCGAATGTATTCACTCATCACTAATAGTAACGTGAAAGGTGTCATTTATAATGACAGCTCATCTAGCAATGGAAAACAAGCCCTGATACGGCATTGTAGAAGGGGATGAAAAAACAAACGTGCAAAAACAAAACATAGCTGCATCCTTAGGAAGTTAATAATTGGCACAATCCAACATGGCCTTGGAAGTGGCACGTGGTTTGTCAATATTTCATAGTTCTTCCTGAGACATTAGTTTCTGTTGTTTACTCCATACACCTGTTAGATAGATAGACAATTGCAGATAATCAGCTTTTTAGCTGTATTAATATGACAGAATCACCACTAAAACAGGAAATAAGTGAAGCACCTGCCTAGAATTTTCTGTGTTCTGCATGTTCTCATTCCAGCTGCACCTGCACTTGTGAGGGGGAGGAGGACCCGAACTTTACCGAAGGAGAAAGTAACAATTGTATGTAAACCAGACTGATAGGGAACAGATCCCCCCAGATTCATGAACTGCGACACAACATCTTGTCTATTTTTAAGATAGATCATAAATCAGTCCCCAAGTAATGGACAAAGATGACACCATTAGTGGGAATTTAAGTGTAGTTGTAGAATTTCTGCCTTCAGAACAGTCAGAGAGCAAGATGGGAACTGCAATAACGAAAAACTGGAGAATCTTTGGTGGGGGTCTGTATCCCTTGTGCTTCTTTTGGCAGCTCTATTGTGTATAAAGGATTTCAAGGGAGGGTTTGTGGAAGATTAAATCAGCTGTGTAAAGGTCAAAAACGTGTTTTCTTGCTCTGAAAGTAAAATCATATAAATTAAGAAAATAAAACATTGTAGAAGTGAAAGTTAGTCCTTAAATGTAATTTCTCCAGCGAAACAAATCACATCAGTGACTGTTCGGGGTCATCCCAATTTTCCTCTCTTAGTTTTATCGTTGTTATCCACGGTCCGCTTATATCTCTTTATCACATTCTAGTTAACAAAGCAGGAAATTGGAAAGTTGTCTTCACATGTTCTGCCAAAAAACCTGATATTGCTTAATTCCTAAGCACGAAAATTCTGTACTATTGAATTTTTCAAGTTGTCAATAATATTATATAATACATGGTTACATGTGTAAAATGATACTATAATTATATAATTATTAGATGGTGCCCCAATTCTAACGCATCGGGTATTCTAGAATATGCATGTCCACGTAGTATATTGCCCAGCGACGTAGTATACAGCACAGAGCCACGTAGTATATTGCCCAGTCACGTACTATATTGACCAACTACGTACTATATTGCCCAGTCACGTAGTATATTGCCCAGCCACGTAGTATATTGCACAGCCCACATAGTATATTGCCCAGTCACGTAGTATATTGCCCAGCCACGTAGTATATTGCACAGCCCACATAGTATATTGCTCAGTCATATAGTATATTGCACAGCCCATGTAGTATATTGCCCAGTCACGTACAATATTGCCCAGCCACGTAGTATATTGCACAGCCCACGTAGTATATTGCCCAGTCACGTAGTATATTGCACAGCCCACCTAGTATATTGCCCAATCACATAGTATATTGCCCAGCCACATAGTATATTGCCCAGTGACGTACTATACAGCACAGAGCATATTGCCCAGCCATGTAGTATATTGCCCAGTTACGTAGTATATTGCCCAGTGACGTACAGCACAGAGCCACGTAGTATATTGCCCAGTAACGTAGTATACAGCACAGAGCCACATAGTATATTGCCCAGCCACGTAGTATATTGCCCAGCCACGTAGTATATTGCCCAGCGATGTAGTATACAGCACAGAGCATATTGCCCAGTCACGTAGTATATTGCCCAGTTATGTAGTATATTGCCCAGCGACGTAGTATACAGCACAGAGCATATTGCCCAGCCACGTAGTATATTGCCCAGCTACGTAGTATATTGCCCAGTGACATAGTATATTGCCCAGCCACTTAGTATATTGCCCAGTGGCATAGTATATTGCCCAGCCACGTAGTATATTGCACAGCGACGTAGTATACAGCACAGAGCCACGTAGTATATTGCCCAGCCATGTAGTATATTGCCCAGCGACGTAGTATATTGCCCAGCCACGTAGTATATTGCCCAGCCACGTAGTATATTTCCCAGTTATTATTATTATTATTATTATTTATTTATATAGCACCATTGATTCCATGGTGCTGTACATGAGAAGGGGTTACATACAAGTTACAAATATCACATACAGTAAACAAACTAACAATGACGGACTGATACAGAGGGGCGAGGACCCTGCCCTTGCGGGCTTACATTATGTAGTATATTGCCCAGCGACATAGTATACAGCACAGAGCATATTGCCCAGCCACGTAGTATATTGCCCAGCTACGTAGTATATTGCCCAGTGACATAGTATATTGCCCAGCCACGTAGTATATTGCCCAGTGATGTAGTATACAGCACAGAGCCACATAGTATATTGCACAGCGACGTAGTATACAGCACAGAGCCACGTAGTATATTGCCCAGCTGCGTAGTATATTGCCCAGCCACATATGTCACAGGTTAAAAAATAAAAAATAAACATACTCACCTTCCGATCCAAGGGCCCCTTGTAGTTCTGTCGCCTGTTCGCCAGCTTCCGGTCCCAGGGTGTGATGACGTCGCGGTCACATGACCGTGACGTCATGGCAGGTCCTTCTCGCGCAGGCGCGTAGCACCTGTGATGACGTCGCGGTCACATGACAGTGACGCCATGGAAGGTCCTTGTCGCGCAGGTGCGCAGGATCTGTGATGACGTCACGGTCACATGACCGTGACGTCATGGAAGGTCCTTGTCGCATACCATGTTTAGCACCAGAGGAGCGAGGAGTAGGAAAGGCGCCGGAGGGTGAGTATATGACGATTTTTTATTTTTTTTATTATTTTTAACATTAGATCTTTTTACTATTGACGCTGCATAGGCAGCATCAATAGTAAAAACTTGGTCACACAGGGTTAATAGCGGCGGTAACGGAGTGAGTTACCCACGGCATAACGCGGTCTGTTACCGCTGGCATTAACCCTGTGTGAGCGGTGACTGCGGGGAGTATGGTGCGGGCACTGAGTGCAGGGGAGTAGGGCGGGACTAATCGGACTGTGGCCGTCGCTGATTAGTTGCGGCAGCCATGACAGGCAGCTGGCGAGACCAATCAGCGACTTGGATTCCATGACAGACAGAGGCTGCGACCAATGAATATCCATGACAGACAGAAGGACAGACAGACAAAGACGGAAGTGACCCTTAGACAATTACAGTATATAGTAGCTATTATATTATTACCATACTAGGGCAAGCTTAATGTTAAGCACCAATTTTCATTGCATTGGTATATTTTAAATAAAAAAAGAAGCAATTTCATTAATGGTCTACAGAAAAAAATGTCTAACATTTTGCGCGCTTCAGCACAGATTTATTAATTTTAATACTAGCCATGAGTCACTCCCATTTACTCCCTTGTCTACTTTCAGTAGATTAGCAAAAGGATTAAGCAAATGGAAGAGCATAATATATGAATGTAAAATCTGACTACAAATAGGGCTTGTTTGTCGTCTGCAGCCATGGAAACATATTGGTCTACATAGAAGCTGCATGGACATAATGGATTTTTACTCGATCTATTTTAGGTACACCTTGTCGTGGTGGCATGGCTTTTACACTTTTTTGATCAAAATAGTGTTAACTAAGCACCTTATGTTATTTATATGGCTATTATTATTTACATATTACAGGGTATATGCTCACTTTATTTTTTTCTTGCTTTTGTTTGTGAAATGGTCACAGTGTAAACATGTTCTTACACAATGTTTGCATATTAAATTATTCTCCGGCTCATTTCTTTGGTTTTGCAGTAGTTTCTTGTACTTTGTACAAACAGGGGCATGGCCCCTCTTTCTGAGCTAGGAATTTCATCTATATAACTTCCCATGGGCAGGTAGCTGAACAGTAGGGCCCCTGTCCTGCTCTGTCCTTATCTACATTGTGGTTGGCTTACACATACTAGAGACAGGATAGGACTGTCCTGACTGGTTACACCTTGTCGCAGTGAGATGGCTTTTACGCTTTTTTGAACAAAATAATAATAAATAATAATCTCTTTATTTATATAGCGATACCAAATATGTGTAGGTTTGATTTTTCTTTTATAGTTTTATTTTGAATGGGGCGAAAGGGGGGTGATTTGAACTTTCATATTTATTTTTTTCCACATTTCACATTTTTTAAAACATACTCCATGGCAGGCTAGAAGCTGGCATAGCCTGATCGCCTCTGCTACATAGAGGTGATGCTCAGATTGCTCCTATGTAGCTGAATTCCAGCATTGCTATAAGCGCCGACCACAGTTTGGCGCTCACAGCAATCTGGCATCAACAACCATAGATGTTTTCAGGAGACCCCTGGTTGTCATGCCGACACATCTCTGACCCCCGATCACGTGATGGGGGTCAGCGATGCGCGCAATTCCGCGCCTGTTAAATGCCGCTGTCAGCGTTTGACAACAGCATTTACCTAGTTAATAGGCACGGGCAGATCGTGATTCCTCCGGCGCCTATGCCGGAGCCCGCATCAAAGCAGGGTTCTGCCATCGAACATACTATTTCATTCAATGGCAGAAAGGGGTTAATAGTATTAACTAAGTACCCTATGTCATTTCCATGCACTATTATTATTTACTTATTTATTTACTACAAGGTATTTCCTCATTTTCTCTTTTTCTTGGGTTTTGTGTGTGAAGTGGCCACAGTGTGAACGGGCATGTATACCAGCTGGCTCTTTTTTTTGGTTTTGCTATATACAAAGTTGCATCACTGCATCATTCTTTATTTGGATATATTGAAGCAAACAAAGGAATTGGTTGAAAAAGTGTACATACAGTTTGATCTAAACTATATACTAGATGTTAAATGTACACAATGTACCTTTTATTAGATCTACATTCTAATAACATTTTCTGTATCAATTTACTTTTTGCCTTACATTTTTCCAGTAGCATAGTTTGACAACCAAACACATAGCTTTGCTCTTTCACACTTATTGTTTAAGATTTTCTTTCTTATTCTTTGTGTTATACTAAGTTGCTTAACTGTAGTTTATGCTGTGTGTGAAGTTTGCACTTTTGATATCTCCTTTCTATGCAACCAGCAGTGAAATTACTATATAGTTCCACTTCATTAATTATCAGGTGTGAGGTGAATATACCGTAATATATATTTTCTTTAAAGGGACACTGTCACCTGAATTTGGAGGGAACAATCTTCAGCCATGGAGGCGGGGTTTTCGGGTGTTTGATTCACCCTTTCCTTACCCGCTGGCTGCATGCTGGCTGCAATATTGGATTGAAGTTCATTCTCTGTCCTCCATAGTACACGCCTGCGCAAGGCAAGATTACCTTGCGCAGGCATGTACTACGGAGGACAGAGAATGAACTTCAATCCAATATTGCAGCCAGCATGCAGCCAGCGGGTAAGGAAAGGGTGAATCAAACACCCGAAAACCCCGCCTCCATGGCTGAAGATTGTTCCCTCCAAATTCAGGTGACAGTGTCCCTTTAAGGGAGTGAACGCAGTATTTACTTGCAGACATCACATATTCAAACTGATGTCTCTCTTAATACTTTAAATCATATGCCACATGACCTGCAATATATTTTAGCTCTGGTGCAATATGAATATGAAATATTCCAATGGGATACAGCCAATATATTACAGAAATGATTGTCACATTTACAAACAGGCTCCTGCCTTTGAGTATTATAAACCTCTGGGCTCTCCTCTAAGGGGCCTTCTTCAGCTCTATGATATGGCAAGAGTTTTTCAGTGATTCTCCCAATACCTATAAATACTAGGTTGACCTTGTATGTATGCCTTTGGATAAAATCAAATAATCAATAACTCTGCTTTACAATCTTACTTTATAAGCAGGTTTTAATAGATTAGGGATCCCTCACACTTTATGACACTATTACAGAGCTCAAGGAAAAGGTTTCTCCAAAGTAGAATTTTATTTGCTTATTTTGAGCCATTGAACTCCTCAGCGCTTCACAGACATTATCATCACTGTCCCATTGGGGCTCACAATCTCAATTCCCTATCAAAATTCTTTGGTGTGTAGATGAAAACCCGCGTAAACATGCAGAGAACATACAAAATCCTTGCAGATGTCCTTGGTGGGAATTTTATCCATGAATAAACATGTAAAGTGCAAATTGTAAATCTTTAGCCTACCTAGCAATTTAACCTCTTTCTGACCTCGGATGGGATAGTACATTTGAGGTCAGATCCCCTGCTTTGATGAGGGCTCCGGCGGTGTGCCTGCATCAAAGCTGGGACATGTCAGCTGTTTTAAACAGCTGACATGTGCCTGCAATAGCGACGGGTGGAATTGCGATCCACCTGCCGCTATTAAATAATTTAATGCCGCTGTGAAACACTGACAGCGGCATTCAACTAGCGCTTCCGGCCATCGGGCCAGAAATGAGCGCATCGCCGACCCCGTCACATGATCGGGGGAGAGCGATGCGTCGGCATGACAACCTCTATGGTTGTTGATGCCGGCTTGCTGTGAGCGCCATCCTGTGGTCGGCGCTCATAGCAATGCTGTAATTCAGCTACGTAGGAGCGATCTGATGATCTCTCCTATGTAGCTCAGATGATCCAGTAGTGCCAGCTTCCAGCCTCCCATGGAGGCTATTAAAGCATGTCAAAAGTAAAAAAGAAGTTTAAAAAAATATGAAAAAAAATAGGAAAGTATAAAAGTTTAAATCACCCCCCTTTCGCCCCATTCAAAATAAAACAAAAAAAAAATCAAATATACACATATGTGGTATCGCTGCATTCAGAATCGCCCGCTCTATCAATAAAAAAGGATTAACCTGATCACCAAACCGCGTAGCAAGAAAAAAACTCGAAACGCCCGAATTACATTTTTTGGTCACCGCGACATTGCATTAAAATGCAATAACGGGCAATCACAAGAACATATCTGCACTAACATGGTATCATTAAAAATGTCAGCTCGGCTCACAAAAAATAAGCCTTCAAACAACCCCAGATCATGAAAAATGGAGACGCTACGGGTATCGGAAAATGGCACAATTTTTTTTTCTTTAGCAAAGTTTGGAATTTTTTTTCACCACTTAGATAAAAAAGAACCCAGACAAGTTTGGTGTCCATGAACTCGTAATGATCCGGAGAATCATAATGGCTGGTCAGTTTTAGCATTTAGTGAACCTAGCAAAATAGCAAATCAAAAAACAAGTGTGGGATTGCCCTTTTTTTGCAATTTCACCGCACTTGGACTTTTTTTTCCCGTTTTCTAGTACACGACGTGGTAAAGCCAATGATGTCATTCAAAAGTAAAACTCGTCTCGCAAAAATTAATCCCTCACATGACCATATTGTCCGAAAAATGGCTCTGGGAAGGAGGGGAGCGAAAAATGAACACGGAAAAATGGAAAATCCCAAGGTTATGAAGGGGTTAAATATGCCCATCTATATTATTAAAAAATCTATTTTTTATGTCACATAGTTCTGATTCCATGACAATAAAAATTATAAAAAATAATGAGATATAAGTTGGGTTGGATACCTAATGCCATTTGGGTCTGTATATTTTAGACCAATAGTTCTTACTGATAAGGCACCCCCTGGTAAAGCATAGCTTTGACACAAGTGATATTATTCTGCACAGCTGTTTCTCTAGCTGTACCTGGTTTGACGTTCTACTGAGTTCAGGAGGAAAGGATAAATTAGCATCACTTTTAATTATTTTGGCATGGCAATGACCAGTCATGAGGTCCAGGCATCACCATACTGTGGCTGATGTGGGCCCATTTGAAAAATAATTGTTTGGACAGTGCTTAATATTTTATATCTTATACATTTGATGATCTTAGTGGCCACACGCATTAGATAGCTGTCACTGGACAATGGGTCGTTTGGAAGCTATCTCTCCTGACCCCTCCATACACGGGAGCACTTGCTTCTGCTGGACTCCTCTTATGGCTGTATATCTAGCTGAGAACTAAAGGCTGGGCAGCTCAACAACATACCTGCCCAATCTGACATCAAAAATTGGGGGACAGTAGGGAGGGCCCCTTGCACGTCAGACTAATATCAGATGGGCTTAACTTACAGTTTAAAGTGAAACTCATTTTTGGAAACTAATTTTTATTTTGCTTTCTTTGTATATAGCAACATTGTATTCAACAACATTCTCCTCAATATTTCTTTGGAGCGTGGGAGTAGACTCATGCAAACACAAGAAGAACATATAAACTCTCAGATGTTATTCATTGTTGGGTTTGAACCCAGGACCTCCTGACTGCAGAAAACCAGTGCTAACCACTGAGCCACAGTGCTGCCCACATTTTTTGCTCAGAGCAAGAATGTAAACCTGTATACTGTTCAATCAAATCAAGGAACATCTGCAAACATACCTTATTTACTGTCCTGAATGTCTTCACAACACATATTGGTGAAATATCTCAAACATATTGGTACCATATCTTATTGATGTATACAGAGACTGACCTGGGCTAATCTGTTGTGTCTTCATGTTTCTGGACTATTGAACATTTGACATGTGTTTTACAATAACTCAGTATGTAGCGGCACATGATGTTTAATGCAACCCCGGTTCTTAAGGTTTTGATGAACATTCCTGCTATAATTGGTTAGAGCTACTCTCCAGCGTCTTCATTCCAGAAAGTATAATATATGTAACTAGAAGACTAATGACATTAGATAACATACAGCCAAGATTCAAAGCATGGGACCACCATTGATAACTGATGTGGGTCTGTTGTTGTGCTTGTCTGTGGTACAATAAACTGTTTACATGGAAATTCTTTGTTGCAGGTTTTAAATCTTCTGGTTCCAATGTTTAGCTGCCAGCTGGCAGACACAGAGGTGCTTGTGCTCCATTTGATTGAGGTAATTAACAGTTGAAACTGTCAGAAGGTGAAAGCAAACAGAGACTTCTTGCCCTCAGGTCAAAGCTGGACTACAGCTTCTTGCTCCTGATTTAACTGTATAACCAATAAAGATAGGAGCTGCAGTGCTTCCCTATTTAGGAATCAGACACTATGAAAATATTCAGTTTGATGCTAATTGGTTTAACAGACTTGATATTTCTCCATTCCTGCCAAGAACGTACAGTTCAGCAGGCCAGCGCTAAGCCATGCTTCTGGTCCTACTGTCAATCATGACTAGTGCAGTGCCCCATAACAGACAGGACCCCAGAAGTAGTGTGTATCTGAAGATGGTCGATCCGACAACCCATTTCAGTCACCACTAGAGGGAGCTTACGGAGGACAGATATACACAGCATTGGTTGATGATATACTGTAGTCACTGTCACTATAAAATGTGGCCGTGAAATATAGAAATGGACATATGAAGATCACATATGTCACTGGAGATGTATATAGGGCAGCATAATACTTTAAGCAGTTTCACAATTATCAGTAGATGCTAGTTAACTTTAGTAATTGACATCAAATTCAGATCCCATTTTGTACTTAAGATTATGGAAATGTGAACTAATATTGTATTCTATATTCTGATATCTAGAATAAAAAAGTATGTATGTACAGTATATGTACAGTGGGGCAAAAAAGTATTTAGTCAGTCAGCAATAGTGCAAGTTCCACCACTTAAAAAGATGAGAGGCGTCTGTAATTTACATCATAGTTAGACCTCATCTATGGGAGACAAACTGAGAAAAAAAAATCCAGAAAATCACATTGTCTGTTTTTTTAACATTTTATTTGCATATTATGGTGGAAAATAAGTATTTGGTCAGAAACAAAATTTCATCTCAATACTTTGTAATATATCCTTTGTTGGCAAAGACAGAGGTCAAACGTTTTCTGTAAGTCTTCACAAGGTTGCCACACACTGTTGTTGGTATGTTGGCCCATTCCTCCATGCACATCTCCTCTAGAGCAGTGATGTTTTTGGCTTTTCGCTTGGCAACACGGACTTTCAACTCCCTCCAAAGGTTTTCTATAGGGTTGAGATCTGGAGACTGGCTAGGCCACTCCAGGACCTTGAAATGCTTCTTACGAAGCCACTCCTTCGTTGCCCTGGCGGTGTGCTTTGGATCATTGTCATGTTGAAAGACCCAGCCACGTTTCATCTTCAATGCCCTTGCTGATGGAAGGAGGTTTGCACTCAAAATCTCACGATACATGGCCCCATTCATTCTTTCATGTACCCGGATCAGTCGTCCTGGCCCCTTTGCAGAGAAACAGCCCCAAAGCATGATGTTTCCACCACCATGCTTTACAGTAAGTATGGTGTTTGATGGATGCAACTCAGTATTCTTTTTCCTCCAAACACGACAAGTTGTATTTCTACCAAACAGTTCCAGTTTGGTTTCATCAGACCATAGGACATTCTCCCAAAACTCCTCTGGATCATCCAAATGCTCTCTAGCAAACTTCAGATGGGCCCGGACATGTACTGGCTTAAGCAGTGGGACACGTCTGGCACTGCAGGATCTGAGTCCATGGTGGCGTAGTGTGTTACTTATGGTAGGCCTTGTTACATTGGTCCCAGCTCTCTGCAGTTCATTCACTAGGTCCCCCCGCGTGGTTCTGGGATTTTTGCTCACCGTTCTTGTGATCATTCTGACCCCACGAGGTGGGATTTTGCGTGGAGCCCCAGATCGAGGGAGATTATCAGTGGTCTTGTATGTCTTCCATTTTCTAATTATTGCTCCCACTGTTGATTTCTTCACTCCAAGCTGGTTGGCTATTGCAGATTCAGTCTTCCCAGCCTGGTGCAGGGCTACAATTTTGTTTCTGGTGTCCTTTGACAGCTCTTTGGTCTTCACCATAGTGGAGTTTGGAGTCAGACTGTTTGAGGGTGTGCACAGGTGTCTTTTTATACTGATAACAAGTTTAAACAGGTGCCATTACTACAGGTAATGAGTGGAGGAAAGAGGAGACTCTTAAAGAAGAAGTTACAGGTCTGTGAGAGCCAGAAATCTTGATTGTTTGCTTCTGACCAAATACTTATTTTCCACCATAATATGCAAAAAAATGATAAAAAAAACAGACAATGTGATTTTCTGGATTTTTTTTTCTCAGTTTGTCTCCCATAGTTGAGGTCTACCCATGATGTAAATTACAGACGCCTCTCATCTTTTTAAGTGGTGGAACTTGCACTATTGCTGACTGACTAAATACTTTTTTGCCCCACTGTATATACACCCGCATAATATTTAGAATAAAAAAATGCATGGAGCTATGAAAAAGTATTTGCTCCCTTCTCAAATTTCTTACATTTTTGCTTGTTTTTCACAATTGATTATTTCAGTTCATCAAACTATATTTAACACCTTTGTATGTCATGGCCAAGGGGGCACATATAAAAAATAATCAAGAGATGTGCTCAATCCATGCAGGGCAGATACAATACATAGCCATAGCCATCACATTAGCTGCTGTTTAACTGTTTAAATGCTATTGTCAATCATGGGGGTCAATAGGTTGAAAGCCCCCATCACTATTATCTTGGTCATTCTATGAAGGTTAGCTATATGGCTCACTTCAAAGGAACCCACAATTTATATTATGCACTAAAATACTGAGGTATTGCAGAAGGAAGGGTACACCTTCCTTCTTGTGGTGGTGGTCTATCAGCAGTCTCCAACATCATGTCCACTCTCTATCTGAAACTGAACCTCTCCAAAACTGAACTTCTTCTGCTCCCACCATCTACTAACTTCCCTTATCCTGACGTTTCCCTCTCCATGGGTGGCACCATAATAACACCCCGGCAGCAGGTGCGCTGTCTGGGTGTTATGTTTGGCTCCGAACTCTCCTTCACACCCCATATACAATCTCTTGCCCACTCTTGCTGCTTACACCTAAAGAACATCTCTAGAATCTTCCCTTTTCTCACCATGGAAACAACAAAAACCCTCACTGTCACCTTGATCCACTCCCATCTGGATTACTGTAATGCTCTATTAATTGTCCTCCCCCTCACTCAACTTTCCCTTCTCCAGTCTATCCTTAATGTAGCGGCCAGGGTCATCTGCCTGGCTAATTGGTATTCAGACGTGTCCGCTCTTCGCCAGTCATTACACTGGCTGCCCATTCATTATAGGATTCAATTCAAAGTACTTGTTCTCACCCACAAAGCTCTTCACAAAGCTCTTCACAGTGTGGCACCCCCTTACATCTCCTCACTTATTTCTGTCTATCGGCCTAGCCGACCGCTGCGCAAATGAATTTCGACTGACCTCTGCACTAATCCGTACCTCCCACTCCAGTCTCAAAGACTTCTCCCAGGCTGCGCCAGTCCTCTGGAATGCTCTACCCCAAGAAATTAGGTCCATTTACAATTTGCATAGTTTTAGGTGTGCCCACAAAACAGATTTGTTCAGAGGGGCCTATCACGTTCCCTAATAAAAGTCATTTTATGTGTAAGGGCGCGTGTGTAGCCCAATTCAATATCTCCATCTATCCCCCACCCCCTGAAGATGGCTGGACCATCATTGTAAATACATCATCATAAATAAGATCCTGTACTTTGTATCTCCCCCACCTCATGGTAAATTGTAAGCTCGCACGAGCGATCAGGGTCATCTTATTGTGCTTTAATTATTGTATTGTTACCGTTGTTACTGTTTGTGTTTGAAACTGTTAAACTGTAAAGCACTGCGGAATATGTTGGGGCTATATAAACAAAGATTGTTATTATTATTATTACACCTGACAAACTGAATCAATTTGTGGGGATTCTGAATCGGAATGACCTAGGTCTGTGTTTTACATATGAATGGGGCCCAGATACACTGCCATTCCTAGATGTGAGCATCAAAAAGACAGCGGAATGATATCTGTCAACATCGATCTACAGTATAGGAAACCTACTGCACCTACTGCCAGTATTTCCCTCCTGAGATGGGAAAGCAATCATCCCAAGCCTCTTAGGAAAGTTATTCCTCAAGGTCAGTACCTGTGGGTACGATACAACTGAACCGATGAATAGGTTTTTGAGGAACGGGCAAGGGAACTAACATTGAGGTTTATCCTAAGAGGCTATCCTGATCAAATTCTAAAGGAGACCTATAAAGAAGAAACATCTAGAAATAGAGTTGAACTACTGTTATTTACCCCCAAAACTGAGACTGGAAACCTTATCAGTTATATTTCAACATATATCAAATGGGATACATGAGAGCAGGTACATATTGGCTAAACATTGGCCTGTCCTGATGATGGACGATGACATCAGGGGCATTTGGACTCATTTCCCTAGGTCAACTATAGAAAAGATAGATCTCTCATGGACAGGCTGGTTCAAAGCCATTTTTCCATTCCACACTCTAAGGCAGGGGTAGGGAATATTTTTTGCCAAAGCCCATCTGAATATTTATACCATTCTTCAGGGTCTATACAAATGGCACACTAGCTTCGCCCACAAGGTAAAACCTGATGCTTACACTGGTGTCAGAAAGTAATCTTTCCTTGCACACGCCTCAGCGTTTATTTGTGAACACTGCGTGTGTTTGCTCACAGAGCAAGAAAAAATTAATGGGCTATGCGGCCGTCAAAATACAACTGCTGGCCCAAGCACTGCGGTCACCGAGAATCTACCCAGGGACCAGAAAAAAGATCATAGAGGGCAGTAAATCGCCAGCGGGCTTTAAGTTTCCCACCCCTGCTCTAGGATTTGGTTATGTTCTAATCTCAAAGGCTGTTATAGGAGTGGCAAATGTATTGCTTGTCCATACGTAATAATGGGAAAGACCTTCTGCAGCAATGTCATGCATGAGGACTTTGAAATAAAAGATCGTATTAATTGTTGCCCAAGGGTCACTGCATACAAGGCCACATGTATCTGTGGCCTTGAAAACATACCGTAGGCACAACTAAAAGAGAATTTAGACGCCATATCAGCGAACACTTGGGTGATATTGAGCATGAAAAAGACATCCGCTGGCTACATATGTAAATATCTATCATGGGGGCAGAAAGTTTATAAAATTTATAGGGATAGGCAAAATAGCTAAACCTGTAAGAGGAGGGGACTGGGACTAAATTATTCTGAGGAAGGAGACCAGATGGATATTTTGCCTGTATACAGTCTCCCCCTCTGGACTTAATGAACAGTTGTATTTTGGTTGTTTTTTCTAAAAATTCACTATGCGTTATGTCACAATTGAATTTACTGTATTGGGTCATATAGAACCTGATCAATTCCCTAATTTCTTTCTAGCTCTTGGATTGGCACATTTATTGGGTTCCCACTCCAGTTATTTCATCCTCTCTATAACGATCAATAGTACCTTTAAATAAGGTATATGATTAATTAGCATTTGAGAGTTGAGCTATCCATATGGTGATATACTGTATGTATCTTAGATGATAATACCTACATCAGGAATCCCATCCAAGAGGTTCTATATCAGTTACTAACGTAATTATTCCACTTCAAAATATTATCTCCATTTCATTAGTTTAAATGTTTGACATGTACCTTTAAACTTGCTTGTTATAAAATTGAGAAATAATCACGGCATGCTTAACTAGTACAGTACAGCAGGTGATGTTTTATGGAGGTACGCCTGTACACTGGCCCGTTATCAATCATAAGAAGTGCAGTATTTTAAGAGGCATTCCGGCAATATGGGCCAGACTCCGTGCTGCGGTCATGTGACTGATGAAATGGCTCACAGGGAAGGTCCTGGAAGGTATGCCTCTATATTATGTGTGCTGTTCTCTGTAGTTGCCAGCTCATGCGGTCGCAGGCAAAATTATACCACAAATCGTGTAACCCTGAGATGATGAGCCAGAGGGCATTATTCTGAACATGGTATGGGTTCCACGATTCTGGTGTGTGTGCCAGCTTGGTTTTCTGGGGCAGAATCACAAACAGGTGAGAACAGGTCACATGGGTTCCTGACCCGGTAGGCAAGTATTTAAATGAACTAAGTTAGCTTGTCCCCTGCCACACTATTCTGACATATGTCCTCCCTGAAGACCTATCGCAGGAGAAATGCATCAGCAGCCACTCGGGCTATCTAGAGCAAGTACAACTCAGGACAAACTGAGAACTGCCATTGTAAAGGAGGGAGCCATGGGGTACATAGGGCCGCCACTATATTTCCTATATAGTTCTAAGCTCGTGACTCTGCTCATTCCAGATCTGATGTTGATTTGTCTCATAGTTTATCAAATAAAATACTTTCTATCTACCCTATAGAGAACATATATTGAGTGAGAGATTTCTATAGTTTATATGTCAGCCGATATCATAAGACACTGTGATTACAATTTCTCCCTGTCTGATATGTGCCTTTTTAACCGCTGTCATTTCTAAGCATACAGTATATGTAGAGTTTCTATTAGGTCTGCCTTTTTCATGGACAGATTTTATACCACTGAGCCTGTCTGGTCATTTATTTATACATGGGAAAACAAAGGTGCTTTCATTTTAACCCCTTAACGACCGCCGATACGCCTTTTAACGGCGGCCCCTAAGGTACTTAAACCACAGCGCCGTTAATTAACGGCGCTGTGGAAAAAGTAAATAGCGCCCCCCAGAGTCGAATTATCTCCGGGGTCCCAGCTGCCGGGGGTAGCCGAGACCCCAGAGAACATGATTCGGGTTTTTTTTACTGACCCCGCTTTTGCGATCGCTGGTAATTAACCGTTTACCAGCGATCGCAAAAAAAAAACAAAACGCGATTTCCCTTTTAATTTCTCTTTCCTCCGATGTGATCGCACATCAGAGGACAGAGAAATGGGGTCCCCAATAGCACCCGATACTTACCTGTCTCCCCCGGTGCTCCTCGTGGCTCCCGATGGGCGTCGCCATCTTTTCCCGGCAAAAAAATGGCGGGCGCATGCACAGTGCACCCGCCGGCCGGCACCGGGAGGATCTTTGGGGTCTCGGCTGCCGGGGGTAGCCGAGACCCCGAAGAACATGATCGGGGTTGGTTTTACCGACCCCTGTTTTGCGATCGCCGGTAATTAACTGTTTACCGGCGACCGCAAAAAAAAAAAAAAAGCAAAGTGTAATTCTATGTCCTCTGATGTGATCGACTGATCGCACATCAGAGGATGGAGAAATAGGGAGATTCGGGGACCTTATCATACTCACCGGAGTCCCTGGGTCCTCCTGCTGCTCCTCCTGGCCGCCGGCGTCTTCAGGTGAAAAGAAAATGGCGGGCGCATGCGCAGTGCACCCGCCATCTATTACCATCTGCCGGCCGGCAGGAGAAGAGCAGTTGGGGCTAAAATTAGGGTTAGGGTTAGGGCTAGGGCTAGGGTTAGGTTTAGGGCTAGGGTTAGTGTTATGACCTGGTGGTCAGGACAATAATGGACCTGGTGGTTAAGAGCACACGGAATGACCTGATAGTTACTGATAATAAGGACGAGCTCTGGGACGTGGGAACTCTGCTGACAGCAATCCCTAAACCTATCAAACACACTAGAAATAGCCGTGGATTGCGCCTAACGCTCCCTATGCAACTCGGCACAGCCTAAGAAACTAGCTAGCCCTGAAGATAGAAAAATAAAGCCTACCTTTCCTCAGACAAATTCCCCCACATATAATGACTGTGAGTAAAGATGAAAATACAAACACAGAGATGAAATAGATTTAGCAAAGTGAGGCCCGACTTACTGAACAGACCGAGGATAGGAAAGGTTACTTTGCGGTCAGCACAAAAACCTACAAAAAGACCACGCAGAGGGCGCAAAAAGACCCTCCGCACCGACTCACGGTGCGGAGGTGCTCCCTCTGCGTCCCAGAGCTTCCAGCAAGCAAGACAACAAATTAAATAGCAAGCTGGACAGAAAAATAGAAAACCAAAGAAATACAAGCTGGAACTTAGCTTCTGATGGTAAGACAGGTCACAAGAACGATCCAGGAGTGAACTAGACCAATACTGGAACATTGACAGGTGGCATAGAGCAAAGATCTAAGTGGAGTTAAAAAGAGCAGTGGCTAACGAATTAACCTAGTCACCTGTGAAACTCAGAAACACCCACCAGAGGAAGTCCATGGACAGAACCAGCTGAAGTACCATTCATGACCACAGGAGGGAGCCCGACAACAGAATTCACAACAGGTTAGGGTTAGGGCTAGGGTTAGGGCTAGGGTTAGGGTTAGGGTTAGGGTTGGTGCTAAATTTAGGGTTAGGGTTGGGGCTAAATTTAGGGTTAGGGTTCTTTCACACTTACGTCGGTACGGGGCCGTCGCAATGCATCAGCCCGACATACCGACGCACGTTGTGAAAATTGTGCACATCGTGGGCAGCGGATGTAGTTTTTCAACGCATCTGCTGCCCAATCTATGTCCTGGGGAGGAGGGGGCGGAGTTACGGCCACGCATGCGCGGTCAGAAATGGCGGACGCGACGTACAAAAAAGTTACATTGAACTTTTTTGTGCCGACGGTCCGCCAAAACACAACTGATCCAGTGCACGACGAACGCAACGTGTGGCCATCCGTTGCGATCCGTCGGCAATACAAGTCTATGGGCAAAAAACGCATCCTGCGGGCACATTTGCAGGATCCGTTTTTTGTCCAAAACGACAGATAGCGACGGATGCCAAACGCAAGTGTGACAGTAGCCTTAGGGCTAGGGTTAGGGTTGGGGCTAAAGTTAGGGCTAGGGTTAGGGCTAAATTTAGGGTTAGAGTTGGGATTAGGGTTAAGGTTTGGATCAGGGTTGGTATTAGGGTTAGGGTTGGCATTAGGGTTACGCTTGGGATTAGGGTTAGGTTTGGGATTAGGGTTAAGGTTAGGGTTGTGATTAGGGGTGTATTGGGATTAGGGTTATGTATGAGGTTAGGGTTGAGATTAGGATTAGGGGTGTGTTGGATTTAGGGTTTTGATTAGGGTTATGGTTAGGGTTGACATTAGGGTTGTTTTGGGGTAAGGGTTGTGATTATCGTTAGGGTTAGTGATTAGGATTATGGATCGGGTTGGGATTAGGGTTAGGGGTGTGTTGGGGTTAGGGTTAGGGGTGTGTTGAGGTTAGGGTTGGAGCTAGAATTGGGGGGCTTCCACTGTTTAGGTACATCAGGGGGTCTCCAAACACAACAGCCAATTTTGTGCTCAAAAAGTCAAATAGTGCTCCCTCCATTCTGAGCTCTGCCGTGCGCCCAAACAGTGGGTTACCCCCACATATGGGGCATCAGTGTATTCGGGATAAATTGGACAACAGCTATTGTGGTCCAATTTCTCCTGTTACCCTTGTGAAAATAAAAACTTGGGGGCTACAATATCTTTTTTGTGGAAAAAAAAATATTTTTTATTTTCACGACTCTGCATTCTAAACTTCTGTGAAGCACTTGGGCATTCAAAGTTCTCACCACACATCTAGATAAGTTCCTTGGGGGGTCTAGTTTCCAAAATGGGGTCATTTGTGGAGGGTTTCTACTGTTTAGGTACATCAGGGGCTCTGCAAACGCAACATAATGCTCGCAGACCATTCTATCAAAGTCTGCATTCCAAAACGGCGCTCCTTCCTTCCGAGCTCTGCCGTGCGCCCAAACAGTGGTTTACCCCCACATATGGGGTACCAGCATACTCAGGACAAATTGGACAACAACTTTTGGGGTCCGATTTCTCTTTATACCCTTGTGAAAATAAAAACTTGGGGGCTAAAAATTCTTTTTTGTGGAAAAAAAATATTTTTTATTTTCACGACTATGCATTATAAACTTCTGTGAAGCACTTGGGCATTCAAAGTTCTCACCACTAATCTAGATAAGTTCCATGGGGGGTCTAGTTTCCAAAATGGGGTCACTTGTGGGGGGTTTCTACTGTTTAGGCACATCAGGGACTCTCCAAACGCGACATGGCGTCTGATCTCAATTCCAGCCAATTCTACATTGAAAAAGTAAAACGGCACTCCTTCTCTTCCAAGCTCTGCAGTGCGCCCAAACAGTGGTTTACCCCCACATATGGGGTACTGACATACTCAGGAGAAATTGCACAACAACTTTTGTGGTCTAATTTCTCCTGTTACCTTTGTGAAAATAAAAATTTGGGGGCAAAAATATCATTTTTGTAGAAAAAATGTGATTTTTTATTTTCACGGCTCAACGTTATAAACTTCTGTGAAGCACATGGGGGTTTAAAGTGCTCACCACACATCTAGATAAGTTCCTTAAGGGGTTTAGTTTCCAAAATGGTGTCACTTATGGGGGGTTTCCACTGTTTAGGCACATCAGGGGCTCTCCAAAAGCGACATGTTGTCCAATCTCAATTCCAGCCAATTCTACATTGAAAAAATAAAGCGGCACTCCTTCTCTTCCAAGTTCTGCTGTGCGCCCAAACAGTGGTTTACCCTCACATTTGGGGTATTGGCGTATTCAGGAGAAATTGCATAACAAAATTTATGGTTACATTTCTGTTTTTACACATGTGAAAATAAGAAAAAATGGTTCTGAATTAAAATGTTTGCAAAAAAAGTTAAATGTTCATTTTTTCCTTCCACATTGTTTCAGTTCCTGTGGAGCACATAAAGGGTTAATAAACTTCTTGAATGTGGTTTTGAGAACCTTGAGGGGTGTAGTTTTTAGAATGGTGTCACACTTCATTATTTTCTATCATATAGACCCCTCAAAATGACTTCAAATGTGATGTGGTCCCTAAAAAAAATGGTGTTGTAAAAATGAGAAATTGCTGGTCAACTTTTAACCCTTATAACTCCCTAACAAAAATTTTTTTTGTTATATACATAATTTTAAATCACTTCCTTTTAGTTCAGTTTTCAACATATTTGGTATCACTGCGAAGTTAAAGTCTAGTCTATCGAAATATAAAATGATTTACACATACTTTTAATATACATTTAATATTCAATTCCTTATAATATATATATTATATTATAATATATATATATTATAATATAATATATATTTTTTTATTAACATTATTAACAAATTCAGTGAGTTTTAAAATAGTATATTTTGCCACTATTTGGGTATGCTTATATAATAAATTTCCAGTTTCTTATTTTATTTAATATACTATATGAATATCAGAACCCCTAATAATATTTTATTTGTTATTGTGGGGTTTAATTTTACAATTTTTGCTTTGCAGAATTTTCTTTTTTATTTGCTTCAAGTCATTTAATTTGGAAATCTTAATTTCCTATTGTAGACTGTCTGCAAAACATACATTCATTCATTGGTACTTCATTTGAAATTTGTTATATGCAGGTATATTTATTTTGTAACTGGCTTTATCATTCATCCTTTAGTTCATTTATCAGTTAATTCTTTTTTTTTCCCAAATGTAATTAGGAAGTTAAAAAGTCAACTGAAGAGTCAAAAAGGAAGCAGTTCAATCTTTTCAAATGGCATCATAATCTCACTTTATCCCATCTACGAAGAAAATGGGATGAAAAAAGTTTAGAGGCCTGTTCTCAGCTCATTATCAGAAAATGAAGTTTGAGAACATGAATACTTGCAGCCTCTCACTTGCATAATTAATCTTTTTTGCTTAAATAAGATGAGGTGTGTAACGAGCATTCTCTCAGATTCATGCACCTTAGTATTCAGGCGGAAAATGCAATTAATTGACTTTTCAAAGACTAAACTGTTCCTTAAATAATAATAATAATTTTTATTTATATAGCGCCAACATATTCCGCAGCACTTTACAATTAAGCGGGGACATGTACAGACAATAAATTCAGAACAAGTTAAGACAATTTAAACAGTGACATTAGGGGTTAGGTCCCTGCTCGCAAGCTTACAATCTACAAGGAAATGGGGGGACACAATAGGTGAAAAGTGCTTGTTATTTCAGGTCTGTCAATTATAATAAATAGGGATTTTCATATAAAGCTGCATGATCCGGTCATCAGCCCGTGTGTTTAAGTGCAATAGTCAAGTATCAAGTGCAGTTATCGTGTGCATGGAGGGTGTGGAGACAGATGAATAGTAGGGTGCAGAATCACATGCAGATAATATTTGGAAGGAGGGAACAGGACAAAGTTAGTTTACTGAGTAGATAATGTGGTAGGCTTGTTTGAAGAGATGGGTTTTTAAAGCACGCTTGAAAAGGTCCGGGCTAGGTATCAGTCTGATCGTCTGGGGAAGTGCAGGTTAAAGCAGGAGGTTGAAAAGGAACAGCATAACATAATGAAAAGGAAAAGAATGAAAGGTCATTTATTTGATTATATATGAAGGTTCATAAAATACAAAAAAGTTTAGTCTAATAGTAAAATTAATAAAAAATGAAGTAAATTCAGATACAACTACTTCTTATATTGGGTTTTCTGGGGATGTGTTTACAAATGAGCGTGGTGATACTTTCCCATTCATGCCTGCAATTCATAGCTGCCAGCAAGTAAAGAATAATATTTCTACTTAGATGAAAGAAAAAACCACATGTAGGAATCAAAGTTGGAGAGGAAAGAGGGAGAATAACAAAGACAACAGTGAAGAAGAAATAAATATACAAGGTGATGAGAACTAGTTTGTGAACCAAACTATTTTAAATTTATCACTTGCATATCTGCTCTTTTAATAAGGGTCTAAGTTTCTCCTTTATGATTGGGGGTAAAAATGTACCATGTATATCTTATAAGTTGACCCGAGTATAAGCTGAGGCACCTAAATTTGCCACGAAAAACTGGGAAAACTTATTGACTAGAGCACAAGCCGATTATGCATTGTCCCCTCATCCCTATCCTGGTATGCATGGCTCCCCATCCCTGTCGTTGTATGCATGGCTCCCCATCCCTTTATGCATGGCTTCTTATCCCCTGTCCTTGTGTCCATGGCTCTCCATCCCTGTCCCTGTATGCATAGCTCCTTACCCCCATACTTGTATGCATGGCTCCCCATCCCAGTCCTTGCATGCATGCTTTCTATATAAAAAAATACATCCTACTTACCTTCCTTGCGCTCCCTCGCTGCATCTCGTTCCGGTGCGAGCAGCTCTTCCAGCTGAGCGATCACATGTCCCTGCTAATTAAGGTAATGAATATTAACTCCATGCCAATGGAAGAGGAGAGGGGTGAATATTCATTACCTTTATGAGTGGGGACTAGGGTTGAGCGACTTTTCTTTTCATAGGATCGGGTCGGGTTTCACAAAACCTGACTTTTTCAAAAGTCGGGTCGAGTGAAATCGGCCGATCCTATAGAAAAGTCGGGGTTGGGGTCGGCCGAAACACGAAACCCAATGCAGTGCATTGGGTTTTTAATGGTTCCCAGGTTCTGAAGGAGAGGAAACTCTCCTTCAGGTACTGGGATCCATATTTAAGTGTAAAATAAAGAATCAAAATAAAAAATATTGATATACTTACCTGTTGTGAATTCTGTGGTCAAGCTCCCTCCTGTGGTCGTGAGTGGTACTTCGGCTGGTTCTGTCTATGAGCTTCCTTTGGTGGATGTGAGTGGGGCTGCGGCTTCTGAGTTTCCTTCCTCAGGTGACGAGGTTAAGTCGTTAGGTGCTGCTCTATTTAACTCCACCTAGTTCTTTGTTCCTTGCCTCCAGTCAATGTTCCAGTATTGGTCTTGCTCTCTCCTGGATCGTTCTTGTGGCCTGTCTTCACTGCATAAGCTAAGTTCTGCTGGTGTTACTTTTGTTTGCTATTTTTTCTGTCCAGCTTGCTATATTGGTTTTTCTTGCTTGCTGGAAGCTCTGGGATGCAGAGGGAGCACCTCCGTACCGTTAGTCAGTGCGGAGGGTCTTTTTGCACCCTCAGCGTGGTTGTTTGTAGGTTTTGTGCTGACCGCAAAGCTATCTTTCCTATCCTCGGTCTATTCAGTAAGTCGGGCCTCACTTTGCTAAAATCTATTTCATCTCTGTGTTTGTATTTTCATCTTTACTCACAGTCATTATATGTGGGGGGCTGCCTTTTCCTTTGGGGAATTTTTCTGAGGCAAGGTAGGCTTATTTTTCTATCTTCAGGGCTAGCCAGTTTCTCAGGCTGTGCCCGAGGCGCCTAGGTCTGGTCAGGAGCGCTCCACGGCTACCTCTAGTGTGGTGTGATAGGATTAGGGATTGCGGTCAGCAGAGTTTCCACGTCTCAGAGCTCGTCCTATGTTATTAGAAGCTATCAGGTCACTTTGTGTGCTCTTAACCACCAGGTCCATTGTGGTTCTGAATCACCAGTTCATAACACTTACCCTCGGACGCACCCTGGTACTAACCGGCAGCCTTCCTTCCTAAGAATGAGCCCTGAAGGACCTTCGATGACGTCGCGGCTTGTGATTGGTCGCGTGAGCGGTCACATGGGCGTCACGCGACCAATCACAAGCCGCGACGTCATCTAAGGTCCTTCAGGCGCTGATTCTTAGGAAGGAAGGCTGCGGGTTAGAACCAGGGCATGTCTGAGGGTGAGTATATACCTATTAGGAATATACTCAACCTCGGACGCGCCCTCGGACGCTTCCTTCCTAAGAATTAGCGCCTGAAGGACCTTAGATGACGTCGCGGCTTGTGATTGGTCACGTGACCGCCCATGTGGCCGCTCACGTGACCAATCACAAGCCGCGACGTCATCGAAGGCCCTTCAGGCGCTCATTCTTAGGAAGGAAGGCTGCCGGTGAGAACCAGGGCGCGTCCAAGGGTGAGTATATCAATATTTTTTTATTTTTATTCTTTATTTTACACTTAAATATGAATTCCGATACCGATTCCCAATATCTTAAACGTATCAGAACTCGGTATCAGAATTCCGATTCCAGATCAGAAGATCGCCGACCTCATGGCCGACCCCACACAGGGGTCGGGTTTCATGAAACCCGACTTTGCCAAAAGTCGGCTACTTCTGTATCTGGCTGACCCGTTTCGCTCAAACCCAGTGGGGACACGTGATTGCTTGGCTGGAAGAGCTGCTGGCGCCAAAATGAGATGCAGCTAGGGCACGCAGGGAAGGTAAGTAGAATGTGTACTGGAAGCAGGCAGCTGCGCATGTAACAGTGTGCTATGAGAGAAATGAATATTCACTGCCAGTGCAGTGAATATTCATTTCTCTTTAGCAGTGGGCATAGGCTTTAGCCGCAGCCGCCGGCTCCTGCCTCTGTGACCTGCTGCTCCACCACTCCCCCGCCGTCTTTCTCACTCGTGTATAAGCCGAGGGGGGCCATTTTCAGCACAAAAACCGTGCTGAAAACTCATCTTATACATGAGCCTTTACGGTAATTAAGGAAGTACACAAGAGCCTTAAAATAGTTCATATTAAAATATGGACAGAAACCAACTCTGCCCCCTCTGATTCCTGCTGGTGCCCCCATGTGACCATGCGGTAAACTGGTTTCCAGCTCTCCTCTAGAATAAATAGCTAATAGTAATATCGACAGTGAATTGATTCATATTATACTGGTAGATTAATCATTTTGGATAATGATGGCCCCAAGGATCATTTTGGGTGAGTATGTAGATCTTAAATTACAATCTTTTGTTAGTTCTGCCTTCACTATGTTTCGAAAAAGGTGATATCTTGAAGAGGTTAGTCGAATTAAAAGTACTTGAACACTGCTTTCTTGTGGGGATTGACATTGAATCGTTCTATATCTCAATCTCTCATAAAATATCTGCAAGCAGCCCAGTATTACAATTTAAAAAAAAATTGTGGCACAGAATGCGCAGATGAAAATGAGTTCATCCTTGAAATGCTTGAATTTTAAAGCATATTTTTTCTCATATAATTGGAAATACTGTCTTCAGGTGCCCCCTCCTATGCTTACTTGCACTTATAAAGACGGGAGGAACATGTTGTGTACCACAAAATTTAGTATAACAGTCTTGTTGGTGCCTGGCTGCGGTACATACAGTGGACAGAATAAGTATTTGATGCACTGATGATTTTGAGAGTTTTTCCACCTACAAAAAATGGAGAGGTCTGTAATTTTTTATAAAATGTACACTTCAACTGTGGGAGACAGAATAAAAAAACAAATCCAGACAATCTCATTGTATAATGTTTGCATAATTAACTTTCATTTTACTGCATGAACTAAATATTTGATACAAATAGAAAAACAGAACTTAATATTTAGTACAGAAACATACAGGAACCTTTGTTTGCAATTACAAATGTAAGATATTTCCTGTGTTTTTTTTACCAAGTTGGACTGTCATTGGACAGTATTGAGTTTCAAAGATTTTCTAATTGGTCCAGAAATGGAGACTGGCTAGGCCGATCCAGGACCTTGAAATGCTTCTAATGAAGCCACTCCTTCATTGCCCTGACTGTGTGTTTCTGGTCAGTGTCATGCTGGAAGACCCAGCCACGACCCATCTTCAATGCTCTTACTGAGGTAAGGAGGTTATTGGCCACGATGCATGACCCCTTCCATTCTCCCTTCAATATGTTGCAGTCATCTTCACCCCTTTGCAGAAAGCACCTCTAAAGTATGATGTTTCCTCCACCATGCTTCATGGTTGGGATGGCATTTTTGGGGTTGTACTCATCCTTCTTCCTCCAAACACGGCAAGTGAAGTTGATACCAAAAAGTTCTATTTTGATCTCATCTGATCATATCACCTTCTTCGATGCCTTCTCTGGAACATCCAGATAGCCATTGGCAAACTTCAAACGGGTCTGGACTGTCATGATTCCAATGGCAGGGAATCACAAAAGGACAAGCACCAACGAGCTCTAGGGTGATGGAACCTGAGCTGACCGCGACCCTAAACCTGAACACACAAATAACAATAGCCGGGGAACGTGCCTACGTTGATCCTAGACGTCTCGCACCAGCCGAAGATCTAACTTCCCCTATTAGAAGAAACACAGACCTCTCTTGCCTCCAGAGAAATACCCCACAGAAATAGCAGCCCCCCACATATAATGACGGTGAAATGAGAGGAAGGCACATACACAGTATGAAAACAGATTCAGCAAAATGAGGCCCGCTAAAACTAGATAGCAGAGGATACAAAAGTAAACTGCGCGGTCAGCAAAAAACCCTTCAAAAACCCATCCTGTAATTACTTGAACTCATGTTCCAACTCATGGAACATGAGGAGCAATTACAGCCCACTAAAGCAACCAGCAGCAAAGAGACAATTATATGCAAGCTGGACAAGACAAAAATAAAGCAAAACGTGGAACAAGAAAATCAAAACTTAGCTTGTCCTGAAGATTACTGAAGCCAGAAGCTGAGGTAACAAAACACTCTGATAACCTTGATAGCCGGCGGGGAAATGACAAGAAAGCCCGGTTAAATAGGAAACTCCCAAATCCTAATAGAACAGGTGGACACCAGAGACAGCAGAACACAAATCACCCAGTACCATCAGTAACCACCAGAGGGAGCCCAAAAACAGAACTCACAACAGTACCCCCCCTTGAGGAGGGGTCACCGAACCCTCACGAGAACCACCAGGGCGACCAGGATGAGCCCTATGAAAAGCGCGGACCAAATCATCAGCATGAACATCAGAGGCAACCACCCAAGAATTATCCTCCTGACCATAACCCTTCCACTTGACCAAATATTGGAGTTTCCGTCTGGAAACACGAGAATCCAAGATCTTCTCCACAACATACTCCAATTCTCCCTCCACCAGCACCGGAGCAGGAGGCTCAAGCGAAGGAACAACAGGTACCTCATACCTCCGCAACAACGACCGATGGAACACATTATGAATAGCAAACGATGCCGGGAGATCCAAACGAAACGACACAGGGTTAAGAATTTCCAAGATCCTATAAGGACCGATGAACCGAGGCTTGAACTTAGGAGAAGAGACCTTCATAGGAACAAAACGAGAAGACAACCACACCAAGTCCCCAACACGAAGTCGAGGACCCACGCGGCGACGGCGATTAGCAAACTGCTGAGCCTTCTCCTGGGACAACTTCAAATTGTCCACCACATGACTCCAAATCCGATGCAACCCATCCACCACCATGTCCACTCCAGGATAATCAGAAGGCTCCACCTGACCAGAGGAAAAACGAGGATGAAACCCAGAATTACAAAAGAAAGGAGAAACCAAGGTAGCAGAACTAGCCCGATTATTAAGGGCAAACTCGGCCAGCGGCAAAAAGGTAACCCAGTCATCCTGATCAGCAGAAACAAAACACCTCAAATAAGTTTCCAAGGTCTGATTAGTTCGCTCCGTCTGGCCATTCGTCTGAGGATGGAATGCAGACGAAAAGGACAAATCAATGCCCATCTTAGCACAGAACGTCCGCCAAAATCTAGACACAAACTGGGATTCCCTGTCAGAAACGATGTTCTCCGGAATCCCATGCAAACGAACCACGTTCTGGAAAAACAGAGGGACCAACTCAGAGGAGGAAGGCAACTTAGGCAAGGGTACAAGATGAACCATTTTAGAAAAGCGGTCACACACAACCCAGATGACAGACATTTTTTGAGAGACAGGGAGATCCGAAATAAAGTCCATGGAAATGTGCGTCCAAGGCCTCTTCGGGATAGGCAAAGGTGACAACAATCCACTGGCTCGAGAACAGCAAGGCTTAGCCCGAGCACAAACCTCACAAGACTGCACAAAAGAACGCACATCCCTCGACAAGGAAGGCCACCAAAAAGACCTGGCCACCAAGTCTCTAGTACCAAATATTCCAGGATGACCTGCCAACGCAGAAGAATGGACCTCGGAGATGACTCTACTGGTCCAACTATCCGGAACAAACAGTCTCTCAGGCGGACAACGATCAGGTTTACCCGCCTGAAACTCCTGCAAAGCACGTCGCAAGTCTGGGAAGACGGCCGACAAAATCACCCCATCCCTAAGGATACCAGTGGGCTCAGAATTTCCAGGGGAGTCAGGCACAAAACTCCTAGAAACAGCATCCGCCTTCACATTCTTTGAACCTGGCAGGTATGAAACCACAAAATTGAAACGAGAGAAAAACAGTGACCAACGAGCCTGTCTAGGATTCAGACGCCTGGCAGACTCAAGGTAAATCAGATTTTTGTGATCAGTCAAGACCACCACACGATGTCTAGCACCCTCCAGCCAATGACGCCACTCCTCAAATGCCCACTTCATGGCCAAAAGTTCCCGATTACCCACATCATAATTCCGCTCAGCGGGCGAAAATTTTCTAGAAAAGAACGCACATGGCTTCATCACCGAGCAATCGGAGCTTCTCTGTGACAAAACCGCCCCCGCTCCAATCTCGGAAGCATCAACCTCAACTTGGAAAGGAAGCGAAACATCAGGCTGACGCAACACAGGAGCAGAAGAAAACCGGCGTTTAAGTTCCCGAAAGGCCTCCACAGCCGCAGGAGACCAATCAGCAACATCAGCACCCTTCTTAGTCAAATCCGTCAAAGGCTTAACAACACTAGAAAAATTATTTATAAAACGACGATAGAAATTAGCAATGCCTAAGAACTTCTGCAGACTCTTAAGAGATGCAGGCTGCGTCCAGTCACAAATAGCCCGAACCTTGACGGGATCCATCTCAATAGTAGAAGGGGAAAAAAATATACCCCAAGAAAGAAATCTTCTGGACTCCAAAGAGACACTTTGAGCCCTTTACAAACAAGGAATTAGCCCGCAGGACCTGAAACACCTTCCTGACCTGCTGAACATGAGACTCCCAGTCATCAGAAAAAACCAAAATATCATCCAAATACACAATCATAAATTTATCCAGATATTCACGGAAAATATCGTGCATAAAGGACTGGAAGACTGAAGGAGCATTAGAAAGTCCGAAAGGCATTACCAAATACTCAAAATGGCCCTCAGGCGTATTAAATGCGGTTTTCCACTCATCACCTTGCTTTATTCGTATAAGATTATACGCACCCCGAAGATCAATCTTAGTGAACCATTTAGCCCTCTTAATGCGAGCAAACAAATCAGTCAACAAAGGCAAAGGATACTGATATTTTACGGTAATCTTATTCAAAAGACGATAATCTATACAAGGCCTCAAGGACCCATCTTTTTTGGCCACGAAAAAAAAACCTGCTCCCAAAGGGGACGAAGATGGACGGATATGTCCCTTTTCCAAGGACTCCTTAACATAATCCCACATAGCAGTATGCTCTGGCACTGACAGATTGAACAAACGACCTTTAGGAAATTTACTACCAGGAATTAAATCTATAGCACAATCGCAATCCCTGTGAGGAGGAAGCGAACTGAGCTTAGGCTCCTCAAAAACATCCCGATAATCAGACAAAAATACAGGAACCTCAGAAGGAGTAGATGAAGCGATAGAAATCGGAGGTGCATCATCATGAACCCCCTGACATCCCCAGCTTAACACAGACATTGTTTTCCAGTCAAGGACTGGATTATGAGTTTGTAACCATGGCAGACCAAGTACTAGATGTAAATTATACAATACCAGGAAGCGAATCACCTCCTGATGAACGGGAGTCATACGCATGGTCACTTGTGTCCAGTACTGAGGTTTATTCATAGCTAAAGGTGTAGAGTCAATTCCCTGGAAAGGAATAGGGACTTCCAGAGGCTCAAGACTAAACCCACATCGCTTGGCAAATGACCAATCCATAAGACTCAGGGCAGCGCCTGAATCTACATAGGCATCGACGGAAATGGATGATAATGAGCAAATCAGAGTCACAGACAGAATGAACTTAGACTCTAACGTACTAATGGCAACAGACTTATCAACCTTTTTTGTGCGTTTAGAGCATGCTGATATAACATGAGCTGAATCACCACAATAAAAGCACAACCCATTTTTCCGCCTATAGTTTTGCCGTTCACTTCTAGACTGAACTCTATCACATTGCATTGTCTCAAGTGCCTGTTCAGAAGACACCGCCAAATGGTGCACAGGTTTGCGCTCCCGTAAACGCCGATCAATCTGAATAGCCATAGTCATAGACTCATTCAGACCCGTAGGCGCAGGGAACCCCACCATAACATCTTTAATGGCCTCAGAAAGGCCATCTCTGAACTTTGCAGCCAGGGCGCACTCATTCCACTGAGTAAGCAATGACCATTTCCGAAATTTTTGACAATATATTTCTGCTGCATCTTGCCCCTGAGAGAGAGCTAATAAAGCTTTTTCAGCCTGAATCTCCTGGTTAGGTTCCTCATAGAGCAAACCCAATGCCAGAAAAAACGCATCCACATTAAGCAACGCAGGATCCCCTGGTGCCAATGCAAATGCCCAATTTTGAGGGTCACCCCGCAGGAAAGATATAATAATCTTAACCTGCTGAGCAGGGTCTCCAGAAGAGCGAGATTTCAAAGAAAGGAACAGCTTGCAATTAGTAACATAGTAACATAGTAACATAGTTAGTAAGGCCGAAAAAAGACATTTGTCCATCCAGTTCAGCCTATATTCCATCATAATAAATACCCAGATCTACGTCCTTCTACTGAACCTAATAATTGTATGATACAATATTGTTCTGCTCCAGGAAGACATCCAGGCCTCTCTTGAACCCCTCGACTGAGTTCGCCATCACCACCTCCTCAGGCAAGCAATTCCAGATTCTCACTGCCCTAACAGTAAAGAATCCTCTTCTATGTTGGTGGAAAAACCTTCTCTCCTCCAGACGCAAAGAATGCCCCCTTGTGCCCGTCACCTTCCTTGGTATAAACAGATCCTCAGCGAGATATTTGTATTGTCCCCTTATATACTTATACATGGTTATTAGATCGCCCCTCAGTCGTCTTTTTTCTAGACTAAATAATCCTAATTTCGCTAATCTATCTGGGTATTGTAGTTCTCCCATCCCCTTTATTAATTTTGTTGCCCTCCTTTGTACTCTCTCTAGTTCCATTATATCCTTCCTGAGCACCGGTGCCCAAAACTGGACACAGTACTCCATGTGCGGTCTAACTAGGGATTTGTACAGAGGCAGTATAATGCTCTCATCATGTGTATCCAGACCTCTTTTAATGCACCCCATGATCCTGTTTGCCTTGGCAGCTGCTGCCTGGCACTGGCTGCTCCAGGTAAGTTTATCATTAACTAGGATCCCCAAGTCCTTCTCCCTGTCAGATTTACCCAGTGGTTTCCCGTTCAGTGTGTAATGGTGATATTGATTCCCTCTTCCCATGTGTATAACCTTACATTTATCATTGTTAAACCTCATCTGCCACCTTTCAGCCCAAGTTTCCAACTTATCCAGATCCATCTGTAGCAGAATACTATCTTCTCTTGTATTAACTGCTTTACATAGTTTTGTATCATCTGCAAATATCGATATTTTACTGTGTAAACCTTCTACCAGATCATTAATGAATATGTTGAAGAGAACAGGTCCCAATACTGACCCCTGCGGTACCCCACTGGTCACAGCGACCCAGTTAGAGACTATACCATTTATAACCACCCTCTGCTTTCTATCACTAAGCCAGTTACTAACCCATTTACACACATTTTCCCCCAGACCAAGCATTCTCATTTTGTGTACCAACCTCTTGTGCGGCACGGTATCAAACGCTTTGGAAAAATCGAGATATACCATGTCCAATGACTCACCGTGGTCCAGCCTATAGCTTACCTCTTCATAAAAACTGATTAGATTGGTTTGACAGGAGCGATTTCTCATAAACCCATGCTGATATGGAGTTAAACAGTTATTCTCATTGAGATAATCCAGAATAACATCCCTCAGAAACCCTTCAAATATTTTACCAACAATAGAGGTTAGACTTACTGGCCTATAATTTCCAGGTTCACTTTTAGAGCCCTTTTTGAATATTGGCACCACATTTGCTATGCGCCAGTCCTGCGGAACAGACCCTGTCGCTATAGAGTCACTAAAAATAAGAAATAATGGTTTATCTATTACATTACTTAGTTCTCTTAGTACTCGTGGGTGTATGCCATCCGGACCCGGAGATTTATCTATTTTAATCTTATTTAGCCGGTTTCGCACCTCTTCTTGGGTTAGATTGGTGACCCTTAATATAGGGTTTTCATTGTTTCTTGGGATTTCACCTAGCATTTCATTTTCCACCGTGAATACCGTGGAGAAGAAGGTGTTTAATATGTTAGCTTTTTCCTCGTCATCTACAACCATTCTTTCCTCACTATTTTTTAAGGGGCCTACATTTTCAGTTTTTATTCTTTTACTATTGATATAGTTGAAGAACAGTTTGGGATTAGTTTTACTCTCCGTAGCAATGTACTTCTCTGTTTCCTTTTTGGCAGCTTTAATTAGTTTTTTAGATAAAGTATTTTTCTCCCTATAGTTTTTTAGAGCTTCAATGGTGCCATCCTGCTTTAGTAGTGCAAATGCTTTCTTTTTACTGTTAATTGCCTGTCTTACTTCTTTGTTTAGCCACATTGGGTTTTTCCTATTTCTAGTCCTTTTATTCCCACAAGGTATAAACCGCTTACACTGCCTATTTAGGATGTTCTTAAACATTTCCCATTTATTATCTGTATTCTCATTTCTGAGGATATTGTCCCAGTCTACCAGATTAAGGGCATCTCTAAGCTGTTCAAACTTTGCCTTCCTAAAGTTCAATGTTTTTGTGACTCCCTGACAAGTCCCCCTAGTGAAAGACAGGTGAAACTGCACAATATTGTGGTCGCTATTTCCTAAATGCCCAACCACCTGCAGATTTGTTATTCTGTCAGGTCTATTAGATAGTATTAGGTCTAAAAGTGCTGCTCCTCTGGTTGGATTCTGCACCAATTGTGAAAGATAATTTTTCTTGGTTATTAGCAGAAACCTGTTGCCTTTATGGGTTTCACAGGTTTCTGTTTCCCAGTTAATATCCGGGTAGTTAAAGTCCCCCATGACCAGGACCTCATTATGGGTTGCAGCTTCATCTATCTGCTTTAGAAGTAGACTTTCCATGCTTTCTGTTATATTTGGGGGTTTGTAACAGACCCCAATGAGAATTTTGTTACCATTTTTCCCTCCATGAATTTCAACCCATATGGACTCGACATCCTCATTCCCTTCGCTAATATCCTCCCTTAAAGTGGACTTTAGACAAGACTTTACATAGAGACAAACCCCTCCTCCTCTCCGATTTTTACGATCCTTTCTAAACAGACTGTAACCCTGTAAGTTAACTGCCCAGTCATAGCTTTCATCTAACCATGTCTCGGTTATTCCCACTATGTCAAAGTTACCTGTAGATATTTCTGCTTCTAGTTCTTCCATCTTGTTTGTCAGGCTTCTGGCGTTTGCGAGCATGCAGTTTAGAGGATTTTGTTTTGTTCCAATCTCCTCACTGTGAATTGTTTTAGAAATGTTCTTACCTCCCTTCTGAGTATGTTTTCCTGGGTCATCTTTGTTCGAGTCTAATGTTTTTCTTCCCGTCCCCTCTTCTTCTAGTTTAACGCCCTCCTGATGAGTGTAGCGAGTCTTCTGGCGAATGTGTGTTTCCCAGGTTTGTTGAGGTGTAGTCCGTCTCTGGCGAGGAGTCCATCATACCAGTAATTCACACCGTGGTCCAGGAATCCAAACCCTTGTTGTCTGCACCATCGTCTTAGCCAGTTGTTTGCATCAAGGATCCTGTTCCATCTCCTGGTGCCATGCCCGTCTACTGGAAGGATAGAAGAAAAAACTACCTGTGCATCCAGTTCCTTTACTTTCTTCCCCAACTCTCCAAAGTCCTTGCAGATTGTCGGTAGGTCCTTCCTTGCCGTGTCATTGGTGCCAACATGTATGAGAAGAAATGGGTGGACGTCCTTGGAGCTGAAGAGCTTTGGTATCCTATCGGTCACATCCTTGATCATCGCACCTGGAAGGCAGCATACTTCTCTTGCAGTTATGTCCGGTCTGCAGATGGCTGCTTCGGTGCCTCTCAGTAGTGAGTCTCCCACCACCACCACTCTTCGTTGCTTCTTGGCTGTACTTTTTGCTGTCACTTGTTGCTGTGTGCCCTTTTCTTTTTTGCTTGCTGGTATTGCTTCATTCTTAGGTGTGCCATCTTCATCCTCTACAAAGATTTGATATCTGAATTGTTCCTAAAATTCAGAAAACTAGATCTATCTCCAGCAAAGAACTCTGGAATAGGAATTCTAGGTTCAGACAGGAGCATGTACAACAAAATCTTGTATATTTTGAACCTTAGCAGCAAGATTATTCAAGCTGGAAGCTAAACTCTGGACGTCCATGATAAACAGCTAAGGTCAGAGCCATTCAAGGATTAAGAGGAGGAAAAAAAAAAATCAGCCTGGCTGCAATTAAGGCTAGGCAGCAACCTCAGAGGAGAGAAAAAAAAAAAAAACTTCCTCAGACTACTTTTCCTCCTACTTCAGCCCAAACATTTTGGCCGGCTATACTGTCATGATTCCAATGGCAGGGAATCACAAAAGGACAAGCACCAACGAGCTCTAGGGTGATGGAACCTGAGCTGACCGCGACCCTAAACCTGAACACACAAATAACAATAGCCGAGGAACGTGCCTACGTTGATCCTAGACGTCTCGCACCAGCCGAAGATCTAACTTCCCCTATTAGAAGAAACACAGACCTCTCTTGCCTCCAGAGAAATACCCCACAGAAATAGCAGCCCCCCACATATAATGACGGTGAAATGAGAGGAAGGCACATACACAGTATGAAAACAGATTCAGCAAAATGAGGCCCGCTAAAACTAGATAGCAGAGGATACAAAAGTAAACTGCGCAGTCAGCAAAAAACCCTTCAAAAAACCATCCTGTAATTACTTGAACTCATGTTCCAACTCATGGAACATGAGGAGCAATTACAGCCCACTAAAGCAACCAGCAGCAAAGAGACAATTATATGCAAGCTGGACAAGACAAAAATAAAGCAAAACGTGGAACAAGAAAATCAAAACTTAGCTTGTCCTGAAGATTACTATCTAAAACTAGATAGCAGAGGATACAAAAGTACACTGCGCAGTCAGCAAAAAACCCTTCAAAAAACCATCCTGTAATTACTTGAACTCATGTTCCAACTCATGGAACATGAGGAGCAATTACAGCCCACTAAAGCAACCAGCAGCAAAGAGACAATTATATGCAAGCTGGACAAGACAAAAATAAAGCAAAACGTGGAACAAGAAAATCAAAACTTAGCTTGTCCTGAAGATTACTGAAGCCAGAAGCTGAGGTAACAAAACACTCTGATAACCTTGATAGCCGGCGGGGAAATGACAAGAAAGCCCGGTTAAATAGGAAACTCCCAAATCCTAATAGAACAGGTGGACACCAGAGACAGCAGAACACAAATCACCCAGTACCATCAGTAACCACCAGAGGGAGCCCAAAAACAGAACTCACAACAATGGACATGTGCTGGCGTGAGCAGGGGGACCTTGCGTGCCCCGAAGGATTTTAATCTATGACAGCATAGTGTGTTACTAAGAATAATGTTTGAGACTGTGGTCACAGCTCTCTTCAGGTCATTGACCAGGTCCTCCTAAGTAGTTCAGGGATGATTTCTGACCTTTCTCAGAATCATCCTTACGCCACAAGGCAAGATTTTGCATGGAGCCCCAGAACGAGGATGATTAACAGTCATGTGTTTATTCCATTTTCTAATAATTGCACCAACACTTGTTGCCTTCTCACCAAGCTGTTTTACTATTGTCCTGTAGCCCATACCAGCCTTATGCGGGTCTACAATTTTGCCCCTGGTATCCTTAGACAGCTTTTTGGTCTTGGCCATGGTGGAGAGGTTGGAATTTGATTGACTGACTGTGTTTACAGGTATCTTTTACACAGGTAATGAGTTCAAATAGGTACAATTAACACAGGTAATAAGTGAAGAGTAGGATGGCTTCTTAAAGAAAAACAGGTTTGTGGGAGTCAGAAATATTGCTTGTTAGGTGATCAAATACTCATTTTATGCAATAAAATGCAATTTAATAATTTAAAAATCATAAAATGTCATTTTCTTGTTTTTATTTTTTATTTTCTGTTTCTCACAGTTGAAATTTGCCTACGTTAATAATTACAGACCTCTCTATTCTTTTTAAGTGGGAAAACTTGCAACTTTTCCCCACTGAAGAAGACATTTCTGCAGGCTGCAGAGGTACAATTGTACCTTCATATATATTTCATTGAAATTTGGCCAATATATTCTGGACCAAAACTGCAGAGATGTCACGAAATTTCAGCCCTCTACGGCTTTTCGAAAAAAAAAAAAGTTATTGCAATTTTAAAACGGAATAGTTACAATTGTACCTACTCAGCCGGACGAAGGTTAAACCACACTTGCCAACTTTCTTGGGTGGCTGAATATTAATGATTTGCACGTCCGATTTATATATCTATCTGATCTTAATTGTATTACAGTGGCATGCCAGAGCCGGTATGTCACAATCCACAAGGAGAAACCTCACCCCTTAAAAAAATTAAAAACTTACTGCTCTTTTCTGTTTTCACCTAGCCAGATAGGTGGAGATAACTTTGACACTAATAATAACTCAAAAGAAGTTCAGAGCAGTCTTATGAGAGCTCGCTTTTTTATACATACAGTGGGGCAAAAAAGTATTTAGTCAGTCAGCAATAGTGCAAGTTCCACCACTTAAAAAGATGAGAGGCGTCTGTAATTTACATCATAGGTAGACCTCAACTATGGGAGACAAACTGAGAAAAAAACATCCAGAAAATCACATTGTCTGTTTTTTTAACATTTTATTTGCATATTATGGTGGAAAATAAGTATTTGGTCAGAAACAAAATTTCATCTCAATACTTTGTAATATATCCTTTGTTGGCAATGACAGAGGTCAAACGTTTTCTGTAAGTCTTCACAAGGTTGCCACAAACTGTTGTTGGTATGTTGGCCCATTCCTCCATGCAGATCTCCTCTAGAGCAGTGATGTTTTTGGCTTTTTGCTTGGCTTTCAACTCCCTCCAAAGGTTTTCTATAGGGTTGAGATCTGGAGACTGGCTAGGCCACTCCAGGACCTTGAAATGCTTCTTACGAAGCCATTCCTTCGTTGCCCTGGCGGTGTGCTTTGGATCATTGTCATGTTGAAAGACCCAGCCACATTTCATCTTCAATGCCCTTGCTGATGGAAGGAGGTTTGCACTCAAAATCTCACGATACATGGCCCCATTCATTCTTTCATGTACCCGGATCAGTCGTCCTGGCCCATTTGCAGAGAAACAGCCCCAAAGCATGATGTTTCCACCACCATGCTTTACAGTAGGTATGGTGTTTGATGGATACAACTCAGTATTCTTTTTCCTCCAAACACGACAAGTTGTGTTTCTACCAAACAGTTCCAGTTTGGTTTCATCAGACCATAGGACATTCTCCCAAAACTCCTCTGGATCATCCAAATGCTCTCTAGCAAACTTCAGATGGGCCCGGACATGTACTGGCTTAAGCAGTGGGACACGTCTGGCACTGCAGGATCTGAGTCCATGGTGGCATAGTGTGTTACTTATGGTAGGCCTTGTTACATTGGTCCCAGCTCTCTGCAATTCATTCACTAGGTCCCCCCGCGTGGTTCTGGGATTCTTGCTCACCGTTCTTGTGATCATTCTGACCCCACGGGGTGGGATTTTGCGTGGAGCCCCAGATCGAGGGAGATTATCAGTGGTCTTGTATGTCTTCCATTTTCTAATTATTGCTCCCACTGTTGATTTCTTCACTCCAAGCTGGTTGGCTATTGCAGATTCAGTCTTCCCAGCCTGGTGCAGGGCTACAATTTTGTTTCTGGTGTCCTTTCACAGCTCTTTGGTCTTCACCATAGTGGAGTTTGGAGTCAGACTGTTTGAGGGTGTGCACAGGTGTCTTTTTATACTGATAACAAGTTTAAACAGGTGCCATTACTACAGGTAATGAGTGGAGGAAAGAGGAGACTCTTAAAGAAGAAGTTACAGGTCTGTGAGAGCCAGAAATCTTGATTGTTTGTTTCTGACCAAATACTTATTTTCCACCATAATATGCAAATAAAATGTTAAAAAAAACAGACAATGTGATTTTCTGGATTTTTTTTCTCAGTTTGTCTCCCATAGTTGAGGTCTACCTATGATGTAAATTACAGACGCCTCTCATCTTTTTAAGTGGTGGAACTTGCACTATTGCTGACTGACTAAATACTTTTTTGCCCCACTGTATATTTTAAGGGTAATTAGTTGTTTTATAGTATTGAGACTGAAATATTTTGGAAAATTAAGTGAATCCAGAACATTCGAATTTCAAAAGATTCTAACATCTCTGGTGACAAACATTTAAAACAGTATCAATTTAGCATTGCTTAAAGCAAATTGCTCTGAGATCTAATAGCAGCATGTAGGGCTCAGCCTTATTGACTAGCTACTTTCTGGACAAAACAGAGATAGCAAATCTCTGTATTCTGAGCTTTGAAAAGACAGTAGCATGAAGAAATGAGTTACCACATTTGACAGCTTAGAAGCAAACAAGTATCTTAATAGCAAATAAATTGTGAATTTTCTTTTGTCTCAGAGACTTTACAATGATTCGATAAACAGTATGCCCGATCAACCTCTTTAATGGTGTCCTCAATGCTGAGAAATACAGGCAAATACTTATCTATCATGCAATATCCAGCTCCGTTCTGCTCCTCTTCTCAGAGATGTCACCGCTCTACAACATCTCCAGATCATGTTGAGTGCGATATGATCCGGAAGTCTTAGAAGCATCAGAACGAGGTTTTATAGGCTTACATTACAAAAGACACTTCCAGCTCACTTATAGAACATAAATTAGTCTGGCTAGTCAGAATTACGGTGATGTCACTAAGAAGAGAAGCAGTACGGCACTAGATCCCTAAGAAAGCAGTGGTAGGAAAGTATATTAAGGCCATGTTCACACTTTGCGGTTTTTCTTTGCGGCGATTTTGCAGCTGCGGGTCCGCAGCAGTTTCCATAGCGTTTACAGTAACCTGTAAACCCTATGGAAACTGCAAACCGCTGTGCACATGCTGCGGGAAAAACCGCACAGGAACGGAGCGGTTTACAACCCGCAGCATGTCACTTCTTTGTGCAGAATCGCAGCGATTCTGCACCCATAGGAATGCATTGATCCGCTTACTTCCCGCATGGGGCTGTGCCCACTATGCGGGAAGTAAGCGGATAATGTGCGGGTGGTACCCAGGGTGGAGGAGAGGAGACTCTCCTCCAGGCCCCGGGAACCATATTTGTGGGTAAAAAAAAAAAGAATTAAAGTAAAAAATTAGCTACACTCACCTCTCAGCGCTGCACGCGGCCTTCCGGTCTCAGGTTTGCTATGCGACCAGGACCTGTGGTGACGTCGCGGTCATATGACCGTTACGTCACGAAGGTCCTTCTCGCACAGCATCTTTGGAACCGGACCGCCGCCTGCAGCGCCGAGGAGATCGGGAAGTCAGAAGGTGAGTATATCATGATTTTATTATTTTTAACATTACTATTGATGCTTCATATTGCTGCATATGCAGCATCAGTAGTAGGAGTAAAATCCCGCAGTGGAACCCGCAGGACAAACCGCGATAAATCTGCAGGGATAACCGCAGTGGGTTTGCCCTGCAGATTTATCAAATCCGCTGCAGGAGAACTCGCAGGGACCCGACGCTATGTGTGAACATAGCCTAATACTCATACTTTACACCATACACACACATGCACATATTTAATGAAAAAAAATTGTTGGAGGACTTCAATAAAGGGGTTTTCCAGTAAAAACAGACAAGTCTGCAGTTACTCTGTGTGACTGCAGAATTATGAATCCCTCCAGCACACGCACTGTGGGCTGTGAAGGTGCACCGGTTCAGACTGGGGAGCGGAAGGTATTTATGAGTTATACATACTCCTGGCCAGTTGGCTTCTCCTCTCTCTCCATACACTTGTATGGAGTGAGGCCACACTCTCTAGACAGCCATGCCCAGGGGTTGTCTGGGGGGGTGGTATAATAATTCATACATGCCCTCCGTTCCAAGGTCTGAAATCGACAAATCTCCACAGTGCACTGTGCTTGTGCTGGGGGATTTATAAGTCTGCAGTCACACAGAGTGACTGCAGACTTGTCGGTTTTGACCAGACAACTCCTTTAAGGTAAAAATTATTTTTTAGTTTTTAGGAACGGAGATAAAACAGATTCTATATTACATATTTAGTGCTCTTATAACTAAACTCCATGTCCCTATTTTTCAATAGTCCTATTAAACAATCCGTGGCTTTAAGTATTACCGCTAAATATCACATATTCTATATTCATACTCTTCATCAGGCATGATTATATTTTAATAGCATTTCAAACGTTTAGAGATAATTTCATAGTTTTATACAACATGTTAAATTTTCGGCATCTGTGTGCCATGACCCTTTATCTCTACACTCAACAATAAAATATTTTCAATTACAATTCCAATCTAGGAACCTGGACTATACTCATTTATCTAATTTATAATGCGTTTTTGCATGTTTGATAATCTACAGAATGTTTTATAATGGAAAGCACTTATAAATATATCAACTAGGAAATAGAGCCAATGACCCATTAGTTATACTTATTTCCTAATTGCAGTGGGAAGCATCCTGCATGCTTAAATAAATATTGTTAACTCTGACCCCTTGGTTTGCCAGAACTGATAAGACAATAGTTTGACCTATACGAGGCATGTACATTATGCGTGAGTATGAATACAGCAGGAAAACAGGAAACAATAAATCAGAAATTAGGGCACTGATTGTTATAGCTAATTACATCAGATCTCTGCTTAATTTCTCACTCTGTCATTTTAACCTGATTTTCCTTGCCAACAGACTTTCCAAATTACTCACATCAAGTACATACAAAAATTATAATGCTTTGTTACTGTGACGGACAAATGAATGAGATGTGGACTAAGATCTATTACTAAATGACAGCATTTGACACTCAACAGATAACTGCAAAATCTCATTAATCTGTATTTTTGTTCTAGTCTTTGTCGTTAAGCAGGTGCATTCGGTTTGAGGCTATCTCATTAATTACAGCCTGTGATTGGCTTAGATTTTTTTCATCACGTCATCTTACATTGGTTGATGACATGGCTTTTTGATGTAAGTACAATGATAATAATATGCCACATTAATCTCGCTGGTATATTTCAAGCTGAAAATTACATTCTTAAAAACGAGCTGAAAATCGATTTTGTTGCATTTTTTAAAATAATGCAAATAATATCTGTCCTGCTCATTGCAAATATTTTATGCATATTTTTTTACAAGTGAAAGTTATAATAGAGTTAACATATTGACTTAATGGACATTGACAACTGAAAAAGCCATTTTTACTTTAATACATCAATTTTCTTTTTGCATAAAAATCATTTTTGCAATAGTTTAAGTTATAATTCCATTTAGATTCTACATCTGCTATATATTATTATTATTATTATTATTATTATTATGAGAAGGGGTTAAATACAAATTACAGATATCGCTTACATTAAGCAAACTAAGAATTACAGACTGATACAGAGGGAAGAGGACACTGCCCTTGCGGGCTTACATTCTAGTCGATGGTGGTTATAGAGACAATAATTTGAGGGTTGCAGGATTTCCGGTGTTGGAGAGGCGGTAGCTTCAGTAGTGGTGAGGAGGCAGCAGGGTCAGTGTAGGCTGTTGGCTTTCCTGAAGAGCTGGGTTTTCAGGTTCCATCTGAAGGATCCGAATGTGGTTGATAGTCGGATGTGTTGGGGCAAAGAATTCTAGAGGATGGGGGATATTCGGGAGAAGACTTGGAGGCGGTTGGGTGATGAGCGAATAAGCGTGGAGAGAAGGAGGTCTTGGGAGGACCGGAGATTACGTGGGGGAAATTATCGGGAGATTATTTCACAGATATATGGAGGAGACAGGTTATGGATGGCTTTCAAGGTCAGTATTAGTAATTTGAACTAGATACGCTGAGGGAATGGGAGTGGGAATGAGAATGAGCAGAGGTGTATCTAGCTCTTCCTGCACCCGGGGCAAAGGATCAGTTTGGCGTCCCCCTCAGATTTCTGCCCACTATAATGTCCTCAGATTTCTGCCCCATAATATCATCAGATTTCTTCTGCCCCCATAATGTTCTCAGATTTCTTCTGCCCCATAATGTCCTGATTCCTGACCCCATCCCCACCCTTCCCGGGTGCAGTTGCATGTGGTGGAAAAATCTGAGGAACATGTGGGGGGGATGGGGGCAGAAATCAGGACATTAGGGGGGGCAGAAGAAATCTGAGCACATTATGGGGGCAGAAATCAGGACATTTCACCCATCCAGCCCCCTGGCCTTGCTTCAGTCCTCACATAGTAGCATATAGCACCGCAGACACAGTAGTATACAGCACTGCCCACACAGTAGTATATAGCACAGCCCACATAGTAGTATACAGCACAGCCCACACAGTAGTATACAGCACTGCCCATATAGTAGTATACAGCACAGCCCACACAGTAGTATACAGCACTGCCCACATAGTAGTAAATAGCACAGTCCACACAGTAGTATACAGCACAACCCCCACAGTAGTATATAGCACTGCCCACACAGTAGTATACAGCACTGCCCACATAGTAGTATATAGCATTGCCCACATAGTAGTATACAGCACAGCCCACATAGTAGTATATAGCACAGCCCACATAGTATTATATAGCACTGCCCACATAGTAGTATACAGCACTGCCCAAGTAGAATATAGCAGGCCACGTAGTATATAACACAGCCCACGTAGTATATAACACAGCCCACATAGTATATAAGCAGCCCACATAGTATATAGCAGCCCATGCAGTATATAACACAGCCGACGTAGTATATAACACAGCCCACATAGTAAATAGCAGCCCACGTAGTATATAACACAGCCCACGTAGTATATAGCAACCCACGCAGTATATAACACAGCCCACGTAGTGAATAGCAGCCCACGTAGTAAATAGCAGCCCACGTAGTATATAGCAGCCCACGCAGTATATAACACAGCCCACATAGTATATAGCAGCCCACGTAGTATATAACACAGCTCAAGCAATATATAGCAGCCCACGTAGTATATAGCAGCCCACGTAATATATAGCAGCCCACGTAGTATATAGCAGCCCACGTAGTAAATAGCAGCCCATGTAGTATATAGCAGCCAACGTAGTATATAGCAGCCCACGTAGTATATAACACAGCCCACGCAGTATATAAGAGCCCATATCTTGTCCTCTCAGCCAGACTCTGCATCCCCCTGGCCCCCGCAATCCTTTGCTCCAGGTGGCAGGCGCTGCACACTTCCTGTTTGGCGACACGTGGCTCATTTTCCGGGCACTGGACGGTCGGAAGTCACTCAGCTTATCCATGGCGACGCATTGTGGGTGGCTCTCCAGCAGCTGCAAAAGTCGCAGAGCTCTGTGCTGACTCCTCTTCTAGCGTGCACCTCGGGCAGCAGATACCTGCCTCAGGGGCCGCATGCCGCATGCCGCAAAGTGATGTGAATAAAAACATCTTTTTGTGGCACAGAGCTCAAGCCCTCACACAGCTCCATATTGCAGAAATTAAAAACGTTACAGCTCTCAGGAAATGGCGACACAAGCAAAAAAAAGTTTTTTAATACATTTCTGAATTTTTTTCACCTTTTAAATAAAATAAAAATTATGCATGTTTGGTATCTGCATAATTGTACTGACCTGGAGAATCACATTGCAGGGAAATTTTTATTGTAAATATAATATGATGTAAATATATAAAAAAGCAAACAACAATTGGCGAATTGCACTTTTTTCACTATTTATTGGAATTTGGATCCACTACATCACATGATAAAATGAATGGTGTCATTTACAAGTACAACTCATCTTGCAAAAAACAAGCCCTCACACTGTTATGTCAATGGAAATATAAGAAAGTTATGGCTCTTGGAGTAAGGGGAGTAATACACAAATACACAAAAATGTAAAATCACCAAGGGAAGGTGTTAATGAAATCCTATTACAAAAATAATTTTTAAGCCAAAAATAAATGCGTTCAAAGGGTTTTTTATGTTCTTCCTTCGTGAGTCGCTCCTCCTTTTCTGACAGTGTAGGCCACCAGCTTCATTGCACTAGCTGTAACAGCCCTGAAAAGGACTATGCATCTCATGAAAGAAATGAGCAGCTGAAGAAACAAATGCTATGCTTTTGTATCTGCTCATAGGTAGAGATGAGTGAACCTGAACAGTACAGTTCAGGGTTGTAGGGAAAACCTACTGTTCCTGCATGGACTTTGAACACAGACTTCACCAGGAAGTCCGTTTTACTGTTCGGTTTCAGCCTCCCCGAACTGGATGTTTCTAGCACTGTCATGTGCATGACACATGGCAAACACTGACTCTGATCGGCGGTAAAATCATTACCGCCCGTCAGACAGCCACGGTTCCCATGCTGTCAAATGACAGCATGAACCCTCAGCTATGATCGAAGGTAAAAAGTTTACCTCAGGTCACTAGCGTTGGCTGATGGGACTACTGCTACTCTCAGCCTATGCCTGCTGCTGCTAATAACAGCGAGAGCAGGTGACGGCTGATGGGAATATTCACCAACCGCCACCTGCGCTCTAAATAAATATATAAATAAAGGCATAGGTTCCCCTATATTTTTGATAACCAGCCAGGTAAAACTGACAGCTGCGGGCTCTAACCCTCAGCTATCAGCTATAGCAAGGTTGGTTATCAAGAATAGAGGGGTCTCCATGCCCTTTTTTTCAAAATAATTTAAATAAATAATTTTGAAAAACATGGTACGGTCCCCCCATTTTAACAACCAGCCGAACTAAAGCAACTGGGGGCTGATAATCCAGGCTAGTAAGGGGCCATTGATATTGGCCCCTCCGCCTAAAAATAGCAGCCCGCAGCTGCCCAAAAAATGACAGTCTATTAGATGTACTAATTCTGGTGCTTTGCCCAGCTCTTCACACTTGCCCTGTGGCGTTGGGGTGGCAAGTGAGATTCAGACCTTTGTATTGTCTGTTGACCTCAAGCCCACGGATTAATAATGAGCAGCCATCTATAAGATGCCTGTCTATTTCTAATCCTATAGTTATATTATAAATAAACACACAAGTGTAAAGCACACTTTTTTTTTTATTTAAAAATAACAACCATAGTTATACTCACCTAACACTCATTCCCTTGAAGGCCTCGTCTCCTGTAATAAAAAAAATCAACAATAGCAATATCCCTCCTCTGTCTCTCGTTCTGTCCCACATTGTATTCCATATCTTGGGATAAACAACTATCAACCTGGACAGTGTGAAGACGTGACCGTCCAGGCTGAGAACCACTGGGGAATGAACTACTGCGAGTGCAGCATTAGTGACTAGCGGTGACATCATCAAGGTTACCGCCGGTCACTGAGGCTGCATTCCCAGCCGGGCCCCTGAACTGTGATGACCTCGGTGAGATCAACGCTAGCTCAGTGAGAATAAGTCTCACAGTGGAGACATGAGGTCACTGCAGTTCATTGGGAGAAATTTCTCACTTCTTGTGTGCTCACAACATGATCAGATATGTTTTCAGCACACAGATCCAATTATTAATTAGAGGATTGCCCTTTTGCCTAACAGCAAGGGCAGATCCCTTTAATTTATTCTTGGAACTCAATTCCTTTGTGAGAAAATTGTCATTAAACCAATACTTTAGAATAAAGAAGAAACAACCAAACATTTCAGATCAATCCAACCCTCCACATATAGAGTCTGATGAAGACATCCCGGTCCAACATGTGTTATGATCAGGTGGCCTTGGAGCAGCATGAAATGACCTTCACTGGAGCAGTGGTAACTTTACTGACTGCAAACCCTGATCCTATCACCACAACTAGCAGTAGCCGTGGGGTGTGCCTAACCAGACCTAGACACCTCGACACAGCCTAAGGACTAAATATCCCTAAAGATGGAAATAGGAAAAACTCTCTTGCCTCAGAGTAGACCCCCAAAGGATAGGTAGCCCCCCACAAATAATGACTGTGAGTAGGAGAGGAAAAGACACACGCAGACAGAAAACAGGGATCAGCAAAGGAGGCACTTCTACCTAGATAGGAAAGGATAGTACAGGATACTATGCGGTCAGAATAAAACACTACAAAATATCCACAGCAAAAAAATACAAAAACTCCACCACCTAACTAAAGGTGTGGAGAGTATATCTGCGACTCCAGCGAGTCCAACTAGACTGAGAAAAACATCAGGCACAGTCTAGCAGGAACAAAATAGAAAAAAAGATAAGCACAGAAAATAAACACACAGCAGTGTGTCTAAAAAAATGAAGAAAACACTTATCTTAGCTGAATTGGCAGCAAGCAGGAGGGGCCAGGCAGAGGACCAACACATCCAAAGGAACATTGACTACTGGCAAGGACTAATGAGTCCAGCACAGCTAAATACCCCAGTCCGAATTGCAATTAGCAGAAACACCTGTCCAAGACTGCTGCTCAGGAATAACTGCATTACCATCAACAACCACCGGAGGGAGCCCAAGAGCAGAATTCGCAACAAACATGTAAACATTCAACCTAAGTCTCAATTCCATCCACACCATCACAAAGGCAGTCACATCAAAACATTTCATCATTTGGTACAAAAGGAGTTGAGGTCCATGCCCAACAAAATACATAGGGACAACCTTACGCAAGGTGAACATATTGACATGGAACAACTTCAGAAAAATCCCCATATTGTTATGCGAACAGCACACAAGGGTGGGGGGTGGTCATCCTCAACAGAGATGATTACCTCAAAGAAGGTTTCAGGATCCTCAATGATGAGGATTATTGTATCAAACTCTGGGTGGATGCCTCAACCCAACACACAGTCTTTTGAATAAAAAAGCATTTTCAGACATCAACAAATTTCTGTTACCTTTCTTTTATTTTTTAACAAAGTTAATGTCTCACCAATCCCCCTGGTTGTCCAGTTGTCCAGTAATATCAGGAATCCATTCACTCACCACTAATCTGTCCCATTATGTTGATCTTTTTTAAGAAAAACTATAGCCTTATACTCCAACATTTCACACTAGTTGGGTTTGGAGGCCATTCAGTATTATTTGTCTCAAGATCCACTTATTTCTGGTATCCAGTCTTCTTTTCTGCTACAAAGCATTAGGTTTGTGCTGGAACATAGCGTGTTTTTGTTTGAGGGTGTGGCTTACCAGTAGCTGCGGGACTGTGGGATGGGAATGTGGTTTTCACCTGCTTATGCAAACCTTTTTATGGGTCATTTTGAGTCCTTACACATCGTCCAGCCCCAACTGGTGGGCCACATCCACTACTACAAAAGTTTCATAGATGATCTGTTGATATGAAAGCAGAAATATTTGTAAGGGACCTCAACATGAATTACTGGGGTTTAAAATGTTCATATAATTTTTCTCCCACAACCATCGAGTTTTTAGACTTGAAGGTATATAAGCAAGATATCATCCTTTCTTCAACATTCTTCAAAAGCGTCGATCTAAACAGTTAGCAAGATTTTAACAGTGGCCATTATCCAAAATATATCACTAATATTCTGCATACAGAAGAATATGGGAACAATTGCACAAATAATACAGATTTCTTAATAGAAGCATGTATTCTGGAAAAAAGATTTACGGAAAAACATTATCCAAAAGAATTAATAAATGATGCCTATAAACGTACAGTAACATTACAGTAAAATGATTGTCTAGAAAAATCATCACCAGAAGATGGTAGGACAGGAATGGACAACAAAATGAAATACGATCTGATAACAACCTTCAACCAGTCTCATACATTAATAAGAGATGTTTTCTCAAAATACTGAGTACTGCTCACCAATGATGCCATATTATCAGGAAATACCCCATCCAACCAAACATCATTTTCCGCAGAAACATGAATTTAAGAAACCATGATGCTTCCAGTGGAATAAGATCCAATCAGTCAAAATGGACTCTTTCAACCTTTGCATCTACATCCTCCAGAATTACAGGCTCCTTTCGGTGCAATGGAAAACAATGTCTCTGTTGCAAGATGATGATAAGACATGGAGAGAAAGTTTTATCCTCCATGTCGCAGGGGAATCTTTCCAGATTAAACAATTTGTCCAATGTAACACGAACATTGCAATTTAGTAACTGGAACGTAAATGCAAAGTATGTAAGAAGCATGACTCGAGCTATACACAATAGAATAAATGGACATAGACACAACATTAGAGACGGAATCACATGTCACAGTCTTTCCAGACATTTTCTTACTGAACATAATAAAGATCCTGCTAATATGAAATTAATTGTACCAGAGAATATAACAAATAGATTGCAAAGACTGATTAATAGGGAGTCCTATTGGATCTTTAACCCCTTCAAGTCGCGGCCCTTTTTCGTTTTTGCATTTTCATTTTTCACTTCCCTCCTTCCCAGAGCCATAACTTTTTTATTTTTCCGTCAATATGGTCAAGTGACTGCTTATTTTTTGCGGGACGAGTTGTACTTTTGAATGACACACCATTGGTTTTACCATGTCTTTTACTAGAAAACGGGAAAAAAATTCCAAGTGCGATCAAATTGCAAAAAAAAGTGCAATCCCACACTTGTTTTTTGTTTGGCTTTTTTGCTAGGTTCATTAAATGCTAAAACTAACCTGCCATTGTGATTCTCTAGGTCATTACGAGTTCATAGACATCTAATATGTCTAGGTTATTTTTTATCCAAGTGGTGAAAAAAAATTAAAACTTTGCTTAAAAAAAAAAAAAAGTGCCATTTTGCGATACCCGAAGCGTCTCCATTTTTCGTGATCTGAGGTCAGGTGAGAGCTTATATTTTGCGTGCCAAGCTGACGTTTTTAATTATACCATTTTGGTGCAGATGCGTTCTTTTGATCACCCGTTATTGCATTTTAATGCAATGTCATGGCGACCAAAAAAACGTAATTCTGGCGTTTCTGATTTTTTTCTCGCTACGCTGTTTAGCGATCAGATTAATGCTTTTCTTTTAATGATAGATCAGGCGATTCTGAATGCGGCGATACCAAATACGTGTAGTTTTTTTTTTTTTTTAATTGTTTTATTTAGGATGGGGCGAAAGGGGGGTGATTTAAACTTTTATATTTTTTATATTTTTTTCATATTTTTAAAAACATTTTTTTTTTACTTGTGCCATGCTTCAATAGCCTCCATGGGAGGCTAGAATCTGGCATAGCCTGATCGGCTCTGCTACATAGCAGCGATCATCAGAGCGCCGACCACAGGGGGGCGCTCACAGCAGACCGGCATCAGTAACCATAGAGGTCTCAAGGACCTCTATGGTTACCTTCCTGATGCATCGCCGACCCCCGATCATGTGACGGGGGTCAGCGATGACATCATTTCCGGCCGCCCGGCCGGAAGCGCCGGTTAAATGCCGCTGTCTGCATTTGACAGCGGCATTTAACAGGTTAATAGTGGTGGGTGAATAGCGATTTCACCCGCCGCTATTGCGCGCACATGTCAGCTGTACAAAACAGCTGACATGTCGCGACTTTGATGTGGGCTCACCGCCGGAGCCCACATCAAAGGGGGTGACACAGCATGCGCAGTAATAGTATGGCGCATGTCGTGAAAGGGTTAAACTATCTAGAATTAAGCTGGATAGTTTGAATGAATGTATAGGTAATACTGGATAACACTGGGGGATTCTTGGGAACTTTTTGAAAATATTTTTGTCCAACAGGGACAAGTAACCAAATAATCATTGTTTAATATGTTTTATGTTAATTTGAATTATTGTATAAAATACATATATGTTATGCTTTTAACAACAGTGTAACAGTATTTTAATAGACTGGTAATCATGTTTGGGAAAATGTTGCTGTTTCCCATTTGCATAATTTAGTAGGCAACTAATTATTTGAACACCTGATCTGTTAGTTGACACCCATAGGGGTGTAATATAATGTTCTGAATATATTGTTCATGGTATATGCATGTTTTTGCCTGAAGAAGGAGCTTGAATTTACTTTACTCAAAGATCCTAGGCAGCACTAATTTTTCACCATCCCAATTCCCATATTCTCCCATTCTATATCTGGACTATTCGAGAGAACTAGTGGGTGGAGCAGCAGCCAACAGTAGCACATGTTTAATCCAAATTAGTGTTGTGACTCAGGTACACAACCATCACAGGTGAGCACTTGCATGTTCCATGAGTATTTTTTGTCCTGCTTAATCTGTGCAAGGTGTGCTTTCTTCTCTTCGTTTCATAACAGAAAATTAGCAGCATACCCTAGAATATACAAATAGACGAAAAGAAACTCAAATTAAAGTATTCAGTAACGGGAACAAAGACTGTAATGTCACATATACATACTAATCACTTTATTTAGAAAATAAATTACATAAAAACACAGAGACCAGGTCATATTAAAAATATTTGCAAAAATTAGCTTCGGAAAAATAAGGGTCAAAGCCCAAGATTCTCTCAATTTAGACACCTGCCAGCAAAGAGATTGTATTAAAATATAACTTTTATTTCCTTATAAAATAAAAAACTACCTATAAGAGAAAAGTGATATAGTGCTAATAAAATCTCACTCATCAACTATTCGTTCCAATGAACCAAAAACATAGGGACACTTCCGTACTCTTCTCCAAGAGTCCCTATATACAACTAATTATGACGGATTCCAATTCCAATTGACATTTAAATTGGATACAAATTCATATAATCATAATATTATTGCAACAATCCCAGCATCATCCAAGGTGTTCAATCTATAAACAAAAATCAGAGTCCGAATGTGGACTTGCTTACTCGGGTGCACATATTAATTCCACACCATTCTGTATAAAGAATATGGAAGGATCTCACCCATAAGCAGCGAAGGCATCGACCATCAATCCTTCATTTCCAAACAGCCGGGCTCCATGTAGAGGAGTGGGGTGATCTTAACCTATTAAGCTCTGTGAAGGCTATTATGACCCTAACCCCAATAACTTCCGCCCTCACAAGGGAAGTCCACAGCTGACCCTTACAATATTATCCCTACTCGTCCATGTGCGTCCCGACGTGTTTCATCAATACTATGAATCCTGAGGAGACCTCCACGCACTACTCGGGTACATTGCTAATTGCAAGAGAAAAGGGTTTTTTTCATTACTCCCGGGCTTTCTATCGTCATGCTACCGCACCCGGTTTAATTGCCTTTATAGGCTAACACCTAATTGGTCAGAAAAAACATTTGAAAAAGTTCTCCAATCGCAATGACTCACACATTTGAATATAACTGCTCACCAGGACCTACATAGTGTCTTGCGGCACGTGTATCAAAAATGGCCGCTGAACTTCCAGTTCATTACCCGGAAGCATCCCCTGGAACGCACTATGCTCTCCAAAGGAGAATTGGGACCGCTCACCGGAGCCTACATAATAATTTGCGGCGCGTGTATCCAAAATGGCAGCTGAACTTACGGTTCATTACCCGGACGCTACCTGTCATGATCCCAATTGCAGGGGATCACAAAAGGACAAGCACAAAAAAAACCAAACAAGCTCTAGGGTGATGGAAACTGAGCTGACCGCGATCCTGAACCTAAACACACAACTAGCTGTAGCCGGGGAACGTGCCTACGATGATTCCTAGACGTCTCGCACCAGCCGAAGGACTAACTTCCCCTATTAGAAGAAACACAGACCTCTCTTGCCTCCAGAGAAACACCCCACAGAAATAGCAGCCCCCCACATGTAATGACGGTGAAATGAGAGGAAAGCACATACGTAGTTATGAAAACAGATTCAGCAAAATGAGGCCCGCTAAAGCTAGATAGCAGAGGATACAAAAGTGAACTGCGCGGTCAGCGAAAAACCCTACAAAAAACCATCTTGAAATTACTTGAACTAATGTGCCAACTCATGGAACATGAGGAGTAATATCAGCCCACTAGAGCAACCAGCAAAAAGGAATCACATATCTGCAAGCTGGACTAAGACAAAAATTAAGCAAAACGTGGAACAGGAAAATCAAAAACTTAGCTTGTCCTGAAGATTACAGAAGCGGGAAGCAGAGGTAACAAGACACACTGATTACATTGATAGCCGGCGAGGAAATGACAAGAAAGCCAGGTTAAATAGGAATCTCCCATATCCTGATAGAACAGGTGGACACCAGAGACCGCAGAAAACACAAGTCACCCAGTACCATCTGTAACCACCAGAGGGAGCCCAAAAACAGAATCCACAACAGTACCCCCCCCCCTTGAGGAGGGGTCACCGAACCCTCACGAGAACCACCAGGGCGACCAGGATGAGCCCTATGAAATGCACGGACCAAATCAGCAGCATGAACATCAGAGGCAACCACCCAAGAATTATCCTCCTGACCATAACCCTTCCACTTGACCAAATATTGGAGTTTCCGTCTGGAAACACGAGAATCCAAGATCTTCTCCACAACATACTCCAATTCTCCCTCCACCAGCACCGGAGCAGGCGGTTCAAGCGAAGGAACAACAGGTACCTCATACTTCCGCAACAACGACCGATGGAACACATTATGAATAGCAAACGATGCCGGGAGATCCAAACGAAACGACACAGGGTTAAGAATTTCCAAGATCCTATAGGGACCGATGAACCGAGGCTTGAACTTAGGAGAAGAGACCTTCATAGGAACAAAACGAGAAGACAACCACACCAAGTCCCCAACACGAAGTCGAGGACCCACGCGGCGACGGCGATTAGCAAACTGCTGAGCCCTCTCCTGGGACAACTTCAAATTGTCCACCACATGACTCCAAATCTGATGCAACCTATCCACCACCATGTCCACTCCAGGACAATCAGAAGGCTCCACCTGACCAGAGGAAAAACGAGGATGAAACCCCGAATTACAAAAGAAAGGAGAAACCAAGGTAGCAGAACCAGCCCGATTATTAAGGGCAAATTCGGCAAGCGGCAAAAAGGTAACCCAGTCATCTTGATCAGCAGAAACAAAACACCTTAAATAAGTTTCCAAGGTCTGATTAGTTCGTTCCGTCTGGCCATTTGTCTGAGGATGGAATGCAGACGAAAAGGACAAATCAATGCCCATCTTAGCACAGAACGTCCGCCAAAATCTAGACACAAACTGGGATCCCCTGTCAGAAACGATGTTCTCCGGAATCCCATGCAAACGATCCACGTTCTGAAAAAACAGAGGGACCAACTCAGAGGAGGAAGGTAACTTAGGCAAGGGTACCAGATGAACCATCTTAGAAAAGCGGTCACACACAACCCAGATGACGGACATTTTTTGAGAGACAGGGAGATCCGAAATAAAGTCCATGGAAATGTGCGTCCAAGGCCTCTTCGGGATAGGCAAAGGTGACAACAATCCACTGGCGCGAGAACAGCAAGGCTTAGCCCGAGCGCAAACTTCACAAGACTGCACAAAAGAACGCACATCCCTCGACAAGGAAGGCCACCAAAAAGACCTGGCCACCAAGTCTCTAGTACCAAATATTCCAGGATGACCTGCCAACGCAGAAGAATGGACCTCGGAGATGACTCTACTGGTCCAATTATCTGGAACAAACAGTCTTTCAGGCGGACAACGATCAGGTTTATCCGCCTGAAACTCCTGCAAAGCACGTCGCAAGTCTGGGGAGACAGATAACAAAATCACCCCATCCCTAAGGATACCAGTGGGCTCAGAATTTCCAGGGGAGTCAGGCACAAAACTCCTAGAAAGAGCATCCGCCTTCACATTCTTTGAACCTGGCAGGTATGAAACCACAAAATCGAAACGGGAGAAAAACAGTGACCAACGAGCCTGTCTAGGATTCAGACGCTTGGCAGACTCAAGGTAAATCAGATTTTTGTGATCAGTCAAGACCACCACACGATGTCTAGCACCCTCAAGCCAATGACGCCACTCCTCAAATGCCCACTTCATGGCCAAAAGCTCCCGATTACCAACATCATAATTCTGCTCAGTGGGCGAAAACTTTCTAGAAAAGAACGCACATGGCTTCATCACTGAGCAATCGGAGCTTCTCTGCGACAAAACCGCCCCCGCTCCAATCTCGGAAGCATCAACCTCAACCTGAAAAGGAAGCGAAACATCTGGCTGACGCAACACAGGAGCAGAAGAAAACCGGCGCTTAAGTTCCTGAAAGGCCTCCACAGCCGCAGGAGACCAATCAGCAACATCAGCACCCTTCTTAGTCAAATCCGTCAAAGGCTTAACAACACTAGAAAAATTAGTTATGAAACGACGATAAAAATTAGCAAAGCCCAAGAACTTCTGTAGACTCTTAAGAGATGTAGGCTGCGTCCAGTCACAAATAGCCTGAACCTTGACGGGATCCATCTCAATAGTAGAAGGGGAAAAAATATACCCCAAAAAAGAAATCTTCTGGACTCCAAAGAGACACTTTGAACCTTTTACAAAGAAAGAATTGGCCCGCAGGACCTGAAACACCTTCCTGACCTGCTGAACATGGGACTCCCAATCATCAGAAAAAACCAAAACATCATCCAAATACACAATCATAAATTTATCCAGATATTCACGGAAAATATCGTGCATAAAGGACTGGAAGACAGAAGGAGCATTAGAAAGTCCAAAAGGCATCACCAAATACTCAAAATGGCCCTCAGGCATATTAAATGCGGTTTTCCACTCATCACCCTGCTTTTTCCGCACAAGATTATACGCACCCCGAAGATCAATCTTAGTGAACCATTTAGCCCCCTTAATGCGAGCGAACAAATCAGTCAACAATGGCAAAGGATACTGATATTTGACTGTAATCTTATTCAAAAGACGGTAATCTATACAAGGCCTCAAGGAACCATCTTTTTTGGCCACGAAAAAAAAACCTGCTCCCAAAGGGGACGAAGATGGACGGATATGTCCCTTTTCCAAGGACTCCTTAACATAATCCCGCATAGCAGTATGCTCTGGCACTGACAGATTGAACAAACGTCCTTTAGGAAATTTACTGCCAGGAATCAAATCTATAGCACAATCGCAATCCCTGTGAGGAGGAAGCGAATTGTGCTTAGGCTCCTCAAAAACATCCCGATAATCAGACAAAAATACAGGAACCTCAGAAGGAGTAGATGAAGCGATAGAAATCGGAGGTGCATCATCATGAGCCCCCTGACATCCCCAGCTTAACACAGACATCGTTTTCCAGTCCAAGACTGGGTTATGAGTTTGTAACCATGGCAGACCAAGCACTAAGACATCATGTAAATTATACAGTACCAGGAAGCGAATCACCTCCTGATGAACGGGAGTCATACGCATGGTCACTTGTGTCCAGTAGAGTTGAGCGACCTTGACCTTTTTAGAGTCGAGCCGGGTTTCGCGAAACCCGACTATCTCAAAAGTCGGGTCGAGTGAAATCGCCCGATTATGACGTAAAGTCGGGATCGACCGAAACACGAAACCCAATGCAAGTCAATGGGGCAGCATAGTCGGCAGTGAGTGGGGGCCAGGAAAACACCTAGAGTGCCCATTTTAATGTCAAAACCATCCATTCTTCTTAATGAAGCTTGTCAAGCGTAATTTACCTTATAATAATTGGAAGGCATTTGAAATTGGGGGTCATTTGGCTAAAGTTGTGGTGGGTAGGGCTGGTTCAAGTAATTAGTGGGCCCAGGAAATCTGGACCACATCACGGCAGTGGAGCAGGGAGAGGTAAGTATTTCAACTTTGCAAGTGCTGTGAACCTGAGCAAGCAGGGGGGGCCCACTCGTTGGCATTGGCACTGGCACAGGGCCCCTCAAAGTACAGCGGTGTGTTTGCACGGCGGGGGCGCCTCCCACCGGCAGCAACACTTTTGCGTACCATGAGAGGCCCTGTGCCAGTGACGTTGCCAACTAGTATTCCTCCCCCCACCTGATGAAGGAACCTGCACTTTCATCTGCACCTTCCTCTTTGTCCCCGTGTAAGGTGGTATGGTATGCGGGAAGGGGGACCTGACTTTCAGCAGGGTCACAATCTTGCAGTGTAGCGTGCACGGGAAATGTTGCGTTATGGGTCAATGTACCAGCAGACTCATCTATCACTGGCTGGGCAATGGGCAGGATGAGGAGGAAACACAGATATAGGCCCAAAGAATAAAGTGGGCTAAATGCAGTTCAAAATTGGTAACACAGGACTAATCAGGGGGCATTGCAGTGGAGGACAACTGGAATGAGAGGCTGACACAGAGAGTAGGCCCAAATCAGTAAGTAGTCGAAATGCAGTTCAAAATTGGCAACAGTAGTAAACAGGCGGCACAGCTTTGTTCAGTGGAGGAGAACAGCAAGGAGTGGCAGACACCGATAGTAGGCCCCAACCCAACTAGTAGGCCAAATGCAGTCTAACATTAACAACTACTTAACGAGCGCCTGAAAACGGAATTTCAGGACAGGAAACCAGGAGAACAGCAAGGAGCGGCAGACACCGATAGTAGGCCCCAAACCAACTAGTACGTCAAATGCAGTTGTTCCGTTTAACCACAATTTAATGAGAGCCTGAAGATAGAAGTTCAGGAAAGGCAACCTGGAGAACACCTTGGAGTGGAACACACCATCTCTCTACACCCCATACCCAATTTGTAGGCCTAATGCAGCGTAGTTTCCAACAACTACTAAACGAGAGCATGATGATCGAAGCATTGGCGAGGAAACCTGGGGAACACCTTGGAGTGGAACACACCATCTCTCTACAGTGGAACACACCATCTCTCTACACCCCATACCCAATTTGTAGGCCTAATGCAGCGTAGTTTCCAACAACTACTAAACGAGAGCCGGAAGATCGAAGCAATGGAGAGGAAACCTGGGGAACACCTTGGAGTGTAACACACCATCTCTCTACACCCCATACCCAATTTGTAGGCCTAATGCAGCATAGTTTCCAACAACTACTAAACGAGAGCCGGAAGATCGAAGCTCAGGAAAGGCAACCTGGAGAACACCTTGGAGTGGAACACACCATCTCTCTACACCCCATACCCAATTTGTAGGCCCAATGCAGCGTAGTTTCCAACAACTACTAAACGAGAGCCGGAAGATCGAAGCAATGGAGAGGAAACCTGGGGAACACCTTGGAGTGTAACACACCATCTCTCTACACCCCATACCCAATTTGTAGGCCAAATGCAGCGCAGTTTCCAACAACTACTAAACGAGAGCCAGAAGATCGAAGCAATGGAGAGGAAACCTGGGGAACACCTTGGAGTGTAACACACCATCTCTCTACACCCCATACCCAATTTGTAGGCCTAATGCAGCGTAGTTTCCAACAACTACTAAACGAGAGCCGGAAGATCGAAGCTCAGGAAAGGCAACCTGGGGAACACCTTGGAGTGGAACACACCATCTCTCTACACCCCATACCCAATTTGTAGGCCCAATGCAGCGTAGTTTCCAACAACTACTAAACGAGAGCCGGAAGATCGAAGCAATGGAGAGGAAACCTGGGGAACACCTTGGAGTGGAACACACCATCTCTCTACACCCCATACCCAATTTGTAGGCCTAATGCAGCGTAGTTTCCAACAACTACTAAACGAGAGCCGGAAGATCGAAGCAATGGAGAGGAAACCTGGGGAACACCTTGGAGTGGAACACACCATCTCTCTACAGTGGAACACACCATCTCTCTACACCCCATACCCAATTTGTAGGCCTAATGCAGCGTAGTTTCCAACAACTACTAAACGAGAGCCGGAAGATCGAAGCTCAGGAAAGGCAACCTGGGGAACACCTTGGAGTGGAACACACCATCTCTCTACACCCCATACCCAATTTGTAGGCCCAATGCAGCGTAGTTTCCAACAACTACTAAACGAGAGCCGGAAGATCGAAGCTCAGGAAAGGCAACCTGGGGAACACCTTGGAGTGTAACAAACCCTCTCTCTACACCACGGAAGGGCTGATTCTTAGGAAGGAAGGCTGTCGGAAAGAAGCAGGGCGCGTCCGAGGGTGATTATATTCTTATTAGGTATATACTCACCCTCGGACGCGCCCTGCTTCTTTATTTGTAATGAATGTTTGTTTGCAATGTGGTTTTGACTTACTCTATTTTTTTGGTAAATAATGATTTTATTATTTTCATTGTTTTGCATCTTCTTGGCAATAATATAAAGAAGACGCGACAGGACAACACTCGGTGGATGCCATATCTGTGTTTAAAATTGAAAAAACCTTTCAGTTAACTACTTGCAGGAGAAAGTTATTGTAGCTGGTGGCCATTTTTAGTACTGTACCAGATTTTTGTTGTATGTGTTTGTTTTTAATGTTAAAATGTCTGCATTTGATATCTCTCCAGTATTTTCTTTTTTATAAGCAAAATACTTATTTTTATATTTTCTGATGTTGGTTCCAGGGGTACACGGGCAGCAGTGGTGTGGTCAGTGGAGGCCTAGTGGAAGGAGTGACCGCAGACAGGCATCGAAGGCCTAAAATAATAACACATGGCTGTAGGCAATTTTAAATTGGTTACAGGGGTACACGGGCAGCAGTGGTGTGGTCAGTGGAGGCCTAGTGGAAGGAGTGACCGCAGACAGGCATCGAAGGCCTAAAATAATAACACATGGCTGTAGGCAATTTTAAATTGGTTCCAGGGGTACACGGGCAGCAGTGGTGTGGTCAGTGGAGGCCTAGTGGAAGGAGTGACCACAGACAGGCATCGAAGGCCTAAAATAATAACACATGGCTGTAGGCAATTTTAAATTGGTTACAGGGGTACACGGGCAGCAGTGGTGTGGTCAGTGGAGGCCTAGTGGAAGGAGTGACCGCAGACAGGCATCGAAGGCCTAAAATAATAACACATGGCTGTAGGCAATTTTAAATTGGTTCCAGGGGTACACGGGCAGCAGTGGTGTGGTCAGTGGAGGCCTAGTGGAAGGAGTGACCGCAGACAGGCATCGAAGGCCTAAAATAATAACACATGGCTGTAGGCAATTTTAAATTGGTTCCAGGGGTACACGGGCAGCAGTGGTGTGGTCAGTGGAGGCCTAGTGGAAGGAGTGACCGCAGACAGGCATCGAAGGCCTAAAATAATAACACATGGCTGTAGGCAATTTTAAATTGGTTACAGGGGTACACGGGCAGCAGTGGTGTGGTCAGTGGATGCCTAGTGGAAGGAGTGACCGCAGACAGGCATCGAAGGCCTAAAATAATAACACATGGCTGTAGGCAATTTTAAATTGGTTCCAGGGGTACACGGGCAGCAGTGGTGTGGTCAGTGGAGGCCTAGTGGAAGGAGTGACCGCAGACAGGCATCGAAGGCCTAAAATAATAATACATGGCTGTAGGCAATTTTAAATTGGTTCCAGGGGTACACGGGCAGCAGTGGTGTGGTCAGTGGAGGCCTAGTGGAAGGAGTCACCGCAGACAGGCATCGAAGGCCTAAAATAATAACACATGGCTGTAGGCAATTTTAAATTGGTTCCAGGGGTACACGGGCAGCAGTGGTGTGGTCAGTGGAGGCCTAGTGGAAGGAGTCACCGCAGACAGGCATCGAAGGCCTAAAATAATAACACATGGCTGTAGGCAATTTTAAATTGGTTACAGGGGTACACGGGCAGCAGTGGTGTGGTCAGTGGAGGCCTAGTGGAAGGAGTGACCACAGACAGGCATCGAAGGCCTAACATAACAAAAATGTCAATACAATGGTATTGTCAGTGGCAGGCATTGAAGGATGTCAGCGCATAGACTAAACATTGGTGGAGCTGTGAGATAATTTTGCAAGTGGTAGAGCACTGTTTGAGCTGGGGTGGGGGGAAACTGTCTTGTGGCCGGCGGTACAGGCCCAGGACCCCTCATATTACAACGGTGTGTCTGACGTTGGGTGCGCACCACCACCGCCAGAGACACTTTATTGTACTAGGAGGGACCCAGTGGCAGTGCCGTCGACCAAAAGCGGGCTCACCCACCTCTTCAGACAAACTGCACTCTCACGGGTGCTGTCGCCAAGTGTCGATACCACGGCCCCGTGTGGGGAGTTTGGCCATTTAGTGAGGTGTAAACATGTCGTATGCTGGACAATCAGGTGCAGAAAATTACGAGATTGGAAAAGGCATTCAGAATAGTCCACAGGCAAGACCTTTTCATAGGAAAGCTAGGTGTCAGCCGGGCAAGGTGGGGCAAAAGATTTCGAAATCCAGTTGTGGTTCATTTTAATGAAGGTTAGATCATCTACATTTTGGGTAGCCAGACGAGTCCTTTTTTCTGTTAGTATTGAACCTGCAGCACTGAATACTCTTTCTGATAGGACACTAGCTGCCGGGCAAGCAGGCTCCTGCAATGCATATTCTGCCAATTCTGGCCAGGTGTCTAATTTTGATGCCCAGTAATCAAATGGGAATGACGGTTGAGGGAGAACATCGATAAGGGATGAAAAATAGTTTGTAACCATACTGGACAAATGTTGTCTCCTGTCACTTTGAATTGATGCTGCAGTACCTGTCCTGTCTGCGGTCATAGCAAAATCACTCCACAACCTGGTCAGAAAACCCCTCTGGCCAACGCCACTTCTGATTTCTGCCCCTCTAACTCCTCTGGTCTGCTGGCCCCTGCAGCTCGTGTGAGAACGATCACGGGCGCTGTGTGCAGGGAATGCCAGAAGCAAACGGTCAACAAGAGTTGATTGTTTGGTTGCTAATATTAGTTCCAAGTTCTCATGTGGCATTATATTTTGCAATTTGCCTTTATAGCGAGGATCAAGGAGGCAGGCCAACCAGTAATCGTCATCATTCATCATTTTAGTTATGCGTGTGTCCCTTTTTTTGAGCATACGTAAGGCATAATCCGCCATGTGGGCCAAAGTTCCAGTTCTCAAATCTGCGGTTGTGCTTGGTTGAGGGGCAGTTTCAGGCAAATCCACGTCACTTGTGTCCCTCAAAAAACCAGAACCCGGCCTTGCCGCGCCACCAATTTCCAGTGGCCCCGGAAAAGCTTCCTCATTAAAAATATAATCATCCCCATCATCCTCCTCGTCCTCCTCCTCCTCTTCGCCCGCTACCTCGTCCTGTACACTGCCCTGGCCAGACAATGGCTGACTGTCATCAAGGCTTTCCTCTTCCTCAGCTGCAGACGCCTGATCCTTTATGTGCGTCAAACTTTGCATCAGCAGATGCATTAGGGGGATGCTCATGCTTATTATGGCGTTGTCTGCACTAACCAGCCGTGTGCATTCCTCAAAACACTGAAGGACTTGACACATGTCTTGAATCTTCGACCACTGCACACCTGACAACTCCATGTCTGCCATCCTACTGCCTGCCCGTGTATGTGTATCCTCCCACAAAAACATAACAGCCCGCCTCTGTTCACACAGTCTCTGAAGCATGTGCAGTGTTGAGTTCCACCTTGTTGCTACGTCTATGATTAGGCGATGCTGGGGAAGGTTCAAAGAACGCTGATAGGTCTGCATACGGCTGGAGTGTACGGGCGAACGGCGGATATGTGAGCAAAGTCCACGCACTTTGAGGAGCAGGTCGGATAACCCCGGATAACTTTTCAGGAAGCACTGCACCACCAGGTTTAAGGTGTGAGCCAGGCAAGGAATGTGTTTCAGTTGGGAAAGGGAGATGGCAGCCATGAAATTCCTTCCGTTATCACTCACTACCTTGCCTGCCTCAAGATCTACAGTGCCCAGCCACGACTTCGTTTCTTTCTGCAAGAACTCGGACAGAACTTCCGCGGTGTGTCTGTTGTCGCCCAAACACTTCATAGCCAATACAGCCTGCTGACGTTTGCCAGTAGCTGCCCCATAATGGGAGACCTGGTGTGCAACAGTGGCAGCTGCGGATGGAGTGGTTGTGCGACTGCGGTCTGTGGACGAGCTCTCGCTTCTGCAGGAGGACGAAGAGGAGGAGGAAGGGGTGCGAACGGCTACAGCCAATTGTTTCCTAGACCGTGGGCTAGGCAGAACTGTCCCAAACTTGCTGTCCCCTGTGGACCCTGCATCCACCACATTTACCCAGTGTGCCGTGATGGACACGTAACGTCCCTGGCCATGCCTACTGGTCCATGCATCTGTTGTCAGGTGCACCTTTGTGCTCACAGATTGCCTGAGTGCATGGACGATGCGCTCTTTAACATGCTGGTGGAGGGCTGGGATGGCTTTTCTGGAAAAAAAGTGTCGACTGGGTAGCTCGTAGCGTGGTACAGCGTAGTCCATCAGGGCTTTGAAAGCTTCGCTTTCAACTAACCGGTAAGGGCATCATCTCTAACGAGATTAGTCTAGCTATGTGTGCGTTCAAACCCTGTGTACGCGGATGCGAGGCTAAGTACTTCCTTTTTCTAACCATAGTCTCATGTAGGGTGAGCTGGACTGGAGAGCTGGAGATCGTGGAACTAGCGGGGGTGCCGGTGGACATGGCAGACTGAGAGACGGTGGGAGATGGTATTGTTGCCACCGGTGCCCTAGATGCAGTGTTTCCTACTACGAAACTGGTGATTCCCTGACCCTGACGGCTTTGGCCTGGCAAAGAAACCTGCACAGATACTGCAGGTGGTGCGGAAAATGGTGGCCCTACACTGCCGGAAGGGATGTTGCGTTGCTGACTAGCTTCATTGGCCGAGGGTGCTACAACCTTAAGGGACGTTTGGTAGTTAGTCCAGGCTTGCAAATGCATGGTGGTTAAATGTCTATGCATGCAACTTGTATTGAGACTTTTCAGATTCTGTCCTCTGCTTAAGGTAGTTGAACATTTTTGACAGATGACTTTGCGCTGATCAATTGGATGTTGTTTAAAAAAATGCCAGACTGCACTCTTTCTAGCATCGGATACCTTTTCAGGCATTGCAGACTGAGCTTTAACCGGATGGCCACGCTGTCCTCCAACAGGTTTTAGCTTTGCCACGCGTTTTGGGCAAGATACGGGCCCGGCAGATGGAACCTGTTGCGATGTTGATGCCTGCTTCGGCCCCTTCTCCTCCGCTTCAGAACTGCTGCCGCCTGCACCCTGTTCCCCCAATGGCTGCCAATCGGGGTCAAGAACTGGGTCATCTATTACCTCTTCTTGTAGCTCGTGTGCAACTTCGTCTGTGTCACCGTGTCGGTCGGTGGTATAGCGTTCGTGATGGGGCAACATAGTCTCATCAGGGTCTGATTCTTGATCAGCACCCTGCGAGGGCAATGTTGTGGTCTGAGTCAAAGGACCAGCATAGTAGTCTGGCTGTGGCTGTGCATCAGTGCACTCCATGTCAGATTCAACTTGTAATGGGCATGGACTGTTAACTGCTTCACTTTCTAAGCCAGGGACGGTATGTGTAAAGAGCTCCATGGAGTAACCCGTTGTGTCGCCTGCTGCATTCTTCTCTGTTGTTGTTTTTGCTGAAGAGGACAAGGAAGCGACTTGTCCCTGACCGTGAACATCCACTAACGACGCGCTGCTTTGACATTTACCAGTTTCACGAGAGGAGGCAAAAGAGCTAGAGGCTGAGTCAGCAAGATAAGCCAAAACTTGCTCTTGCTGCTTCGGCTTTAAAAGCGGTTTTCCTACTCCCAGAAAAGGGAGCGTTTGAGGCCTTGTGTAGCCAGACGACGAACCTGGCTCCACAGCTCCAGACTTAGGTGCAATATTTTTTTTCCCACGACCAGCTGATGCTCCACCACTACCACTACGCTCATTACCAGCTGACAATGAACGCCCCCGGCCACGACCTCTTCCACCATACTTCCTCATTGTTTTAAAAACGTAAACAAACTAACGGTATTTGTTGCTGTCACACAAATTACACGGTGAGCTATATCTTCAGTATGATTTAGCTACCCCTTTACAGGTGAGTGAGACCACAACGAAAATCAGGCACAATGTTACACACTCTGTTGTTGGTGGCAACAAATGAGAGAGATGCCACACACGCAGGACTGTCACTGAAGCACAAATGTAAATATTAATCTCCCACTGATTTGATTTTTTTTTTTTTTTCAGGGAGACTTTAGGAAAAAAAAAAATAGAATAAAATGATTTTTTCAGGAAGAATTTAGAAACCAAAGAAAATAAAATGATTTTTTCAGGGAGAATTTAGAAAACAAATAAAACAAAAAAAGGCTTTCTATGGCCCACTGAGTGAGAGATGACGCACACAGGAGTCAGGAGTGGCACACAAGCCCAGAGGCCAATATTTATCTCCCACTGATTGATGTAGTGATTTTTTCAGGTAGATTTTGGAACCCAAATCAAGCTAAAAAAAATAATAGGCTTTCTATGGCCCACAATTGGAGAGAGAGAGAGAGAGAGAGATGGCACACCCAGGAGTCAAGACTGGCACACAAGCAGAAAGGGCAATATTAATCTCCCACTGATTTGTTTTTTTTTGTTTTTTTTCAGGGAGACTTTAGGAAAAAAGAAATAGAATAAAATGATTTTTTCAGGAAGAATTTAGAAACCAAATAAAATAAAATGATTTTTTCAGGGAGAATTTAGAAAACAAATAAAACAAAAAAGGCTTTCTATGGCCCACTGAGTGAGAGATGACACACACAGGAGTCAGGAGTGGCACACAAGCCCAGAGGCCAATATTTATCTCCCACTGATTGATGTAGTGATTTTTTCAGGTAGATTTTGGAACCCAAATCAAGCTAAAAAAAATAATAGGCTTTCTATGGCCCACAATTGGAGAGAGAGAGAGAGATGGCACACCCAGGAGTCAAGACTGACACACAAGCAGAAAGGGCAATATTAATCTCCCACTGATTTGTTTTTTTTTTTTTTTTTTCAGGGAGACTTTAGGAAAAAAAAAATAGAATAAAATGATTTTTTCAGGAAGAATTTAGAAACCAAATAAAATAAAATGATTTTTTCAGGGAGAATTTAGAAAACAAATAAAACAAAAAAAGGCTTTCTATGGCCCACTGAGTGAGAGATGACGCACACAGGAGTCAGGAGTGGCACACAAGCCCAGAGGCCAATATTTATCTCCCACTTTTTTTTTTTTTTTCCAGGGAAAATTTATAAACCCAATAAAAAAAAATAAAAAATAAATAGGCTTTCTATGGCCCACTATCTGAGAGAGAGAGATGGCACGCTTAGGACTGGCACACAAGCCCAAAGGCCAATATTAATCTCCCACTGATTGATTTATTGATTTTTTCAGGTAGAATTTAGAACCCAAATAAAGCAAAAAAAAGAAAAAAATGGGCTTTCTATGGCCCACTGAGTGAGTGATGATGCACACAGGAGTCAGGAGTGGCACACAAGCCCTGAGGCCAATATTTTTCTCCCACTGATTGATGTAGTGATTTTTTCAGGTAGATTTTATAACCCAAATCAAGCAAAAAAATAAATAGGCTTTCTATGGCCCACTGAGTGAGAGATGACACAGACAGGGATGGCACTCTAGCAGAAATGTCAATCTTAATCTCCCACAAAAAAAAAAAAAAAAACAGGGAGTGTCCTTCAATTACTATCTCCCTGCAGTAATCTCAGCCAGGTATGGCAGGCAGCAATAAGGAGTGGACTGATGCACAAATTAAATAAAAAGTGTGTACAAACAAAAAAGATAGCTGTGCAGAAAGGAAGGAACAAGAGGATTTGTGCTTTGAAAAAAGCAGTTGGTTTGCACAGCGGCGTACACACAGCAATGCAGCTATCAGGGAGCCTTCTAGGGCAGCCCAATGAGCTACAGCGCTGAGGGGGAAAAAAAAAATGTAGCTTCCACTGTCCCTGCACACCGAAGGTGGTGTTGGGCAGTGGAAATCGCTACAGCACAAGCGGTTTGGTGGTTAATGGACCCTGCCTAACGCTATCCCTGCTTCTGACGAAGCGGCAGCAACCTCTCCCTAAGCTCAGATCAGCAGCAGTAACATGGCGGTCGGCGGGAACTCCCCTTTATAGCCCCTGTGACGCCGCAGACAGCAAGCCAATCACTGCAATGCCCTTCTCTAAGATGGTGGGGACCAGGACCTATGTCATCACGCTGCCCACACTCTGCGTTTACCTTCATTGGCTGAGAAATGGCGCTTTTCGCGTCATTGAAACGCGACTTTGGCGCGAAAGTCGCGTACCGCATGGCCGACCCCGCACAGGGGTCGGATCGGGTTTCATGAAACCCGACTTTGCCAAAAGTCGGCGACTTTTGAAAATGAACGACCCGTTTCGCTCAACCCTAGTGTCCAGTACGGAGGTTTGTTCATAGCCAAAGGTGTAGAGTCAATTCCTTTCAAAGGAATAGGGACTTCCAGAGGCTCCAGACTAAACCCACAGCGATTGGCAAATGACCAATCCATAAGACTCAGGGCAGCGCCTGAATCCACATAGGCATCAACGGAAATGGCTGATAATGAACAAATCAGAGTCACAGACAGAATGAACTTAGACTGTAAATTACTAATGGCAACAGACTTATCAACCTTTTTTGTGCGTTTAGAGCATGCTGATATAACATGAGCTGAATCACCACAATAAAAACACAACCCATTTTTCCGCCTATAGTTTTGCCGTTCACTTCTGGACTGAATTCTATCACATTGCATTGTCTCAGGTGCCTGTTCAGAAGACACCGCCAAATGGTGCACAGGTTTGCGCTCCCGTAAACGCCGATCAATCTGAATAGCCATAGTCATAGACTCATTCAGACCTGTAGGCGCAGGGAACCCCACCATAACATCTTTAATGGCCTCAGAAAGGCCATCTCTGAATCTTGCAGCCAGGGCGCACTCATTCCACTGAGTAAGCACCGACCATTTCCGAAATTTCTGACAATATATTTCTGCTTCATCTTGCCCCTGAGAGAGAGCCAATAAAGCTTTTTCAGCCTGAAGGTTAGGTTCCTCATAGAGCAAACCCAATGCCTGAAAAAACGCATCCACATTGAGCAACGCAGGATCCCCTGGTGCCAATGCAAATGCCCAATTCTGAGGGTCACCCCGCAGGAAAGATATAACAATTTTGACTTGCTGAGCAGGGTCTCCAGAGGAGCGAGATTTCAAAGAAAGAAACAACTTGCAATTGTTCCTAAAATTCAGAAAACTAGATCTATCTCCAGAAAAAAACTCTGGGATAGGAATTCTAGGTTCAGACACAGGAGCATGTACAACAAAATCTTGTATATTTTGAACCTTAGCAGCAAGATTATTCAGGCTGGAAGCCAAACTCTGGACGTCCATGATAAACAGTTGAGGTCAGAGCCATTCAAGGATTAAGAGGAGGTAAGACGCAGCCAGGCTGCAATTAAGGCTAAGCAGCAAACACTGAGGAGGAGAAAAAAAAAAAAAAACTTCCTCAGACTACTTTTCCTCCTACTTCAGCCAATACGATTACCACTTTTGGCCGGCTATACTGTCATGATCCCAATGGCAGGGGATCACAAAAGGACAAGCACAAAAAAAACCAAACAAGCTCTAGGGTGATGGAAACTGAGCTGACCGCGATCCTGAACCTAAACACACAACTAGCTGTAGCCGGGGAACGTGCCTACGATGATTCCTAGACGTCTCGCACCAGCCGAAGGACTAACTTCCCCTATTAGAAGAAACACAGACCTCTTTTGCCTCCAGAGAAACACCCCACAGAAATAGCAGCCCCCCACATGTAATGACGGTGAAATGAGAGGAAAGCACATACGTAGTTATGAAAACAGATTCAGCAAAATGAGGCCCGCTAAAGCTAGATAGCAGAGGATACAAAAGTGAACTGCGCGGTCAGCGAAAAACCCTACAAAAAACCATCCTGAAATTACTTGAACTAATGTGCCAACTCATGGAACATGAGGAGTAATATCAGCCCACTAGAGCAACCAGCAAAAAGGAATCACATATCTGCAAGCTGGACTAAGACAAAAATTAAGCAAAACGTGGAACAGGAAAATCAAAAACTTAGCTTGTCCTGAAGATTACAGAAGCGGGAAGCAGAGGTAACAAGACACACTGATTACATTGATAGCCGGCGAGGAAATGACAAGAAAGCCAGGTTAAATAGGAAACTCCCATATCCTGATAGAACAGGTGGACACCAGAGACCGCAGAAAACACAAGTCACCCAGCACCATCTGTAACCACCAGAGGGAGCCCAAAAACAGAATCCACAACAGCTACCCTTGGAACGCATCATGCTCTCCAGAGGAGAATTGCAGTCCGGCCAGTAAGAGTGATGTATTACCTCATCATATTCCTCCGTCTAGATAATAAAGACGTCCTGGGAATATTCAAAAAGGGGGAATTTGATTGTTTCTTCAACTCTTCTATATAAACATAGAGCGATATGCTAATAACCAAATTAACCACTATTCTGATCCATAAAAACATCATAAATTCCAGTTGGTCTCCTAGTTAGTGTGAAGAGTGCTTCACATGCCAACTTTGCGGAAACCACACAAATTAAAAAATCAGCTCAGGAGCCGGAGGGGTGTGTCCAAGAAGATATAAGAAGATATAATACTACTTAAAGCCTTTCCAATGAAATAAACCACTAGAATGAAATTAATAGCATCCATGGTTAGCTACGCACATCATAAATTTAATATACTGTAGTTATAATACCTGTATAGTAGCAAAGTATTCAGTACTTAATAGCGCACATATCAGTAATTAACAGCAAATTTACTATAGTTATAATACTTAGGAATACAAGACTAGGTAGTCCACCCCTCCTTATGGGTCATTTGCATCAAAGCTGTTCCATCCAGCATGTCCACATGAAAATTCCCTCTCTGAACCCTGCTTATACAGGTAAATACATCAGATAGGGATTATATACATTAGGTAGGACTGCTCTATATGGGTATACCTTGACAATTGGTGGAGCAGCTTAGTATACTTTTTTTGCAAAAAAAGTATCAACTAAATACCCTGTTTTTTCCATCTTTTGACTAGCAGTTGCTTATTACTGTGATTTTTTTTACAACAGAGTATTTTTGACCTCACTGTGCTCCTTTGTGTCTTCTAGTTATAATACTTGTACAATGACAATATGTTCAATGATTGCTTGTATTTGATTAGATACAAAGATTGCTATAAAATATAATTCACATAAAGTGCAATATGTGCAACAATTTTGCAAAACTAAGTGTTCATTTTAGCAAGTTAGATACAAATAGTGGAAGGTATGACAATAGATGCTATTGACAATATAATATGAGAACATACAATAACTCCCTTACACCACTCCAGTGCAGTTTCGCTATTGCTTCACCAGGGAGTGTGATGGAGGGGGGAAAGAACATTGTATATATAGTATATCGGCAGCTGCTCATAATTACCAATGAGGAAACGCCATGGTACAGGGCGCTGCCATTCAAGCATGCTCATGCGAAAACATCTGGAGCGAAGAACAAGCCACACGTCACTGAAGGGCATGATGCTATTCATGATGTGCCACCGAGTCAGTCCACTGTGGATATGAGCCTGACACAAACACACTGCGGTGCACAGCGTTCCCTGCACCCGTCTTATTGAAGGGAAGAATGCAAAGATATTTGATTAAAAATTCATGGAAAAAAAGTGCCATGTGCAAAAAAGAAAGTACTAGTTCTTATGGAAGTGCATAGTGTGTGCGAGCGAGTAATTAAAAACTGATGAACGTGAGATATGAATGTTGAATAGAGAATGTAAAGCATAATTTATGACAAAGAAATAACATGTGAGTTTGATGACAAATGATATCACTATCCATCTGTGTTCATGCTTGCGATTGAAAATGTGAATATTAGTGAAGAATTAAATAATCCTATATGTATATAGGGCAAATATAATTAATTTAAATTTTTGCGTGTGACAAAAATTATCTGTGTTCTTTGTTAAGGTTTTCTAAGAAATTTTTAAAATTAGCATAAAAAAGAGGATGCTATTAAAAAATAACCATTACTCAAATTTTAAAACCCTGCAACACCAGCACACACCTTCCTTCTGGTGGTCTTTGTATGACAAAAAACAGTTGAGCCCATTGATTGTTAGCAGCGCTCAAGTATGCAGAAAAAAAGATTGGTGAGGAGTAGGACTAGTGATGGGCAGACCTGTGGATGTTTGAGTCTGTCATGTTCTGCCGAACTTTGGAAAAAACACTGGCTCTGATAGGCAGTAATCTTACTCGTTACTGTTAGTCACAGCGCTATGGTTTCTGTGCTGTCAAACAGATGACAGCGTGTGAGCTAGAAACTATGACCTGCGGTGAAAAGGTTACTGTTGGTCAGGCATCAGTGATCCATTGAGCCCTGAGACACAATACCATCCATGCGTTTATTTGAAAACCAAAAAAAATTAAATCTTTATGACACAAATCCAATTTTCATAATAATTTGGAACACGGTTTATGGGGTATCAGCGGACTGAGGAGAAATTACACACCAAATTTTGGGGGCCTTTTTTTCCTGTTATCCTTGCAAAAATAAAATAATTTGCGTCTAATGTAAAATTTTTGTGAAAAAAAAGTAAATGTTCATTTTTTCTTCCATATTCCAAACATTTCTGTGAAGCACTTGAAAGGTTAATAAACTTCTTGAATGTCGTTTTGAGTACCTTAAGGGGTGCAGTTTTTAGGATGGTGTCACTTTTGAGTATTTCCTTTCATATAGACCCTTCAAAGTCACTTCTTATTCCAAATGTATGCAAAGCCATTCCTATCTTGCATTTGATCCCTAATAATTATAGATCTCTTAACCTTCGTCCGGCTGAGTAGGTACAATTGTAACTATTCCGTTTTAAAATTGCAATAACTTTTTTATTCGAAAAGCCGTAGAGGGCTGAAATTTCGTGACATCTCTGCAGTTTTGGTCCAGAATATATTAGCCAAATTTCAATAAAATATATAATGAAGGTACAATTGTACCTCTGAAGCCTGTTAACGTTGTAAAATTATGCAGCCTGACGAAGGTTAAGAGGAAAATCAGGCTCTCAATTCCCTTCCAAAACATGACGATTTACTCCTTGATGTACAAAAACAGATGTATGAGCAAGAACAAGATCAGCTCACTCACTAAAAACCTTCACTTGAAAGATGAGGAAATTCAAACTCTACAGGAAGTAACAAAACTTTATCTCCCAGACACTTCTACCTCAGCACCTGATCCACCAATTCTTAAACTATTTATGAACACAAAAAAAAGGGAAAAATGATAGCCAAAATATAAAGAACCTAACCCAAACACAGGAGATCACAGATTTGATAAAAAAATGGGAATTAGAATTAAACAAAAAATTTCTCCCAGGAGAAATTTATACAATCTTCAAAAACATCCACTTCCTAACATCTTTAGTGAGATTCCAAGAACTTAACTAAAAAATCATATCAAGATGGTATAAAACACCTGACATATTGAATAAAATAAACAGCTCAATCTCCCCTCTCTGTTGGAGATGAAGGGTTCTCCATCTCACATTTGGCCGGAATGCACAAAAATTAAAAGTTTCTGGGAGGGATTTAGAGAGCATATAAAGAAACCCTTAAATGTAGACATTAGTGATGAGTGAGTGTACTCGTTGCTTGGGTTTTCCTGAGCACGCTCGGGTGACCTCCGAATATTTATGACTGCTCGGAGATTTAGTTTTCATTGGGGCAGCTGAATGATTCCCTAGCAACCAGGCAACTCCCACATGTACTTAGCCTGGTTAGTAGCTGTAAATCATTCAGCTGCAACAATGAAAACTAAATCTCCGAGCTGTCATAAATACTTGGAGGTCACCCGAGTGTGCTCGGGAAAACGCGAGCAACGAGTACACTCGCTTATTACTAGTACACATCCCATTAACATCAAGTTTCATTCTGTTCAATCTGGATTCTTCAAATTTACACTTTAAAAAAGGCTCGCTGATACCTCACCTGCTCAACGCAGCTAAAATAACTCTCTCAAGACACTGGAAATATGTAGAGACCCCTACCTGCAAAGAATGGATAAAAGAATCCAACCAAATTGGGATCTGAAAACCTAAAGACTCTAAACGCATGGATAGCCTGGTTGAACGCCTCGGAGGATCACCAAATAAGCACAACCAGTAATCCTTAACTTCTGTCTTCCTACAAATTTCTTTTGTTATCCCCTTTTTTTCTCTTTACATATAGCCTGTTCTGTAATGTTCATGCCTTGACTTGAGTTTGATCTCCCAAATCGCTTAGTTTATTTCTATATTTTAAGCAGAACTTTCTGACTTCCTACCCTTCCCTTTTCTTCCCAATGTCCCTCCCCACCACTGTCTCTTGTTTTTTAAACTTTTTTTACAACCCTTTTGGCTCGCAAATCCGCAGCCTTGTAGTGTTATCGTTGTGGTTTATTAAGGTTGTTCTTTTTTTCTTTCACTATTTCTGGAAAACATTTACCCATTTTTCCTTTCCGGTTACATTATTGAAATTCTCAAAATAAAGAATGTATACAAATTGAAAAATTTTAAAATTATTAGCCAAATTTCCATTTTTTTCACAAACAAACGCAAATCATATCGAAGAAATTTTACCACTATAATGAAGTACAATATGTCTTAAAAACAGTCTCAGAATCAGTGGAATCCGTTGAAGAGTTATTATCTCATAAAGTGACACTGATCAGAAATGTAAAATTTGGTCTGGTTATGATGGTGAAAACAGGCTTGGGGGTGAAGGGGTTCATCTTTTCTGGCCATGGATTATCTATTGTATAAAAACGTAAAGATCAGAACAAACTGAACCAAAGCAATATATAAACCGTATATATCAATTGGTGCTTAGTAAATACAGGTTGTCAAAAACAGTGATATATGTTACACCGCCTAATGCTTACCTGTCCAGCCGGCGCGCTCCTGACGCTCCTCCTCGCTTCTCTCTGTCTGGATTCTCGGTTTATGGCCGGGGTCACACTTGCGATTGCAATGCGAGAAACTTGCACGAGTCTCTAGCATCAATACCCGACACGGCCCCGACACTTGGGACCGGAGCGTGCGGCTGCATGTATTTCTTTGCAGCTGAACGCTCCGGTTCAAGTGCCAGCAGCAGTGTCGGGTATTGATGCGAGAGACTCATGCGAGTTTCTCATATTGCACTTGCAAGTGTGACTCCGGCCTATATCTCACTATTGGCATATACTTCCTTTTTGCATTGAATCTAATTACCCTCTACTTTGATATATACCAATTATTTGATTAGTAGAACCAATATGTTCCTTACTTTACCTCTGGTGGTCTCATCCGTTGATCTATGTAATTTATAATTTGCATGTGTTATTGGACTGTACCTTTACTGTGCTTATTTTCCACTCATCTATTTATTTTTTGTATGTGCATGCACCTCTGTTAGTTGTGCCACCATTTCACCATTTGTTTTAATAAAGGTGTTTTATCTTTCTCCTCCTGCTCTTTGTGTCTTGACCGATTTTCTTCTGTAAAAAAACATAATAGAATAGATTATACTTCTTTAATTGTACAGAACAAAATGTTTTATTTCATGTGCAAATTGTCTCTTCAGAGAGGAAGAGGACTACAACTCTAGTGCCACCTATTGGAAGTAGCAATTCTAATAGTCAATGTCGACCCTTTAACGAGTCTTTTCACATGACTTAGGATAAAAACCAAACCAGAATCTCAATTTGCAGACACTGTGTTCCGGGATACTGCCCCTCGTCAGTGCAAAGAGGAGATCTGGTTTGGCTGAGTGAATGGCGTCTGGCTGGGATCCAAGAAGTATTATTTCATGTGAACATTTTCACTTCCAGCTCACAGCACTGCTGAAAGCCACTCCTGGGGTGTGGCAAAATTAAGCAACCTAGGAGACATCTTGGACCACGGCATCAGGCAGCCTGATAGTGCCCCCTTGCCAGCTGCATCTGGGGTACATGCCCCGTGTGCCTTCCTCTAGAAATGCTGCTGCAGCCACAGGACACATTGTTGATTTCACACACCAACCGCTTTTTTTTCTTTCACACAAAGCATAGAGCTGCCAAACAATTTTACATCTTAAAAGCCTGGAGAAGGAATGCCAAATAGGAGATGGCAGGCTTGAGCTGCAAATTGGAATTGTTGTGATTGACAATGCTGAAGCATAATGGCTGCCTTACTGTCAGACAAACTAACTCACACTCCATTTATTGCATATATCCTGAATTTAATAATGCAGCATTTCTTTCACAGAATTTCAAGCTTGAGGAAGGTGGTGGCTATGAACAGAAACAAGTCAACCCATTCTTGAGATGCTGTAACCCTCTATAATTCAACGCTGTATATGTTGGAGGGTTTGTGCGAACAGTGTAAAGTGATGATGGAATGCATCACACAGCAGTCAAACTTGTATATGGATTACTTTAAGATTCAACCTTCACAATTAATGAGGGATGTGTGTCACCTAATGAAGCCCTTTGAAGAGGAGAAAAAATCTGTTGTTATGTAAACCTAGAAGTGGGAAACAGAGCACACAATAGGGTCATACCCTATGGAGAGTGAGTAGGAGAGTGCTGTTTAAGCTCACCTGATGGAGTTGTGACATGCACAACTCTTACATAGGCAAGAAGAAAAATAGCTGCTGCTGCCCTGTGGCTAGTGCGTAAATCCTCCAGGAGATATTGGATCCAGTTGGATAAACACGTGGGTGGGCTGTGCTGCTGAAGTGAATCAATTCTTCAGAAAAGATGATGAGGATTAAGCCTTTGTCCATCCCGTGATGACACCGTTAGTGCGGTGAAACATGTTGGGGGGACGCTCGTGATAAAATTTGTTTTCCTATTCTGCATATGCATATGTTAGGCGTTGACCTTCTCCCAAATATCATGCTTCAAACATAAAGATACCAAATGTAAATTTTTGGTGAAGAATCAACAACAAGTGGAACACAATTGTTAGTTTGACCAAAATTTATTGGTTATTTAAAATTTTTGTGGAAATTAAAAAACTGAAAAGTGGGGCATGCAATATTATTCGACCCCTTTACTTTCAGTGCAGCAAACTCACTCCAGAAGTTCATTGTGGATCTCTGAATGATCCATTGGTGTCCTAAATGCCTAATGATGATAAATATAATAAACCTGTGTGTAATCAAGTTTCCATATAAATGCACCTGCTCTGTGACAGTCTCAGGGTTCTGTTTGAAGCACAGAGAGCATCATGAAGACCAAGGAAAATAGCAGGCAGTTCCGTGATACTGTTGTGGAGAAGTTTAAAGCCAGATTTGGATACAAAATGATTTCCAAAACTTTAAACATCCCAAGAAGCACTGTACAAGGGATCATATTGAAATGGAAGGAGTATCATACCACTGCAAATCTACCAAGACCCGGCCGTCCCTCTCCTCTAAACTTTCATCTCAAACAAGGAGAAGACTGATCAGTAGTGTTGAGCGATACCGTCCGATACTTGAAAGTATCGGTATCGGATAGTATCGGCCGATACCCGAAAAATATCGGATATCGCCGATACCGATATCCGATACCAATACAAGTCAATGGGACATCAAGTATCGGAATGTATCCTGATGGTTCCATAGTGCGTTTAGGACCTGCGAATGACGTTGCGGCTTCTGATTGGTCGCGTGCCGCTCATGTGACCGCCACGCGACCAATCAGAAGCCGCGACGTCATTCTCATTCACTAAACTCCTAATTCTAGGAATTTAGGACCTGCGAATGACGTCGCGGCTTCTGATTGGTCGTGTGGCGGTCACATGAGCGGCACGCAACCAATCAGAAGACGCGACGTCATTCGCAGGCCCTAAACGCGCTCATTTTAAACAAAGAAGCCGGCCGGTTACCAGCGTGATGTCCAGGGGCCGCCGGAGAGGTGAGCATATCAATATAATTTATTTTAATTCTTTATTTTACACATCCCTATTGATCCGATACCGATACCCGATACCACAAAAGTATCGGATCTCGGTATCGGAATTCCGATACCGCAAGTATCGGCCGATACCCGATACTTGCGGTATCGGAATGCTCAACACTACTGATCAGAGATGCAGCTAAAAAGCCCATGATGACTCTGGATGAACTGCAGAGATCTACAGCTGCGGTGGGACGGTCTGTTCATAGGACAGCAATCAGTCGTACACTGCACAAATCTGGCCTTCATGGAAGCGTGGCAAGAAGAAAGCCATTTCTCAAAGATATCCATAAAAAATGTTGTTTAAAGTTTTCAACAAACCACCTCGGAGACACACGAAACATGTGGAAGAAGGTGCTCTGGTCAGATGAAACCAAAATCGAACTTTTTGGCAACAATGAAAAATGATATGTTTGGCGTAAAGGCAACACAGCTCATCACCCTGAACACACCATCCCCACTATCAAACATGGTGGTGGCAGCATCATGGTTTGGGCCTGCTTTTCTTCAGCAGGAACAGGGAAGATGGTTAAAATTGATGGGAAGATGGATGAAGCCAAATACAGGACCATTCTTGAAGAAACCCTGTTGGAGTCTGCAAAAGACCTGAGACTGGGATGAAGATTTGTCTTTCAATAAGACAATGATCCCATACAAAGCAAAATCTACAATGGAATGCAAAAAATGAAGAAAAATGAAGCGGCACTCACCCGATGTTGCTGTATGAAAATGTCCTTTATTCAGAGCATACACTCACAGACAAATAGTGGAGAGGCGGCTTGGTGAGGAGAGAGGTGCAGGAGGAGGCCTCCTGCACCTCTCTCCTCACCAAGCCGCCTCTCCACTATTTGTCTGTGAGTGTATGCTCTGAATAAAGGACATTTTCATACAGCAACATCGGGTGAGTGCCGCTTCATTTTTCTTCATTTTTTGGATTTACATTACTATTTATGTTGTGCACCACCCCAACGTTTTTGCTTATTGCATGCCGCAGTGGTTCTTATCTGAGTCTCTCTGGTCCATATTTCAGCGCTGGTTGCTTGAGGTTTGGGCAAACTCCACGTTTTGTTTTATTTGTGGAGGAAACACCTGGTGCCATTCCACTTCTTTTGATCTACAATGGAATGGTTCACAAATAAACGTATCCAGGTGTTAGAATGGCCAAGTCAAAGTCCAGACCTCAATCCAATGGAGAATCTGTGGAAAGAGCTGAAAACTGTTGTTCACAAACGATCTCCATCAAACCTCACTGAGCTCGAGCTATTTGCCAAGCAAGAATGGGCAAGAATTTCAGTCTCTCGATGTACAAAACTGATAGAGACATACCCCAAGCGACTTGCAGCTGTAATCGCAGCAAAAGGTGGCACAACAAAGTATTAAGTTAAAGGGGCCGAATAATATTGCATGCCCCACTTTTCAGTTTTTAAATTTCCACAAAAATTTAAAATAACCAATAAATTTTGTTCAACTTCACAATTGTGTTCCACTTGTTGTTGATTCTTCACCACAAATTTACATTTGTTATCTTTATGTTTGAAGCATGATATGTGGAAAAAGGTTGAAAAATGCCAGTGGGCCGAATACTTTCGCAAGGCACTGTATATATCACTCTAAAGACCATATCAGTTCCTCTACTTTTTTTGCTATACGATTAGAACAAGGTATTTTATTCACAACGCGTATCAATGCCGTATAGGCGTCTTTTTCAAGTGAAATAAAAACAAATTTGTTTTTTCACTTGAAAAAGACACTGTTATGGCATTGAAACGTCTTGTGAATAAAAAGCCTCTTCCTCATTATCTTTGCAGAGGAATTGATTTACTCCAGCAGCGCTGCCCACCCACTTGTTTATTCAATTGGATCCTGTAGCACCTACAACTTTAATTTACAACAGTTTATTTATTTTATTTATTTTAAAAGCAATTTTAAAAGTTTTTAATCCATCATAATTATTTTAATATTATGACACTTATTATTTGTGAATTAAGGGTGCCACAATGGGGTCAAAATGTTCCCCGTTGCTGGTGAAGATACATACATTGCTTAAAGTATGCATATATACTGCTGTTTCATCTTTACTTTAAAAGCCTTAACGTTCAACTGTTTTTTCCTACTTCTGCTGTTTCAGATTGTCATTTCTGTCTTTAAGTTTGAGTAGACATCATCATAATACTATGATCTCCAGATAATAACATATCTCTCATGTTCATATCACTTATAATGCACGTGGTGCCTATTTTCTTTCATTAAATCCTGATTAATTGCTTCATTATTAATGCATTTCACCCATCCCTTAACTCTCTCTCAATTCTGGAATCTTTTTTTATTACTATCACTGATTTTTGCAGCTCAGTTTTTGGGTCTTCTGGGACTTTAATTTTTTTTTATTTTAATTATGTGTTGTTATGCTATCTGGCTAGTTTTAGCACACTAGCCACTCTTGACAAATTCACTACTGATCCAAATCTATATTATTACAATATATACCCGAGTATCAGCCGAGGCACCTACTTTTGCCACGGAAAACTGGGTAAGCTTATTGACTCAAGTATAAGCCAGGTATGCATTATCTCCTCATCCCTGTCCTGCTACGCATGGCTCCCCCGTCCCTGCCCTTATATGCTTCTGAGAAACACGTGATGGTGTCTCTGCGGTGTTGGATGTTTTGATCTCCCCGAGGTCATTCATCCTTATGTTTATAGTCCTTTTACTAGGCACTGCTCCTATTAGCCAGTTTCCTACTCCACCCTGATGAGGGGCAAATATCCCGAAACAGCTGTCTGTGGATGGATACCATGCTTTGGCATAGGTGGTTTTCCTTTTTGGATGCTGCCCTTCCCGTGGTTGTTCCTTCCCGGTGAAAGACCTGGCTATTTATTGCTTGCGTTAAGAAACACGTGATGGTGTCTCGCAGCTTTTCTACATTTCCTTATATGCAGGCCTCCCCTTTCCCTGTCATTGTATGCATGCCTCCCCGTCACTGTATGCAGGCCTCCCCATCCCTGTCCCTGTCATTGTATTCATGCAACCCCCTTCCCAGTCCTTGTATGAATGCCTCCCCGTCCCTGCCCCTATATGCATGCCTCCTTGTCCCCTATCCCTGTGTGCATGTTTCCTATTTAAAAAAAAACATCCTACTCACCTACCTGCGCGTCCTCGATGCTGGCACTGCATCTTGTTCTGCCCGCCGGCACCTGCCTGCAGCTCTTCCTGCCGAGCGATCACATGGTACCAATCATTAAGGTAATGAACATGTGCTCCACACCTATGGGAGTGAAAACGCGTGCATATTCATTACCTTAATTAGCGGTACCATGTGATCGATCGGCAGGAAGAGTTGCAGGCGCTGGCGGCCGGAACGAGATGCAGTGCCAGCATCGGCAGTGTGCAGGTAGGTGAGTATAAGATGTGTGCTGGAAGCCACTGGCTAATGTTACCCTCTGCTTCGCTGCCCTCTTCTTCCAGCTTTCTGGAATATGACTCGTGTATAAGCCGAGGGGGCATTTTCAACACAAATAAATGGGCTGAAAAACTTGGCTTATACACGTGTATATACTGTACGGTAAATGTTTCCATGTGACAATACTGAAGTTATGGGCTGGAGTTTCAGGGTTTGGTGCTGCATGAGTGCTGCCGGCTGTGAGAAGCTACAGTTCATTGAGGAAACCACGAATGCCAGCATGTACTGTGACATACTGAAGCAGAGCATGATCCACTCCCTTTCGAAACTAGGCTGCAGTGCAGTATTTCAACATAATGATCCAAAACACACCTCCAAGACAACCACTGCTTTGCTTAAGAAATGTTTGTGCATCTGTGGAGTATCCTGAAACAGAAGGTGGAGGAGCTCAAGATCTTTACCATCCACCAACTCTGTGATGTCATCATGAAGGAGTGGAAGAGCATTACAGTGGAAACCTGTAAAGCTCTATTGAAGTCCATGCCCAAGAGAGTTAAGGCAGTACTTGAATAGTGGCCACACATAATATTGACACTTTTGGCACAATTCGGCCATTTTTACTTAGGGGGTACTCATTTTTGTTACCGACGGTTTAGACATCAATAGCTATGTAAAAAAACTAGAGGACATGGAGTACAATAAACACCAACAGATTGAAAAGATAAAGCAATCATTTTATTAATGCACTTAAAATGTACAATACCAGCCCAATCAAAGGGCAAAACACAAAGAAGAGGATAAATGCAAGGAACCTGCTAGCACAGCAGGATATATGGACCAATAGTGCAACATATGCCTGGGTAAGTATAGCGAATCCTGAAACGGGGGAGGAGGAGGAAATAGTATAATCCAAATGGATCTGCCATACAGGTTCTACACGTAGACTCCTATAGATGCTGCCATAAAACATAGGATCCCCTATCTCCCTACAAGTCCCAATAGGATGCCATCACTCACCCATAATAGACAGTGTACTTGGTCCTCCTGCTCTAACCCCTTGACGCGCGTTTCGCGTAAGTGCTTCTTCAAGAAGGGGAGTAGCGTATGTTGTGTCTCCTGGATTTAAATAGCACTGCCCCCAAGTACCAACAGGTGCGGCGCACGCGCCCCGAGAAGCCCAAACCGGAAATGCACATCTCCTACTTTGGCCGTCAGTACGGTGTGCGCATGCGGCAAAATCTTGCCGGGTGACGTCATGAAGCATGCGCACAGCGTCACCAGAGATAACCACAGGGATAGGTGAGCGGTGCGCAGATCGAGCTGCGCGTGCGCGCTGTGGTATCCATGTTTGTAAAGACCCAGACGGCGGCCATGTTTGTGAAGTACAAAGTGCATCAATAGCTATGTGTTGAGTTATGTAGCAGACACTGACTACTTTACAACATATCAAAGTGTCAAATAAAATGTGAAGGATTTACTCACTTTTGGGGTACACTGTATATATATATATATATATGTATATATATATATATATATACTAGCTATTGAACTCGTTCTACGCCCGGGTGGCGAGCATTTATATTGGTATATGGTCTCCATCCTGGTATGTGCTGCTCTATCCTGCATCCCCATCCCGTCATGTGCTGCTCCCATCCTGAGCCCCCATTCTGTCATGTGCTGCTCCATCCTGCGCCCCCATTCTGTCATGTGCTGTTCCCATCCTGCGCCCCGTTCCATCATGTGCTGCTCCCATCCTGCGCCCCCGTTCTGTCATGTGCTGCTCCCATCCTGCGCCTCCATTCTGTCATGTGCTGCTCCCATCCTGTGCCACCGTTCTGTCATGTTCTGCTCCCATCCTGCACCCCCGTTCTGTCATGTGCTGCTTCCATCTTGCACCCCCGTTCTGTCATGTGCTGCTGCCATCCTGCACCCCCATTCTGTCATGTGCTGCTCCATCCTGCGCCCCCATTCTGCCATGTGCTGTTCCCATCCTGCGCCCCCATTCTGTCATGTGCTGTTCCCATCCTGCGCCCCCGTTCTGTCATGTGCTGCTCCCATCCTGCGCCCCCATTCTGTCATGTGCTGCTCCCATCCTGCACCCCGGTTCTGTCATGTGCTGTTCCCATCCTGCACCCCCGTTCCATCATGTGCTGCTCCCATCCTGCGCCCCCGTTCTGTCATGTGCTGCTCCCATCCTGCGCCTCCATTCTGTCATGTGCTGCTCCCATCCTGCGCCACCGTTCTGTCATGTTCTGCTCCCATCCTGCACCCCCGTTCTGTCATGTTCTGCTTCCACCTTGCACCCCCGTTCTGTCATGTGCTGCTGCCATCCTGCACCCCCGTTCTGTCATGTGCTGCTCCATCCTGCGCCCCCATTCTGTCATGTGCTGTTCCCATCCTGCGCCCCGGTTCTGTCATGTGCTGCTCCCATCCTGCGCCCCCGTTCTGTCATGTGCTGCTGCCATCCTGCACCCCCGTTCTGTCATGTGCTGCCCTATTCTGTCATGTGCTGCTCCCATCCTGCGCCCCCGTTCTGTCATGTGCTGCTCCCATCCTGCGCCACCGTTCTTTAATTTGCTGCTCCCATCCATATGCCCCATACGCTGCTCCATAATATATGCCCTGTATCAGGTGGCGTAAGTAACAAATAGCTGTGGCATGAAGTGCCACAGCCTCATGCCACAGCAATTTGTTACTTGCGCCACCTGATTCCTTTCCGCCGCCATTTTCTTGGTCCTCCTGCTGGCGGAATCGGCGCCTGCGCATTCTGCGCTTTCCAGCGCCATTTTCTTGAAGACACACTGCAGTGTGTCTTCAAGAAAATTGCGCTGGAAACCGCGGACTGCGCAGGCGCCGATTTCCGGTGCCATTTTCTTGAAGACACACTGCAGTGTGTCTTCAAGAAAATGGCGCTGGAAAGCGTGGACTGCGCAGGCGCAGATTCCGGCAGCAGGACCAAGAAAATGGCGGCGGAAAGGTATCAGGTGGCGTAAGTAACAAATTGCTGTGGCATGAAGTGCCACAGCTTCATGCCACAGCAATTTGTTACTTACGCCATTCTTTTCCGCCCATTTTCTTCGTCCTCCTGCTGCCGGAATCGGCGCCTGCGCAGTCCACACGTTCCGGTGCCATTTTCTTGAAGACACACCTGCAGTGTGTCTTCAAGAAAATGGTGCCGGAAAGCGTGGACTGCGCAGGCGCCGATCCCGGCAGCAGGAATCGGCGCCTGCACAGTCCACGCTTTCTGGCGCCATTTTCTTGAAGACACACTGCAGTGCGCAGGCGCCGATTCCGGCCACAGCTTCATGTCACAGCAATTTGTTACTTACGCCATTCCTTTCCTGCTCCCGACCCCCTGCTCCCGGCGCCATTTTTTTTTCCTGACACTCTATAATGTAGCGCTAGGAGCGTCGCGCCTGCGCAGTCTATAAAGGCTTCGGACAGAGTGACGCTCCCAGCGTTATATTATAGATATTACAAAATTAGGCCAAAAACTTTGGACAAGTATGGAGAAAATGCTGGAAAGTAAGAGTGAGAGTAAAAATCTAAGCCAAATTTGGTTTGACCACTCTTTGTATTCTAAGCAGCATCAAAGCTTCAATTCATTTAGGTAAACTTTCACAAAAGGAACTCAGCAAGGGGGGTTGTGCCAAATATCTTGGGGAACTAACCACACATCTTCTGTATTTATTGGCTTGAGAAAATCCTTTTTTCTCTTCATGTAATCCTTTATAGACAGAATGATATTGTGATCAGGGCCAATGTGTCCAGTTTATCACTTTCAAGACTCCTTCTTTAAGCTGAAAATAGTTCTTGAATACATTGGTTGTATGTTTCTGGTTGTTGTCCTGCTGCAGAATAAGTTTGGAGACAATCAGATGCTGCCTTGATGATATTTTAACAATATTTTAACAATATTTATATTAACAAGGCCAAGTAACTCAACTATGCACAAAAACATAGGCTATGGGATGTTGAAAAATGTCTGCATGTGCTCTGGACTGATGAGCCAAAATTTGACATATTTGTCTGTAACAGAAGGTGAAAAGCTGGAGAGTGGAACATTAATGAGTGCCTGCAAGTGACAGTGAAGCATGGTGGATGGTCTCTGCAAGTTTAGGACTGCATTTAAAAAAAATGGAGTTGGTGATTAGGTCAGGATTAATGGTGTCTTAAGTGTTGAGAAATACTGAATAGGTAGCTCCTTTTATACAATATGGTATTTTGTTTATTCTATTAAGAATTTTGTCAATTCAATGTTACTTTTAAAATGAAAGTAATAGTAAATATTATTTTATATCCTTAGGGTGGTTTCACATTATGTTCTGTGTCCCCATTGGGATATACGTCCGAAATCTTCCACAAAACGGGTTTCGGACGCATGCGCTAACGAGGACAAAATACTGTAATTGTGACGGTAGAGCCAATGTGAGCTCTGCCGTGCACTTTTTTATGGAGTGTACAGAAGGCGGTCATTCAGATGCAGATGTATGCATCTGTACCCGTTTTGCGGGGGATTTCGGACGTATGCCCCGACTGGGACACAGAACACAATGTGAAAGCACCCTTACCATTATGACTCTCTTCAGTATATGGTCTTGTGACAATAAGTGAAAAGATTTCCTTTTTCTAATGCTGTTAATATGAAAGGTATATTTGGCAACACGGTATGCCATCTGCTTTGATAAAAGTGTGTTTGTTTTAAAAATTTCTTGGCAAAAAATATACACCAGAAGGGTTTGTCCAATTTTAGGGCAAATTAAAACATCTCTTATGAGCTTTTTGCATAAAAGAAGATATGAAACTGAATGTAAATATAGACATACTGATAGGGAATTTAGAATGTGAGCCCCATCGGGGACAGCAATGATAACGTGTGCAACCTGTAAAGTGCTGCGGAATATGTTAGTGCTATTTAAAAATAAAGATTATTATTATTATTATTATTATTAAATTTTGTTTTTTAATGCAGTGTACTCTAAAACGGCCATAATCCTGTATGTCTTAATTGACAAAGACTAGGTCAACTGTTGTTCTTGTACTGCTAACAGTTCTTTCTTTCACATTATAGTTATTTTATTTATAAGTTTTCTAATGCAGTACCATATTTTTTTAAAATCAAAAACAGTGTTTACTGAATACCCTATGTTAATTATTTAATGCACTTGCTTCTTACTTATTTATTTTCATTAGAGTATATGCACACATTGTCTTTTTCTTTGGTTTTGCTTGTTTCTATGGTCAGTGTGAACATGCCTTTACATCATGCATGTTTTCAAGTCATACTCCGGCTCAGTTTTCTGTTTTTTTTTGTTCAGTATTTTTGTATTCAGTACAAATATGGTGTGGCCACCTTTTCACCGAGCTGGGCAGCTCATATATAGTCCTTCCAAAGCTGGGTGTCCGGATGGGACCTGGTGACTCTCTGCCACTATTCACACTAGGTAGGTTTTAATATTAGCGAGTGTAGTTACTGTCCCAATTGGGTACACCTTGTTACGGTGGGACAGCTTTAAGCTTTTTTTTAATCAAAATCAGTGTTTACTAAATGCCCTATGTTAATTATTTAATGCACTTGTTTTTTTTACTTATTTATATTCATTAGGGTATACGCACACATTGTCTTTTTTCTTTGGTTTTACAGTACCATATTTTCTCAATTTCATTTGGATATTTGACTTTTGATATGGGTACCTTCCTTGGTACTGTTGCTATGGGACAATCTTATTCATTTCTAATAAAGGTGAATGTGTGTCCTATCTGAGGGGATGTTCAGCAGTCCCCAATGATGTTCAGTAGCTCTAGCATATTTTAAAGCACCACTCCAGAGTGTTTTTTATTGCACCGCTCAAGTGGTGCTTTAAATGTAAGTCCCTTGCCCCCGTGTCTAATACTTACTTTCAGGCGTTTTCATCTGTTTTTGCCGAAGTTCCAGGGTTTCATGAAGCTGCGTGGAGGTCACTTTACAATACAAGTCTATGACAGCCTTGTCCTGGCTCTCATAGACTTGCATTGTACTATTGTGATGTATCTCCTGACTTCCAGCCAGTCAGAAGCTGCACTCAAAAGATTGCACAGGGGGCCGGAGCAGCATAAAAAAAAACTGAAGACGCCGGAGGATGAGTATGTGACTGGGTGCAGGGGACTTAAATTTAAAGTATCACTCCAGTGCTAAAAAAAAAGCCAAAAAACTGGAGTGGTGCTTTAACCCCTTTCTGACATGGGACGTACTATCCCGTCGAGGTGGGGTGGGCCCCATGACCATGAACGGGATAGTACGTCCAGCGCGATCGGCGGCGCTCACGGGGGGAGCGCCGCCGATCGCAGCCGGGTGTCAGCTGTTTATCGCAGCTGACATCCGGCACTATGTGCCAGGAGCGGTCACGGACCGCCCCCGGCACAATAACCCCTGGCACACCGCGGTCAAAGATGATCGCGATGTGCCGGCGGTATAGGGAAGCTTCCCGCAGGGAGGGGGCTCCCTGCGGGCTTCCCTGAGCCCCCCGCAGCAACGCGATGTGATCGCGTTGCTGCGAGGGTCTCATCTCCCTCCCTGCTTCCTCCAGCCCCGGATCCAAGATGGCTGCGGATCCGGGTCCTGCAGGGAGGGAGGTGGCTTCACAGAGCCTGCTTAGAGCAGGCACTGTGAAGGCTGCAGCGCTGCATGTCAGATCAGTGATCTGACAGAGTGCTGTGCAAACTGTCAGATCACTGATCTGTGATGTCCCCCCCTGGGACAATGTAAAAAAGTTAAAAAAAAATTTTCAAAATGTGTAAAAAAAAATTAAAAAAAATATTCCTAAATAATGAAAAAAAAAAAAATATTATTCCCCTAAATACATTTCTTTATCTAAATTAAAAAAAAACAATAAAAGTACACATATTTAGTATCGCCGCGTCCGTAACGACCCGACCTATAAAACTGGCCCACTAGTTAACCCCTTCAGTAAACACCGTAAGAAAAAAAAAAAAAAAACGAGGCAAAAAACAACGCTTTATTATCATACCGCCGAACAAAAAGTGGAATAACACGCGATAAAAAAGACAGATATAAATAACCATGATACCGCTGAAAGCGTCATCTTGTCCCGCAAAAAACGAGCTGCCATACAGCATCATCAGCAAAAAAAAAAAAGTTATAGTCCTGAGAATAAAGCGATGCAAAAATAATTATTTTTTCTATAAAATAGTTTTTATCATATAAAAGCGCCAAAACATAAAAAAATGATATAAATGAGGTGTCGCTGTAATCGTACTGACCCGAAGAATAAAACTGCTTTATCAATTTTACCAAACGCGGAACGGTATAAACGCCTCCCCCAAAAGAAATTCATGAATAGCTGGTTTTTGGTCATTCTGCCTCGCAAAAATCGGAATAAAAAGCGATCAAAAAAGGTAACGTGCCCGAAAATGTTACCAATAAAAACGTCAACTCGTCCCGCAAAAAACAAGACCTCACATGACTCTGTGAACCAAAATATGGAAAAATTATAGCTCTCAAAATGTGGTAACGCAAAATATTTTTTTTGCAATAAAAAGCGTCTTTCAGTGTGTGACGGGTGCCAATCATAAAAATCCGCTAAAAAACCCGCTATAAAAGTAAATCAAACCCCCCTTCATCACCCCCTTAGTTAGGGAAAAATTAAAAAAAATGTATTTATTTCCATTTTTCCATTAGGGTTAGGGCTAGGGCTAGGGTTAGGGTTAGGGCTAGGGTTAGGGCTAGGGTTAGGGCTAGGGTTAGGGCTAGGGTTAGGGTTAGGGCTAGGGTTAGGGCTAGGGTTAGGGCTAGGGCTAGGGTTAGGGCTAGGGTTAGGGCTAGGGCTAGGGTTAGGGCTATGGTTAGGGCTAGGGTAAAGGCTACAGTTAGGGTTGGGGCTAAAGTTAGGGTTAGGGCTATGGTTAGGGCTAGGGTTAGGGCTACAGTTTGGGTTGGGGCTAAAGTTAGGGTTGGGGCTAGGGTTAAGGCTACAGTTAGGGTTGGGGCTAAAGTTACGGTTAGGGTTTAGATTACATTTACAGTTGGGAATAGGGTTGGGATTAGGGTTAGGTGTGTGTCAGGGTTAGAGGTGTGGTTAGGGTTACTGTTGGGATTAGGGATAGCGGTGTGTTTGGATTAGGGTTTCAGTTATAATTGGGGGGTTTCCACTGTTTAGGCACATCAGGGGCTCTCCAAACGCGACATGGCGTCCGATCTCAATTCCAGCCAATTCTGCGTTGAAAAAGTAAAACAGTGCTCCTTCCCTTCCGAGCTCTCCCGTGTGCCCAAACAGGGGTTTACCCCAACATATGGGGTATCAGCGTACTCAGGACAAATAGGACAACAACTTTTGGGGTCCAATTTCTTCTGTTACCCTTGGGAAAATACAAAACTGGGGGCTAAAAAATAATTTTTGTGGGAAAAAAAAAGATTTTTTATTTTCACGGCTCTGCGTTATAAACTGTAGTGAAACACTTGGGGGTTCAACGTTCTCACAACACATCTAGATAAGTTCCATGGGGGTCTAGTTTCCAATATTGTGTCACTTGTGGGGGGTTTCTACTGTTTAGGTACATTAGGGGTTCTGCAAACGCAATGTGACGCCTGCAGACCATTCCATCTAAGTCTGCATTCCAAATGGCACTCCTTCCCTTCCGAGCCCTCCCATGCGCCCAAACGGTGGTTCCCCCCAACATATGGGGTATCAGCGTACTCAGGACAAATTGGACAACAACTTTTGGGGTCAAATTTCTCCTCTTACCCTCGGGAAAATACAAAACTGGGGGCTAAAAAAATAATTTTGGGGGGAAAGATTTTTTTTTCAATTTTCACGGCTCTGCGTTACAAACTGTAGTGAAACACTTGGGGGTTCAAAGCTCTCACAACACATCTAGATGAGTTCCTTAGGGGGTCTAGTTTCCAAAATGGTGTCACTTGTGGGGGGTTTCTACTGTTTCGGTACATTAGGGGCTCTGCAAATGCAATGTGACACCTGCAGACCATTCCATCTAAGCCTGCATTCCAAATGGAGCTCCTTCCCTTCCGAGCCCTCCCATGCGCCCAAACAGTGGTTCCCCCCACATATGGGGTATCAGCGCACTCAGAACAAATTGGACAACAAATTTTGGGGTCCAATTTCTCCTGTTACCCTCGGGAAAATACAAAACTGGGGGCTAAAAAATAATTTTTGTGGGAAAAAATTTTTGTTTTATTTTTACGGCTCTCCATTATAAACTTCTGTGAAGCCCTTGGTGGGTCAAAGTGCTCACCACACATGTAGATAAGTTCCTTAGGGGGTCTACTTTCCAAAATGGTGTCACTTGTGGGGGGTTTCTACTGTTTCGGTACATTAGGGGCTCTGCAAACGCAATGTGACACCTGCAGACCATTCCATCTAAGTCTGCATTCAAATGGCACTCCTTCCCTTCCGAACCCTCCCATGCGCCCAAACAGTGGTTCCCCCCACATATGGTGTATCATTGCACTCAGGACAAATTGGGCAACACATTTTGGGGTCCACTTTCTCCTGTTACCCTCGGCAAAATACAAAACTGGGGGCTAAAAAAATAATTTTTGTGGGAAAAATTTTTTGTTTTATTTTTACGGCTCTGCATTATAAACTTCTGTGAAGCACTTGGTGGGTCAAAGTTCTCATCACACATCTAGATAAGTTCCTTAGGGGGTCTACTTTCCAAAATGGTGTCACTTGTGGGGGGTTTCAATGTTTAGGCACATCAGTGGCTCTCCAAACGCAACATGGTGTCCCATCTCAGTTCCTGTCAATTTTGCATTGAAAAGTCAAACGGCGCTCCTTCCCTTCCGAGCTCTCCCATCCGCCCAAACAGTGGTTTACCCCCACATATGGGGTATCAGCGTACTCAGGACGAATTGTATAACAACTTTTGGGGTCCAATTTCTTCTCTTACCCTTGGGAAAATAAAAAATTGGGGGCGGAAAGTTAATTTTTGTGAAAAAATATGATTTTTTATTTTTACGGTTCTACATTATAAACTTCTGTGAAGCACTTGGTGGGTCAAAGTGCTCACCACCCATCTAGATAAGTTCCTTAAGGGGTCTACTTTCCAAAATGGTGTCACTTGTGGGGGGTTTCAATGTTTAGGCACATCAGGGGCTCTCCAAACGAAACATGGCGTCCCATCTCAATTCCAGTCAAGTTTACATTGAAAAGTCAAATGGCGCTCCTTCGCTTCCGAGCTCTGCCATGCGCCCAAACAGTGTCACCCCCACATGTGGGGTATTGTCGTGCTCAGGACAAATTGTACAACAATGTTTGGGGTCTATTTTCTCCTGTTACCCTTGGTAAAATTAAACAAATTGGAGCTGAATTAAATTTTTTGTGAAAAAAAGTTAAATGTTCATTTTTATTTAAACATTAAAAAAATTCCTGTGAAGCACCAGAAGGGTTAATAAACTTCTTGAATATGGTTTTGAGAATCTTGAGTGGTGTAGTTTTTAGAATGGTGTCACACTTGGGTATTTTCTATCATATAGACCCCTCAAAATGACTTCAAATGAGATGTGGTCCCTAAAATAAAATGGTGTTGTAGAAATGAGAAATTGCTGGTCAACTTTTAACCCTTATAACTCCCTAACAAAAAAAAATTTTGGTTCCAAAATTGTGCTGATGTAAAGTAGACATGTGGGAAATGTTACTTATTAAGTATTTTGTGTGACATATCTCTGTGATTTAATTGCATAAAAATTCAAATTTGGAAAATTGCGAAATTTTCAAAATTTTCACCATATTTCCATTTTTTTCACAAATAAACGCAGGTAATATCAAAGAAATTTTACCATTGTCATGAAGTACAATATGTCTCGAGAAAACAATGTCAGAATCACTGGGATCCGTTGAAGCGTTCCAGAGTTCTAACCTCACAAAGGGACAGTGGTCAGAATTGTAAAAATTGGCCCGGTCATTAATGTGCAAACCACCCTTGGGGGTAAAGGGGTTAAAGTAAAAAAAAACCTGAGCATCAGATAAAAAATCTTTTAAAATAGTTAACAATGGAAATTTAAAAAATAAAGTTTGAAAATTCTTACAAGCCAAAGGAAGAGATGCAGAAATTGTATATCTGTTTAATCCAATAAGACTGTGAGAAGACTGATTTCTGGTAAGTAAAGGGTTTTGTTAGTTCATAATGTTTGTTCCATCCCCAAACAGTTATAGTAATTAGGGCTTTTTAATGTTTTAATTAAAATTTAATAATCCAAAAGAATAGTAGAAAAAAACAAGAAGTTTTGGATGCCACAATTAAGGATGCTTGCTTGCATCCAAAACTAGTTTTTTTTCTACTATTTTTCTTTCACTTATTTGAAGTTGTGAGTAGAGATGAGCGAACTTGTTCAGAAAACGTTCGCCAATTTCAAATTCGGAACGAATGTAGCACATTCGGATTCGTGTTCGGTTTCCCAAATATTTTTACTCAAAGTTGGCAAAATTCGGTCACATTTCGTTAAATCATCACGTTTCCACTGCTAAGATAGTGGTACTTTATGAAGAGCGAGAGAAATCAGGGGACGTGCTTGATGAGGAGAGGGGGTGTGGAAAGGATGGAGGAGCAGGGCTTTTTTTTCCCCCTTATCTTTATGTGGGTTGATTCCAGCAGCCAATCAGGGTGCAGAAACCATCCACAACATCATGACATAAGGTCTTCTGTGATTGGCTGACAAAGTCACATGTTCGTGGCCATATTAAAATCTGTCATCTTGTTTTGCTGGTGCCATTTTCACAGTGTCACAATGCAGAATAGCAACACTATCAGGAGTGGCTTTTCAAGTGAACTTGTCAGATAGCTAGATAAGATTCTGTTCGTGTGATGATCTATCTTTCAGCATCTAACTAAACTTTGAAAAAACTGCGTGGCAGTCTCAGTAGGCCCCATTTGCTAATTTAAATCGGTTGTGATAAAACTGTATTTCAGGGACACATTGGAAGGCCAGAATTCCAGTTAAAAATTGTTAGGCCTAAAATGGTTGTACAGCCATAAGGCCCAATAAGCTAATCCAAATCATTTGTGATTAAACTGTGTTTCAGAGACAAATCAGAAGGTCAGATTTCCATTTAAAAATTGTTAGACCTAAAATGGCAGTGCAGCCACGAGGCCCGATTAGCTAATCCAAATTGTTTATTATAAAGCTGCTTTTCAGAGACAAATCAGAAGGCCATATTTCAACTTAAAAATTATTAGGCGTAATATTGGAGTGCAATGAGGAGACCCAATTAGCCAGTCCAAATAGTTTGTGATAAAATGGTGTTTCACTGACAAATCAGAAGGTATAATTGTTAGGTATAAAGGTACCTTCACACTGAGCAACTTTAGAATGAGAACGACAGCGATCCGTGACGTTGCAGCGTCCTGGATAGCGATCTCGTTGTGTTTGACACGCAGCAGTGATCAGGATCCCGCTGTGACATCGCTGGTCATAGCTAGAAGTCTGGAACTTTATTTGGTCATCAGGTCGGCGTGATTCGTCATGTTTGACAGCAAAAGCAACGATGACTGCAATGTTTTTTCATGGAGCTAACAACCAGCGAGAACGATAAGTACGTCACTGGATCGCTCCTGCACCGTTCAGCTGTTGCCGTGTTTTACGTCTCCTAGCGATCTAAACAGTGACGCTGCAGCCATCGGCTCGTTGTCTATATCGCTGCAGCGTTGCTTAGTGTAACGGTACCTTAACAGTGTTGTTCAGGCACACTATCTAAGAAGATAAATAGTGATTGTTCATTTAGTTTTCAAACAGCAGGTTACAAGAGGGAAAGGCTACATACAACATGAATGGGAAGAAGTGAGGTCGTTGGGGAATAGGCTTGGTGTTAGGGTGTTAGACGTGTACGTGGGTTAGGTGTTGATGTTAATGAAAGCTCAACTGAACAAACACGTCTTGTCCTATCCAAAGACCACTGACAAAAATCTGTTACTGAATGGGCTACTCGACTCCCTTTCTTTGGCAACCACACAGCTATATGTCTTGTAGATGAGTCTCAGAAAGGGCATGTGCACCAGTGGATGGCAAGCACTGTATCAAGTGGCCTTTCCTCTTGAATGGGCCATTCTGAGAGGTGCTCACACATTCTATTCCATGAACATCAGAGGTCTGCTTTAAAAAAAGTCACAGAATCCAGAGGAGGAGAGTATCTGCACCGATGCCCAAAATGTTTTCATGTTGTATCCAGGGCCGGACGAAGTATGGTCCAAGCAGAATCCAGAACCTCATCATCACATGTTAACCACCAAGGGTGGAGGTAATCCTGAGACTCAGATGCCAGAGGCGCACGCGGACTGTACTGTGGTGTCAGGGCAGGAAAAAGAGGAGGGTGACCCTTAGGGTGAGGAGTGTGAGAACAGAGAGGATGATGATGAGGTTATAGATCCCACTTGGTGAGAACCCAGAGGTACACAGCTGAGTAGATCAGCAGCAGAGGTGGTGGAAGAGGAAGGCAAAGAGGTTACGTTGTGGCTTTCCACACAGACATGAAGTGGTGCTACTATGACAAGCACTGCATCCTCAGCCCCCACTCTAGCTGTGGCCAGCACCAGTCTTGAGTGTGCAGTTCTCAAGGGCAGCAAGGGTTACCTAGCCTGGGTCTTTTTTGAAACCGTAATGAATGACCCAACACACGTTATCTGCCAAATTTGCAAAAAAAACTCAGCAGAGGCAAAAATTACAATGATTTTACAACTACATACATGAACTGACACATGCGCTATCAACATGCCTTAATGTGGGAATCTCGCTGCTCTAAAATGTGGACTAGCAGGCGTTGCAAACCACAGGCTGTCCCATTAACCACATCTGCTGCTTCTTCCTCCTCCATTACTGTGCCAAGTCTTCTTACACAGGTCTCTGGCCACAGAAACTCCATTTGTTTACCCCCTACAGTCAGGGTGAGTGAGAGCCCATCAGCTGTTACGGCAGTGGACGTGACTGCTTTTTTGTGCACCTAGCACAGCACATCTTTCTGAATCCGCTATAACATCTACACCTGCACCTCACTCACTGACCAGCAGTTTGTCCTGTTCTCTGTAATCCACCTTCTCTCGGCACAGCAGCCAGCTCTCGGTCCCGCAGTTGTGGTCGCATAAAAGAATGTTTCCTCCTACATATGCCAAAGCTAAGAGCTTAAACTCCACCATATCTAATATTTTGGCAGTGGAAATGCTGCCTTTCTGCCTGGTGGATACAGACAGTTTTAGAAAGTTGATGGCCATCACAATCAACCAGTACCAGTTGCCCAGTCACCATTACTTCTCTAAGAAAGCTGTGCCTGCGCTACAGCAGCATGTTGCAGAATACATAACCCTTTCCTTGAAAAAATCTATGTTTGCCAGGGTGCATTTCACCACTGACACCTGGACAAGCAAACATTGGCAGGTGCATTACATCTCACTGACTGGGCACTGGATGGTTCTGGTGGCTGTGGGGGCAAGCTGTCAAAGGGCTGCTCCACAAGTTTTTGAATCCTCAAGACTTTCAGGGCTGCTTTATCAGTCAAAAACATTTTCAAACCAATAGAACTGTAAGAAACTGATGTTTGTGCCATCTGAGTGTGGCTGGAATTTAAAAAAAAAAATTGGAGGTGTTGCATCAGGTATCAGGGCTCCCAGCTAAGAAGGCTAAGGCTATGTATCCACGGGGCATAATCTCTGTGCTTTGGATGCAGCGGATACCCCACTCCGCCCAAAGCATCGCCCCTGCTGTACATGCAGTGATTCTGGATGTGTTCATTGAGCACATGCGGAATCACCACATTGTATTTATTGACTGTGGTATTTATAAATAGGCATGCTGCGGTCTATAAATACAAGCCGCATGTCCAAATATGCAGAGCCGCCGGATGCTGCCATGTGCACAGGGTGGAGACGGGATTTCATAAAATCCCCTCCACTATCCTGGAACACCTGGAAGCTGCGGATTGGATGCTGCAGCTGTACGCAGCACCCAATCAGCAGCAAATCCTGATGTAATCCAGCACAATGAAACATACCCTTACACTGCTCCCTTATCCACCAGGTCCTCATTGAAACTTAAATTCCAAGCTGCAAATGCTGAGTCAGACCCTGATACCTCATGCATGGCCCATGACTGACTGCCGCTGTGCCATTTACAAGTTTCTTCTGTGGGTCATAGTTAGTAAGGCCGAAAAAAGACATTTGTCCATCCAGTTCAGCCTATATTCCATCATAATAAATCCCCAGATCTACGTCCTTCTACAGAACCTAATAATTGTATGATACAATATTGTTCTGCTCCAGGATGACATCCAGGCCTCTCTTGAACCCCTCGACTGAGTTCGCCATCACCACCTCCTCAGGCAAGCAATTCCAGATTCTCACTGCCCTAACAGTAAAGAATCCTCTTCTATGTTGGTGGAAAAACCTTCTCTCCTCCAGACGCAAAGAATGCCCCCTTGTGCCCGTCACCTTCCTTGGTATAAACAGATCCTCAGCGAGATATTTGTATTGTCCCCTTATATACTTATACATGGTTATTAGATCGCCCCTCAGTCGTCTTTTTTCTAGACTAAATAATCCTAATTTCGCTAATCTATCTGGGTATTGTAGTTCTCCCATCCCCTTTATTAATTTTGTTGCCCTCCTTTGTACTCTCTCTAGTTCCATTATATCCTTCCTGAGCACCGGTGCCCAAAACTGGACACAGTACTCCATGTGCGGTCTAACTAGGGATTTGTACAGAGGCAGTATAATGCTCTCATCATGTGTATCCAGACCTCTTTTAATGCACCCCATGATCCTGTTTGCCTTGGCAGCTGCTGCCTGGCACTGGCTGCTCCAGGTAAGTTTATCATTAACTAGGATCCCCAAGTCCTTCTCCCTGTCAGATTTACCCAGTGGTTTCCCGTTCAGTGTGTAATGGTGATATTGATTCCCTCTTCCCATGTGTATAACCTTACATTTATCATTGTTAAACCTCATCTGCCACCTTTCAGCCCAAGTTTCCAACTTATCCAGATCCATCTGTAGCAGAATACTATCTTCTCTTGTATTAACTGCTTTACATAGTTTTGTATCATCTGCAAATATCGATATTTTACTGTGTAAACCTTCTACCAGATCATTAATGAATATGTTGAAGAGAACAGGTCCCAATACTGACCCCTGCGGTACCCCACTGGTCACAGCGACCCAGTTAGAGACTATACCATTTATAACCACCCTCTGCTTTCTATCACTAAGCCAGTTACTAACCCATTTACACACATTTTCCCCCAGACCAAGCATTCTCATTTTGTGTACCAACCTCTTGTGCGGCACGGTATCAAACGCTTTGGAAAAATCGAGATATACCACGTCCAATGACTCACCGTGGTCCAGTCTATAGCTTACCTCTTCATAAAAACTGATTAGATTGGTTTGACAGGAGCGATTTCTCATAAACCCATGCTGATATGGAGTTAAACAGTTATTCTCATTGAGATAATCCAGAATAACATCCCTCAGAAACCCTTCAAATATTTTACCAACAATAGAGGTTAGACTTACTGGCCTATAATTTCCAGGTTCACTTTTAGAGCCCTTTTTGAATATTGGCACCACATTTGCTATGCGCCAGTCCTGCGGAACAGACCCTGTCGCTATAGAGTCACTAAAAATAAGAAATAATGGTTTATCTATTACATTACTTAGTTCTCTTAGTACTCGTGGGTGTATGCCATCCGGACCCGGAGATTTATCTATTTTAATCTTATTTAGCCGGTTTCGCACCTCTTCTTGGGTTAGATTGGTGACTCTTAATATAGGGTTTTCATTGTTTCTTGGGATTTCACCTAGCATTTCATTTTCCACCGTGAATACCGTGGAGAAGAAGGTGTTTAATATGTTAGCTTTTTCCTCGTCATCTACAACCATTCTTTCCTCACTATTTTTTAAGGGGCCTACATTTTCAGTTTTTATTCTTTTACTATTGATATAGTTGAAGAAGAGTTTGGGATTAGTTTTACTCTCCTTAGCAATGTGCTTCTCTGTTTCCTTTTTGGCAGCTTTAATTAGTTTTTTAGATAAAGTATTTTTCTCCCTATAGTTTTTTAGAGCTTCAATGGTGCCATCCTGCTTTAGTAGTGCAAATGCTTTCTTTTTACTGTTAATTGCCTGTCTTACTTCTTTGTTTAGCCACATTGGGTTTTTCCTATTTCTAGTCCTTTTATTCCCACAAGGTATAAACCGCTTACACTGCCTATTTAGGATGTTCTTAAACATTTCCCATTTATTATCTGTATTCTTATTTCTGAGGATATTGTCCCAGTCTACCAGATTAAGGGCATCTATAAGCTGTTCAAACTTTGCCTTCCTAAAGTTCAATGTTTTTGTGACTCCCTGACAAGTCCCCCTAGTGAAAGACAGGTGAAACTGCACAATATTGTGGTCGCTATTTCCTAAATGCCCAACCACCTGCAGATTTGTTATTCTGTCAGGTCTATTAGATAGTATTAGGTCTAAAAGTGCTGCTCCTCTGGTTGGATTCTGCACCAATTGTGAAAGATAATTTTTCTTGGTTATTAGCAGAAACCTGTTGCCTTTATGGGTTTCACAGGTTTCTGTTTCCCAGTTAATATCCGGGTAGTTAAAGTCCCCCATAACCAGGACCTCATTATGGGTTGCAGCTTCATCTATCTGCTTTAGAAGTAGACTTTCCATGCTTTCTGTTATATTTGGGGGTTTGTAACAGACCCCAATGAGAATTTTGTTACCATTTTTCCCTCCATGAATTTCAACCCATATGGACTCGACATCCTCATTCCCTTCGCTAATATCCTCCCTTAAAGTGGACTTTAGACAAGACTTTACATAGAGACAAACCCCTCCTCCTCTCCGATTTTTACGATCCTTTCTAAACAGACTGTAACCCTGTAAGTTAACTGCCCAGTCATAGCTTTCATCTAACCATGTCTCGGTTATTCCCACTATGTCAAAGTTACCTGTAGATATTTCTGCTTCTAGTTCTTCCATCTTGTTTGTCAGGCTTCTGGCGTTTGCGAGCATGCAGTTTAGAGGATTTTGTTTTGTTCCAATCTCCTCACTGTGGATTGTTTTAGAAATGTTCTTACCTCCCTTCTGAGTATGTTTTCCTGGGTCGTCTTTGTTCGAGTCTAATGTTTTTTTTCCCGGGTCAATTGATGCCACTTTTTTTTGGCGTCTTCCCCTAACTTTAGCTGTTTGGGAAGCTTTTCGTCACCGCTTATGGAGTTGAGTTTACATTTGGTTTGACCTCCCTTTAAATCGAATGGCATTCGGGTACGTTTGTCCAACCGTTCGGCGAACGTCTAAACATTCAGCGATTTGAATAGAACTGAACCTTGAAAGTTTCACTGATCTCTAGTTGTGAAGTTTTAATTATATGAATAAAATGCATTATTTTAACCATTTGGAGCTGAAACAATCTTTCTGGATTAACATGACTTAGTTGGATGTCGTGTCGAAAAGCAGTTTGTGAACTAAGGCTTATTGTTACTGCATGGTGGAGGGGAGCTGGTTGTCTTTTCTCTTTGGGTCTAAACCAGATATTAATTTTATTGTATTTATTTTATTTTATGGCAGAGCAAAATGCAGGAATTAGATAGTGCTGATGTGGACAGTCATAAATAGAATGAGTAGTTCATTACAGGTAATAAAACTTAGGAGGTAACAAGTTTGACAAAAATTGAACAAGACTGTCAGATAAAAAAAAATCTGATTGAAATACAATATTTTTTTACATTGTGATAATGTGGTGATATGCAAAGTATTTGAGGAAACATGATTTCTAGTAAGTATGTGTGAGGACTGTGTCATCTGCACTCTGTCATTTACACTAGCAATCTTTTAGGCAGCCTCTGTGATGCAATGCACACTTACTTCACTGGATCACATACTAATTGGAAGTTAGATTAATATCTTCATTTGTCCTACTATCACCAGGGACATTTCAACTCTTACAGTCATTTTGAAAGCAATGTGAATTGAATGTGATGAATTTCCTTAGCATTTCATTTTCGGGCACATACTCAATATAATATGAGCATAGGACATGCTTTCAACTGTCAACTCCTAGTCGTGTGGCACCTTTGTGTCTTCTCTACTAGATTCCATACATTTCTTAGATTGTTGGCCCTAATTTATTCTAGCCAACACAAATGTCTAATCTAAAGCCCTCGGGTCCTTAATGCCACAGATCACTAGTTCAGAGTTCAAAGGGAACTCACTGACAAGAGCATTGAACATCTCTAACACTCCTTGGGCTTCTGTTCCAGTAACACAAAACTGCAAGCACTCCATCAGGAGCACAATGCCTAGTTTTATTGTAAGAGTCACAGGTGTCACAATAAAACAAATTCGATGAATTATTTCCTGCTGCAAAAAAGAAAAAAAAAATTAACTCTTGTTCTTTTATAACTACAAACCTCTCTTGACAAACCTAAAAGTGCCAAATGTGGTTTCCATTTGCAGTTTTGGGATATATTTGTGTGTGCCAAAGTTCAGGTGTGCCAGCTCTTTGTAATAAGCTAGTTGGATGAAAGCTTGGCTAGCTCAAAGGATTCTGATGTATTTTATTGCTGCCTTTTAAGATTATTGTTTAGAAATACCAAGTCTAATTTTGAAATCAATTAGCCATACGTTCTGATGAGGTGTTGGCCCAGCTCAAGTTCACACCCGCTGTCCTCAGATTATTGTTAAGTTAACTCAGGTCCTGTAATGCCACAGCACGTACGAGCATCTGGACTGCACATGTTCTATATACTGAGAAAGGGCAGATGAAATTTCACTGCCAAAGCACACTTAAAAAATAAATTGAAGATTGTTAGCTTTGCTGCTGGATTCTCACAAATTGTCCTTAAATTATTTAATTTATCATCTTATCTGTAGCATTTTCACTTCCTTTGCATGTCTCGCTGTGCAAGTAGGTTGTTCCTACTCTCAGCCGAACAGCCCCAGTCCCTACTAGTCCATTATGTTACTTGACAGTCATGTTTAAGGCTTATCCACATGAAGCATGGCGGCACTTTTGTCAAGTTACTGTGTAATAAACATCACTTATCCCTTCATCTGTTATGCTTGGGTGGTAGCAACCCTAAATGTTTATAGCAGAAATCCATTGTATTTTACTTTCTACAGAAGGAGTTATATATATATATATATATATATATATATATATATATATATTAACTATACCTTTATATACTTTTTTGTTCTTTTCTCATTTTTTTTAAGGCAAGTGAGAAAATATGTGTTCTCACCTGTGTGGTCAGAAAGGGCATGATTACGCCTTAGGGACCAGAGTTAAATGAGGTTGGTGGTCTCAACACAGTCACCTAGAGACCACACACACACGTACTCTGCCAGTGCTCTGGCAGTTTCTATTGTAAAGGAGATAATTAAAAGTTTCTGAATGGTCAAACGCATTTTAAAAATTGCAGAAAAGTTTGTTTTAAGTTGTTTACTTGTAATCTTGAAAGATGATGCTACTACCAGTCTGATGTTTTAAGAATAAGGAAGGAATATTTTATAATTAGTCGTATCACCAGACAATTCAAGTTTGAATTTCATTTAAAATCTGTAAAATCTGGTATTACATTAGATTTAACTTTATCAAAATTTAAACAAACCATTCTTTTCAAAGAGAAATATCTTAGTAATGAGGTTGAATTACTAAATATTGTAGAATTAATATTCCTAAAGAAAAATGTGTTTTACTTTGAAGAACCTACCTAAATATAGCTAAACATTCATTGAATTATATGTTGGTCTAGGTTTAGTTTACTAGAACCACAGGGGATTAGAGTTTTTCAGCCATTGCATGGTCTATAAGATGTATCTATATTACAGTTGTATAATACTAGTTTAGAAAATATCATAGTAGAAAAGTTAAAATATATTAAACAAATAATATTTCCTCATATTTTCTCTAAATTACCTATCTGAATTGCAGTCATTGTTATTTTCCAGTCATCTACTATTTTATTATAATTGCAATGTTTTGGAACAAACTGCCTATGAAAACAGTATCTTTTTAAAAAAAAATAAACACTCAAAACGCATGTTCCAAATTATTATGCACAGCAGAGTTTTCAACCTTTTTTATTTAATTTTGAACAAAAAAATGGTCAATTGTGAAGTTATAAGTAAGATTGAGCGACTTTTACTTTTTTAGGGTCGAGTCGGGTTTCACGAAACCCGACTATCTCAAAAGTCGAGTCGAGTGAAATCGGCCGATTATCTCAAAAAGTCGGGGATCGACCGAAACACGAAACCTAATGCAAGTCAATGGGGAAGCATAGTCGGCAGTGAGTGGGGGCCAGGAAAACACCTACAGTGCCCATTTTAATGGCAAAAACATCCATTCTTGTTACCGAAGATTGTCAATCTTAATTTAAATTCTAATAATAGTTAGGCATTGGAAATTGGGGGTCATTTGGCTAAAGTTGTGGGGGGTAGGGCTGGTTCAAGTATTTAGTGGGCCCAGGAAATGTGGACCACGTCACGGCAGTGGAGTAGTGGAGCAGGGAGAGGTAAGCATTTCAACTTTGCAGGTGCTGTGATCCTGAGCAAGCAGGGGGGGGCCCACTCGTTGGCATTGGCACTGGCACAGGGCCCCTCAAAGTACGGCGGTGTGTTTGCACGGCGGGGGCGCCTCCCACCGGCAGCGACACTTTTGCGTACTATGAGGGGCCCTGTGCCAGTGACGTCGCCAACGAGTATACCCCCCACACCTGATGAAGGAAACTGCACTTTCATCTGCACCTTCCTCTTTGTCCCCGTGTAAGGTGATATGGTATGCGGGAAGGGGAACCTGACTTTCAGCAGGGTCACATTCTGGCTGCGTAGCGTGGACGGGGAATGTAGCGTTCTGGGTCAATGTACCAGCAGATTCATCTATCACTGGCTGGGCAATGGGCAGGATGAGGAGGAAACGCAGATATAGGCCCAAATAATAAAATGGGCTAAATGCATTTCAAAATTGGTAACAGGACTAACCAGGCGGCATTGCTTTGTTCAGTGGAGGACAACTGTAATGAGAGGCTGACACAGTGAGTAGGCCGAAATCAGTAAGTAGGCTAAATGCAGTTCAAAATTGGTAACAGTAGTAAACAGGCGGCACTGGTTTGTTCAGTGGAGAACAGCAAGGAGCGGCAGCCACCATTAGTAGGGCCAACAAAACAAGTAGGCCAAATGCATTGTTATATTAAAAACAATTTAACGAGAGCCTGAAGATTGAAGCTCAGGAAATGCAACCAGGAGAACAACTTGGAATGGCAGACACCATTTCTAGAACCCAACCCAACTTGTAGGCCTAATGCAGTGTTATATTAACAACTACTTAACGAGAGCCTGAAGATTGAAGCTAAGGAAAGGCAACCTGGAGAACACCTTGGAGCAGCAGACACCGTTTCTACAACCCAACCAAACTAGTAGCCCCACTGCAGTTGTTCAATTAAAAAACTCTTTAACGAGAGCCTGAAGATTGAAGCTCAGGAAATGCAACCTGGAGAACACCTTGGAGCTGCAGACACAGTTTGTAGACCCCAACCAAACTTGTTGCAGGGGTGCACAGGCAGCATTGGTGTGGTCAGCGGAGGACAATTTGAAGGATGGTCCAAAGACAGACTTAGTAGGCCTAAAATAAAATAATAGGCTCAATGCAGGTTCGATTATGTTGCAGGGGTGCACAGGCAGCATTGGTTTGGTCAGCTGAGGACAATTGGAAGGATGGACCGCAGACAGACTTAGTAGGCCTAAAATAAAAAAATAGGCTCAATGCAGGTTTGATTATGTTGCAGGGGTACACAGGCAGCATTGGTGTGGTCAGCGGAGGACAATTTGAAGGATGGGCCGCAGACATACTTAGTAGGCCTAAAATAACAAAATAGGCTCAATGCAGGTTCAATAATGTTGCAGGGGTACACAGGCAGCATTGGTGTGGTCAGCGGAGGACAATTTGAAGGATGGGCCGCAGACGGACTTAGTAGGCCTGAAATAAAAAAATAGGTTCAATGCAGGTTCGATTATGTTGCAGGGGTACACAGGCAGCATTGGTGTGGTCAGCGGAGGACAATTTGAAGGATGGGCCGCAGACAGACTAAGTAGGCCTAAAATAAAAAAATAGGCTCAATGCAGGTTTGATTATGTTGCAGGGGTACACAGGCAGCATTGGTGTGGTCAGCGGAGGACAATTTGAAGGATGGGCCGCAGACATACTTAGTAGGCCTAAAATAAAAGAATAGGCTCAATGCAGGTTCAATAATGTTGCAGGGGTGCACAGGCAGCATTGGTGTGGTCAGCTGAGGACAATTGGAAGGATGGGCCGCAGACAGACTTAGTAGGCCTGAAATAAAAAAATAGGTTCAATGCAGGTTCGATTATGTTGCAGGGGTACACAGGCAGTATTGGTGTGGTCAGCGGAGGACAATTTGAAGGATGGGCCGCAGACAGACTTAGTAGACCTAAAATAAAAAAATAGGCTCAATGCAGGTTTGATTATGTTGCAGGGGTACACAGGCAGCATTGGTGTGGTCAGCAGAGGACAATTTGAAGGATGGACTGCAGACAGACTTAGTAGGCCTAAAATAAAAAATAGGCTCAATGCAGGTTCAGCTGGTTGGTGTGGTCAGCTGAGGACAATTGGAAGAAGTGTCTGACACAGTTAGTACTCCAAAATAATAAATAGATGGTAATGTCTCGCAAAAAAAACAGAAAAAAAAAGGGTGGCATACTTTGGTTTGGTACAGGGGTGGGCTCCTTTGCTGACTTTCAGACATTGTTATTTAGCGCAAAGTATTTACTGGTGTAAATGTAGGACAGGGCCCCTGAATATTTTAACTAGCATCATACATGTCAACAATTTGGTATTGTCAGTGCCAGGCATTGAAGGATTTCACCGCATAGACTAAACAGTGGTGGAGCAGTGAGAGATAATTTTGCAAGTTGTAGAGCACTGTTTGAGCTGGGGGGGACACTCTTTCGTGGCCGGCGGTACTAGCCCAGGGCCCCTCATGTTACAATGGTGTGTCTGACGTTGGTTGCGCGCCACCACCGCCAGTAATATCAAAGAAGAGAAAAGATCATGTCCACAAAGATGGGAGCACCTCAAACAGATATCAAAAAATTATAAAGTTTTTATTGATAAATATAGCAACAATACATCACACAAAAACAAGGCTAAAAACATTTAAAAAATGCAATGTACACAAAACAACCGTACACAACAGTCATATCCTAATATGTGGAAAATGACTAACCACATCCCTAACCCCTCCCAAAAGCAGAGATATATATACACAGCGTAGTGGCCTATGACATGGTCATACGTTCATATACAATATAAACAATACAAAGAAAAAAAAGAGTATCTATATAGTACTCTCAAACCTCAACTGACAAAGTGCAGTGCATACATATATATAGACCTACTGATATCACAGTACCATATAGTCTTAGGAAAATTTAAGCCAAAAAAATTTAAGCCAAGGAAAAAATGATGACAGGCATGTAATAGTCCATGCCTGGGCGGCTGCTGAAAAAAGATTTATAACACAAATAGAGAAAACGCTAGACATGGTGATCCCATACGTGCCTAAATTCAGCATATACCTGCGCCTAAAAAGAGCCGCATACATGCGACAAATCAGGGTCATATGCAGACTAGATGAGGGAGAGAAACAGGAAAGGGAAAAAGGAGTGTGGGGTGCAAACCCACGCGTATCGCCGCAGCTATGGCGGCTTCCTCAGGGAAAGAAATAGCAGCACCACCACCGCCAGAGACACTTCATTGTACTATGAGGGACCCAGTGCCAGTGCTGTCGCCCAAAAGTGGGCACACCCACCTCTTCAGACAAATGGCACTCTCACGGGTGCTTACGCCAAGTGGCGACCACGGCCCCGTGCAAGGCATAATCCGCCATGTGGGCCAATGTTCCAGTTGTCAAATCACTGCTTGTGCTGGGTTGAGGAGCACTTTCGGGCCACTTGCAACGCCAGCAGTTTCTATTGTCCCTGAGAAGCTTCCTCATCCAAAAAATACTCATCCCCATCATCCTCCTCATCCTCCTCCTCCTCACCCGCCACCTCATCCAGTAGACTTCCAGGACCAGACAATGGCTGACTGTCATCAAGGCTTCCCCCTTCCTCGGCTGCAGACGCCTGCTCCATTATGTGCGTCAAACTTTGCATCAGCAGATGCATTAGGGGGATGCTCATGCTTATTATGGCGTTGTCTGCACTAACCAGCCGTGTGCATTCCTCAAAACACTGAAGGACTTGACACAGGTCTTGTAGCTTCGACCACTGCACACCTGACAACTCCATGTCTACCATCCAACTGCCTGCCTGTGTATGTGTATCCTCCCATAAATACATAACAGCACGCCTCTGTTCGCACAGTCTCTGAAGCATGTGTAGTGTGGAGTTCCACCTTGTTGCAACGTCGATGATTAGGCGATGCTGGGGAAGGTTCAAATATCGCTGATGGTTCTGCATACAGCTGGAATGTACGGGCGAATGGTGGATGTGCGAGCAAAGTCTGCGCACCTTGAGGAGCAGTTCGGGTAACCCCAGATAACATTTCAGGAAGCACTGCATCACCAGGTTTAAGGTGTGAGCCAGGCAAGAAATGTGTTTCAGTTGTGAAAGGGCTATGGCAGCCATAAAATTCCTTCCGTTATCACTCACTACCTTGCCTGCCTCAAGATGTAAAGTGCCCAGCCATGACTGAGTTTCTTGCTGCAAGAACTCGGACAGAACTTCCGCGGTGTGTCTGTTGTCGCCCAAACACTTCATTGCCAATATAGCCTGCTGACACTTGCCACTAGCTGTTCCATAATGGGACACCTCATGTGCAACAGTGGCAGCTGCGGATGGAGTGGTCGTGCGACTGCGGTCTGTGGACCAGCTCTCGCTTCTGCTGGAGGACGAGGAGGAGGAGGAGGGGGGGCGAACGCCTACAACCAACTGTTTCCTAGACCGTGAGCTAGGCAGAACTGTCCCACTATTGCTGTCCCCTGTGGACCCTGCATCCACCACATTAACCCAGTGTGCCGTGATGGAGACGTAACGCCCCTGGCCATGCCTACTGGTCAATGCATCTCTGTTGTCAGGTGCACCTTTCTACTCACAGATTGCCTGAGTGCATGGACAATGCGCTCTTTAACATGCTGGTGGAGGGCTGGGATGGCTTTTCTCAAAAAGAAGTGTCAACTGGGTCGCTCGTTGCGTGGTACAGCATAGTCCATCAGGGCTTTGAAAGCTCTGCTTTCAACTAACCGGTAGGGCTTCATCTCTAATGAGATTAGTCTAGCAATGTGGGCGTTCAAACCCTGTGTACGCGGATGAGAGGATGAGTACTTCCTTTTCCTAACGAAAGTCTCTTGTAGGGTGAGCTGGACTGGAGAGCTGCATATGGTGGAACTAGCGGGGGTGCCGGTGGACATGGCATACTGAGAGAGGGTTGGTGATGGTATTCTTGCTGTTGGCCTACATACAGTGTTTCCTACCAAGAACCTGGTGATTCCCTGACTGCTTTGGCCTTGCGACGAAACCTCCACATTTGCTGCAGGTGGTGTGGTAAATGGTGAGCTTACAGTGAGGGAAGGGATGTAGCATTGCTGACTAGCTTCATTGTGAGAGGGTGCTACAACGTTAAGGGACGTTTGGTAGTGAGTCCAGGCTTGCAAGTGCATGGTGGTTAAATGTCTACACATGCAACTTGTATTTAGATTTTTAACATTCTGACCTCTGCTGAAGGTCCTTGAGCATTTTTTACAGATGACTTTGCACTGATCATTTGGATCTTGGTTAAAAAAAATGCCAGACTGCACTCTTCCTACTATCGGATACCTTTTTAGGCATTGCACACTGAGCTACTTTAACCGGATGGCCACGCTGTCCTACAACTGGTTTTGGTTTTGCCACACGTTTTTGGCCAGATACGGGCCTGCCAGATGGAACCTGTTGTGATGTTGATGCCTGCTGCAGCTCCTCCTCCTCTGCTTCAGAGCTACTGCTGCCTGCACCCTGTTCCCCCAATGGCTGCCAATTGGGGTCAACAACTGGGTCATCTATGACCTCCTTTTCTATGTCCTGTGCACCTTCCTCTGTGTCACCGTGTAAGCCGGTGGTATAGCGTTCGTGACGGGGCTCCATAGTCTCATCAGGGTCAGATTGTGGATCAGTACACTGCGAGGGCAATGTTCTGATCTGAGTCAAAGGAACAGCATAATAATCTGGCTGTGGCTGTGCATCTGTGCACTCCATGTCCGATTCATCTTGCAATGGGCATGGCCTGTTAACAATATCCCTTTCTAACCCAGGAACGGTATGTGTAAAGAGCTCCATGGAGTAACCCGTTGTGTTGCCTGACGCATCCTTCTCTGTTGTTCTGGGTGAAAAACACAAGGAAGAGACTTGTCCCTGACCGGGAACATCCACTAACGACGCGCTGCTTTTACATTTACCAGTTTCAAAAGAGGAGGCAAAAGAGCTTGAGGCTGAGTCAGCAAGGTAAGCCAAAACTTGCTCTTGCTGCTCCGGCTTTAAAAGCGGTTTTCCTATTACCAGAAAAGGGAGCGTTCGAGGCCTTGTGTAGCCAGACGATGACGCTGGCTCAACAACTCGAGACTTAGGTGCTATATTGCTTTTCCCACGACCACCTGATACCCCACCACCACTACCATCATTAACAGCTGGCAATGACCACCCACGGCCACGACCTCTTCCACCAGACTTCCTCATTCTTTGAAAAATGTAACCAAACAAATGGTATTTGGTACTGTAAAACCAGTTACAAGGTGTACGCAAACTTGTGGTGAATTTAAATCTCCCTTTATAGGTGGGTGAGACTGCAGGGAAAATCAGGCCCACTGTATAACAGTACACAGCTTAAGTGGCAGACAGATATGCCACTAACAGGAATGACGCAGATGCACACACTGGCAATTAAAATCTCCCCCATTTTTTATATGGGAGACTAGTGAATAAATCAGGCCCACTGTAATACAGTAGATTTTCTGTGGCAGAAAATGAGTGACAGATACCACAGACAGGACTGGCACAGATGCAGATTTGCCAATTTAATCTCCCCTTTTTGATTTTTTCTGGCAGACTAGTGAATACATCTGGCCCACTGTTATACAGTATATTTTCTGTGGCAGAAAATTAGTGACAGATACCACAGACAGGAATGGCACAGATGCAGATTTGCCAATTTTAATCTCCCCCTTTTTTTATTTTTTTCTGGGAGACTAGTGAATAAATCAGGGCCACTGTATTAGAGTATATTTTCTGTGGCAGAAAATGACAGACAGATGCCACTGACAGGACTGGCACAGATGCAGATTTGTCAATCTTAATCTCCCCCTTTTTATTTTTTCTGAGAGACTAGTGAATAAATCAGGCCCACTGTAATACAGTATATTTTCTGTGGCAGAAAATGACAGACAGATGCCACTGACAGGACTGGCACAGATGCAGATTTGCCAATTTAATCTCCCCCTTTTTGATTTTTTCTGGCAGACTAGTGAATACATCCGGCCCACTGTTATACAGTATATTTTCTGTGGCAGAAAATTAGTGACAGATACCACAGACAGGAATGGCACAGATCCAGATTTGCCAATTTTAATCTCCACCTTTTTTATTTTTACTGGGAGACTAGTGAACAAATCAGGCCCATTGTAATACAGTATATTTTTTTGTGGCAGAAAATGAGTGACAGATACCACAGACAGGAGTGGCACAGATGCAGATTTGAAAATTTTACTCTCCCCCTTTTTTATTTTTTCTGGGAGACTAGTTAATATATCAGGGCCACTGTATTAGATTATATTTTCTGTGGCAGAAAATGACAGACAGATGCCACTGACAGGACTGGCACAGATGCAGATTTGTCAATCTTAATCTCCCCCTTTTTATTTTTTCTGAGAGACTAGTGAATAAATCAGGCCCACTGTAATACAGTATATTTTCTGTGGCAGAAAATGACAGACAGATGCCACTGACAGGACTGGCACAGATGAAGATTTGCCAATCTTAATCTCCCCCTTTTTTATTTTTTTCTGAGAGACTAGTGAATAAATCAGGCCCACTGTAATACAGTATATTTTCTGTCGCAGAAAATGAGTGACAGATACCACAGACAGGAGTGGCACAGATGCAGATTTGCCAATTTTAATCTCCCCCTTTTTTTGTTTTTTTCTGGGAGACTAGTGAATAAATCAGGGCCACTGTATTAGAGTATATTTTCTGTGGCAGAAAATGACAGACAGATGCCGCAGACAGGACTGCCACAGATGCAGATTTGCCAATCTTAATCTCCCCCTTTTTGATTTTTTCTGGGAGACTGGTAAATAAATCAGGCCCACTGTAATACAGTATATTTTCTGTGGCAGAAAATGAGTGACAGATACCACAGACAGGAGTGGCACAGATGCAGATTTGCCAATTTTAATCTCCCCCTTTTTTATTTTTTCTGGGTGACTAGTGAATAAATCAGGGCCACTGTATTAGAGTATATTTTCTGTGGCAGAACATGAAAGACACATGCCACAGACAGGACTGGCAGACATGCAGATTTGCCAATCTTAATCTCCCACTTTTTTATTTGTTATGGGAGAATAGTGAATGAATCAGGCCCACTGTAATACAGTATATTTTCTGTGGCAGAAAATGAGTGACAGATACCACAGATAGGACTGGCACAGATGCAGATTTGCCAATATTAATCTCCCCCTCTTTTTTTTTATATGGGAGACCAGTGAATAAATCAGGCCCACTATATTACAGTATAGTTTCTGTGGCAGAAAGTGGCTTGAAGATATATATATATATATATATATATATATATATATAAAAAAGGGACTGTACTACAATTACTATCTCCCTACAGTAATCTCAGAAAAGTATGGCAGGCAGCAATAAAAAGGACTGCTGCACACAAAAGTGTGGACAAACAAACAAGATAGCTGTGCAGAAAGGAAGGAGCAACAGGATTTGTGCTTTGAAAAAAGCAGTTGGTTTGCACAGCGGCGTACAAACAGCAATGCAGCTATCAGGGAGCCTTCTAGGGCAGCCCAGTAAGCTACAGAGCTGAGGAAGAAAAATCTAGCCTCCACTGTCCCTGCAAAGAAAAGGTGGTGTTGGACAGTGGAAAACGCTACAGCACAAGCGGTTTGGGGGTTAATATACCCTGCCTAACGCTATCCCTGCTTCTGACGAAGCGGCAGCAACCTCTCCCTATACTCAGCTCAGCAGCAGTAAGATGGCGGTCGGCGTGCATGCCCCTTTATAGCCCCTGTGACGCCGCAGAAAGCAAGCCAATAACTGCCATGCCCTTCTCTAAGATGGTGGGGACTAGGACCTATGTCATCACGCTGCCCACACTCTGCGTACACCTTCATTGGCTGAGAAATGGCGCTGAACGTGTCATATGAAACGCGACTTTGGCGTGAAGATTGCTTACCGCATGGCCAATCCCACACTGTGATCGGATCGGGTTTCATGAAACCCGAGTTTGCCAAAAGTCGGCGACTTATGAAAATGACCGATCCGTTTCGCTCAACCCTAGAATTAAAGCAAAGTGGAAGGGAAAAAATGAAATTAAGTTTTTTTGTGCAATTTTTCCTGAGTGTATCTATAACCCATATGTCCTGTAAAACTATGGTTTGGGCATATGGCAAGGCTCAGAAGGGTAGGCGCACCATTTGACTTTTGTAGTGCAAAACTGGATGGAATAAATAGCGTATGCCATGTCATTTGTAGAGCCCCTGATATGCCTAAACAGTGGAAACCCCCACAAGTGACAACATTTTGGAAACTACACCCCTCAAGGAATTTATATAGAGGTGTGGTGAGCACCTTTAACCCATGGTTGCTTCACAGAATTTGATAATGTTGAGCCATGAAAATGAAACTTTAGATTTTTCCACCAAAAATGTTGCTTTAGTCCCAAATTTTTAATTTTCTCAATGATAACAGGAGAAAATGGACCACCTAATTTGTTATTAATTTTCCCCTGAGTACACTGATATCCCATACGTGGTGGTAAATTACTATTTGGGCACAATGCTGAGCTCTGAAAGGAAAGAGCGACGTTTTTGAGTGCAGACTTTGATGGAATGGTCTGTGGGCGCTGTATTGAACCCTTCAATGAACTTATATAGTGTAGTGCAGCAGTAGCACACTTGTGCAGTGATGAGGCAGTGACCCACAAAAGTTCAAACACAAAACTACTTTAATGTGTTTCTTCACAGAATTAAATGTTCCTTTTCATACACACAAGTGCATATAATCTCAGTGCATATTATTAATGTTCACTTCACTGCACTACATACTCCACAGTATACTTCCATTTACAGTCAATAAATACGCTGACCTTCCCTTTGACCAGTAGCCATGGGCAACTGCACCGCCGTATCAATGTCTTTTACTCATAGCCTTACACAGTCCTTGATATCCTCTGGATTACAGCCAGGTATCATATCCACCTGTTTGCAGCCATTAAACACGCCAGTCCTCTTTCGGGCAGAGGACAGTCTAGCTTCGGTTCACCTACAGGCACAAGACAGTACACCACCGAGACCAGTTACCATGGATGGCAGCATTGGTGTGTAAGCTGCGGGTGCCAGGCCTCTTGGCTTCGCTCTGTCCTGTGTCTCTTCACACAGACAAACCTCTGCTCTCCACTCACTTACATCAACTGAATCTGGCCATAACACACCCATACCCTTTACTGGAGATCGTTTAACAAAGAAACCTGTGGCCATGGAAACCTGGGTCTGGAATGAAACTACCATCTTGCAGTCCGATTCACAACAGCTAACATAGAAAAAACTCAGAAAAAATACATACCACGAGATACGGCCTTCCCAAAACCCTGTCTGATGACAAATGCACACTTAGCAGGATGCAGCAGGCCTCCACTGATAAAGGCTAGGAGCGGCACAGGTGCAAACTACTTGATAAAAACAACCACCCCAACCAAACATTGCAGGGGTTGGCTGCCTAGCAGAAAAAATGCACATTGATATAACTCACATAGGACGCCAGTCACACTGATAGCACCTATCAGTGTGACTGGCGTCCTATGTGAGTTATATCAATGCACAGTGCACAGTGCACAGTGCACAGTGCACAGTGTCTGTATGCAACCTATTGATGACGCCCCTTGTATTAACAGGCGGGCTGCCCAGCACTATAAAATGCAGCACATGCAATAGGTTGCATACAGACACTGTGCACCGCACCTATCAGTGTGACTGGCGTCCTATGTGAGTTATATCAATGTGCATTTTTTCTGCTAGGCAGCCAACCCCTGCAATGTTTGGTTGGGGTGGTTGTTTTTATCAAGTAGTTTGCACCTGTGCCGCTCCAAGCCTTTATCAGTGGAGGCCTGCTGCATCCTGCTAAGTGTGCATTTGTCATCAGACAGGGTTTTGGGAAGGCCGTATCTCGTGGTATGTATTCAGTCCGATTCACAACACAACATCCCAGAGCATCTGCCTTCGACACTAGCATGTCCAAGATTAACACTTTTATTATTTCTAGTCTGCATTGCAGCCACTAGGGTTGAGCGAAACGGGTCGTTCATTTTCAAAAGTCGCCGACTTTTGGCAAAGTCGGGTTTCATGAAACCCGACCCCTGTGCGGGGTCGGCCATGCGGTACGCGACTTTCGCGCCAAAGTCGCGTTTCAATGACGCGAAAAGCGCCATTTCTCAGCCAATGAAGGTGAACGCAGAGTGTGGGGAGCGTGATGACATAGGTCCTGGTCCCCACCATCTTAGAGAACGGCATTGCAGTGATTGGCTTGCTGTCTGCGGCGTCACAGGGGCTATAAAGGGGCGTTCCCGCCGACCGCCATCTTACTGTTGCTGATCTGAGCTTAGGGAGAGGTTGCTGCCGCTTCGTCAGAAGCAGGGATAGCGTTAGGCAGGGTCCATTAACCCCCAAACCGCTTGTGCTGTAGCGATTTCCACTGTCCAACACCACCTTCGGTGTGCAGGGATAGTGGAAGCTACATTTTTTTTTCTCAGCGCTGTAGCTCATTGGGCTGCCCTAGAAGGCTCCCTGATAGCTGCATTGCTGTGTGTACGCCGCTGTGCAAACCAACTGCTTTTTTCAAAGCACAAATCCTCTTGTTCCTTACTTTCTGCACAGCTATCTTTTTTGTTTGTCCACACCTTTTATTTAATTTGTGCATCAGTCCACTCCTTATTGCTGCCTGCCATATCTGGCTGAGATTACTGCAGGGAGATAGTAATTGTAGGACAGTCCCTGTTTTTTTTTTTTTTGTGGGAGATTAAGATTGGCATTTCTGCTAGAGTGCCATCCCTGTGTGTGCCATCTCTCATTCAGTGGGCCATAGAAAGCCTATTTATTTTTTTGCTTGATTTGGGTTCTAAATTCTACCTGAAAAAATCACTAAATCAATCAGTGGGAGAAAAATATTGGCCTCTGGGCTTGTGTGCCACTCCTGACTCCTGTGTGTGCCATCTCTCACTCAGTGGGCCATAGAAAGCCTATTTATTTTTTTGCTTGATTTGGGTTCTAAATTCTACCTGAAAAAATCACTAAATCAATCAGTGGGAGATAAATATTGGCCTCTGGGCTTGTGTGCCACTCCTGACTCCTGTGTGTGCCATCTCTCACTCAGTGGGCCATAGAAAGCCTATTTTTTTTATTTGGTTTCTAAATTCTTCCTGAAAAAAATCATTTTATTTTATTTTGTTTCTAAAGTCTCCCTAAAAAAAAAAAAAAAATTAGTGGGAGATTAATATTGCCCTTTCTGCTTGTGTGCCAGTCTTGACTCCTGGGTGTGCCATCTCTCTCTCTCTCTCTCTCAAATAGTGGGCCATAGAAAGCCTATTTATTTTCTTGCTTGATTTGGGTTCTAAATTCTATCTGAAAAAATCACTAAATCAATCAGTGGGAGATAAATATTGGCCTCTGGGCTTGTGTGCCACTCCTGACTCCTGTGTGTGCCATCTCTCACTCAGTGGGCCATAGAAAGCCTATTTATTTTTTTGCTTGATTTGGGTTCTAAATTCTACCTGAAAAAATCACTAAATCAATCAGTGGGAGATAAATATTGGCCTCTGGGCTTGTGTGCCACTCCTGACTCCTGTGTGTGCCATCTCTCACTCAGTGGGCCATAGAAAGCCTATTTATTTTTTTGCTTGATTTGGGTTCTAAATTCTACCTGAAAAAATCACTAAATCAATCAGTGGGAGATAAATATTGGCCTCTGGGCTTGTGTGCCACTTCTGACTCCTGTGTGTGCCATCTCTCACTCAGTGGGCCATAGAAAGCCTATTTTTTTTATTTGGTTTCTAAATTCTCCCTGAAAAAAATCATTTTATTTTATTTGGTTTCTAAATTCTTCCTGAAAAAAATCATTTTATTTTATTTTGTTTCTAAAGTCTCCCTAAAAAAAAAAAAAAAAAAAATTAGTGGGAGATTAATATTGCCCTTTCTGCTTGTGTGCCAGTCTTGACTCCTGGGTGTGCCATCTCTCTCTCTCTCTCAAATAGTGGGCCATAGAAAGCCTATTTATTTTTTTGCTTGATTTGGGTTCTAAATTCTATCTGAAAAAATCACTAAATCAATCAGTGGGAGATAAATATTGGCCTCTGGGCTTGTGTGCCACTCCTGACTCCTGTGTGTGCCATCTCTCACTCAGTGGGCCATAGAAAGCCTATTTATTTTTTTGCTTGATTTGGGTTCTAAATTCTACCTGAAAAAATCACTAAATCAATCAGTGGGAGATAAATATTGGCCTCTGGGCATGTGTGCCACTTCTGACTCCTGTGTGTGCCATCTCTCACTCAGTGGGCCATAGAAAGCCTATTTTTTTTATTTGGTTTCTAAATTCTCCCTGAAAAAATCATTTTATTTTATTTGGTTTCTAAAGTCTCCCTGAAAAAAAAAATAAAAAATCAGTGGGAGATTAAAATTGCCCTTTCTGCTTGTGTGCCAGTCTTGACTCCTGGGTGTGCCATCTCTCTCTCTCTGTTATGAAAGGCAATTCAGTACCACAATGGACATAGCGGTCAGAGCACATACAGTGATCTGACAATAACCCAAAATCATAGAACGAGCTCTGAGACGTGGGAACTCTGCAGACCGCAATCCCTAATCCTCTCCAAACAACACTAGAGGCAGCCGTGGATTGCGCCTAACTCTGCCTATGCAACTCGGCACAGCCTGAGAAACTAACTAGCCTGAAGATAGAAAATAAGCCTACCTTGCCTCAGAGAAATACCCCAAAGGAAAAGGCAGCCCCCCACATATAATGACTGTGAGTTAAGATGAAAAGACAAATGTAGAGATGAAATAGATTCAGCAAAGTGAGGCCCGACTTTCTTAACAGAGCGAGGACAGAAAAGGTAACTTTGCGGTCTACACAAAACCCTAAAGAAAACCACGCAAAGGGGGCAAAAAGACCCTCCGTACCGAACTAACGGCACAGAGGTACACCCTTTACGTCCCAGAGCTTCCAGCAAAAAATTAGACAAGCTGGACAGAAAAAATAGCAAACAAATAGCAAAGAAGAACTTAGCTATGCAGAGCAGCAGGCCACAGGAATGATCCAGGGAAAAGCAAGTCCAACACTGGAACATTGACAGGAAGCCAGGATCAAAGCATTAGGTGGAGTTAAGTAGAGAAGCACCTAACGACCTCACCAGATCACCTGAGGGAGGAAACTCATAAGCCGCAGTACCACTTCCCTCCACCAACAGAAGCTCACAGAGAGAATCAGCCGAAGTACCACCAGTGACCACAGGAGGGAGCTCTGCCACAGAATTCACAACAGTACCCCCCCCTTGAGGAGGGGTCACCGAACCCTCACCAGAGCCCCCAGGCCGACCAGGATGAGCCACATGAAAGGCACGAACAAGATCGGGAGCATGGACATCAGAGGCAAAAACCCAGGAATTATCTTCCTGAGCATAACCCTTCCACTTAACCAGATACTGGAGTTTCCGTCTAGAAACACGAGAATCCAAAATCTTCTCCACAATATACTCCAATTCCCCCTCCACCAAAACCGGGGCAGGAGGATCAACAGATGGAACCATAGCTGCCACGTATCTCCGCAACAATGACCTATGGAATACGTTATGTATGGAAAAAGAATCTGGAAGGGTCAGACGAAAAGACACAGGATTAAGAACCTCAGAAATCCTATATGGACCAATGAAACGAGGTTTAAACTTAGGAGAGGAAACCTTCATAGGAATATGACGAGAAGATAACCAAACCAAATCCCCAACACGAAGTCGGGGACCCACACGGCGTCGGCGATTAGCGAAACGTTGAGCCTTCTCCTGGGACAAGGTCAAATTGTCCACTACATGAGTCCAAATCTGCTGCAACCTGTCCACCACAGTATCCACACCAGGACAGTCCGAAGACTCAACCTGTCCTGAAGAGAAACGAGGATGGAACCCAGAATTGCAGAAAAATGGCGAAACCAAGGTAGCCGAGCTGGCCCGATTATTAAGGGCGAACTCAGCCAAAGGCAAAAAGGACACCCAGTCATCCTGATCGGCAGAAACAAAGCATCTCAGATATGTTTCCAAGGTCTGATTGGTTCGTTCGGTCTGGCCATTAGTCTGAGGATGGAAAGCCGAGGAAGAAGACAAGTCAATGCCCATCCTACCACAAAAGGCTCGCCAAAACCTTGAAACAAACTGGGAACCTCTGTCAGAAACGATATTCTCTGGAATGCCATGTAAACGAACCACATGCTGGAAGAACTCTTCCCTCTCCTAGTGTATCCTCACCCACCCCCTGCAGACTGTGAGCCCTCGCGGGCAGGGTCCTCCCTCCTTATGTACTCGTGTGCCTTGTTATCTGCTCATGTTTAATGTAATTGTCCATATTTGCCCCGTATTCACATGTAAAGCGCCATGGAATAAATGGCGTTATAAAAATGTATAATAATAATAATAATAATAACAATGGCACCAAATCAGAGGAGGAAGGCAATTTAGACAAGGGTACCAAATGGACCATCTTAGAAAAGCGATCACAGACCACCCAAATGACTGACATCTTTTGAGAAACGGGAAGATCAGAAATAAAATCCATAGAGATATGTGTCCAAGGCCTCTTCGGGACCGGCAAGGGCAAAAGCAACCCACTGGCACGAGAACAGCAGGGCTTAGCCAGAGCACAAATCCCACAGGACTGCACAAAAGTACGCACATCCCGCGACAGAGACGGCCACCAAAAGGATCTAGCCACTAACTCTCTGGTACCAAAGATTCCAGGATGACCAGCCAACACCGAACAATGAACCTCAGAGATAACTTTATTGGTCCACTTATCAGGGACAAACAGTCTCTCCGCTGGACAACGATCAGGTTTATTAGCGTGAAATTTTTGCAGCACCCGCCGCAAATCAGGGGAGATGGCAGACACAATTACTCCTTCCTTGAGGATACCCGCCGGCTCAGACAAACCCGGAGAGTCGGGCACAAAACTCCTAGACAGAGCATCCGCCTTCACATTTTTAGAGCCCGGAAGGTACGAAATCACAAAGTCAAAACGGGCAAAAAACAGTGACCAACGAGCCTGTCTTGGATTCAACCGCTTAGCAGACTCAAGATAAGTCAAGTTCTTATGATCAGTCAATACCACCACGCGATGCTTAGCTCCTTCAAGCCAATGACGCCACTCCTCGAATGCCCACTTCATGGCCAGCAACTCTCGGTTGCCCACATCATAATTTCGCTCAGCAGGCGAAAACTTCCTGGAAAAAAAAGCGCATGGTTTCATCACTGAGCAATCAGAACCTCTCTGCGACAAAACAGCCCCTGCTCCAATCTCAGAAGCATCAACCTCGACCTGGAACGGAAGAGAAACATCTGGTTGACACAACACAGGGGCAGAAGAAAAACGACGCTTCAACTCTTGAAAAGCTTCCACAGCAGCAGAAGACCAATTGACCAAATCAGCACCCTTCTTGGTCAAATCGGTCAATGGTTTGGCAATACTAGAAAAATTGCAGATGAAGCGACGATAAAAATTAGCAAAGCCCAGGAACTTTTGCAGACTTTTCAGAGATGTCGGCTGAGTCCAATCATGGATGGCTTGGACCTTAACAGGGTCCATCTCGATAGTAGAAGGGGAAAAGATGAACCCCAAAAATGAAACCTTCTGCACACCAAAGAGACACTTTGATCCCTTCACAAACAAAGAATTAGCACGCAGGACCTGAAAAACTGTTCTGACCTGCTTCACATGAGACTCCCAATCATCCGAGAAGATCAAAATGTCATCCAAGTACACAATCAGGAATTTATCCAGGTACTCTCGGAAGATGTCATGCATAAAGGACTGAAACACCGATGGAGCATTGGCAAGTCCGAATGGCATCACCAGATACTCAAAATGACCCTCGGGCGTATTAAATGCAGTTTTCCGTTCATCTCCTCGCCTGATTCGCACCAGATTATACGCACCACGAAGATCTATCTTGGTGAACCAACTAGCCCCCTTAATCTGAGCAAACAAATCAGATAACAATGGCAAGGGGTACTGAAATTTAACCGTGATCTTATTTAGAAGGCGGTAATCTATACAAGGTCTCAGCAAACCATCCTTCTTGGCTACAAAAAAGAACCCTGCTCCTAATGGTGACGATGACGGGCGAATATGCCCCTTCTCCAGGGATTCCTTCACATAACTGCGCATAGCGGCGTGCTCAGGCACGGATAAATTAAACAGTCGACCTTTTGGGAATTTACTACCAGGAATCAAATTGATAGCACAATCACAATCCCTATGCGGAGGTAGGGCATCGGACTTGGGCTCATCAAATACATCCCGGTAATCAGACAAGAACTCTGGAACCTCAGAAGGGGTAGATGACGAAATTGACAGAAATGGAACATCACCATGTACCCCCTGACAACCCCAGCTGGACACCGACATGGATTTCCAATCTAATACTGGATTATGGGCTTGTAGCCATGGCAACCCCAACACGACCACATCATGCAGATTATGCAACACCAGAAAGCGAATAACCTCCTGATGTGCAGGAGCCATGCACATGGTCAGCTGGGTCCAGTATTGAGGCTTATTCTTGGCCAAAGGCGTGGCATCAATTCCTCTCAATGGAATTGGACACTGCAAGGGCTCTAAGAGAAACCCACAACGCTTAGCATACTTCAAGTCCATCAAATTCAGAGCAGCGCCTGAATCCACAAATGCCATGACAGAATACGATGACAAAGAGCAGATCAAGGTAACAGACAGAAGAAATTTTGACTGTACCGTACCAATGGTGGCAGACCTAGCGAACCGCTTAGTGCGCTTAGGACAATCAGAGATAACATGAGTGGAATCACCACAGTAGAAACACAGCCCATTCAGACGTCTGTGTTCTTGCCGTTCAACTCTGGTCAAAGTCCTATCGCACTGCATAGGCTCAGGTAATACCGCCAAATGGTGCACAGATTTACGCTCACGCAAGCGTCGACCAATCTGTATGGCCAAAGACATAGACTCATTCAAACCAGCAGGCATAGGAAATCCCACCATGACATCCTTAAGGGCTTCAGAGAGACCCTTTCTGAACATAGCTGCCAGCGCAGATTCATTCCATTGAGTGAGCACGGACCACTTTCTAAATTTCTGACAATATACCTCTATCTCATCCTGACCCTGACAAAGAGCCAGCAAATTTTTCTCTGCCTGATCCACTGAATTAGGTTCATCGTACAGCAATCCGAGCACCAGGAAAAACGCATCGATATTACTCAATGCAGGATCTCCTGGCGCAAGAGAAAATGCCCAGTCCTGAGGGTCGCCGCGCAAAAAAGAAATAACAATCAAAACCTGTTGAACTGGATCACCAGAGGAGCGAGGTTTCAAGGCCAGAAATAATTTACAATTATTTTTGAAACTCAGAAACTTAGTTCTATCTCCGAAAAACAAATCAGGAATAGGAATTCTTGGTTCTAACATAGATTTCTGATCAATAGTGTCTTGAATCTTTTGTACTCTTGCCGAGAGCTGATCCACAGATGAAGACAGACTTCTAATGTCCATCGCTACACCTGTGTACTGAACCACCCAAATGTCTAGGGGAAAAAAAAGGCAAAACACAGTGCAAAGAAAAAAAAATGGTCTCAGAACTTCTTTTTTCCCTCTATTGAGAATCATTAGTACTTTTGGCTTCCTGTACGGTTATGAAAGGCAATTCAGTACCACAATGGACATAGCGGTCAGAGCACATACAGTGATCTGACAATAACCCAAAATCATAGAACGAGCTCTGAGACGTGGGAACTCTGCAGACCGCAATCCCTAATCCTCTCCAAACAACACTAGAGACAGCCGTGGATTGCGCCTAACTCTGCCTATGCAACTCGGCACAGCCTGAGAAACTAACTAGCCTGAAGATAGAAAATAAGCCTACCTTGCCTCAGAGAAATACCCCAAAGGAAAAGGCAGCCCCCCACATATAATGACTGTGAGTTAAGATGAAAAGACAAATGTAGAGATGAAATAGATTCAGCAAAGTGAGGCCCGACTTTCTTAACAGAGCGAGGACAGAAAAGGTAACTTTGCGGTCTACACAAAACCCTAAAGAAAACCACGCAAAGGGGGCAAAAAGACCCTCCGTACCGAACTAACGGCACGGAGGTACACCCTTTGCGTCCCAGAGCTTCCAGCAAAAAATTAGACAAGCTGGACAGAAAAAATAGCAAACAAATAGCAAAGAAGAACTTAGCTATGCAGAGCAGCAGGCTACAGGAATGATCCAGGGAAAAGCAAGTCCAACACTGGAACATTGACAGGAAGCCAGGATCAAAGCATTAGGTGGAGTTAAGTAGAGAAGCACCTAACGACCTCACCAGATCACCTGAGGGTGGAAACTCAGAAGCCGCAGTACCACTTCCCTCCACCAACAGAAGCTCACAGAGAGAATCAGCCGAAGTACCACCCGTGACCACAGGAGGGAGCTCTGCCACAGAATTCATAACACTCTCTCTCAAATAGTGGGCCATAGAAAGCCAATTTATTTTTTTGCTTGATTTGGGTTCTAAATTCTACCTAAAAAAATCACTAAATCAATCAGTGGGAGAAAAATATTGGCCTCTGGGCTTGTGTGCCACTACTGACTCCTGTGTGTGCCATCTCACTCAGTGGGCCATATAAAGCCTATTTATTTTTTTGCTTGATTTGGGTTCTAAATTCTACCTGAAAAAATCACTAAATCAATCAGTGGGAGATAAATATTGGCCTCTGGGCTTGTGTGCCACTCCTGACTCCTGTGTGTGCCATCTCTCACTCAGTGGGCCATAGAAAGCCTATTTTTTTTTCTTATTTGGTTTCTAAATTCTCCCTGAAAAAAATTATTTTATTTTATTTGGTTTCTAAATTCTTCCTGAAAAAATCATTTTATTTTATTTTGTTTCTAAAGTCTCCCTGAAAAAAAAAAAAAATCAGTGGGAGATTAATATTGCCCTTTCTGCTTGTGTGCCAGTCTTGACTCCTGGGTGTGCCATCTCTCTCTCTCTCTCAAATAGTGGGCCATAGAAAGCCTATTTATTTTTTTGCTTGATTTGGGTTCTAAATTCTACCTGAATAAATCAATATATCAATCAGTGGGAGAAAAATATTGGCCTCTGGGCTTGTGTGCCACTCCTGACTCCTGTGTGTGCCATCTCTCACTCAGTGGGCCATAGAAAGCCTATTTATTTTTTTGCTTTATTTGGGTTCTAAATTCTACCTGAAAAAATCACAAAATCAATCAGTGGGAGATAAATATTGGCCTCTGGGCTTGTGTGCCACTCCTGACTCCTGTGTGTGCCATCTCTCACTCAGTGGGCCATAGAAAACCTATTTATTTTTTTTGCTTGATTTGGGTTCTAAATTCTACCTGAAAAAATCAATAAATCAATCAGTGGGAGAAAAATATTGGCCTCTAGGCTTGTGTGCCACTCCTGACTCCTCTGTGTGCCATCTCTCTCTCTCAAATAGTGGGCCATAGAAAGCCTATTTATTTTTTTGCTTGATTTGGGTTCTAAATTCTACCTGAAAAAAATCACTAAATCAATCAGTGGGAGAAAAATATTGGCCTCTGGGCTTGTGTGCCACTCCTGACTCCTGTGTGTGCCATCTCTCACTCAGTGGGCCATAGAAAGCCTATTTTTTTTTTAATTTGGTTTCTAAATTCTCCCTGAAAAAATCATTTTATTTTATTTGGTTTCTAAATTCTTCCTAAAAAAATCATTTTATTTTATTTTTTTTCTAAAGCCTCCCTGAAAAAAAAAATAAAAAAAAATGGGAGATTAATATTGACATTTGTGCTTGAGTGACAGTCCTGCGTGTGTGGCATCTCTGTGATTTAGTGCCACAGAAAACAGAGTGTGTAACATTGTGCCTGATTTTCCTTGCGGTCTCACCAACCTCTAAAGGGATATCGAAATCATACTGAAGTTATAGCTCACCGTGTAAGTTGTTTGACAGCAACAAATAAAGTTACTTTGGTTAAGTTTTTAAAACAATGAGGAAGTCTGGTGCAAGAGGTCGTGGCCGTGGGCGTTCATTGTCAGATGGTAATGATGGTAGTGGTAGTGGAGCATCAGGTGGTCGTGGGAAAAAAAATATTCCACCTAAGTCTGGAGCTGTGGAGCCAGGTTCGTCGTCTGGCTACACAAGGCCTCGAACGCTCTCTTTTCTGGGAGTAGGAAAACTGCTTTTAAAGCCGGAGCAGCAACAGCAAGTTTTGGCTTACCTTGCAGACTCAGCCTCTAGCTCTTTTGCCTCCTCTTCTGAAACTGGTAAATGTAAAAGCAGCGCGTCGTTTGTGGATGTTCACGGTCAGGGACAAGTCGCTTCCTTGTTCTCTTCAGCAAAAACAACAACAAGAGAGAAGGATGCAGCAGGCGACACAACGGGTTACTCCATGGAGCTCTTTACACATACCGTCCCTGGCTTAGAAAGTGAAACAGTTAACAGGCCATGCTCATTACAAGTAGATTCTGACATGGAGTGCACTGATGCACAGTTACAGCCAGACTATTATGCTGGTCCTTTGACTCAGACCACAACATTGCCCTCTCAGGGTACTGATCCACAATCAGACCCTGATGAGACTATGTTGCCCCGTCACGAACGCTATACCACCGACCGACACGGTGACACAGACGAAGTTGCACACGAGCTAGAAGAGGAGGTAATAGATGACCCAGTTGTTGACCCCGATTGGCAGCCATTGGGGGAACAGGGTGCAGGCGGCAGTAGTTCTGAAGCGGAGGTGGAGGAGGGGCCGCAGCAGGCATCAACATCGCAACAGGTTCCATCTGCCGGGCCCGTATCTGGCCCAAAACGCGTGGCAAAGCCAAAACCTGTTGGAGGACAGCGTGGCCATCCGGTTAAAGCTCAGTCTGCAATCCCTGAAAAGGGATCTGATGCTAGGAATAGTGCAGTCTGGCATTTTTTTAAACAACATCCAATTGATCAGCGCAAAGTCATCTGTCAAAAATGTTCAACTAGCTTAAGCAGAGGTCAGAATCTGAAAAGTCTCAATACAAGTTGCATGCATAGACATTTAACCACCATGCATTTTCAAGCCTGGACTAACTACCAAACGTCCCTTAAGGTTGCAACACCCTCGGCCAATGAAGCTAGTCAGCAACGCAACATCCCTTCCGTCACTGTAAGGCCACCATTTTCCGCACCACCGGCAGTATCTGTGCAGGTTTCTTTGCCAGCCAAAAGCAGTCAGGGACAGGGAATCACCAGTTTTGTAGGAGGAAATATTGCATCTAGGGCACCGGCGGAAACAATACCGTCTCCAACCGTCTCTCAGTCTGCCATGTCCACCGGCACACCCGCTAGTTCCACGATCTCCAGCTCTCCAGTCCAGCTCACCCTACATGAGACTCTGGTTAGAAAAAGGAAGTACTTTTCCTCGCATCTGCGTACACAGGGTTTTAACGCCCACATAGCTAGACTAATCTCGTTAGAGATGATGCCCTACCGGTTAGTTGAAAGCGAAGCTTTCAAAGCCCTGATGGAGTACGCTGAACCACGCTACAAGCTACCCAGTCGACACTTTTTTTCCAGAAAAGCCATCCCAGCCCTGCACCAGCATGTTAAACAGCGCATTGTCCATGCACTCAGGCAATCTGTGAGTACAAAGGTGCACCTGACAACAGATGCATGGACCAGTAGGCATGGCCAGGGACGTTACGTGTCCATCATGGCACACTGGGTGAATGTGGTGGATGCAGGGTCCACAGGGGACATCAATTTCGGGACAGTTGTGCCTAGCCCACAGTCTAGGAAACAGTTGGCTGTAGGCGTTCGCACCCCCTCCTCCTCGTCCTCCTGCAGAAGCGAGAGCTCTTCCACAGACCGCAGTCGCACAACCACTCCATCGGCAGCTGACACTGTTGCACACCAGTTGTCCCATTATGGGCCAGCTACTGGCAAGCGTCAGCAGGCTGTATTGGCTATGAAGTGTTTGGGCGACAACAGACACACCGCGGAAGTTCTGTCCGAGTTCTTGCAGCAAGAAACGCAGTCGTGGCTTGGCACAGTAGATCTTGAGGCAGGCAAGGTAGTGATTGATAACGGAAGGAATTTCATGGCTGCCATCTCCCTTTCCCAACTGAAACACATTCCTTGCCTGGCTCACACCTTAAACCTGGTGGTGCAGTGCTTATTGAAAACTTATCCTGGGTTCTCCGACCTGCTCCTCAAAGTGCGTGGACTTTGCTCACATATCCGCCGTTCGCCTGTACACTCCAGCCGTATGCAGACCTATCAGCGGTCTTTGAACCTTCCCCAGCATCGCCTAATCATAGACGTTGCAACAAGGTGGAACTCAACACTGCACATGCTTCAGAGACTGTGCGAACAGAGGCGGGCTGTTATGTTTTTGTGGGAGGATACACATACACGGGCAGGCAGTAGGATGGCAGACATGGAGTTGTCAGGTGTGCAGTGGTCGAAGATACAAGACATGTGTCAAGTCCTTCAGTGTTTTGAGGAATGCACACGGCTGGTTAGTGCAGACAACGCCATAATAAGCATGAGCATCCCCCTAATGTGTCTGCTGATGCAAAGTTTGACGCACATAAAGGATCAGGCGTCTGCACCAGAGGAAGAGGAAAGCCTTGATGACAGTCAGCCATTGTCTGGTCAGGGCAGTGTACAGGACGAGGTAGCGGGCGAAGAGGAGGTGGAGGACGAGGAGGATGATGGGGATGAGTATATTTTTAATGAGGAAGCTTTCCCGGGGGCACTGGAAATTGGTTGCGTGGCAAGGCCGGGTTCTGGTTTTTGAGGGACACAAGTGACGTAGATTTGCCTGAAACTGCCCCTCAATCAATCACAACCGCAGATTTGACAACTGGAACTTTGGCCCACATGGCGGATTATGCCTTACGTATCCTCAAAAGGGACACACGCATTACGAAAATGATGAACGATGACGATTACTGGTTGGCCTGCCTCCTTGATCCTCGCTATAAAGGCAAATTGCAAAATATTATGCCACATGAGAACTTGGAACTAATATTAGCAACCAAACAATCAACTCTTGTTGACCGTTTGCTTCAGGTATTCCCAGCACACAGCGCTCGTGATCGTTCTCACACGAGCTCCAGGGGGCAGCAGACCAGGAGTGTTAGGGGTGCACACATCAGAAGTGGCGTTGGACAGAGGGGTTTTCTGACCAGGTTGTGGAGTGATTTTGCTATGACCGCAGACAGGACAGGTACTGCTGCATCAATTGAAAGTGACAGGAGACAACATTTGTCCAGTATGGTTACAAACTATTTTTCATCCCTTATCGATGTTCTCCCTCAACCGTCATTCCCATTTGATTACTGGGCATCCAAATTAGACATCTGGCCAGAATTGGCTGAATATGCATTGCAGGAGCTTGCTTGCCCGGCAGCTAGTGTCCTATCAGAAAGAGTATTCAGTGCTGCAGGTTCAATATTAACCGAAAAAAGGACTCGTCTGGCTACCCAAAATGTTGATGATCTAACATTCATTAAAATGAACCACAACTGGATTTCGAATTCTTTTGCCCCACCTTGCCCGGCCGACACCTAGCTTTCCTATGAAAAGCTCTTGCCTGTGGACTACTGTGAATTACTTTTCTAATGTCTTAATTTGCTGCAGCTGATTGTCCATCATACGACATGTTTACACCTCACTAAATGGCCAAACTCCCCACACGGGGCCGTGGTATCGTGACTTGGCGCAAGCACCCGTGAGAGTGCGGTTTGTCTGAAGAGGTGGGTGTGCCCGCTTTTGGTCGACAGCACTGCCACTGGGTCCCTCATAGTACAATAAAGTGTCTCTGGCGGTGGTGGTGAGCACCCAACGTCAGACACACTGTTGTAACATGAGGGGCCCTGGGCCTGCACCGCCGGCCACAAGAGAGTTCACCCACCCCCAGGTCAAACATTGCTCTACCACTTCCACAGTTATCTCTCACACTTCCACCAATGTTTAGTCTATGCGCTGACATCCTTCCATTCCTGCCACTGACAATACCATTGTGTTGACATGTATGATGGTACTTAACATAGTCAGGGGCAGTGTCCTCTATTTACCACAGTAAATACTTTGCGCTAAATTAGTAGGTCTGAAACTACGCAGAGGATTCCACCCCTGTACCTAATGATTGCACCCTTTAGTGTTTTCGTTTTGTTTTAATGCGAGACATTCACATTTATTTATTGTTTTGGACTACTAACTGGCAGACACTCATTACAATCGGCCTCCGCTGACCAGACCACTGCTGCCCGTGTACCCCTGGAACCAATTTTAAATTGCCTACAGCCAGCCCAATTTTATTATGTTAGGCCTTCGAAGCCTGTCTGCGGTCCCTCCTTCCACTAGGCCTCCACTGACCAGACCACTGCTGCCCGTGTACCCCTGGAACTAATTATAAAGTGCCTACAGCCTGTCCAATTTTATTATGTTAGGCCTTTGAAGCCTGTCTGCGGTCCCTCCTTCCACTTGGCCTCCACTGACCTGTGTACTGCTGCCCGTGTACCCCTGGAACCAATGTTACAGTGCCTACAGCCCAATATTTTTTTATGTTATGCCTTCGAAGCCTGTCTGCGGTCCCTCCTTCCACTAGGCCTCCACTGACCAGACCATTGCTGCCCGTGTACCCCTGGAACCAATTTTAAATTGCCTACAGGCAGCCCAATTTATTATGTTAGGCCTTCGAAGCCTGTCTGCGGTCCCTCCTTCCACTAGGCCTCCACTGACCTGTCTACTGCTGCCCGTGTACCCCTGGAACCAATTTTAAATTGCCTACAGCCAGCCCAATTTATTATGTTAGGCCTTCGAAGCCTGTCTGCGGTCCCTCCTTCCACTAGGCCTCCACTGACCAGACCACTGCTGCCCGTGTACCCCTGGAACCAATTTTAAATTGCCTACAGCCAGCCCAATTTATTATGTTAGGCCTTCGAAGCCTGTCTGCGGTCCCTCCTTCCACTAGGCCTCCACTGACCTGTCTACTGCTGCCCGTGTACCCCTGGAACCAATTTTAAATTGCCTACAGCCAGCCCAATTTATTATGTTAGGCCTTCAAAGCCTGTCTGCGGTCCCTCCTTCCATTAGGCCTCCACTGACCAGACCACTGCTGCCCGTGTACCCCAGGAACCAATTTTAAATTGCCTACAGCCAGCCCAATTTATTATGTTAGGCCTTCGAAGCCTGTCTGCGGTCCCTCCTTCCACTAGGCCTCCACTGACCTGTCTACTGCTGCCCGTGTACCCCTGGAACCAATTTTAAAGTGCCTACAGCCCAATATTTTTTTATCTTAGGCCTTCGAAGCCTGTCTGCGGCCCGTTCTTTCTACTACTACTACACTGACCAGTCTACTGCTGCCCGTGTACCCCTGGAACCAATGTTAAAGTACCTATAGCCCAATATTTTTTTATGTTAGGCCTTCGAAGCCTGTCTGCGGTCCCTCCTTCCACTAGGCCTCCACTGACCAGACCACTGCCACCCGTGTACCCCTGGAACCAATTTTAAATTGCCTACAGCCAGCCCAATTTATTATGTTAGGCCTTCGAAGACTGTCTGCGGTCCCTCCTTCCACTAGGCCTCCACTGACCTGTCTACTGCTGCCCATGTAACCCTGGAACCAATTTTAAATTGCCTACAGCCAGTCCAATTTATTATGTTAGGCCTTCGAAGCCTGTCTGCGGTCCCTCCTTCCACTAGGCCTCCACTGACCTGTCTACTGCTGCCCGTGTACCCCTGGAACCAATTTTAAATTGCCTACAGCCAGCCCAATTTATTATGTTAGGCCTTCGAAGCCTGTCTGCGGTCCCTCCTTCCACTAGGCCTCCACTGACCTGTCTACTGCTGCCCGTGTACCCCTGGAACCAATTTTAAATTGCCTACAGCCAGCCCAATTTATTATGTTAGGCCTTCAAAGCCTGTCTGCGGTCCCTCCTTCCACTAGGCCTCCACTGACCTGTCTACTGCTACCCGTGTATCCCTGGAACCATTTTTAAATTGCCTACAGCCAGCCCAATTTATTATGTTAGGCCTTCGAAGCCTGTCTGCGGTCCCTCCTTCCACTAGGCCTCCACTGACCTGTCTACTGCTGCCCGTGTATCCCTGGAACCAATTTGAAATTGCCTACAGCCAGCCCAATTTATTATGTTAGGCCTTCGAAGCCTGTCTGCGGTCCCTCCTTCCACTAGGCCTCCACTGAACTGTCTACTGCTGCCCGTGTACCCCTGGAACCAATTTTAAATTGCCTACAGCCAGCCCAATTTATTATGTTAGGCCTTCGAAGCCTGTCTGCGGTCCCTCCTTCCACTAGGCCTCCACTGACCAGACCACTGCTGCCCGTGTACCCCTGGAACAAATTTTAAATTGCCTACAGCCAGCCCAATTTATTACGTTAGGCCTTGGAAGCCTGTCTGCGGTCCCTCCTTCCACTAGGCCTCCACTGACCTGTCTACTGCTGCCCGTGTACCCCTGGAACCAATGTTACAGTGCCTACAGCCCAATATTTTTTTATGTTAGGCCTTCGAAGCCTGTCTGCGGCCCGTTCTTTCTACTACTACTACACTGACCAGTCTACTGCTGCCCGCGTACCCCTGGAACCAATGTTAAAGTGCCTACAGCCCAATATTTTTTTATGTTAGGCCTTCGAAGCCTGTCTGCGGTCTCTCCTTCCACTAGGCCTCCACTGACCTGTCTACTGCTGCCCGTGTACCCCTGGAACCAATTTTAAATTGCCTACAGCCAGCCCAATTTATTATGTTAGGCCTTCGAAGCCTGTCTGCGGTCCCTCCTTCCACTAGGCCTCCACTGACCTGTCTACTGCTGCCCGTGTACCCCTGGAACCAATTTTAAATTGCCTACAGCCAGCCCAATTTATTATGTTAGGCCTTCGAAGCCTGTCTGCGGTCCCTCCTTCCACTAGGCCTCCACTGACCAGACCACTGCTGCCCTTGTACCCCTGGAACCAATTTTAAATTGCCTACAGCCAGCCCAATTTATTATGTTAGGCCTTCGAAGCCTGTCTGCGGCCCGTTCTATCTACTACTACTACACTGACCAGTCTACTGCTGCCCGTGTACCCCTTGGAACCAATGTTAAAGTGCCTACAGCCCAATATTTTTTTATGTTAGGCCTTCGAAGCCTGTCTGCGGTCCCTCCTTCCACTTGGCCTCCACTGACCTGTCTACTGCTGCCTGTGTCCCCCTGGAACCAATTATAAAGTGCCTACAGCCTGTCCAATTTTTTTATGTTAGGCCTTCGAAGCCTGTCTGCGTCCCGTTCTTTCTACTACTACTACACTGACCAGTCTACTGCTGCCCGTGTACCCCTGGAACCTATTTAAAAGTGCCTACAGCCCAATATTTTTTTATGTTAGGCCTTCGAAGCCTGTCTGCGGCCCGTTCTTTCTACTACTACTACACTGACCAGTCTACTGCTGCCCGTGTACCCCTGGAACCAATGTTAAAGTGCCTACAGCCCAATATTTTTTTATGTTAGGCCTTCGAAGCCTGTCTGCGGCCCGTTCTTTCTACTACTCCTACACTGACCAGACCACTGCTGCCCGTGTACCCCTGGAACCAATGTTAAAGTGCCTACAGCCCAATATCTTTTTATGTTAGGCCTTCGAAGCCTGTCTGTGGCCCGTTCTTTCTACTACTACTGCACTGACCAGTCTACTGCTGCCCGTGTACCCCTGGAAACAATGTTAAAGTGCCTACAGCCTGTCCAATTTTATTATGTTAGGCCTTTGAAGCCTGTCTGCGGTCCCTCCTTCCACTAGGCCTCCACTGACCTGTGTACTGCTGCCCGTGTACCCCTGGAACCAATTATAAAGTGCCTACAGCCTGTCCAATTTTATTATGTTAGGCCTTCGAAGCCTGTCTGCGGCCCGTTCTTTCTACTACTACTACACTGACCAGACCACTGCTGCCTGTGTACCCCTGGAACCTATTTAAAAGTGCCTACAGCCCAATATTTTTTTATGTTAGGCCTTCGAAGCCTGTCTGCGGCCCGTTCTTTCTACTACTACTACACTGACCAGTCTACTGCTGCCCGTGTACCCCTGGAATCAATGTTAAAGTGCCTACAGCCCAATATTTTTTTATGTTAGGCCTTCGAAGCCTGTCTGCGGTCCCTCCTTCCACTAGGCCTCCACTGACCAGACCACTGCTGCCCGTGTACCCCTGGAACTAATTTTAAATTGCCTACAGCCAGCCCAATTTATTATGTTAGGCCTTCGAAGCCTGTCTGCGGTCCCTCCTTCCACTAGGCCTCCACTGACCTGTCTACTGCTGCCCGTGTACCCCTGGAACCAATTTTAAATTGCCTACAGCCAGCCCAATTTATTATGTTAGGCCTTCGAGGCCTGTCTGCGGTCCTCCCTTCCACTAGGCCTCCACTGACCTGTCTACTGCTGCCCGTGTACCCCTGGAACCAATTATAAAGTGCCTACAGCCTGTCCAATTTTATTATGTTAGGCCTTCGAAGCCTGTCTGCGGTCCCTCCTTCCACTAGGCCTCCACTGACCAGTCTACTGCTGCCCGTGTACCCCTGGAACCAATGTTAAAGTGCCTACAGCCCAATATTTTTTTATGTTAGGCCTTCGAAGCCTGTCTGCGGCCCTTTCTTTCTACTACTACTACACTGACCAGTCTACTGCTGCCCGTGTACCCCTGGAACCTATTTAAAAGTGCTTACAGCCCAATATTTTTTTATGTTAGGCCTTCGAAGCCTGTCTGCGGCCCGTTCTTTCTACTACTACTACACTGACCAGACCTCTGCTGCCCGTGTACCCCTGGAACCTATTTTTAATTGCATAGAGCATCCTTTTTTTAATAGTAGGCGTACAAAGTCTGTCTGCGGTCCACTATTGAAATTGTCCTCCACTGCCCAGAGCAATGCTGCCTGTGTACCCCTGTAACCTTTTTTAAGCTGCAGTGAGCCACATTATTGGTTTAAGGCCTACTACCTGTGTCTGTCTGCGCCACTCAATGCAGCTGTGTTCCTTTGAAAAAAGCTGAGCGTCAATAGTCTTGTTTTCAGCCTCTAGGAATTTTAAAACTGCATTGGGGCTACAACTTTGGTAGGGCCTACTAACGGTGTCTGCCGCCCCAAGGTGTGCCCCAGGTTTCGTCCACATTGCTTCAATCTTCCTACTCTCGTTTAGTAGTTGTTGGAAACTACACTGCATTAGGCCTACAAATTTGGTATGGGGTGTAGAGACGGTGTGTTCCACTCCAAGGTGTTCCCAAGGTTTCCTCTCCATTGCTTCAATCTTAATGCTCTCGTTTAGTAGTTGTTGGAAACTACACTGCATTAGGCCTACAAATTGGGTATGGGGTGTAGAGAGACGGTGTGTTCCACTCCAAGGTGTTCCCCAGGTTTCCTCTCCATTGCTTCAATCTTAATGCTCTCGTTTAGTAGTTGTTGGAAACTACACTGCATTAGGCCTACAAATTTGGTATGGGGTGTAGAGACGCTGTGTTCCACTCCAAGGTGTTCCCCAGGTTTCCTCTCCATTGCTTCAATCTTAATGCTCTCGTTTAGTAGTTGTTGGAAACTACACTGCATTAGGCCTACAAATTTGGTATGGGGTGTAGAGACGGTGTGTTCCACTCCAAGGTGTTCCCCATGTTTCCTCTCCATTGCTTCAATCTTAATGCTCTCGTTTAGTAGTTGTTGGAAACTACACTGCATTAGGCTTACAAATTGGGTATGGGGTGTGGAGACGGTGTCTTCCACTCTAAGGTGTTCTCCAGGTTGCCTTTCCTGAGCTTCTATCTTCAGGCTCTTGTTAAATAGTGGTTAAATGGAACAACTGCATTTGGCGTACTAGTTGGTTTGGGGCCTACTAACAGTGTCTGCCGCTACTTGCTGTTCTCCTGGTTTCCTGTCCTGAAATTCCATTTTCAGGCTCTCGTTAAGTAGTTGTTAATGTTAGACTGCATTTGGCCTACTAGTTGGGTTGGGGCCTACTATCGGTGTCTGCCACTCCTTGCTGTTCTCCTCCACTGAACAAAGCTGTGCCGCCTGTTTACTACGGTTGCCAATTTTGAACTGCATTTCGACTACTTACTGATTTGGGCCTACTCTCTGTGTCAGCCTCTCATTCCAGTTGTCCTCCACTGCAATGCCCCCTGGTTACTGCTGTGTTACCAATTTTGAACTGCATTTAGCCAACTTTATTCTTTGGGCCTATATCTGTGTTTCCTCCTCATCCTGCCCATTGCCCAGCCAGTGATAGATGAGTCTGCTGGTACATTGACCCATAACGCAACATTCCCCGTGCACGCTACACAACAAGATTGTGACCCTGCTGAAAGTCAGGTTCCTCTTCCCGCATACCATACCACCTTACACGGGGACAAAGAGGAAGGTGCAGATGAAAGTGCAGGTTCCTTCATCAGGTAGGGGGAGGAATACTAGTTGGCGACGTCACTGGCACAGGGCCTCTCATAGTACGCAAAAGTGTTGCTGCCGGTGGGAGGCGCCCCCGCCGTGCAAACACACCGCTGTACTTTGAGGGGCCCTGTGCCAGTGCCAATGCCAACGAGTGGGCCCCCCCTGCTTGCTCAGGATCACAGCACTTGCAAAGTTGAAATACTTACCTCTCCCTGCTCCACTGCCGTGACGTGGTCCAGATTTCCTGGGCCCACTAATTACTTGAACCAGCCCTACCCCCCACAACTTTAGCCAAATGACCCCCAATTTCAAATGCCTTCCAATTATTATAAGGTAAATTACGATTGACAAGCTTCTGTAACAAGAATGGATGTTTTTGCCATTAAAATGGGCAGTGTAGGTGTTTTCCTGGCCTCCACTCACTGCCGACTATGCTCCCCCATTGACTTGCATTGGGTTTCGTGTTTCGGTCGATACCCGACTTTTCGCGATAATCGGCCGATTCCACTCGACTCGACTTCTAAGATAGTCGGGTTTCGCGAAACACGGCTCGACTCTAAAAAGGTCAAGGTCGCTCAACCCTAGCAGCCACCGCTACGCCCGTGACTGCCATGCACTCCTATGGCCTTCATACGCTTCAATGCACAACCTGGGGAGAACAAACAGCACATCCTACCTGTGACACCGGGCACTGCCTCACAATAGTGATGTAATAAGCACCTTGAATCAACAGGTGCACATATGATGTCTATACAGTACTGCTTAGCTACCCTGCAAGAATCAGGAGGAAAGGAGCTCTATGTTACTCTTGTAACTTGTTACACAGATTTTCCTAGAATATCTTGCGGACTCCATGTATAGCACTCCTAAGTTGCAAAACAGCAGAATAACCCCTCAAATTACCCTATTTTAAAAATTTTAACAATATGGGAATTTATCTACAGGCGTAATGATTATTTTGACTTGATATATGCTTTCCAGAAACAAACACCAATAGATGTTGCTGAAGAGAAATTGCATATCTCATATTTTAGTGTCCATACATTGTGTCCAGCATGTGCTTTTTGAGACATGAAACATGAACCCCATAAATTAAGTGTGCTCTGATAGCAACAGTACTGACAAACATATGGATGCTAAATGTGGTTTAGGCACATCATGTTGCTTTGAAGGAGGGGGCAATTTGGATTTGGGAGCTCAAAATTAGCTGGATTTATTTTGAAGGCGAGGAGCCATAGCACTTTTCCAGAGCCTTTGCACTACCAGTAATGTTGAAGCCCTCTATATTTCCATTGACAGATGGAAACTTGCTTTTTTTGTGGATCGAGTTTATTTTGCAAACATTTTTCATAACATTTTGGATCACATTTATCCTTCATTCTACAGTGAGCACTTACATCGGTATTTCCATCTAAATCTCCAAATTAAATGGTTCAGCTGAAACTCATGATGGATCCAATAAGGTAGCAGCATTACTAGGGACTCCGTCTGGCCTCTGTTCAGTGGTGTCCTTCTTTTCAGAGGTATACAAAGCATTGCATAACTGTGCTTTTAAAACTGAATCACAGGCAAGACAAATTCCAAAGTGTATCCATCTGCTTCATTATAAGGAAGTGATTGGGGTTTCTGTCTGAATCACGTATTTCACAGATTTAAATGGCGTGATAAAGTCACTGGTAGAGTGCTGGAGGGGAGATATGTGTCCCTACTCTTATTGGCGTCAGTGATGTACCACCCAGAGTATTTCCCTTCAGCACACTACGTGCTTTGAGGTTTAAGCTAAGTTCTGTAATGCAGAGCCGGAACCGCCTTGTGCTGACAGGACCTGTGTGATGTCACAGTCATGTGTTCAGTCACATGGGGGAGGGGTCACCTAGTCTGGGGCTTAAATGGCTTAGCTCCAGAGGCAGTCTTTGGTCAGCAAGACTTGAGATAAGATTCTCCAGTGGTTTGTGTCTTGTGGAGAAAAGACTAAACCTGTGTTGCTTCAAAGTAGGATGTTACCCGCAATGTATGGACTATATTACATCATTTTGTTTTCCTTGTTTTTTTCCTGTGTTTTCCGGAAGGGCTATGTTTACTTTCCCATTCTTGTTGGTTTATCTTTCCATATAATGAACCAAATGAAGACTTAAAGAGTTCCTGGTGTTCGTGTTTTCTACCTCTGTGTACTGCCAAGTGAGTTAAACTACCACAAGTGGTACTTTGAATGCTGGCAATGTTCTCGAGAACACCAGTAGTAGCCATGATCAAACCGCATGTCCTGGCCCTGGGTAAAAGAGGCCATAAGCCAGTGGATGACATCAGGCAAAATGGAGGACTTGCTCAAGTATTTGGTGAACGCGCAGCAACAGCCAGCACGTCAAGAGAAGAATAAGTTGCTTATCCAGCATATGCATCAGCAGCTGCTCCAACAAAAGCAGCAATATCAACAGGACCAGTTCAGACAACAGCAGTAGCAGATTGAGTTGCTTACCGAGGTGGTTCGTGGGAAACCGGATGCCCATTCCACAAGGCCAGGTGACGACATGTACATCTGGAAGGCTGTAATATGAGCAAGGCAGAAAATTTCCCCAGGTGATGATGTTGAGGTACTTCTGTCTGTTTTTGAGTGAGTAGCAGAGCGGTAGAGACTGCTACCAGACCACTGAGTAGAGGTGCAGGCCCCTATCTAACCGGTGAGCCCTAGAAAGCTTATTAAGACCTGGCCTCAAAAGATGCCCAGTAACATGCCAAATTAAAAACTGATATACTGACACACTCAGGGGTGACTATGTCTGTCCGAGCGCAAAGGGTTCATCACTTGGTGTATTGCAGTGATAAACCTCCTTACTCTCAAATATTCAACTTGCTGCATCTGGTGCAGAAATGGTTGCAGCTGGAGTTCTCCACCCCAGCCCAGATGGTAGATTGTAATGGACAGATTTATCCACTCCCTTCCAAGGCCAGTACAGAAATGGGTTGCCCAGGTAGTTCCTGGAATGCGGATGACCTAGTCAGACTAGTAAAGAAGATACCAGCTAGTTGAGAAGTCCCTAAGGAAGCCGGGGTGGTGTATCAACATAATGGGATACCCAGCAGGAGCCCGAGTCCCAAAAGAGGGATAGTAGAGCCACCAGTGGGGGAAGTCCGAGGTCCCAAGGAGCCATTGAGGGGTTGAAAAAGGCTACTGGTGTCACAGTCCGGGACACATAGCATCCCATTGTCCTTTGTCTTCTGAGCAGATGGATTGCAGCCCAGGCAGGCGCTGCTCTTATTATGCTTATCCCACATGCAGTGCAAACTATCAGCCTGGAGATGGGCCTCAGTCATGTCTCGTGTACATAAATGGGGTGCTGTTGTCAGATCTATTGAACTCAGGGAGTTTGGTGACCCTGATTAAGGCCACACTCCCCCATCAGTTCATCTCAGGGAAACATGTGGGCGTCCGCTGTGTCAACGGCGATTCCAAGGACTACCCCATCGCCAAAGTGTCTGTAAAAACAAGCTGTGGTACTGAGTCCCATGAGGTCAGGGTTGTGGGAGACTAACTACACCCTGTGATTACCAAGTGGAATTTCAGCCTGTTTTGGGACATGTCGGGAAAGGCGAAGATGCTAAGTGACTCAGACCAAAGCCAACTCAACCCTGATAAATCCACGTCGCAGCCAGAGATGGAAGAATTCCCCTTGTGTGTCCTGGTGGGTGACAAGGACGAGACAGTGGCCAGTGAGGCCATGGTTCCTGATCTAGGGGTTTCTGGGGAAAATTTTGGCTCTACTCAAATGTGAGATCTTACCCTAAAAGGGGCATTTGAAATGTGTCTTTGATATATGGGTTTGCTGAACAGCCGAGGGCTGACACCATGTTCCCACACTTTGCAGTTAATGGTGAGTTACTGTATCGGGTGACCACACTGAGGGGAGGGGAGATAGTGGAGCAGCTGTTAGTTCCAGGTCTCTACCGGCGGAAGGTTTTAGATATGGCCAATTCACGTGTTTTGGGGGGACATCTGGGGGTAGAGAAAATGCAGGAGAGAATGATGTGGAGGTTCTATTTGTTGGGGTGTTACTGTGAGATCCTAAGTTATTGGAGGTCCTGCACCACCTGCCAGATAACCGCTCCATCTACTCACTTCCGAAGTCCCCTAGTTCCATTACCTATAATAGAGGTCCCATTTGAAAGGATTTCCATGGATCTAGTGCGTTCTCTAGTTAAATCTGCACGAGGGCTCCAATACATCTTAGTGGTCATGGACTATGCAACCCGGTATCCAGAAGCAGTACCACTAAGAAACTCCTAGGCCAAGAGTATCGCCAGGGAACTTGTTCATATTTTTGCATGGATGGATCTGCCAAAGGAGACTTTGACAGACCATGGAACCCATTTCCTGAGCAAGGTAATGAGGGAGTTTTGTAAAGGCTGTATTTACTTTCCCATTCTTGTTGGTTTTATGGAAAAATTATGGTTTTCATGTTAGGCCTGGTTCACGGTCCATATACAGTACATGAAGTGGGGTACAGGGCCGGTTGCTGCGGGCCGGAACTAACAGTTCTTGCCTCCATTCTGTCCGACCTGCCCCCAACTCAACAGCATCTGTTGGTACTGGGGAATCACTGTCGGCAACCCGGCTTTTCTGAGGTTCAAGAAGAAAACTTAGTTCCAGCTCCAAATTCTTTAAAATTCCAACTTGATGCTTTATTAATTAAACGTAAAAACAGTGGCTGTAATGCTCTCCAAAGCACATCAGGAAACGAGCAACGCGTTTCGATCTTTGCAGATCTTTATCAAAGCTACAAGTACATAGACCGATCTACTTCATATAGCCACCAGTGACTAATAAACAGTTCAGAATAAGTCACATGATGTGTGGAAGGTCCTTTCAGCGTATCACTGAAAAATGAACATACGCTGACAAAAACCAAAGAGCAGAAAAAAAACATAAATACATAATGCAAAAATATAAACAATAACTTTAAATATTGCTATAAAAACACTAAACTATTTTTTTTACTTTGATGTTAATAATGATTAGTGTTGAGCATTCCGATACTGCAAGTATCGGGTATCGGCCGATATTTGCTCTATCGGAATTCCGATACCGAGTTCCAATATTTTCGCGATATCGGAAATCGGAATCGGTGTGTGCGGTACGTATGGTTCTAAGGGTCTGGAGGAGAGGAAACTCTCCTTCAGGCCCTGGGATCCATATTCATGTAAAAAATAAAGAATAAAAATAAAAAATATGGATATACTCACCCCTCCGGCGAACCCTGGCTGTCACCGCTGCGAGTGTCTGCCTCCGTTCCTAAGAATGCAGAGAGTGAAGGACCTTCGATGATGTCACGGTCACGTGAGCGATCAGGTGACCGGTAGTGTTGAGCATTCCGATACCGCAAGTATCGGGTATCGGCCGATATTTGCGGTATCGGAATTCTGATACCGAATTCCAATACTTCCCGCGTATCGGATACCGGAATCGGAAGTTCCCAGAATTCAAACTGAACGCAGCAGCCAATGAGGAATGATTGGAAGTGTGGGCACATCCTGTTTAGCATGGTGGGCATGTAAGTACTGGCAAGGCTGTGATTGGCTGCTGAAATGATGTCACTCTGCACTATAAAAAACGCTGCCGCCATTTTACGCTCACTCTGCTGTGATTTCAGTTAGGGACAGGACGCTGTGTTCTAACTGAGGGCCAGTTGAGATAGCTAATTGCTTTATTTTCCTTTCCAAAGGCTAATTTAGCAAAACGCTGTGTGTTCTTCACTGTTCACCTTGCTCTTGCCTTGCAGCGCTGTTTTAACAGCGTTCTGCAAGGTCTCTGTGTGTGTGTGTGTGTGTGTGCAGCTCACTCTGTAGTCTGTGTGCAGCCATATACCCGGTTGTATTCAGCTCAGGGGGGGTTCACACTGCCTCACACAGTTGTCCTTTTTTGCTCATAGTGCAGCCTGCTGCACATTTTTTCTCAAATTTCCTATTAGTGTTTTTCCACCCGTCTCCAGCTAAATTGTGGAAAAACACTACATAGGATAACCTAGAGGGGGTTTTTTGGGCCTTGCAGCGTCATTTACGGCTGTCTGCACGGTCTCCGTGTGAGCCCAGCTCGCCCTGTAGTCTGTGTGCAGCCATAGCCGGTTGGATTCAGCTCAGGGTTCGTTACTGGCTCATACCTTGAGAAAAATTTTCCTTTTTTTCAAATAGTGCAGCCTGTTTAAAAATTTTAAAAAAATTCCCTATTAGTGTTTTTCCACCCGTCTCCAGCTAAATTGTGGAAAAACACTACATAGGATAACCTAGAGGGGGTTTATTGGGCCTTGCAGCGCCGTTTACGGCTGTCTGCACGGTCTCCGTGTGAGCCCAGCTCGCCCTGTAGTCTGTGTGCAGCCATAGCCAGTTGGATTCAGCTCAGGGTTCGTTACTGGCTCATACCTTGAGAAAAATTTTCTTTTTTTTCAAATAGTGCAGCCTGTTTAAAATTAAAAAAAAAAAATTCCTATTAGTGTTTTTCCACCCGTCTCCAGCTAAATAGTGGAAAAACACTACATAGGATAACCTAGAGGGGGTTTATTGGGCCTTGCAGCGCCGTTTACGGCTGTCTGCACGGTCTCTGTGTGAGCGCAGCTCGCCCTGTAGTCTGTGTGCAGCTATAGCCGGTTGGATTCAGCTCAGGGTGCGTTACTGCCTCATACCTTGAAAAACAATTTCCTTTTTTTCAAATAGTGCAGCCTGTTTAAAATTTAAAAAAAAAATTCCTATTAGTGTCTTTCCACCCGTCTCCAGCTAAATAGTGGAAAAACACTACATAGGATAACCTAGAGGAAGGTTTTTTGGCCTTGCAGCGCCGTTTACGGCTGTCTGCACGGTCTCCGTGTGATTTAAACTAGCTCTGTAGCCCGATCTGCACAAAAAAAAAGTAAAGTTCACCAAACACAACTTAACACTTGTGTAGGCCACATTTGAAAAATAATAAAGTTTAGTCCACACTTTACAACATTAGTGTTTCTTACACCTGTTAGGAGGAGCATTTCAGGAATAAGCACACTAAGGCCTTAGTACTTTTCTGCTTATCTTTATTTGTCAACCAAGATGAAGAGGGCAGGGAGTACAAGTGCTGCACAAGATGGCTCTTTCAGCTACAAACGTCTTGGGGGGGGGGGTTAAAGGTTCCCTTTCAACTTGCTCCAATCAGGCTTCGGCCTACACTCTGTTCCTCTGCTCCTCCTGCTGACCCTGGGCTCTAACACCGCCAGTTGGTGCCTGGAAGTGCTGTGTGCACAGTTAACAGTCGCTCCTCTGTTATTGGGGTTCAGTAACGTCAGCTGATCCCCAGCTGTGTGTGCGGCAATACCTCCAATCTGCTCCTCCTGCTGTCCCTGGGCTCTAACACCGCCAGTTGGTGTCTGGAAGTGCTGTGTGCACAGTTAACAGTCGCTCCTCTGTTATTGGGGTTCAGTAACGTCAGCTGATCCCCAGCTGTGTGTGCGGCAATACCTCCAATCTGCTCCTCCTGCTGTCCCTGGGCTCTAACACCGCCAGTTGGTGCCTGGAAGTGCTGTCTGCACAGTCAACAGTCGCTCCTCTGTTATTGGGGTTCAGTAACGTCAGCTGATCCCCAGCTGTGTATCCGGCAACGTGTCATGTGACCGCCACGCTGGCACACCTAAAATGTAAGGGGACCTGTCCCCCCCCCCTAGGCGTTTGTTACTGAAAGAGCCACCATGTGCAGCACTAATACTGCACAAGGGAAAGGTCGCTCTTGAAATTATGCTCCTTGCAAACGCTGAACTACACACTCATGTAATGTGTCCCCTCACACCGTCCAACCGTCCCGGAGGTTGGACTTTCCTTTGTAATGTGACGCAGCACAGCTGTCATTGCTACCGCCTTGCCACCGTGCGCTGGCTCCTTAGCGTTGTTTGATTCCGTCATGGACCCTGCGCTGTTATGTTATCCCTTGGCCATGCACAGTTTGCGCTGCCCGTCCTCTGACATCATTTGTTGTCGTCCTGGCTGCGCCTGTGCGTCCACGCTGCCCGAAATCCCACCTCGCAGTGTCGTCTAATGTGATCCCACAGTGGGCCTGGTATCCATGGCCATGCGCAGTGCATATACTAGCCTCTCACTCCCCTTCTTCACGCTTCTTCAGACTAGGCGGCGTCAGCTGATCCCTAATAGCATGCCACGGCCGTGACGCCGCACAGTCTGAAGAAGCAGGAAGGAGGTGAGTGAGAGGCGATGATATGCACTGCGCATGCCCATGGATCCCTGGCCCGCAGTGGGACTACATTAGATGACACTGCAAGGTTGGATCTCGGGCAGCTTGGACGCACAGGCACTGCCAGCCTGACACCTACATGATGTCAGAAGACGGGCACCGCTAACTGTGCATGGCCAAGGGATAACATTACAGCGCGGGCTCCGTGACAGAACCAAACAACGTTGAGGAGGTGGCGCACGGCACCAAGGGGGTTGGAATGACGGCTTTGCTGTGTCACATTACAAAGGAAAGTCCCACTTCCGGGACGGTTTAACAGTGTGAGGGGACACATTATATGAGTGTGTACTTCAGCGTTTGCAAGGAGCATAATTTTCGGAGCCACCATTTTCCATGTGCAGTATTACTGCTGTACAAGATGGCTCTTTCAGCAACAAATGCCTGGGGGGGGTTAAAGGTTCCCTTTCAACTTGCTCCACTGCAGGCTTCGACCTACACTCTGCTCCTCTTTGATTCCCTGGGTTTCAACACTGTCAGTTGCCACCTGGAAGTGTTGTCTACACAGAAAAAACACTAGGTGATGTGTCAGTGGGGTTCAGCACCGCCAGCTGTTCCCCTGCTGTGTAGTCGGCAACGTGTCCAGCACAAGCCACGCTGGCACAACAGAACAAAAGCTGCCACCAGTGCAGGCTTCGGCCTACACTCTGCTCCTCTCCTCCTCCTGCTGACCCTGGGCTCTAACACCGCTAGTTTTTGCCCGGAAATGCGAGCTTCACAGAGAAAAACACCAGCCAATGTGTTAGTGGGGTTCAGCACCGCCAGCTGTTCCCCTGCTGTGTAGCTGGCAACGTGTCTTGCAAACGCCACGCAGGCACATGAACTGAAATTGAAGGAAGCCTGTGCCCCACCCCCAGGTGTTTCTATGTATAACAGCCACCTTGTACAGCAGTACTGCTGCATTTGTACAAGGTGGCTGACTTTTTCTCCTTGCCCACGTGGAACTCAACACGTACAAAATGTGTCTCATTGAGACCATTCAACTGTCCCTGAGGTGTGACTTTCCTTTCTAATGATACGCAGCACCACCCTTGGTAGCGCTGCCCGTCTTCTGACATCATTGGTTGGCTGCCTGTGCCTGTGCGTCCGCCCTGCCCAACACAACGCCCCTCGTTGTCTCATATATTTTGGCTGCGAGGGTGTTATTGATGGGCATGTGCAGTGCATATGTTCGCCTGTCTTAACTCATCTCCTTCCGCCTTCTTCAGACTGTGCGGCCTCATGGCCGCGGCATGCGATAAGGGATCAGATGAGGCCGCCCAGTCTGAAGTAGGTGTAAGGACATGTGTGAGCGGCAAACATATTAACTGCACAAGGGCACGAATCCCAGCCACGCAGTGTGATTTTTTCCAAACACACTGTGGGTCTGGGATTCATGTCCACCGCTAACCGCATTGGCCAACATGAAATGAGGTCAGAAGACAGGAAGCGCTCACAGCGCATGGCCAAGGGATAACAAGAGCGCAGACTCCTGTACAGCAAATAACAACGCTCAGGAAGCTGCGCCCATGCACCAAGGTGTTATTTTCGACACCTGTGCTGCTTTTCTTTAAAAAGACAAGTCACGCCTCCACTACTGTTTTACAGTAGAATGGGCTAAATAGTGTACCTGTTTTATTCAGCGTGTGCAAGGAGCAAACTAAATAGAGCAACCTTTTACTTGTGCAGCATTAATGCTGCACAAGGTGTGGCTCTTGTACCTTGCAACACCTGAGGGGGGGTTAAAGGTTACCTTTGAAATTGGTTCAACTAGGCTTCGGCCTACACTCTGCTCCTCTCCTCCTCCTGCTGACCCTGGGCTCATAACACTGCCAGTTTTAGCCTGGAAGTGCTAGCTGCACAGAGAAAAACACCAGCCAATGTGTCAGTGGGGTTCAGCACCGCCAGCTGTTCCCCAGCTGTGTAGCCGGCAACGTGCCCTGCAAACGCCATGCAGGCACATGAACTGAAATTGAAGGGAGCCTGCCCCCCACCCCCAGGTGTTTCTATGTATAACAGCCACCTTGTTCAGCAGTACTGCTGCATTTGTACAAGGTGGCTGACTTTCTCCTTGCCCACGTGGAACTCAACACGTACAAAATGTGTATCATTGAGACCATTCCACTGTCCCTGAGGTGTGACTTTCCTTTGTAATGATACGCAGCACCCCCCTTGGTAGCGATTCCCGTCTTTTGACATCATGGTTAGCTGGCTGCGCCTGTGCATCCGCCCTGCGTGAAACAACGCCCCTCGTTGTCTTATTTATTTTGTCAGCGAGGGTGTGGTTTATGGGCACGAGCAGTGCATATGTTCGCCTGTCGTCACTCATCTCCTTCCGCCTTCTTCAGACTGTGCGGCCTCCTGGCCGCGGCATGCGAAAAGGGATCAGCAGAGGCCGCCCAGTCTGAAGCAGGTGTAAGGACGTGTGTGAGCGTCGAAAATATTTACTGCTCAAGGCCACGAATCCCAGCACCGCAGTGTGACTTTATGAAAAGGCAGTGTGGGTCTGGGATTTATGGCCATCGTTAACCGCAGCGGCCAACATGAAATGAGGTCATAAGACGGGCAGCGCTAACAGGGCATTGCCAAGGGATAACACAAGAGCGCAGACTCCTGTACAGCAAATAACAACGCTCAGGAAGCTGCGCCAAGCACAAAGGCGTTATTTGGGACACCTATGCTGCGTCTCCTTAAAAATACAAGTCACGCCTCAACTACAGTTTGACTGTAGAATGGGCTAAATTGTGTACGTTTTGCATTCAGCGTGTGCAAGTAGACAAATTAATAGAGCAACCTTTTCTTGTGCAGCATTAATGCTGCACAAGGTGTGGCTCTTGTACTTTGTAACACCTGAGGGGAGGTTAAAGGTTACCTTTGAAATTGGTTCAACTAGGCTTCGGCCTACACTCTGCTCCTCTCCTCCTCCTGCTGACCCTGGGCTTAAACACCGCTAGTTTTTGCCCTGAAGTGCTAGCTGCACAGAGAAAAACACCAGCCAATGTGTTAGTGGGGTTCAGCACCGCCTGCTGTTCCCCCACTGTGTAGCCGGCAAAGTGTCCTGCAAACGCAACGCAGACACAAAGCTGACTCCAGTGCAGGCTTCGGCCTACACTCTGCTCCCCCTGCTTACCCTTTGCTCCAACACCGCTAGTTGGGGCTGTAGGAAGACAATGTTTGATAGGCAAAGCATCCGGGTTCCAGCACCGCAAGCTGGTTCTCGGCAGTGTTCTTGTCACAGGTACTCCCTCGTTCCAAACCTGGTTTCAGCACCGTCAGCTGTTTCCGGGTTGTGTCAACTTCACTGAGACGCCTATGCTTGCCCCGTCGTGGTGCGGTCGGGTTAGCCAACTCCAGGGTGCCTCCAGTTTAGGAGCTTCCTATGTGAGCTGCGTGAACTGGTAGTCAAGGCTGGTTCTGTAGTGCCAGTAGGCCCAGCTCCCCCTGTAGGACTGTTGGGGTTCGGTAACTGCGGCTGCCTCGCGGCCTAGCTGTTCTCTCCTCTCCTGTGGGCCTTGGGGTCCACCACCTGGTTCCAGCACCGTCAGCTGGTTCCGGGCCGAGCCTTTGGCTTAGGTGCCTCCTCCTGGGTATCCGAGTTCCGCCAACGCCAGGCGGTCCTTGGTAGTGCTTTTAAGCGCGGGCACCTACAGCTTAGTAACCGGGTTCCAGCACCGTCAGCTGGTCCTCGGTGCCATTGGCTCTTGCACACTGGGGCAACGCATCCGGGTTCCAGCACTGCCAGCTGGTTCTCGGCAGTGTTCTTGTCACAGGTACTCCCTCGTGCCAAGCCTGGTTTCAGCACCGTCAGCTGTTTCCGGGTTGTGTCAAGCTCACTGAGACGCCTATGCTTGCCCCGTCGTGGTGCGGTCGGGTTAGCCAACTCCAGGGTGCCTCCAGTTTAGGAGCTTCCTATGTGGGCTGCGTGAACTGGTAGTCAAGGCTGGTTCTGTAGTGCCAGTAGGCCCAGCTCCCCCTGTAGGACTGTTGGGGTTCGGTAACTGCGGCTGCCTCGCGGCCTAGCTGTTCTCTCCTCTCCTGTGGGCCTTGGGGTCCACCACCTGGTTCCAGCACCGTCAGCTGGTTCCGGGCCGAGCCTTTGGCTTAGGTGCCTCCTCCTGGGTATCCGAGTTCCGCCAACGCCAGGCGGTCCTTGGTAGTGCTTTTAAGCGCGGGCACCTACAGCTTAGTAACCGGGTTCCAGCACCGTCAGCTGGTCCTCGGTGCCATTGGCTCTTGCACACTGGGGCAACGCATCCGGGTTCCAGCACCGCCAGCTGGTTCTCGGCAGTGTTCTTGTCACAGGTACTCCCTCGTGCCAAGCCTGGTTTCAGCACCGTCAGCTGTTTCCGGGTTGTGTCAAGCTCACTGAGACGCCTATGCTTGACCCGTCGTGGTGCGGTCGGGTTAGCCAACTCCAGGGTGCCTCCAGTTTAGGAGCTTCCTATGTGGGCTGCGTGAACTGGTAGGCAAGGCTGGTTCTGTAGTGCCAGTAGGCCCAGCTCCCCCTGTAGGACTGTTGGGGTTCGGTAACTGCGGCTGCCTCGCGGCCTAGCTGTTCTCTCCTCTCCTGTGGGCCTTCGGGTCCACCACCTGGTTCCAGCACCGTCAGCTGGTTCCGGGCCGAGCCTTTGGCTTAGGTGCCTCCTCCTGGGTATCCGAGTTCCGCCAACGCCAGGCGGTCCTTGGTAGTGCTTTTAAGCGCGGGCACCTACAGCTTAGTAACCGGGTTCCAGCACCGTCAGCTGGTCCTCGGTGCCATTGGCTCTTGCACACTGGGGCAACGCATTCGGGTTCCAGCACCACCAGCTGGTTCTCGGCAGTGTTCTTGTCACAGGTACTCCCTCGTGCCAAGCCTGGTTTCAGCACCGTCAGCTTTTTCCGGGTTGTGTCAAGCTCACTGAGACGCCTATGCTTGCCCCGTCGTGGTGCGGTCGGGTTAGCCAACTCCAGGGTGCCTCCAGTTTAGGAGCTTCCTATGTGGGCTGCATGAACTGGTAGGCAAGGCTGGTTCTGTAGTGCCAGTAGGCCCAGCTTCCCCTGTAGGACTGTTGGGGTTTGGTAACTGCGGCTGCCTCGCGGCCTAGCTGTTCTCTCCTCTCCTGTGGGCCTTCGGGTCCACCACCTGGTTCCAGCACCGTCAGCTGGTTCCGGGCCGAGCCTTTGGCTTAGGTGCCTCCTCCTGGGTATCCGAGTTCCGCCAACGCCAGGCGGTCCTTGGTAGTGCTTTTAATCGCGGGCACCTACAGCTTAGTAACCGGGTTCCAGCACCGTCAGCTGGTCCTCGGTGCCATTGGCTCTTGCACACTGGGGCAACGCATCCGGGTTCCAGCACCGCCAGCTGGTTCTCGGCAGTGATCTTGTCACAGGTACTCCCTCGTGCCAAGCCTGGTTTCAGCACCGTCAGCTGTTTCCGGGTTGTGTCAAGCTCACTGAGACGCCTATGTTTGCCCCGTCGTGGTGCGGTCGGGTTAGCCAACTCCAGGGTGCCTCCAGTTTAGGAGCTTCCTATGTGGGCTGCGTGAACTGGTAGTCAAGGCTGGTTCTGTAGTGCCAGTAGGCCCAGCTCCCCCTGTAGGACTGTTGGGGTTCGGTAACTGCGGCTGCCTCGCGGCCTAGCTGTTCTCTCCTCTCCTGTGGGCCTTGGGGTCCACCACCTGGTTCCAGCACCGTCAGCTGGTTCCGGGCCGAGCCTTTGGCTTAGGTGCCTCCTCCTGGGTATCCGAGTTCCGCCAACGCCAGGCGGTCCTTGGTAGTGCTTTTAAGCGCGGGCACCTACAGCTTAGTAACCGGGTTCCAGCACCGTCAGCTGGTCCTCGGTGCCATTGGCTCTTGCACACTGGGGCAACGCATCCGGGTTCCAGCACCGCCAGCTGGTTCTCGGCAGTGTTCTTGTCACAGGTACTCCCTCGTGCCAAGCCTGGTTTCAGCACCGTCAGCTGTTTCCGGGTTGTGTCAAGCTCACTGAGACGCCTATACTTGCCCCATCATGGTGCGGTCGGGTTAGCCAACTCCAGGGTGCCTCCAGTTTAGGAGCTTCCTATGTGGGCTGCGTGAACTGGTAGTCAAGGCTGGTTCTTAAGTGCCAGTAGGCCCAGCTCCCCCTGTAGGACTGTTGGGGTTCGGTAACTGCGGCTGCCTCGCGGCCTAGCTGTTCTCTCCTCTCCTGTGGGCCTTCGGGTCCACCACCTGGTTCCAGCACCATCAGCTGGTTCTCGGCAGTGTCTTTTGCTCTTGTACCTTCTGCTCCCCATCCTGGTTCCAGTACCGTCAGCTGGTTCCGGGCAGAGCCTTTGGCTTAGGTGCCTCCTTCTGGGTATCCAAGTTCCACCAACGTCAGGTGGTCCTTGGTAGTGCTTTCAGGCACGGGTACCTCCTGCTTAGTAACCGGGTTCCAGTAACGTCAGCTGGTCCTCGGTAGTTCCATTGGCTCTTGGACCTTCGGCTACCCATCTGGGTTCCAGTACCGTCAGCTGGTTCTCGGCAGTGTCTTTTGCTCTTGTACCTTCTGCTCCCCATCCTGGTTCCAGTAACGTCAGCTGGTTCTGGGCAGAGCCTTTGGCTTAGGTGCCTCCTTCTGGGTATCCGAGTTCCGCCAACGTCAGGCGGTCCTTGGTAGTGCTTTTTAGCATGGGTACCTCCTGCTTAGTAACGGGGTTCCAGTAACGTCAGCTGGTCCTCGGTAGTTCCATAGGCTCTTGAACCTTCGGGTAGCCATCCGAGTTCCAGTTCCATCAGCTGGTTCTTGGCATTTTCTCAGCCTTCTTGTACCTTCTGCTACATTTCCAAGTTGAAGACCCTAAAGTCGACGACCCGGAAGACCACCCCGATGACGACGACGACCCGGAAGACCACCCCGATGACGACGACGACGGCGGAGACGACGACGACGGCTGAGACGACGACGGCGGAGATGACGACACTGGAGACGACGACCCTGGAGACGACGACATGGAAGACCGAGAAGCAGAAGAACAAGAGGCTGCAGAACAAAGAGCAGAAGAACATTAAGCATAAGACTTAATATCAGAGCAAAAGATATTATCTAAATTATATGCAGAAGAAGACTAAGCAGTGTATGGGGGTGAGTCCGTTCCTCCTCGTGGTGCCCCTGGATAAAGCCTGATGCTGCAGGCCAAACTGAACGCGGACAAATGTAACTTTTGTGACTGGCAGAACGGAAGGTGTAATCTTCAAACTTTTATAGATAACAACTACGGGAATGCCTGTCACAAATGAGAATATGATGAAGAAGTAGAATAGGAAGAATAATAACAGTGGAATAAAAAGAATATGTAGAATAGGAAGAATAATAATAGTTGAATAAAATGAATATGAAGAATGCAATCAAAAAAAAAAAAAAAGGTAAAGGATGAAGAAGAAGATGAATAAGGTGAAGAAGAAGTTGATGTCAAAGATGCTGATGATGATGATGAAGATGAAAGTGTGGGAAAGGTAAAAAAAAAAAAAGAAAAAAAAGAAGGGGAAGGGCGTGGAATAGTGAAACATCAATATCTGACAAAATAAAAAAAAAAATTTACATAGTCAATATCTTTGTCACTCCGAACGTCTTAAAAAAAAACAAAAAACATGCTATTCTATTTGATTGGGATAAACCTCTATGACTTTAATGTCTCCGCCACCTCCCCAAATACATCCGGCATTATTCTTAGTTGTTTTCCTTCATGTAGAATGAACCTACAAGGCAAGAAAGGGTTTATTTTAATTCCGATATTTTGGTCCCATTGACTTGCATTGGGATCGGGTATCGGTATCAGCGATATCCGATATTTTTTGAATATCGGCCGATCCTATCCGATACCGATACTTTCCGATATCGGAAGGTATCGCTCAACACTAGTGACCGGTCATCTGACCGCGACGTCATCGAAGGTCCTTCACTCACTGCATTCTTAGGGACGGAGGCAGACGCTCGCAGCGGTGACAGCCAGGGTCCTTCGGAGGGGTGAGTATATCCATATTTTTTATTTTTATTCTTTATTTTTTACATGAATATGGATCCCAGGGCCAGAAGGAGAGTTTCCTCTCCTTCAGACCCTGAGAACCATCCAGGATACCTTCCGATATTTGTGTCCCATTGACTTGCATTGGTATAGGTTATCGGTATCGGCGATATCCGATATTTTTGCGATATCGGCCGATATCATCTGATACCGATACCTTTGAATATCGGAAGGTATCGCTCAACACTAGGGTTGTGCGACTTTTGTCTTTTTAGGGTCGGGTTTCACGAAACTCGACTTTCTCAAAAGTTGGGTCGAGTGAAATCGGCCGATCCTATTAAAAATTCGGGGTCGGGGTCGGCCGAAACACAAAACCCAATGCAGTGCAATGGGATACTAATGGTTCCCAGGGTCTGAAGGAGAGGAAACTCTTCTTCAGGCCCTGGGATCCATATTTATGTGTAAAATAAAGAATAAAAATAAAAAATAGGGATATACTCACCCTCCGACGTGCCCTGGTACTAACCGGCAGCCTTCCTTCCTTCCTAAGAATGAGCGCGTGAAGGACCTTCGATGACGTTGCGGCTTGTGATTGGTCGCGTGACAGCTCATGTGACCACTCACGCGACCAATCACAAGCCGCGACGTCATCGAAGGTCCTTCACGCGCTCATTCTTAGGAATGGAAGCTGCCGGTTACAGCGGTTAGTACCAGGGCGCGTCCGAGGGTGAGTATATCCCTATTTTTTTTTTTTATTCTTTATTTTACACATAAATATGGATTCCGATACCGCAAATATCGTCCGATATCCGATACTTGCGGTATCGGAATGAAACGCGACTTTTGCGCGAAGATCGCCGGCCTCATGGACGACCCCACACAGGGATCAGGTCGGGTTTCATGAAACCCGACTTTGCCAAAGGTCGGCGACTTCTGAAAATGGCCGACCCATTTCGCTCAACCCTACTCAACACTAATAATGATACATTAATTCATTGCATTTATTAAGACTGGCTGGAAACCGGGTATTCAAGTAATAGATCCTAAAGGCTTCATGTGTGAGAAGACACAGTCAGGTGTCCCCACCTCGTAGTGGTTTGTTCACACGTTCTATACCATATATACAAAAGTGCTTAGTGCTTCGAGCATGTTGGGTAATAAACTGCTTGGAAGCTGCTGAGACTGCACGATTAGAATCCCCCATATTACCTATATCATACAGGTGGTCAGAGATGCTTGTCTTCAATTTGCAGGATGTACACCCAATGTAAGATAAGTGACATTCAGTGCAATCGATTTTGTAAACCACAAAAGTGGTATTGCAATTAATATACTGCCTTATATTAAAGTTGGTGGAGTTATCAGAACTGCTGAAAGTCTTGGTGACAGACGCATGAGCACATGTTCTACATTTATTTGCACCACACTTATAAAAGCCGGTGCAGTCTAACCATGTCTTGTTCCTATTTGTATTTGCATGAAACATGCTTGGTGAAATTCTATTACCAGGCGGCACGGTGATGCAGTGGTTAGCACAGCAGCCTTGCAGCGCTGGAGTCCTGGGTTCAAACCCCACCAAGGACAACATCTGCAAAGAATTTGTATGTTCTCGCCGTGTTTGCGTGGGTTTCCTCCCACATTCCAAAAAAATACTGATAGGGAATTTAGATTGTGAGCCCCATCGGGGACAGTGATGATAATGTGTGCAAAATTTAAAGCGCTGCAGAATATGTTAGCGCTATATAAAAATCATTATTATTATTACCAATAGTTACAGCTCTTCTTGATACCACATTAACACCCGTACTTAAAATTTGAGCTAAACTGTCATCCTCATATAAAATGAGCAGAAATTTATTAATAATCCCCTTGATCTTATTAAACTGGGGGCTAAATTGGAGACAAACAAAAGGTTTTTTATTTACATCCCCTGTGACAGATGAAGATGTTGCTGCCTCTTTTGATGTGATAAGACTTTCACGTTCTTTCTGATTTACAATTTACGTGCTCTGTGTAGTGTCCACAGCTGATAATTGCGGCGTTTTAATTTGCCGGATACCATGTCAATTTCATTTTTCAAATCATTGTCATTGCTGCAATTGCATTTAACCCGGGTAAATTCGCCCACAGGAACAGATTGAATTGTATGTTTCGGGTGGCCACTATTCGCATGTAAGATAGCGTTACCACTCAATGATTTGTGAAACGTTTTTGTTTCAATCATTTGATCCACAGTTCCACTCAAACTCAAATCCCAAAAATTGATTTGGTTTTTGTCTAGTCTATGTGTAAAACGAATATTGTAATCATTGGAATCCAAATAATCAACAAAATCTGGTATGGCAGATACATCGGCACCCCAAATAATGAATAAACTGTCGATGTATCTGCCATACCACACCACCTGGGACAAAAAAGGATTGGAAACAGAAAAAATATAATCATATTCCCAAAATGCCATGACCAAGTTGGCCAAAGATGGTGACAACTTAGCCCTCATGGCCACACCAGACCTCTGTAAACAATAATGACAATCAAAAGTAAAAAAAATTGTGTGTCATGAGAAAAAAAGTAACCTGCAAGATATAATTTTTCAAGACCACTGAATAATCACTGAATTTGTCCAAATTAAATTGAAGAACTTGCATTGCCATGCCATGTGAAATGCATGTATACAGCGAAATTACGTCACAACAAAGCCATGTATAATTAGCTGACAATTTCTTATCTGGAAAAACTTCCAACACCTACCTGGTAACTTTGATATATCCTGGAATTCTACCTACAAGTGGTTGCAACAAAGAGTCTATCTATTCACAAAGATGTTCGTTGGCTGAGCCTATCCCAGACACTATTGGCCTCATGGGTGGAATAGTTTCATTTTTGTGCACTTTTGGCAGTCCGTGTAAAATGGGGCAAACCGGATCTTTCACAACCAGATATTCTAATTGTTTTTTTTTTCAGAACTCCCAATTTATAACCTTCCTCAATAATGTTGTCTGCTGTATTTTTAAATTCATCTGACGGATTTGTCTTGAGCTTGATGTATGTAGATGAATCAGACAACAATTCCATAATTTTAAAATGATAATCTGCGGTATTTAAAACAACTACAATTCCTCCTTTGTCGGACATTTTTATTATTATATCTTTCATATCCTGTAGTTGTTGTAATGCCTCCCATTGTTTGCGTGAGAAACTATTTTCAAACTTCATTTTATTAAATATTATGTCATTGTGTAGAGATCTCAATTCCCTCTCTACTACTTCTTGGAATCTATACACACCGGTACATTTGGATCTGGTTTGAATTGGGTAGAAATAAGGATTTTTAGTTACAAAATTATGAGATTGATCAATGGTGGCTCTGTTGGAATTGTCTTCTTCACTTAAAGATTGCAGCGCAACCAATGACACCTGTTCCATGAAGTCCATTCCACGGCATTCGTTAGTATACATGGTGCTTCTATGTTTCTGGCCACACTCATAAGCATTTTCTAAGTTATTTAAAAAATGTTTTTTGATAGTTAAACTTCGAACAAATTTATTTATGTCAAAGATAGTAGTGAATAAATCAAATCTCTGATTAGGAACAAAATTCAAGCCTAGAGACAAAACTGCAAGTTGATCATAAGTCAAAACTCTGGAAGATAAATTCAAAACGTTATCATTGATGTTTACTTGAATAGGCATTTCCTGTGGCATGTTATAACTCCTTGATTTTCTGTGGTGTTTCCTACCACCACGCCTTTGGCGTTAATTGAATGGCGAAAAAACTTTTTTCTTCCAGTACTAACTGTATCACTAATAGATATGTCGGACATACTGCGATTGTTGTCCAACGACTCAGGATCAGAAGATGTAAAATTTACATGTGATTTCACTGCCGTTTGCCTATGGTGAGCTTGGCTGCGTTTTAAAATAGATCTGGGGGTTCTGTAACGTTTTCCCACTGCCCCCATTCATACACCTTATTCATGGAATAATCATTCAAATCTCTGGTAAATTTCCTCTTTTTTCTTTCCATGATGTCATCTTCTAAGGCAGAGATATTTTCATGCATCTTATTTATAAGAGAATCAAATTGTGCCAGCGTTTTAAAATGTATTAAAGGGGAATTTGCTTCTTCCATTTGTTTCTGTATTTCGCTGAGTTCTGAGTCTTCATACTTGACAATAAGTTTCATCAAATTTAGCGAACACGGCTAAATAAACAGTGGTAGGTAGGGTTGAGCGAAACGGGTCGTTCATTTTCAAAAGTCGCCGACTTTTGGCAAAGTCGGGTTTCATGAAACCCGATCCGACCCCTGTGCGGGGTCGGCCATGCGGTACGCGACTTTCGCGCCAAAGTCGCGTTTCAATGACGCGAAAAGCACCATTTCTCAGCCAATGAAGGTAAACGCAGAGTGTGGGCAGCGTGATGACATAGGTCCTGGTCCCCACCATCTTAGAGAAGGGCATTGCAGTGATTGGCTTGCTGTCTGCGGCGTCACAGGGGCTATAAAGGGGAGTTCCCGCCGACCGCCATGTTACTGCTGCTGATCTGAGCTTAGGGAGAGGTTGCTGCCGCTTCGTCAGAAGCAGGGATAGCGTTAGGCAGGGTCCATTAACCACCAAAACGCTTGTGCTGTAGCGATTTCCACTGCCCAACACCACCTTCGGTGTGCAGGGACAGTGGAAGCTACATTTTTTTTTTTTCCCCCTCAGCGCTGTAGCTCATTGGGCTGCCCTAGAAGGCTCCCTGATAGCTGCATTGCTGTGTGTACGCCGCTGTGCAAACCAACTGCTTTTTTCAAAGCACAAATCCAATTGTTCCTTCCTTTCTGCACAGCTATCTTTTTTGTTTGTACACACTTTTTATTTAATTTGTGCATCAGTCCACTCCTTATTGCTGCCTGCCATACCTGGCTGAGATTACTGCAGGGAGATAGTAATTGAAGGACACTCCCTGTTTTTTTTTTTTTTATTGTGGGAGATTAAGATTGACATTTCTGCTAGAGTGCCATCCCTGTCTGTGTCATCTCTCACTCAGTGGGCCATAGAAAGCCTATTTATTTTTTTGCTTGATTTGGGTTATAAAATCTACCTGAAAAAATCACTACATCAATCAGTGGGAGAAAAATATTGGCCTCAGGGCTTGTGTGCCACTCTTGACTCCTGTGTGTGCCATCTCTCAGTCAGTGGGCCATAGAAAGCCTATTTATTTTTTTGCTTGATTTTGGTTCTAAAATCTACCTGAAAAAATCACTACATCAATCAGTGGGAGAAAAATATCGGCCTCAGGGCTTGTGTGCCACTCCTGACTCCTGTGTGCATCATCACTCACTCAGTGGGCCATAGAAAGCCCATTTTTTTTTTTTTGCTTTATTTGGGTTCTAAATTCTACCTGAAAAAATCAATAAATCAATCAGTGGGAGATTAATATTGGCCTTTGGGCTTGTGTGCCAGTCCTAAGCGTGCCATCTCTCTCTCTCAGATAGTGGGCCATAGAAAGCCTATTTATTTTTTTTTATTGGGTTTATAAATTTTCCCTGGAACCAAAAAAAAAAAAAGTGGGAGATTAATATTGGCCTCTGGGCTTGTGTGCCAGTCCTGAGCGTGCCATCTCTCTCACAAATAGTGGGCCATAGAAAGCCTATTTATTTTTTTGCTTGATTTGGGTTCTAAAATGTACCTGAAAAAAATCACTACATCAATCAGTGGGAGAAAAATATTGGCCTCAGGGCTTGTGTGCCACTCCTGACTCCTGTGTGCATCATCACTCACTCAGTGGGCCATAGAAAGCCCATTTTTTTTTTTTGCTTTATTTGGGTTCTAAATTCTACCTGAAAAAATCAATAAATCAATCAGTGGGAGAATAATATTGGCCTTTGGGCTTGTGTGCCAGTCCTAAGCGTGCCATCTCTCTCTCTCAGATAGTGGGCCATAGAAAGCCTATTTATTTTTTTTTATTGGGTTTATAAATTTTCCCTGGAACCAAAAAAAAAAAAAGTGGGAGATTAATATTGGCCTCTGGGCTTGTGTGCCAGTCCTGAGCGTGCCATCTCTCTCACAAATAGTGGGCCATAGAAAGCCTATTTATTTTTTTGCTTGATTTGGGTTCTAAAATGTACCTGAAAAAAATCACTACATCAATCAGTGGGAGAAAAATATTGGCCTCAGGGCTTGTGTGCCACTCCTGACTCCTGTGTGCATCATCACTCACTCAGTGGGCCATAGAAAGCCCATTTTTTTTTTTTGCTTTATTTGGGTTCTAAATTCTACCTGAAAAAATCAATAAATCAATCAGTGGGAGAATAATATTGGCCTTTGGGCTTGTGTGCCAGTCCTAAGCGTGCCATCTCTCTCTCTCAGATAGTGGGCCATAGAAAGCCTATTTATTTATTTTTTTTTTTATTGGGTTTATAAATTTTCCCTGGAAAAAAAAAAAAAAAGTGGGAGATTAATATTGGCCTCTGGGCTTGTGTGCCAGTCCTGAGCGTGCCATCTCTCTCACAAATAGTGGGCCATAGAAAGCCTATTTATTTTTTTTTTTTTGGTTTTATAAATTCTCCCTTAAAAAAAAAAGGGAGATTAATATTGGCCTTTGAGCTTGTGTGCCACTCCTGACTCCTGTGTGCGTCATCTCTCACTCAGTGGGCCATAGAAAGCCTTTTTTTGTTTTATTTGTTTTCTAAATTCTCCCTGAAAAAATCATTTTATTTTATTTGGTTTCTAAATTCTTCCTGAAAAAATCATTTTATTCTATTTTTTTTTTCCTAAAGTCTCCCTGAAAGAAAAAAAAAAAAAAAAATCAGTGGGAGATTAACATTGCCCTTTCTGCTTGTGTGCCAGTCTTGACTCCTGGGTGTGCCATCTCTCTCTCTCTCTCCAATTGTGGGCCATAGAAAGCCTATTATTTTTTTAGCTTGATTTGGGTTCCAAAATCTACCTGAAAAAATCACTACATCAATCAGTGGGAGATAAATATTGGCCTCTGGGCTTGTGTGCCACTCCTGACTCCTGTGTGCGTCATCTCTCACTCAGTGGGCCATAGAAAGCCTTTTTTTGCTTTATTTATTTTCTAAATTCTCCCTGAAAAAATAATTTTATTTTATTTGGTTTCTAAATTCTTCCTGAAAAAATCATTTTATTCTATTATTTTTTTTCCTAAAGTCTCCCTGAAAAAACAAACAAACAAACAAATCAGTGGGAGATTAATATTGCCCTTTCTGCTTGTGTGCCAGTCTTGACTCCTGGGTGTGCCATCTCTCTCTCTCTCTCCAATTGTGGGCCATAGAAAGCCTATTATTTTTTTAGCTTGATTTGGGTTCCAAAATCTACCTGAAAAAATCACTACATCAATCAGTGGGAGATAAATATTGGCCTCTGGGCTTGTGTGCCACTCCTGACTCCTGTGTGCGTCATCTCTCACTCAGTGGGCCATAGAAAGCCTTTTTTTGTTTTATTTGTTTTCTAAATTCTCCCTGAAAAAATCATTTTATTTTATTTGGTTTCTAAATTCTTCCTGAAAAAATCATTTTATTCTATTATTTTTTTTTCCTAAAGTCTCCCTGAAAAAAAAAAAAAAAAAACAAATCAGTGGGAGATTAATATTGCCCTTTCTGCTTGTGTGCCAGTCTTGACTCCTGGGTGTGCCATCTCTCTCTCTCTCTCCAATTGTGGGCCATAGAAAGCCTATTATTTTTTTAGCTTGATTTGGGTTCCAAAATCTACCTGAAAAAATCACTACATCAATCAGTGGGAGATAAATATTGGCCTCTGGGCTTCTGTGCCACTCCTGACTCCTGTGTGCGTCATCTCTCACTCAGTGGGCCATAGAAAGCCTTTTTTTGTTTTATTTGTTTTCTAAATTCTCCCTGAAAAAATCATTTTATTTTATTTGGTTTCTAAATTCTTCCTGAAAAAATCATTTTATTCTATTATTTTTTTTCCTAAAGTCTCCCTGAAAAAAAAAAAAAAAATCAAATCAGTGGGAGATTAATATTTACATTTGTGCTTCAGTGACAGTCCTGCGTGTGTGGCATCTTTCTCATTTGTTGCCACCAACAACAGAGTGTGTAACATTGTGCCTGATTTTCGTTGTGGTATCACTCACCTGCAAAGGGGTAGCTAAATCATACTGAAGTTATAGCTCACCGTGTAATTTGTGTGACAGCAACAAATACCGTTAGCTTGTTTACGTTTTTAAAACAATGAGGAAGTATGGTGGAAGAGGTCGTGGCCGGGGGCGTTCATTGTCAGCTGGTAATGAGGGTAGTGGTAGTGGTGGAGCATCAGCTGGTCGTGGGAAAAAAATATTGCACCTAAGTCTGGAGCTGTGGAGCCAGGTTCGTCGTCAGGCTACACAAGGCCTCGAACGCTCCCTTTTCTGGGAGTAGGAAAACCGCTTTTAAAGCCGGAGCAGCAAGAGCAAGTTTTGGCTTATCTTGCTGACTCAGCCTCTAGCTCGTTTGCCTCCTCTCGTGAAACTGGTAAATGTCAAAGCAGCGCGTCGTTAGTGGATGTTCACGGTCAGGGACAAGTTGCTTCCTTGTCCTTTTCAGCAAAAACAACAACAGAGAAGAATGCAGCAGGCGACACAACGGGTTACTCCATGGAGCTCTTTACACATACCGTCCCTGGCTTAGAAAGTGAAGCAGTTAACAGTCCATGCCCATTACAAGTTGAATCTGACATGGAGTGCACTGATGCACAGCCACAGCCAGACTACTATGCTGGTCCTTTGACTCAGACCACACCATTGCCCTCGCAGGGTAATGATCAAGAATCAGACCCTGATGAGACTATGTTGCCCGATCACGAACGCTATACCACCGACCGACACGGTGACACAGACGAAGTTGCACACGAGCTACAAGAAGAGGTAATAGATGACCCAGTTCTTGACCCCGATTGGCAGCCATTGGGGGAACAGGGTGCAGGCGGCAGCAGTTCTGAAGCGGAGGAGGAGGGTCCGCAGCAGGCATCAACATCGCAACAGGTTCCATCTGCCGGGCCCGTATCTTGCCCAAAACGCGTGGCAAAGCCAAAACCTGTTGGAGGACAGCGTGGCCATCCGGTTAAAGCTCAGTCTGCAATGCCTGAAAAGGTATCCGATGCTAGAAAGAGTGCAGTCTGGCATTTTTTTAAACAACATCCAATTGATCAGCGCAAAGTCATCTGTCAAAAATGTTAAACTACCTTAAGCAGAGGACAGAATCTGAAAAGTCTCAATACAAGTTGCATGCATAGACATTTAACCACCATGCATTTGCAAGCCTGGACTAACTACCAAACGTCCCTTAAGGTTGTAGCACCCTCGGCCAATGAAGCTAGTCAGCAACGCAACATCCCTTCCGGCAGTGTAGGGCCACCATTTTCCGCACCACCTGCAGTATCTGTGCAGGTTTCTTTGCCAGGCCAAAGCCGTCAGGGTCAGGGAATCACCAGTTTCGTAGTAGGAAACACTGCATCTAGGGCACCGGTGGCAACAATACCATCTCCCACCGTCTCTCAGTCTGCCATGTCCACCGGCACCCCCGCTAGTTCCACGATCTCCAGCTCTCCAGTCCAGCTCACCCTACATGACACTATGGTTAGAAAAAGGAAGTACTTAGCCTCGCATCCGCGTACACAGGGTTTGAATGCACACATAGCTAGACTAATCTCGTTAGAGATGATGCCCTACCGGTTAGTTGAAAGCGAAGCTTTCAAAGCCCTGATGGACTACGCTGTACCACGCTACGAGCTACCCAGTCGACACTTTTTTTCCAGAAAAGCCATCCCAGCCCTCCACCAGCATGTTAAAGAGCGCATCGTCCATGCACTCAGGCAATCTGTGAGCACAAAGGTGCACCTGACAACAGATGCATGGACCAGTAGGCATGGCCAGGGACGTTACGTGTCCATCACGGCACACTGGGTAAATGTGGTGGATGCAGGGTCCACAGGGGACAGCAAGTTTGGGACAGTTCTGCCTAGCCCACGGTCTAGGAAACAATTGGCTATAGCCGTTCGCACCCCCTCCTCCTCCTCTTCGTCCTCCTGCAGAAGCGAGAGCTCGTCCACAGACCGCAGTCGCACAACCACTCCATCCGCAGCTGCCACTGTTGCACACCAGGTCTCCCATTATGGGGCAGCTACTGGCAAACGTCAGCAGGCTGTATTGGCTATGAAGTGTTTGGGCGACAACAGACACACCGCGGAAGTTCTGTCCGAGTTCTTGCAGAAAGAAACGCAGTCGTGGCTGGGCACTGTAGATCTTGAGGCAGGCAAGGTAGTGAGTGATAACGGAAGGAATTTCATGGCTGCCATCTCCCTTTCCCAACTGAAACACATTCCTTGCCTGGCTCACACCTTAAACCTGGTGGTGCAGTGCTTCCTGAAAAGTTATCCGGGGTTATCCGACCTGCTCCTCAAAGTGCGTGGACTTTGCTCACATATCCGCCGTTCGCCCGTACACTCCAGCCGTATGCAGACCTATCAGCGTTCTTTGAACCTTCCCCAGCATCGCCTAATCATAGACGTTGCAACAAGGTGGAACTCAACACTGCACATGCTTCAGAGACTGTGCGAACAGAGGCGGGCTGTTATGTTTTTGTGGGAGGATACACATACACGGGCAGGCAGTAGGATGGCAGACATGGAGTTGTCAGGTGTGCAGTGGTCGAAGATTCAAGACATGTGTCAAGTCCTTCAGTGTTTTGAGGAATGCACACGGCTGGTTAGTGCAGACAACGCCATAATAAGCATGAGCATCCCCCTAATGCGTCTGCTGATGCAAAGTTTGACGCACATAAAGGATCAGGCGTCTGCAGCTGAGGAAGAGGAAAGCCTTGATGACAGTCAGCCATTGTCTGGCCAGGGCAGTGTACAGGACGAGTTAGCGGGCGAAGAGGAGGAGGAGGACGAGGAGGATGATGGGGATGATTATATTTTTAATGAGGAAGCTTTTCCGGGGCCACTGGAAATTGGTGGCGCGGCAAGGCCGGGTTCTGGTTTTTGGAGGGACACAAGTGAAGTGGATTTGCCTGAAACTGCCCCTCAACCAAGCACAACCGCAGATTTGAGAACTGGAACTTTGGCCCACATGGCGGATTATGCCTTACGTATCCTCAAAAGGGACACACGCATAACTAAAATGATGAATGATGACGATTACTGGTTGGCCTGCCTTCTTGATCCTCGCTATAAAGGCAAATTGCAAAATATAATGCCACATGAGAACTTGGAACTAATATTAGCAACCAAACAATCAACTCTTGTTGACCGTTTGCTTCTGGCATTCCCTGCACACAGCGCCCGTGATCGTTCTCACACGAGCTGCAGGGGCCAGCAGACCAGAGGAGTTAGAGGGGCAGAAATCAGAAGTGGAGTTGGCCAGAGGGGTTTTCTGACCAGGTTGTGGAGTGATTTTGCTATGACCGCAGACAGGACAGGTACTGCAGCATCAATTCAAAGTGACAGGAGACAACATTTGTCCAGTATGGTTACAAACTATTTTTCATCCCTTATCGATGTTCTCCCTCAACCGTCATTCCCATTTGATTACTGGTCATCAAAATTAGACACCTGGCCAGAATTGGCAGAATATGCATTGCAGGAGCTTGCTTGCCCGGCAGCTAGTGTCCTATCAGAAAGAGTATTCAGTGCTGCAGGTTCAATACTAACAGAAAAAAGGACTCGTCTGGCTACCCAAAATGTAGATGATCTAACCTTCATTAAAATGAACCACAACTGGATTTCGAAATCTTTTGCCCCACCTTGCCCGGCTGACACCTAGCTTTCCTATGAAAAGGTCTTGCCTGTGGACTATTCTGAATGCCTTTTCCAATCTCGTAATTTTCTGCACCTGATTGTCCAGCATACGACATGTTTACACCTCACTAAATGGCCAAACTCCCCACACGGGGCCGTGGTATCGACACTTGGCGACAGCACCCGTGAGAGTGCAGTTTGTCTGAAGAGGTGGGTGTGCCCGCTTTTGGTCGACGGCACTGCCACTGGGTCCCTCCTAGTACAATAAAGTGTCTCTGGCGGTGGTGGTGCGCACCCAACGTCAGACACACCGTTGTAATATGAGGGGCCCTGGGCCTGTACCGCCGGCCACAAGACAGTTCCCCCCCCCAGCTCAAACAGTGCTCTACCACTTGCAAAATTATCTCACAGCTCCACCAATGTTTAGTCTATGCGCTGACATCCTTCAATGCCTGCCACTGACAATACCATTGTATTGACATTTTTGTTATGTTAGGCCTTCGATGCCCGTCTGTGGTCACTCCTTCCACTAGGCCTCCACTGACCACACCACTGCTGCCCGTGTACCCCTGTAACCAATTTAAAATTGCCTACAGCCATGTGTTATTATTTTAGGCCTTCGATGCCTGTCTGCGGTCACTCCTTCCACTAGGCCTCCACTGACCACACCACTGCTGCCCGTGTACCCCTAGAACCAATTTAAAATTGCCTACAGCCATGTATTATTATTTTAGGCCTTCGATGCCTGTCTGCGGCCACTCCTTCCACTAGGCCTCCACTGACCACACCGCTGCTGCCCGTGTACCCCTGGAACCAACATCAGAAAATATAAAAATAAGTATTTTGCTTATAAAAAAGAAAATACTGGAGAGATATCAAATGCAGACTTTTTAACATTAAAAACAAACACACAACTAAAATCTGGTACAGTACTAAAAATGGCCACCAGCTACAATAACTTTCTCCTGCAAGTAGTTAACTGAAAGGTTTTTTCAATTTTAAACACAGATATGGCATCCACCGAGTGTTGTCCTGTCGCGTCTTCTTTATATTATTGCCAAGAAGATGCAAAACAATGAAAATAATAAAATCATTATTTACCAAAAAAATAGAGTAAGTCAAAACCACATTGCAAATAAACATTCATTACAAATAAAGAAGCAGGGCGCGTCCGAGGGTGAGTATATACCTAATAAGAATATAATCACCCTCGGACGCGCCCTGCTTCTTTACGACAGCCTTCCTTCCTAAGAATCAGCCCTTCCGTGGTGTAGAGAGAGGGTTTGTTACACTCCAAGGTGTTCCGCAGGTTGCCTTTCCTGAGCTTCGATCTTCCGGCTCTCGTTTAGTAGTTGTTGGAAACTATGCTGCATTAGGCCTACAAATTGGGTATGGGGTGTAGAGAGATGGTGTGTTCCACTCCAAGGTGTTCTCCAGGTTGCCTTTCCTGAGCTTCGATCTTCCGGCTCTCGTTTAGTAGTTGTTGGAAACTACGCTGCATTAGGCCTACAAATTGGGTATGGGGTGTAGAGAGATGGTGTGTTCCACTGTAGAGAGATGGTGTGTTCCACTCCAAGGTGTTCCCCAGGTTTCCTCGCCAATGCTTCGATCATCATGCTCTCGTTTAGTAGTTGTAGGAAACTACGCTGCATTAGGCCTACAAATTGGGTATGGGGTGTAGAGAGATGGTGTGTTCCACTCCAAGGTGTTCCCCAGGTTTCCTCGCCAATGCTTCGATCATCATGCTCTCGTTTAGTAGTTGTTGAAAACTACGCTGCATTGGGCCTACAAATTGGGTATGGGGTGTAGAGAGATGGTGTGTTCCACTCCAAGGTGTTCCCCAGGTTGCCTTTCCTGAGCTTCGATCTTCCGGCTCTCGTTTAGTAGTTGTTGGAAACTACGCTGCATTAGGCCTACAAATTGGGTATGGGGTGTAGAGAGATGGTGTGTTCCACTCCAAGGTGTTCCCCAGGTTTCCTCTCCAATGCTTCAATCATGCTCTCGTTTAGTAGTTGTTGGAAACTACGCTGCATTGGGCCTACAAATTGGGTATGGGGTGTAGAGAGATGGTGTGTTCCACTCCAAGGTGTTCCCCAGGTTGCCTTTCCTGAGCTTCGATCTTCCGGCTCTCGTTTAGTAGTTGTTGGAAACTACGCTGCATTAGGCCTACAAATTGGGTATGGGGTGTAGAGAGATGGTGTGTTCCACTCCAAGGTGTTCTCCAGGTTGCCTTTCCTGAGCTTCGATCTTCCGGCTCTCGTTTAGTAGTTGTTGGAAACTACGCTGCATTAGGCCTACAAATTGGGTATGGGGTGTAGAGAGATGGTGTGTTCCACTGTAGAGAGATGGTGTGTTCCACTCCAAGGTGTTCCCCAGGTTTCCTCGCCAATGCTTCGATCATCATGCTCTCGTTTAGTAGTTGTTGGAAACTACGCTGCATTGGGCCTACAAATTGGGTATGGGGTGTAGAGAGATGGTGTGTTCCACTCCAAGGTGTTCTCCAGGTTGCCTTTCCTGAGCTTCGATCTTCCGGCTCTCGTTTAGTAGTTGTTGGAAACTACGCTGCATTAGGCCTACAAATTGGGTATGGGGTGTAGAGAGATGGTGTGTTCCACTGTAGAGAGATGGTGTGTTCCACTCCAAGGTGTTCCCCAGGTTTCCTCGCCAATGCTTCGATCATCATGCTCTCGTTTAGTAGTTGTTGGAAACTACGCTGCATTAGGCCTACAAATTGGGTATGGGGTGTAGAGAGATGGTGTGTTCCACTCCAAGGTGTTCCCCAGGTTTCCTCGCCAATGCTTCGATCATCATGCTCTCGTTTAATAGTTGTTGGAAACTACGCTGCATTAGGCCTACAAATTGGGTATGGGGTGTAGAGAGATGGTGTGTTCCACTCCAAGGTGTTCCCCAGGTTTCCTCGCCAATGCTTCGATCATCATGCTCTCGTTTAGTAGTTGTTGGAAACTACGCTGCATTGGGCCTACAAATTGGGTATGGGGTGTAGAGAGATGGTGTGTTCCACTCCAAGGTGTTCCCCAGGTTGCCTTTCCTGAGCTTCGATCTTCCGGCTCTCGTTTAGTAGTTGTTGGAAACTACGCTGCATTAGGCCTACAAATTGGGTATGGGGTGTAGAGAGATGGTGTGTTCCACTGTAGAGAGATGGTGTGTTCCACTCCAAGGTGTTCCCCAGGTTTCCTCGCCAATGCTTCGATCATCATGCTCTCGTTTAGTAGTTGTTGGAAACTACGCTGCATTAGGCCTACAAATTGGGTATGGGGTGTAGAGAGATGGTGTGTTCCACTCCAAGGTGTTCCCCAGGTTTCCTCACCAATGCTTCGATCATCATGCTCTCGTTTAGTAGTTGTTGGAAACTACGCTGCATTAGGCCTACAAATTGGGTATGGGGTGTAGAGAGATGGTGTGTTCCACTCCAAGGTGTTCCCCAGGTTTCCTCGCCAATGCTTCGATCATCATGCTCTCGTTTAGTAGTTGTTGGAAACTACGCTGCATTGGGCCTACAAATTGGGTATGGGGTGTAGAGAGATGGTGTGTTCCACTCCAAGGTGTTCCCCAGGTTGCCTTTCCTGAGCTTCGATCTTCCGGCTCTCGTTTAGTAGTTGTTGGAAACTACGCTGCATTAGGCCTACAAATTGGGTATGGGGTGTAGAGAGATGGTGTGTTCCACTGTAGAGAGATGGTGTGTTCCACTCCAAGGTGTTCCCCAGGTTTCCTCGCCAATGCTTCGATCATCATGCTCTCGTTTAGTAGTTGTTGGAAACTACGCTGCATTAGGCCTACAAATTGGGTATGGGGTGTAGAGAGATGGTGTGTTCCACTCCAAGGTGTTCCCCAGGTTTCCTCGCCAATGCTTCGATCATCATGCTCTCGTTTAGTAGTTGTTGGAAACTATGCTGCATTGGGCCTACAAATTGGGTATGGGGTGTAGAGAGATGGTGTGTTCCACTCCAAGGTGTTCTCCAGGTTGCCTTTCCTGAGCTTCGATCTTCCGGCTCTCGTTTAGTAGTTGTTGGAAACTACGCTGCATTAGGCCTACAAATTGGGTATGGGGTGTAGAGAGATGGTGTGTTCCACTGTAGAGAGATGGTGTGTTCCACTCCAAGGTGTTCCCCAGGTTTCCTCGCCAATGCTTCGATCATCATGCTCTCGTTTAGTAGTTGTTGGAAACTACGCTGCATTAGGCCTACAAATTGGGTATGGGGTGTAGAGAGATGGTGTGTTCCACTCCAAGGTGTTCCCCAGGTTTCCTCGCCAATGCTTCGATCATCATGCTCTCGTTTAGTAGTTGTTGGAAACTATGCTGCATTGGGCCTACAAATTGGGTATGGGGTGTAGAGAGATGGTGTGTTCCACTCCAAGGTGTTCTCCAGGTTGCCTTTCCTGAGCTTCGATCTTCCGGCTCTCGTTTAGTAGTTCTTGGAAACTACACTGCATTAGGCCTACAAATTGGGTATGGGGTGTAGAGAGATGGTGTGTTCCACTCCAAGGTGTTCTCCAGGTTGCCTTTCCTGAGCTTCAATCTTCCGGCTCTCGTTAAATTGTGGTTAAACGGAACAACTGCATTTGGCGTACTAGTTGGTTTGGGGCCTACTATCGGTGTCTGCCACTCCTTGCTGTTCTCCTCCACTGAACAAAGCTGTGCCGCCTGTTTACTACGGTTGCCAATTTTGAACTGCATTTCGACTACTTACTGATTTGGGCCTACTCTCTGTGTCAGCCTCTCATTCCAGTTGTCCTCCACTGCAATGCCCCCTGATTAGTCCTGTGTTACCAATTTTGAACTGCATTTAGCCCACTTTATTCTTTGGGCCTATATCTGTGTTTCCTCCTCATCCTGCCCATTGCCCAGCCAGTGATAGATGAGTCTGCTGGTACATTGACCCATATCGCAACATTTCCCGTGCACGCTACACTGCAAGATTGTGACCCTGCTGAAAGTCAGGTCCCCCTTCCCGCATACCATACCACCTTACACGGGGATAAACAGGAAGGTGCAGATGAAAGTGCAGGTTCCTTCATCAGGTGGGGGGAGGAATACTAGTTGGCGACGTCACTGGCACAGGGCCTCTCATAGTACGCAAAAGTGTTGCTGCCGGTGGGAGGCGCCCCCGCCGTGCAAACACACCGCTGTACTTTGAGGGGCCCTGTGCCAGTGCCAATGCCAACGAGTGGGCCCCCCCTGCTTGCTCAGGTTCACAGCACTTGCAAAGTTGAAATACTTACCTCTCCCTGCTCCACTGCCGTGACGTGGTCCAGATTTCCTGGGCCCACTAATTACTTGAACCAGCCCTACCCACCACAACTTTAGCCAAATGAACCCCAATTTCAAATGCCTTCCAATTATTATAAGGTAAATTACGCTTGACAAGCTTCATTAAGAAGAATGGATGGTTTTGACATTAAAATGGGCACTCTAGGTGTTTTCCTGGCCCCCACTCACTGCCGACTATGCTGCCCCATTGACTTGCATTGGGTTTCGTGTTTTGGTTGATCCCGACTTTACGTCATAATCGGCCGATTTCACTCGACCCGACTTTTGAGATAGTCGGGTTTCGCGAAACCCGGCTCGACTCTAAAAAGGTCAAGGTCGCTCAACTCTAGTGGTAGGTAATTTTTAATGCGTAAGCCATGGGGGACCATATCTTTAGCTAAATAGTTATTGAGAGTGGTCTGATCCCATTAGACTCTCGTCTCTTGCAATAAAAGTTTTTCAAGATTTTTCACACCATCCTGCAAATCTGGCATAACATTAGAGTCTTCCACCTCATTAGAAAACACATGTGCCGCCTTTTGAGATCTATCTCTGGATAAGATGGTAGCCATAATGAAAAAATGTTGAATAAAAAGAATCCTGTACATGTGCTTAAGTTCAAGGTGGTATGAATATTCAATAGGGAGCAACCCCGGGAGCAACAGCAATCAAGATCATGAAAACATAGAAAAAAACACAAAGCCAGCTCAACAGGCAGCCACAGCAGGTGCACGGAACTCCATGTTGATCCACATGGTTACACGTAGGGAAAAGAAGAAAACTTAGTTCTAGCTCCAAATTCTTTAAAATTCCAACTTGATGCTTTATTAATTAAACGTAAAAACAGTGGCTGTAACGCTCTCCAAAGCACCTCAGGAAACGAGCAACGCGTTTCGAACTTTGCAGATCTTTATCAAAGCTACAAGTACATAGACAGATCTACTTCATATAGCCATCAGTGACCAATAAACAGTTCAGAATAGGTCACATGATGTGTGGAACATCCTTTCAGCGTATCCCTGAATAATGAAAATACGCCGACAAAAAACAAACAGCAGAAAAAAAAACATAAATACATAATGCAAAAATATAAACAATAACTTTAAATATTGCTATAAAAACAATAAGCAAATTTTTTTTTACTTTGATGTTAATAATGATACATTAATTCATTGCGTTTATTAAGGCTGGTTTCACACTTGCGTTTCAAAACGCATGCGTATTTAAAAAAAACGCTGCCTAGTGAGCTGGCTTTGTGTTTTTTTCTATGTTTTCTGAGGCTCGCCACTGTTTACCCTGGCTGTTCCATGACTGGCCCCATCTTCTTAGGAGAGAACAAGACATGCATTTCAATGCCTTTTCTGAGCCATAGGCTCCAGACTGTCCTGGCATATACACTAGACTCTTGATGCGCCCTCTTGCTGGATGTAAGTGTGGTACTAGTAGAAGAAGCAAAATAATTTTCCTCACTACTGAGTGCCAAGTTTTTTCTATTATTGTAAGTGTGGTACTGTTAAGGCCCATCCCAACTCGAACCGTCATATTATCTAAGGCTCTCACTGACTGAATCTGACTGAACTCCCTCACATTCATCCTGAACTAGGAAATACTTTCCCTTTGTATCTCATCTAACCCCTCCCCATATGTGGGCTAATAACAAAATGATAACTAAATACTACCCTGAATGCTGAATACTATTATCCCTAAGCCTTTTAATGGTTTCCCTAGTGGAACCATTAAAACCTATAGGAAAACCAAGACATACACCGGCCATAAGGTTAAAATGCAAATACTTTAGAAAAACAGATTGTTAGTAGTCGAGTTTCCTCTGCTGCACAGGGGGAATCTCGATCCGTGTCTGCTGCGGTCTCCCATTCTGCATTGGCCGCAGTGGAGCCTGCTCAGCGGAGACGTCGCTTGCAGCGTCTCGCTGAGACTGGTACTGTGCAAAGGGTTACTACTGCCTCTCCAGGCTCTGCTATTGTACCCTGCACTGTTCTGCGGTGAGCAGGCTTTTCTGGGACTAAATCCTACTTTGCACACACTGAGCATGCCCAGGGCAGGATCTCTCAGTGGAGATCTAGGGTCACATGCTCAGGTACTGCAGCGACTTCCATTGGTCCTTCTTGGAAGGTCCTGAAGGTGCTAGGACTAAGTTCTGCTTTGCACACACTGAGCATGCCCAGGGCAAGATCTCTCAGTGGAGATCTAGGGTCACATGCTCAGGTACTGCAGCAACTCCATTGGTCCTTCTTTGAAAGGTCCTGAACGTGCTGCAACTATTTAAGGCTCGCATGGCCGCATGGCCATGCGCTAGTATCTTCATATGTTATGTGCTTTGCGCCAGTATGGTCAATGTGTTTGCATGTGTTCAGGAACCCGGCTGAAATAAGCCCCTAGAATGCTGGCACCTCCGGCAAGGAGTTTGTGTTTATGTGTGTTCAGGGACCCGGCTGAAATAAGCCCCTGGAATGCTGGCATCTCCGGAAAGGAGTTTTGTGTGCATGCATGACCACTGACTGCTCTCATTGGGTGGTTAGTCTGTGCCTCTGTGAAAGTCTAACAGGGCACAGAGCTTTGCCTTCTCGGCTGCTCTGTGAAGCTAACAGAGCTGGTTCATACCACCATATAGTGCCGCCATTTACTTAGTAGCAGGTTCTTTCCTGCATGGTGGATCCCGGGTTGCCAACGCACCAATCTCACTTTATAAATATATTCGGTGCGTTCCGCCAACCCTAACAGTATACTAGCGTCAGGATAGGGCTAAGTAATGGTGGACGAACAGCGATTGCAGGGTACATCCAGCTGCTGGAGGGCCGGTTGGCGTCTCTTGAGCGTGCAACCTTTGCGGTGGATGTTACCGCAATAGCTGTTCAGGCTGCTAGTGTGGCTGCAGCAGCTTTACCCACTGCCACCTCTGTTCCGACCCTATCTCACCTCCCTTTGCCTGAGAAATACTCTGGGGACAGTAAGCCCTGTAGGGGGTTTCGTGAGCCAGTGTGGTATACACTTCGAGCTCCTGGCTGCACGTTTTCCCACAGAGCGGGCAAAGGTGTAATTCATAATATCTCTCTTTTCTGACAGGGCGTTGGAGTGGGCTACGCCGCTGTGGGAGCGCAACGATCATGTGGTGCGGAGTGTTCCTTGGTTTTTGGACACTCTGAAACAGGTCTTTGTAGGACCTCAAGTCACCCATGATACAGTGCTCCAACTGCTGGCTTTGACTCAGGGTTCAACCATGGTCAGCCATTTTGCTGTTCTCTCCCGGACATTAGCGTCTGAGTTGGAATGGCCAGATAAAACCCTCATTCCCGTATTTTGGAGGGGGCTGGCTGACCATGTGAAGGACGCTTTGGCTACTAGGGAGGTTCCCACCACACTGGAGGAGCTCATAGCTGTATCTACTCGCATAGACCTTCGTTTTCACGAGCGAAGGTTGGAGCGAGCCCAGTGTAGGCAGAGGTTTCGGCTGGCTCCCACCTTCGCCAAACCTTTGGAATCTCCAGTCCAGGCGTCCGAGTCACATGAGGCCATAGAGGTGACACGAGCAGGATCCAAGTCCCAGTCCACTCATGCACATAAGCTCTGTCATGTTTGCCGGCAGTCAGGACATCTTGCCTCCAAGTGTCCTCAGCGGTCGGGGAAATGTCAGCGTCTAGTGGCATTTGGAGGAGGTACACTAGACACGGCAACGTTTGCCTCAAAGTTTCCTTCAAGGGGACAATTACCATAGGCCCATCCACTCTTATGGTAGAGCTATGCGTGGACTCTGGGGCAGAGGGTAATTTTATGTCATCTGCTTTCACCCAGCGTCACGCAATACCCCTGGTGATGCTCGCCAAACCAGTAACCGTTCGAATGGTAAATGGGTCGACACTACCCTCACAGATTACCCACCAAAACCATTCCTATCATGCTTTCTGATTCTCCATCACATCAGGAGACTATCTCCCTAATAGTCATTCCTGTGGGAATTGATGAGGTCCTGTTGGGGATACCTTGGCTACGCTATCATTCTCCTCATATAGAGTGGTCCTCAGGGAGAATTTTGGGATGGAGTAAATCCTGCGAGGGTAGATGTCCGAGGGAGTGCGTTCAGGTTGCTACAACACAGGTACCCGCAGATCTTTCCTCTCTCCCTAAGCACTATTGGCCCTATGCTGACGTGTTCTCCAAAAGGGCTGCGGAGACCCTTCCACCTCACCGCCCCTATGACTGTCCTATTGACCTCTTGCCTGGTGCTGAGCCTCGAGTCTATCCGTTATCTCTCCCTGAGACAGAGGCAATGTCTCAGTACATCCAAGAGAATCTGGCAAGAGGATTAATTAGTAAGTCAGTGTCACCTGCAGGGGCTGGGTTCTTCTTCGTACAGAAGAAGACTGGAGACTTACGTCCATGCATAGACTATAGGGGTCTTAATGCCATCACCGTTGAGAACAAGTACCCATTACCCCTGATATCTGAGCTTTTTGATAGGCTACGGGGAGCAAGGGTATTTACAAAATTAGATCTGCGTGGTGCTTACAACCTGATTCACATCCGTGAGGGGGACGAATGGAAGACGGCTTTTAACACCATGGATGGGCACTATGAATATCTGGTGATGCCCTTCGGGCTCTGTAATGCCCCAGCCATTTTCCAAGACTTTGTGAACGACATTTTCCAGGATATTCTCACCACCTCGGTCGTAGTTTATCTGGATGATATTCTCATCTACTCTCCAGATATTGACTCCTATCAGAGAGATGTTCGCAAAGTCTTCGACCTCTTACGGGCAAACTCCCTCTACGCCAAGTTGGAGAAGTGTGTGTTTGAGCAGGAGTCCTTGCCTTTCCTTGGTTATATTATCTCTGCCCAGGGTTTGGCTATGGATCCTGCCAAGCTACAGGCTGTGATGGACTGGCAGGAACCCCATTCACTTAAAGCGGTGCATCACTTTATGGGGTTCATTAACTACTATTGTCAGTTCATTCCACACTTCTCAACTTTGGTAGCTCCCTTGGTTGCCCTCACCAAGAAGGGAGCAAATCCCAAGTTGTGGTCAGAGGAGGTCTCCAAGTCCTTTCTCTCGATTAAGTCACACTTCGCTAGCGCTCCCATCCTACATTGCCCCGATGTAGATAAACCATTTATCATGGAGGTGGATGCCTCATCCGTTGGTGCTGGAGCAGTCCTTTTCCAAAAGGATGCTCAAGGTCGGAAAAATCCTTGCTTCTTCTTTCTCCAAGACCTTCACACCAGCGGAGAGGAATTATTCCATCGGGGACAGGGAGTTGCTAGCCATGAAGTTGGCTTTTTCAGAGTGGAGACACCTCTTGGAGGGAGCTCGCTTTCCCTTCCAAGTGTTCACTGACCACAAGAACTTGGTATATATACAGATGGCCCAGCGGCTGAATTCTCGTCAGGCTAGATGGTCCCTGTTCTTCTCCCGGTTCCATTTTACTCTCCATTTTCTCTCCGGGGAGAAGAACATTCGTGCCGACGCTCTCTCTTGCTCCGTAGTGTCATCTGAGGAGGAGGAGGAGGAGGAGCCTCAGCTTATTGTTCCTTCTGAGAGCCTAAGAACTGTCGCTCCGGTTTCGCTAGAGTCTGTGCCCCCGGGCAAGACTTTCATGCCAGCGAATTTGTGAACAGAGGTTCTCACTTGGGCTCACTCGTCCAGAGTGGGTGGGCATTTTGGGACCAAAAGGACATCCGAGCTTTTGGCGAGAACGTACTGGTGGCCGCATATGGCTCGTGATGTTGGAGACTATATTCGGGCATGCATTTCCTGCGCCCAGAATCGGTCTCCTCGGCAACGGCCTGCTGGGTTGCTTTACCCTCTACCTGTGGCAGACAGGCCCTGGGAGATGGTTGGGATGGACTTCGTGGTGGGCTTGCCCAAGTCACGTAGCTGCACCGTTATCTGGGTTGTCACCGACCATTACTCTAAGATGGTGCACTTGGTGCCACTTCCACGGTTACCTTCTGCACGGGCCTTGGCGGCGTTGTTCATTAAGCACGTTTTCCGATTACATGGTATGCCTGATAAAATTGTCAGCGATCGGGGTCCCCAGTTCGCGTCTCGGTTTTGGAGAGAGCTCTGCCATTTACTCAGCATAGAGTTGAACCTCTCTTCTGCATACCATCCCGAGACGAATGGGTTGGTGGAGAGGACCAACCAGACTCTGGTGACATATTTGCGACATTTTGTCTCTGCTAGGCAGGATGACTGGGCATCTTTGCTACCTTGGGCGGAATTTGTCTTTAACAACGCCGTAGCCGATTCCACTGGCCAGGTTCCTTTTCTTCTTAATTACAGCCAGCATCTGCATGTCCCTGTGCCCATGCCCGTGTCATCCACCGATTCTAGGGTGGCAGACTGGGTGGGGGAGGCACGTGACATCTGGGACTGCACACAAGTTGCCATCCAGGCCTCCAAGGAGAGAATGAGGGTTTCGGCTGATACAAACCGGCGTCCCGCTCCGACCTTTGCTCCTGGTGACTTAGTGTGGCTCTCCACCCGTAACATCAGGCTGCGAGTTGAGTCCACTAAGTTTGCTCCTTTCTACATTGGCCCGTTCAAGGTTCTGGTACAGGTCAACCCTGTGGTCTACCGTTTGGCTATTCCTCCACGCCTTGGTATCACCGATACTTTTCACATTTCCCTCTTAAAGCCCGTTCATTTGTCCTGGTTTTCTGAGTCATCTGCCTGGACATCGGGTTCATCCACGGATGAGTTTGAGGTGAATGCTATCGTGGGGTGCAAGGTGGTACGTGGCAAGAAATTTTATCTGGTGGACTGGAAGGGTCACGGTCCAGAGGATAGAACCTGGGAGCCTGTGGAACACATTCGGGCTCGGCTGCTCATTGCAGCTTTTGAGCATAGCGAGGCTCAAGGAGGGGGGCCCTAGGAGGGGGGTAATGTTAGGAGTCGAGTTTCCTCTGCTGCACAGGGGGAAATCTTGATCCGTGTCTGCTGCGGTCTCCCATTCTGCATCGGCTGCAGTGGAGCCTGCTCAGCGGAGACGTCGCTCCCAGCGTTTAGCTGAGACTGGTACTGTGCAAAGGGTTACTACTGCCTCTCCAGGCTCTGCTATTGTACCCTGCACTGTTCTACGGTGAGCAGGCTTTTCTGGGACTAAGTCCTACTTTGCACACACTGAGCATGCACAGGGCAGGATCTCTCAGAGGAGATCTAGGGTCACATGCTCAGGTACTGCAGCGACATCCATTGGTCCTTCTTGGAAGGTCCTGAAGTTGCTAGGACTAAGTTCTGCTTTGCACACACTGAGCATGCCCAGGGCAAGATCTCTCAGTGGAGATTTAGGGTCACATGCTCAGGTACTGCAGCAACTCCATTGGTCCTTCTTTGAAAGGTCCTGAACGTGCTGCAACTATTTAAGGCTTGCATGGCCGCAAGGCCATGCGCTAGTATCTTCATATGTTATGTGCTTTGCACCAGTATGGTCAATGTGTTTGCATGTGTTCAGGGACCCGGCTGAAATAAGCCCCTAGAATGCTGGCACCTCCGGCGAGGAGTTTGTGTTTATGTGTGTTCAGGGACCCGGCTGAAATAAGTCCCTAGAATGCTGGCATCTCCGGCGAGGAGTTTTGTGTGCATGCATGACCACTGACTGCTCTCATTGGGTGGTTAGCCTGTGCCTCTGTGAAAGTCTAACAGGGTACAGAGCTTTGCCTTCTCGGCTGCTCTGTGAAGCTGACAGAGCTGGTTCATACCGCCGTATAGTGCCGCCATTTACTTAGCAGCAGGTTCTTTCCTGCACGGTGGATCCCGGGTTGCGAACGCACCAATCTCAATTAATAAATATATTCGGTGTGTTCCGCCAACCCTAACACAGATAACCATAAAAACATTCATATTTATTGCTGTTCCCATTAACGTTTTATGACTCACCGTCTTTTTTTACCCCACTACATACAGGCTGCAATGTCTGGACTGGCCACATGTTTCTTGACTTAAAAGTACAGTCGCATAGATACATGTGAGGCTGTAAGCTAAGGATTGGGGACCTGTAATTACTCTACGCATTGTCCGTATATAGAATGTGAAATATGCTCATCTAAAACCCTGGTAGCTCAAATGCTCAGAAAAAGCGACGTTTAAAATGCCAATCACACTCCATTTTGATACAGGAAAGAAATATATCTTGGTAACGTGTTAGCCAGTATCAACCAAAGGTAAAAGGTATCAACCACTGAGGACTCTAAATTCTAGATATTTTTCAATCACACTCCAAGAATAAATTCTTCAGGGGTTTAATTTCCAAATGGTGGTCACAAGTAGGTTGTTTCTGCTAAGAAGCTCTGCACACTTAATATGGCTCAAACAATCGATTCTAGACAAAATTGCATTTCATAAATCAAATATGGTACTTTTGAGGGCTTTCCAATATATAGACTTGTCAAAGTCACTTCAAAAATGAATAGGTCTGTAAAGGACCAGATTTACACATTTCTATACCCTAGACCAAGCCACATAATTCTGTATTCAAATTCCACAAAGGACAACATCTGCAAGGAGTTTGTATCTTCTCCCCGCTTTTGCATGGGTTTCCTCCAGGTTCTCCAGTTTCCTCCCACATTCCAAAGACATACTGATAGGGAATTTAGTTTGTGAGCTCTGATGGGTACAGAGATGATAATGGTTGTAAAGCGCTGTGGAATATGATGGAACTATATAAAATGTTAACATTTGGATAAACCGTTTGCAGTCCTTTTTCTCATAGCCACTTGCAAATTGCAAAGATCCCTTTCACACACAACGGATAAAACGTGAGGCCATCTGTCGCAATCCGTCACTAATCAGTCTATGAGGAAAAAATGGATCCGGCGGCATCAGTCGACAGATTCGTTTCTTTTCAAAATTCGATGGATTGTGACTGAAGGCAAAAAACTGATGCGTGAAAGGGGCCTAAGGGGTTTTTGGTCCCAATGTTGGAATCAGTTATGTGAGATTTCAGATGGACAAGTTCATCGCATAGAGTGGGATTTGAAAAGATGGGGCTTGGTCATTAAGGCTAAAATTGGTTCTGTCACAAAGGAGTTAAAAAGTTAACAGTATTGCTCAAACCAAGGAATTGCATGCATTTCACAACTGATATACAGCCACAAGAGCATGAGCCTTATTGAAAAGGGTGAGTTACATTTTCTTATTACCGAAAACTACATTGTGAAGATTTAAAGTTGCTCATTATACAAGATTTTAGAATGCTTGCAGTAAATACCAATTAGCAGATATTCAGCTTTCTATTCATTTATATCTATAGTTTCATCTTTTCTTTTAAATTAATTGTAAGTACGATTCTCCAACTTCAGAACTGCAAAGCCTGGTAAAAGATTAGGAAATAGAGAGGTGCCAGTATTATCTCTGTCAGGGACTCAGAGGTCATGCTATACTAACAAGGTCGACCCAATCAGCAATGATAGAATACAGCTGTTGTAATTCTCACATTCCCACTGATCTTACATCTTCTCTAAAACAATGTGGCACGCATACTGTATTAACTAGTACAGTCCAGAAACATTTTGTTTCTAGGGGGCAAAATTACTTCCTAGAGGAGGTTTTCCACATACATCCCATAAGAAGGCTTGATTTGCTGGGGAAGGGGCATCATAGGATTTTAAAATTAAGTTGTCTGATATGGGAAGGAAGTTGTATATCTATAATAACACACTGACGTCCATATGTTTAATATCGAAAGGAAAATATGTCCAACTTCCAAAAATTGTATGAAAAAAGGCCATCATAAAACCAGACTTGTCTCATTGACTAAATTATGGGTATATGGCAATAAGGGGCTGTTCAGAATTATGGTAATTATGGATAACCTATGGCTGCTTTCAATTAGCAAACAAGCAGACAGAATATCGGAGAACCTTATCTTCAAACATAAACAATCCAAATCTTGAACATCGTTGTCTCTGCTTGCTTAGTTATCATAATACCAAGATTTTGGGCAACTAAGCTGGCATCCGAGTCTGCATTTTTAGGACAGTTACTTAACTATTAGTCTTGGAACAACCATTCAGGCTTGTTGTTCGGTAGAGATCGCACAGATCTAATTTTGTACACGTGAATCTAAGCCGACAATGGTAGCTCCAAACCTGGTGCTTGACATTAAAACAACAGTTTCTGTACATCATACCTGGGATCTCAAAATAAAAAAAGGAAAATGTGGTTAAAGAATATGATGGCAGCATACAGATAACTGATAATCCTCTATAGGAAAAAATGTTCATGAGAGACTGTTCCTGAGGGATCTGTGGAACTGTAACTACAGCATCTCAATATACACTCGTCAACGTTAACATGAAAACTACAGTATAATATATAGGTCCACATCATGCCACCAAAACAGATAGTCAAGAAATATGCTCTAAAAGATCATTGAAGGTCTCCTATTGGGTTCTGGATCTTTTCAGAATCTGCATGGAGTCACCATTGGTGCTCTGAAGAGTGCGGCTAAGCAACCTCTGTATGCACAAAAGTTCAATGTACTGTTTATTATAAGTGGACACCTGTGTATCATCTAATCCTGCATATGCAACCCACTTCAGTAAGCCTTAATTTATGTGTGAGAACTGATGGTCTTTTACTCCTCCGTTAACATGTTTTAAATGCAAAGCAAACATTTCCTCATTTTTATTTTCATATTTTTTAAAGTCTTCTTTTTGGATTATTTATCTACTATATAATTGTCTAAGGGTCACTTCCGTCTTTCTGTCTGTCTGTCCTTCTGTCTGTCACAGATATTCATTGGTCACGGCCTCTGTCTGTCATGGAATCCAAGTCGCTGATTGGTCGTGGCAAAACGCCCACGACCATTGCCACGAACAATCAGCGATGGCCACAGTCCGGCGGCAATATGGCCGCTCTTTCCTCCCCGCAGTCAGTGCCCGCTCCATACTCCCCTCCAGTCAGCCCTCACACAGGGTTAATGCCAGCGTTACCGGTGCACGGTGTAACGCACTCCGGTTGCGCAGCTATTAACCCTGTGGGACCAACTTTTTACTATTGATGCTGCGTATGCATCATCAATAGTAAAAAGATCTAATGTTACAAATAAGAAAAATAAAAAAAAGGTAATTCTCACCCTCCGACGTCACGTCCTGTCCTCGGTAGTGCAAGCGGCAGGTTCGGGTACTAAGGATGCTATGCGAGAAGGACCTGCCATGACGTCATGGTCATGTGACCGCGATGTCATCACAGGTTCTGCGCTCATACCAACCCTGGGACCGGAAGCTGCTGGGTGCACCGCACACAGGCGACAGGACTACAAGGGGCCCACGGAAGGTGAGTATATGTTTATTTTTTATTTTTTAACCTGTTACATACGTGGCTGGGTAATATACTACGTAGCTGGGCAATATACTACATGACTGGCCAATATACTAGGTGACTGGGCAGTATACTACATGTCTGTGCTGTATACTACGTGGCTCTGTGCTGTATATTACATCGCTGTGCAATATACTATGTGGCTGGGCAATATACTACATCACTGGGCAATATACTATGTGACTGGGCAATATACTATGTGACTGGGCAATGTATTATGTGGCTGGGCAATATACTACGTGACTGAGCAATATACTACGTGACTGGGCAATATACTACGTGACTGGGCAATATACTACGTGGCTGGGCAATATACTATGTGGCTGGGCAATATACTACGTCACTGGGCAATATACTACATCACTGGGCAATATACTACGTAGCTGGGCAATATACTATGTGACTGGGCAATATACTACGTGGCTGGGCAATATACTGCATAGCTGGGCAATATACTATGTGACTGGGCAATATACTATGTGGTTGGGCAATATACTACATGGCTGGCCAATATACTACGTGGGCTGTGTAATATACTACGTAGACATGCATTATCTAGAATACCCGATGCGTTAGAATCGGGCCACCATCTAGTTATACATAAATATACAAACATTGTAGAGATGGAAGAATAGATTCACTTGACTCCAGTCCATGGGCTAGTTCAGTCATTTGTGAGCACTGGACAAAAGGGCTTGTTAATCTCCTCCTGGCATAATGTCACGTGTACCTTATCCTGCAATGAGAATGTTTCACAAGCTAATCAAAATAAGAGCTGGGAATGCCGAGAGTTAAGAAAAATTCATAAGTCCCCTGTCCAGCAGTCACAGATTACTGACCTGACTGATGGACTGGAGTCTTATGAATCGTTGCTCTCATTTCTAGCAGCAATTAAAAAGTCTTACACCATGGTCACCCAATGTGCAATTTGTTCTAAAAACCAGCCTTACTGTAAGGCCGGCGTCACACTAGCGAGTCTTATGGATGTATGAGAGGCGCAGAAAATACGCATTGCACACGGACCAATGATTTTCTATGGAGCAGCTCCTATCTGCCGTATTTTATGCATCCATACTATACGGTATTGTACGGCCGTAGAAAATCGCAGCATGCTGCGTTTGTCAGCGTATTGTGCAAAAAATACACCAATGAAAGTCTATGGGGCTAGAAAAATATGGATTACACACGGACCAACAGTGTGACTTGAGAGAAATACGCAGCGGTGTTCTACAGAAAAGCCGGTAATTCAGTGCGATGTACAGTAAAATCACACTGACAGGTTTTATTAGAATAGATAGAATAAATGTCTACACTACATAGTATAGGGGTATACTGTGTGTAAATATATATATATATGTATATATATATATATATATATATATATATATATATATATATATGTCAGTTAGACATAAATCCATCTGAAGAGGTTAAATAATTTTACAAGCAGGAGCCTGCTAATGCAGCCTCCCCTGCCTGTAAAAAATAGGGAATGAATGGAAAGAAGGGGAACGTAGCTACCTAGACTTGCGGTGCTGTGCCCCCTGCTGGCATAACCTCAGATGAACTCAAGCGTGAGAAAATATTCAGAAAAATTCCCACGCTCGAGTTCATCTGAGGTTATGCCAGCAGGGGGCGCAGCACCACAAGTCTAGGTAGCTACGTTCCCCTGCTTTCCATTCATTCCCTGGGTTTTTACAGGCATTCCCCGGCTGTATTAGCAGGCTTCTGCTTGTAAAATTATTTAACCCCTTCAGATGGATTTACAGCGTGGGACAAGACTGAACGACGGAAGGTATGGGATATTGTTGATTTTTTATTTTAACTTTGTTTCAGGTGACAAGGGTCTTCAATTGGATTGAGAGTATAATAAATTCTTACAACACCCTGTGTCTTTATTTCAATAAAATACTTTATTCCTAATGTGTGTGTGTTTTATTAACCATTTACTACTATTGGATTAATAATGGATAGGTGTCTTATTGACACCTCTCCATTATTAACCTGGCTTAATGTCACCTTACAATAGCAAGGTGACATTAACCCTTTATTACCCCGTAACCCACCGCTACACGGGAGTGGGAAGAGAGTGGCCAAGTGCTAGAATAGGCGCATCTTCCAGATGTGCCTTTTCTGGGGTGGCTGGGGGCAATAACCATGGTCCCTCTCTAAGCTATTAATATCTGCCCTCAGTCACTGGCTTTACCATTCTGGTGGAGAAAATTGCGGGGGGCCCACACCAGTTTTTCTGCGATTTAACCCTTTATTTTAACAGCTAGAGTCCCCAAATTCTGCACACATACACTTCTAACATTAGTAGTGAGGAATATGTAAAAAAATATGGGATATGTCAGGTTTGGGAAGGAGATAGCAAAAGCCGGCAATTGAATTACCGACTTTTCTGCTATCTAGCTCTGTATGAAATATACATATATATATATATATATATATATATATATATATATACATATATATGTCTCACTGACATATATATATATATATATATATATATACACTGTATATATGTTTTAGCGAATATTTGAGCCCATGGATCCATTGTATGTCCGGTTTGCAAGCTGGCGAGAAAATCTCGCTGTACAGATGCCATACGGATTACATATGGAGGATGACATGCTCAAAATATGCTGGCACACCCTGCCTATGGATGATATACATATCACTATTTTGGAAACATTTTTGAGTATTACGGCCGTAAAAAAACAGACCGTATTTTCATACGCCTAGTATGTCGTCGGCCTAAGCCAAGCATGTAATAGCAGTTATTTCTGATGCTGAGAAGCTGCATGGAGGATTCAAACACCTTCACACATGTGTGACATTTCAGGGGACCTCACTCTTCTTCAAGCAAGCATATTGTAGCTATAGGCATTGCTAAGTTCTTAAAAGATCAGGGACCCACACCTTAAGGGATATCTTCTTATTTGGGAATGGATCAGACGGCCTTGCCTTCAATTCCAAAATGCTTCATTGATAATCCATGATCTTGTCGCAGGTTCACTGATTTTCCTTTCTTAAATGTGAGCACGCAATAAGGTCTGCTGTTTTGCAGATGCTTTAACCCAGTCATGTATCCATCACAACTAGGCCCTTGTCAAAGTCACTCAGTTTATTGTGCTTGCCTGTTTTTCCTGCTGCCAACACATCATCTTCAGGATCTGACTGTTAAATTGCTCTCTGACATACATTACCTTATCCACTTTCAGGTGCTATTGTAGTGAGATAATTATTAATATTCATTGCACAAGTCATTTGTTTTAATGTTATTGATATTGGTGCACAGCATGAAAAGTTACCTCCATGTCTTGGAGGTTACGAAGGCAGAAAAAACATTATTTATAAAGAAGCATGTTAAGTTATAGATATGTAGTTATTGAAAAAAACAGAACAGGAGTGTTTGAGGTAGTGAAAATATATTAGAAAGATAATTGAATTTTACTACTGTTTACAATATATATGGTATTCTTTTCAAAAGCAACTAAAAAAAGACCTAAAAACTTTGTTCACTTTCTAATGGTTGAGGGTCTCAGTTCTCTTCAAAATTATTGAAACCCTTATGTATCTTTGCCATTCACTCATTGGCTTTAGAGTCACATTGACATACAGTATGTGCACACAATGTCATTTTTCCAAGAGGAATACGCCTCAGTCAGGACACGTTGGTATTTTTTGTCCTCATGTGTTTCTCTTTGCATCTTTTTGGCAGTTTCCTCAATGGTTACTTTATTGTTTTTGACTGAGTTTTTTCAAGCATTTTCCATCATTTTAGGCTAATCTTTTTTTGCTTATACTGGCCTTTTCTTTGTTCTCCTCCATTCAACAGTGAAGAAACCGCTATTAGCTTTTAAATCATAAATGCTCAAAAAAACGAATAAAAAGACACCTGGGTCTTCTCCGGTTATTATTTTTTTTTTACTGTTAGTTCCTCCGGTTATTTTTTAAGGCTTTGCATCCCCAATGTGGAGCTTACTCTTTGCCACATGGGTTTTTTGCCTTCCTCTGGATCAGCATGTTAGGGCATGTTAGGTTAGGCTATGGGTTGAACTAGATGGACTTAAAGTCTTCCTTCACCCTTAATAACTATGTTACTATGTAACTATGTTACTATTGAGTCGCATTGTAAAATATATACAGCGTCTTCAAAGCAAAAAACACCTGCAGCGTGATCAGGCCAATTCTTTCACCTGCTTGTAATTTTCTGAAACGCGAAATGGTTAAAAGACACTCAAAAAAAGAACATATGCCCAGCAAGTTGTTTTTACATAGAAATTAATATTTTTATTATTTTGAGCATTTGTTGAGCCCTTTTTCAGGTGAGTTTCAGGCAGAAGCAACCAAAAAATACATTGTGTGCACATACCCTTACATTTGGTAACCACATCTAATATATTATACCAGTCAGCCAGACCAGAGTTTTCCTAATTCATCACAACTCTTCAGGTTGTACATGTACAGTACCTGAATAATGGAAAACATGTACATATGTAGGAAAAACACATGTAGTTGGTGACCTGGTGAATGACTCCATATCTAGTCATTCACCAGCATTACCCTCGCCTACTGTATTCTCACCCATCCCTTGTAGATTGTGAGCCTTCACGGGCAGGGTCTTCACTCCTCCTGTACCAGTTATGACTTGAATTGTTTAAGATTATTGTACTTGTTTTTATTATGTATACCCCTCCTCACATGTAAAGCGCCATGGAATAAATGGCGCTATAACAATAAATAATAATAATAATAATAATAATAATAATCTAGCTTAGTTCACACTGTTACTAGTTACTGGGAAAAAGTAAATCTACATTTTTTTCTGTTTGTGCAGGTACGTAAAAAGAACTAAAAAAAAATTTTCAAAACCATCACCAAGATCACTTAAAAAACATGCAACGGTCGGGAGTTAAAAAAGCAAATGGTGGACAGTGCAGAATTGAGCTCTTATTAACTTTTGTAAAACTAAAAAGAGAAAAATTATTCATATATTATATATATATATATATATATATATATATATATATATATACACGTATATATATATATATATAGTATAGTTTTTTTTGCATGTCTATGTAATTCTAAAAATGTTATTTTACAGACTTACTACATCAATCTAGGGTTCAAAGTGCCATCTTATTACCAAGACTCACTCCATCTACAACATACCTGGTGCTCAGTGTCATCATCTTGAAGAGTAGCTTAAAGAGGTCATCAAGGTCAGAAACAGAAGAAAGGAATTTGGTTTTATGGAAGACCTTTCACACCAAGGGTATCAGACACTATTTAGTTAATAATTCCAATGTGTAACTGGTATGCAAGAGACTATTTTCAACTGGCTAACAAGGTACCAAACCCCCTTTTTTCCTTTTAATTGGTATGCAAGTTATCTTATAACTAGCAGCTCCTTCTTTCTTCACATAGACCAGACTAACCGTAGAAATTATGATATGTCCAGTAGACAAATAAATTAAACTTGAAAAATTAATTGATTCTAATAATAATAATAATAATAATTGTATTCAGAGGCGTAGCTAGAGCTTTTGCCGCCCGGGGCTGTTCCCGAGCTTCGCGCCCCCCCCCCAGCAGGAATAAGACCTCAGATGTAGAACTTTAATTGTTTCGCCGGTGAATGTTACCATCACATGATCGGGACTGCAAAAAAAAAAACAAGTTCTGCTTACCTGACCGCGCTCCTGCTCTCTCCACGCAGCTGAAACGTGCACTCGCCGGCGACTGACAATGATGTCCGACGCCGGCGACATGCACACTGGGACTGACGTCAGCTGCCAGCCTCAGATTGGCTGGCGGCTGTTAACTATTGACATGCGGGGCGGGCCCGCACGTCAATAGCGTTAAACAGCTGCAGCGCCGGCCGCGGCCCGGTGACCCAACCCCAGGGCTGGCTCCAGGTTTTTGAGGGCCCCGGGCAAAAGAGTCTCAGTGGGTCCGCCCTTTAACACATACCATGATTCATGATGCCCAGATACGGCAGAGAAATCTAGGTATATTCCAATGCCAGATTTCAATTCTTACATGAGTGACAGCTATTGCAAATTCCACAGTGTATATATACAGGATAGGAGAGGTACTGTGCAGTGTATATATACAGGATAGGAGGAGAGGTACTGTGCAGTGTATATATACAGGATAGGAGGAGAGGTACTGTGCAGTGTATATATGCAGGATAGGAGGAGAGGTACTGTGCAGTGTATATATACAGGATAGGAGGAGAGGTACTGTGCAGTGTATATATACAGGATAGGAGGAGAGGTACTGTGCAGTGTATATATACAGGATAGGAGGAGAGGTACTGTGCAGTGTATATATACATGGGAGTGATGGTACTGTGCAGTGTATATATACAGGGCAGTGGTACTGTGCGGTGTATATATAGAGGGGAGTGGTACTGTGCAGTGTATATATACAGGGCAGTGGTACTGTGCAGTGTATATATACAGGGCAGTGGTACTGTGCAGTGTATATATACAGGGCAGTGGTACTGTGCAGTGTACATATACACGGCAATGGTACTGTGCAGTGTATATATACAGGGCAGTGGTCCTGTGCAGTGTATATATACAGGGCAGTGGTACTGTGCAGTCTATATATACAGGGCAGTGGTCCTGTGCAGTGTATATATACAGGGCAGTGGTACAGTGCAGTGTATATATACAGGGCAGTGGTCCTGTGCAGTGTATATATACAGGGCAGTGGTCCAGTGCAGTGTATATATACAGGGCAGTGGTACAGTGCAGTGTATATATACAGGGCAGTGGTCCTGTGCAGTGTATATATACAGGGCAGTGGTACAGTGCAGTGTATATATACAGGGCAGTGGTCCTGTGCAGTGTATATATACAGGGCAGTGGTACTGTGCAGTGTATATATACAGGGCAGTGGTGCAGTGCAGTGTATATATACAGGGCAGTGGTCCTGTGCAGTGTATATATACAGGGCAGTGGTACTGTGCAGTGTATATATACAGGGCAGTGGTGCAGTGCAGTGTATATATACAGGGCAGTGGTCCTGTGCAGTGTATATATACAGGGCAGTGGTCCTGTGCAGTGTATATATACAGGGCAGTGGTACTGTGCAGTGTATATATACAGGGCAGTGGTACTGTGCAGTGTATATACACAGGGCAGTGGTACTGTGCAGTGTATATATACAGGGCAGTGGTACTGTGCAGTGTATATATACAGGGGAGTGATGGTACTGTGCAGTGTATATATTTCAGCAGCCGCCCAGGCCCCCAGCACCTGTCCTGTATATATATTATATATACTGTCATACAGGCTGTACAGATACAGTACAGGTCCTTCTCAAAAAATTAGCATATAGTGTTAAATTTCATTATTTACCATAATGTAATGATTACAATTAAACTTTCATATATTATAGATTCATTATCCACCAACTGAAATTTGTCAGGTCTTTTATTGTTTTAATACTGATGATTTTGGCATACAACTCCTGATAACCCAAAAAACCTGTCTCAATAAATTAGCATATCAAGAAAAGGTTCTCTAAACGACCTATTACCCTAATCTTCTGAATCAACTAATTAACTCTAAACACATGCAAAAGATACCTGAGGCTTTTATAAACTCCCTGCCTGGTTCTTTACTCAAAACCCCCATCATGGGTAAGACTAGCGACCTGACAGATGTCAAGAAGGCCATCATTGACACCCTCAAGCAAGAGGGTAAAACCCAGAAAGAAATTTCTCAACAAATAGGCTGTTCCCAGAGTGCTGTATCAAGGCACCTCAATGGTAAGTCTGTTGGAAGGAAACAATGTGGCAGAAAACGCTGTACAACGAGAAGAGGAGACCGGACCCTGAGGAAGATTGTGGAGAAGGACCGATTCCAGACCTTGGGGAACCTGAGGAAGCAGTGGACTGAGTCTGGTGTGGAAACATCCAGAGCCACCGTGCACAGGCGTGTGCAGGAAATGGGCTACAGGTGCCGCATTCCCCAGGTAAAGCCATTTTTGAACCATAAACAGCGGCAGAGGCGCCTGACCTGGGCTACAGAGAAGCAGCACTGGACTGTTGCTAAGTGGTCCAAAGTACTTTTTTCTGATGAAAGCAAATTTTGCATGTCATTCGGAAATCAAGGTGCCAGAGTCTGGAGGAAGACTGGGGAGAAGGAAATGCCAAAATGCCTGAAGTCCAGTGTCAAGTACCCACAGTCAGTGATGGTGTGGGGTGCCATGTCAGCTGCTGGTGTTGGTCCACTGTGTTTCATCAAGGGCAGGGTCAATGCAGCTAGCTATCAGGAGATTTTGGAGCACTTCATGCTTCTATCGGCTAAAATGCTTTATGGAGATGAAGATTTCATTTTTCAGCATGACCTGGCACCTGCTCACAGTGCCAAAACCACTGGTAAATGGTTTACTGACCATGGTATTACTGTGCTCAATTGGCCTGCCAACTCTCCTGACCTGAACCCCATAGAGAATCTGTGGGATATTGTGAAGAGAAAGTTGAGAGACGCAAGACCCAACACTCTGGATGAGCTTAAGGCCGCTATTGAAGCATCCTGGGCCTCCATAACATCTCAGCAGTGTCACAGGCTGATTGCCTCCATGCCACGCCGCATTGAAGCAGTCATTTCTGCCAAAGGATTCCCGACCAAGTATTGAGTGCATAACTGAACATTATTATTTGTTGGTTTTTTTGTTTGTTATTAAAAAACACTTTTATTTAATTGGATGGGTGAAATATGCTAATTTATTGAGACAGGTTTTTTTGGTTATCAGGAGTTGTATGCCAAAATCATCAGTATTAAAACAATAAAAGACCTGACAAATTTCAGTTGGTGGATAATGAATCTATAATATATGAAAGTTTAATTGTAATCATTACATTATGGTAAATAATGAAATTTAACACTATATGCTAATTTTTTGAGAAGGACCGGTATATACATATACAGGACAGGTGCTGGGGGCCTGGGCGGCTGCTGAAGTATATAATATACAGTATATCAGCTGTGGCCGCCTCAGGTCACCCAGACTGTCAGAATACAAAGATACATCGCACTCACTCAGGGCGGCAAGGCTTGCCAAGGAGCTCCTCCGGAATCTGCCTGTCCTGATAAGTTCAGCAGCCAGCGAGGGGCGGGTGGGAGAGCAGAGCAGGAGAACGTGCTCTTTCCGCCCACAAACAATGTCACGCTGGCTGCGTTCTTAACCCCAATGTGCCTGCACTGCCTGGCTCTGCACTGACTGAAAAGATGCTTGTGCCAGCAGGGCTAGATGCCCGCCCCCCGCATTGTGCCGCCCGGGGCCGCCCGCCCCCCCGCACCCTCCTTCCTACGCCACTGATTGTATTTCTATAGCGCCAACATATTCCGCAGCACTTTACATTTTAGAGGGGACTTGTACAGACAATAGACGTTACAGCATAACAATAAAAATACAGATCAAAACAGATACCAGGAGGAATGAGGGCCCTGCTCGCAAGCTTACAATCTATGAGGAAAAGGGGAGACACAAAAGGTGGATGGTAGCAATTGCTTTCATTGTTCGGACCAGCCATAGTGTTCTTGTAATGCTGCATGAACCGGTTATCGGCCTATGTATATAACAATACAGACACAGAGGGCTATTATATGCATAAAGCGTAAGAGAACATGATGCGAGGAACCTGATTATGGTGAAAATTTTGAATGGGCAACACAGGAATAGTTACCGTAGATTAATGTATTGAGAAGGTAGGCCAGTCTGAACAAATGCGTTTTTAGGGCTTAAAACTGTTGTAGGTAACTGAAATCTATATTTACTTCTTTGTATAGCACTACAATTTTGGACCTGAGTGCCGAGGCCCCACCAGTAACATTGACTCTAGTGGTGCAGATTTTAGCTACATGCAAATATTACATTACCCTCATTCAAAAATTAACTTATGCTTCTGTACTGTATGTTATATAAAATGGATACATGTTCTAATTGAATGACAAAATGCTTCCCTTGTCTGTGCATAAGAGGAAATCATCGTGTACTGGACTTTTTTTAGGTTCTAAGTTTCTAATGTAAAGGTTTAAGCTTTTGAGGCAGGAGTATAATACAGCTGACATCTGCTTTGTATACATCAGGCACAGCTCCTGAGCCCACTCCTTACACTCTTACCTGACGGTATTATGATTTTATTTAGCAATTATTATTATTCCTGATCTGATTTAAAATTTTAGGCTCAAATTGTTCAACAATTAAAATAGTTAAACAGTTACAGAATTGTACATTTCAATGGCACTAAATAGTGGTTTTAAGAAATTGGTTAAAGCACCACTCCAGCATTTCTTTTATTGCCCTGTTTGAGTGGTGCTTTAAATGTAATTCCCCTGCCCCCGTCTCATACTCACCTGCCACCTGCGTTCATCGTTTTCCAGCGTCGCTCCTGTCGGCCTCCGGCGAAAAGTGATCTGACAGCTTCTCCAGTCTTTGATGGAGCAGCGTGTGGATCACTTTTCAATACAAGTCTGTGGGTGCCTCATTCTGGTTCTCATGGAATTGCATTAAGAGCTTGTGATGTAACTTCTGACTTTCATCCAGTCAGAAGCTGCATTGAAAAGATGGCGCTGTGGGACTGGAGCAGAGCTGAAAAACGGTGAAGATGCTGATGGTTGAGTATATGACAGGTGACCATCCAGCCCTGAAAAAAAACAAAAAAGCTGGAACAGTGCTTTAAAGATCATAAAATAGAAATTGGTTAATTACTGAAGGTACTGTAAAATATGAAAAAATAGACAAGCCGTAATGTAGAATGTGTAAAACTGGATCACGATATATTGTTTTTACTCATCAATGTATTAAGCTGCAATAAATAGCCCATTATGCACTCCAATTTTTGACTATTTCAGCACAAATTGTGACATTGCGTACGGACACCTATGCACGCATATGTGCTCAGCTACTTCTGGCTGGTAAAATTCCTGCACCTATTTCCAGTTTCTGTGGAACGCACAGAGCTCTCGTGCGCACACCTACCTTGACTGACCCGGAATAATTTTCAGTGGATGCCGCTCACAGGTGTTGATGATCATTGAGACATTAGTAAGTGCACTTACTTGTTGTTAGGGCTGGCGGAACGCACCAAATATTTGAACATGGTGGTATGATGTGAACACACATGGGTTAGTGGAGCGCCCCCAGACACAGGGCCACGCGTTTCGGTACCGGGCCTCTCTGGTTCAGTTCTGAGGCTGTCACAGTTGCTAAACCCGGTCCGCGACCCTGCTAAGGGGCATTCAATGAAGGTGGTGGTACAGTCTGTCAGTGGTTCGTGACGCCACCTGTGGTGTTCGGTCAGGGTGACCGACGCTGCTGTGGGGACCGCTGGGGTGATGGAATGGCAGCTGGATGGTGTACCTTCCCGCAGGTGAAGTATATCCCCAGGGCTTCCCAGTAAGGTGGATGGTGATGGTGTGAGGTGCAGGCAATAACGAGGACACAAGGTTGCAGTCTCTTTACCTCTTTACTGAAGGCTTCAATATCCTCAATCCAGAGCACGTTCAACCAGGCTATCAGAGACCGGCCGGTCCGATGGGCACATCCAGAGTTTCCTTCGCAGATGGAAATCGTTGCCTACCAATAGCGCCTGTGTGTTGTAGTCCTACCCTGCTGAGCATTTGGAATAGTCCTCACAACTGCAGCTCTCGTTCGTTCATTCTCTACAGCTTTCTCTCTCTCTTGTTCTTTGGTTCCAGATGTTACTAGTTTCTAACGTCCCCCAGATATGTTATGGCTAGGACGCCACCCGTTTGACGGGAAGGCTTGGAGGTCTTCCGGGACCCTAGAGATGCCCCTCTCCCAATGTCGCCCCCTATGTCTTCGTAGGTGTAGAAGGTAGACAGCCAACCTATGAGTAACTGTCCAGCGGAATTTGAAGTAAGGCCTGAAGTCAGTTACTCCTACGGTGATCCGGCCACCGACTACGCGCCTCAGTAAGATGTTGCCTTCCTCTCTCGGCATGACTCTTACTGGCTCTTCTTTGTGCTATTCTCGTTTACACTGTTCCACAATATTCTTCCCTTCTTGGCTCTCTCTTGGGATACCGCCGCAAGGAGGTGCAGGCACGGTTCCGTTACGTTCTGTTCTGTTCGCTAGGCACCTGCCAGGTTCCCACACCTGACAGGGACCCCCCTGTGTCTTCTCCCTGCAACACCCCCTGCCACGGGATGTTGCCTGGTTCCAACCCAGTCAGCTTCTGACTAACTTCCTCCCCAGCCCCTAGTTTTACCAGTGTGAGGAGTGGCCCAATAAATAAAGCCTTTTTCTCCCCCTAGTGGCCGGAGTGTGAAGTGTAATGTGTTCTGGTGATACCTGGTCAGGAGAACTCCTTAGTGCCATCAGACGTACCGCTGCTCCCCTTAGTGGCAGAGCGATATACTGCAACGACCAGGTCTCTGGGGCGCTGCACTAGCTTCACCCGGTATGTAAGGAGGCGAACCCTGTTGCGTCACAGGGTTGGAATACCGCCAAGTGAACACTAGTGTTTGGTCACAGGACTCTACCCCAAGGACACAGGGATAGAGTCCCTCTAGACACTCTAGCGCTCTGCGCTGCAACAGTGGTGCCAGAAGAAAACAAAAAGCTAATAGATTTAGCGCACTAGGTGTGCACAGCGCTGCTCTGGCAGACACCACTAACCACCCTAAACTAGGGCCTGGAAAGCACACTGGTTGCGCACAGCCCCACACTGGCGAATGCTGCTGAAATGACGCAGTATTTCGGGCTCTAGGTGACGCAGTATTTCAGGTGCTAGTTTTCTCCAAACACCCAACCACATACAACAACACTAGGGAAGGGGATCATTAGGAGCTTCCTCCAGATAACATACACGTATCCCCACACACACGATATTCGATTTATACTTGCGCATGGTCGAGCGGCCATGCAAACCTTTTATAGCTGCGTCCTTCCGGGACCTTCCGGATTGTCCAATCAGGGCCACTTCAGGAGCTGAACATGTAACCCTCGACCTCCAATGAGAGGTCATCCCACGGGCATGCTTAGTTGACCGAAAGCAGGACTTAGTCCCTGGAGTGCCTGCTCGCCGCTGATTACTACTGGATACAATAACTGAAGCTGGAAAGGCAGCAGTAACCAGATGCTCAGCATCAGCTTGAGCAAGATGCTGGGAGCAACGCCTCTGCTGAGCAGGTTCCTCTGTGGCTGGACAAGAATGGGAGACTGTTATGATTTGGTAATTCAGTACCACAATGGACATAGAAGTCAGAGCACATACAGTGGGGCAAAAAAGTATTTAGTCAGTCAGCAATAGTGCAAGTTCCACCACTTAAAAAGATGAGAGGCGTCTGTAATTTACATCATAGGTAGACCTCAACTATGGGAGACAAACTGAGAAAAAAAATCCAGAAAATCACATTGTCTGTTTTTTTAACATTTTATTTGCATATTATGGTGGAAAATAAGTATTTGGTCAGAAACAAAATTTCATCTCAATACTTTGTAATATATCCTTTGTTGGCAATGACAGAGGTCAAACGTTTTCTGTAAGTCTTCACAAGGTTGCCACACACTGTTGTTGGTATGTTGGCCCATTCCTCTATGCAGATCTCCTCTAGAGCAGTGATGTTTTTGGCTTTTCGCTTGGCAACACGGACTTTCAACTCCCTCCAAAGGTTTTCTATAGGGTTGAGATCTGGAGACTGGCTAGGCCACTCCAGGACCTTGAAATGCTTCTTACGAAGCCACTCCTTCGTTGCCCTGGCGGTGTGCTTTGGATCATTGTCATGTTGAAAGACCCAGCCACGTTTCATGTTCAATGCCCTTGCTGATGGAAGGAGGTTTGCACTCAAAATCTCACGATACATGGCCCCATTCATTCTTTCATGTACCCGGATCAGTCGTCCTGGCCCCTTTGCAGAGAAACAGCCCCAAAGCATGATGTTTCCACCACCATGCTTTACAGTAGGTATGGTGTTTGATGGATGCAACTCAGTATTCTTTTTCCTCCAAACACGACAAGTTGTGTCTCTACCAAACAGTTCCAGTTTGGTTTCATCAGACCATAGGACATTCTCCCAAAACTCCTCTGGATCATCCAAATGCTCTCTAGCAAACTTCAGATGGGCCCGGACATGTACTGGCTTAAGCAGTGGGACACGTCTGGCACTGCAGGATCTGAGTCCATGGTGGCGTAGTGTGTTACTTATGGTAGGCCTTGTTACATTGGTCCCAGCTCTCTGCAGTTCATTCACTAGGTCCCCCCGCGTGGTTCTGGGATTTTTGCTCACCGTTCTTGTGATCATTCTGACCCCACAGGGTGGAATTTTGCGTGGAGCCCCAGATCGAGGGAGATTATCAGTGGTCTTGTATGTCTTCCATTTTCTAATTATTGCTCCCACTGTTGATTTCTTCACTCCAAGCTGGTTGGCTATTGCAGATTCAGTCTTCCCAGCCTGGTGCAGGGCTACAATCTTGTTTCTGGTGTCCTTTGACAACTCTTTGGTCTTCACCATAGTGGAGTTTGGAGTCAGACTGTTTGAGGGTGTGCACAGGTGTCTTTTTATACTGATAACAAGTTTAAACAGGTGCCATTACTACAGGTAATGAGTGGAGGAAAGAGGAGACTCTTAAAGAAGAAGTTACAGGTCTGGGAGAGCCAGAAATCTTGATTGTTTGTTTCTGACCAAATACTTATTTTCCACCATAATATGCAAATAAAATGATAAAAAAAACAGACAATGTGATTTTGTGATTTTTTTTTTCTCAGTTTGTCTCCCATAGTTGAGGTCTACCTATGATGTAAATTACAGACGCCTCTCATCTTTTTAAGTGGTGGAACTTGCACTATTGCTGACTGACTAAATACTTTTTTGCCCCACTGTACAGTGACCTGACTATAACCCAAAAACCTAGAACGAGCTCTGAGACGTGGGAACTCTGCTGACCGCAATCCCTAATCCTCTCCAACCACACTAGAGGTAGCCGTGGATTGCACCTAACGCTCCCTATGCAACTCGGCACAGCCTGAGAAACTAGCTAGCCTGAAGATAGAAAATAAGCCTACCTTGCCTCAGAGAAATACCCCAAAGGAAAAGGCAGCCCCCACATATAATGACTGTGAGTTAAGATGAAAAGACAAACGTAGAGATGAAATACATTTAGCAAAGTGAGGCCCGACTTTCTAAACAGAGCGAGGATAGGAAAGGTAACTTTGCGGTCAACACAAAACCCTACAAACAACCACGCAAAGGGGGCAAAAAGACCCTCCGTACCGAACTAATGGCACGGAGGTACACCCTCTGCGCCCCAGAGCTTCCAGCAAGCAAGAAAAAACAAATAAGCAAGCTGGACAGAAAAAAGGTGCAAACAAAATAACAAAAGCGGAACTTAGCTATGCAGAGCAGCAGGCCACAGGAACGATCCAGGAGGAAACAGGTCCAATACTAGAACATTGACTGGAGGCCAGGATCAAAGCACTAGGTGGAGTTAAATAGAGCAGCACCTAACGACTTCACCACATCACCTGAGGAAGGAAACTCAGAAGCCGCAGTACCACTCTCCTCCACCAACGGAAGCTCATAGAGGGAATCAGCTGAAGTACCACTTGTGACCACAGGAGGGAGCTCTGCCACAGAATTCACAACAGGAGACCGCAGAGGACATGGTTCAAGATTCCCCCTGTGCAGCGGTGGGAACTCGACACCTAACACTTGTACTTATATACGACATGACTGACACTACTTTGAGTTACCCTGATGAAGCTATATGTGATAGCGACACGTGTTGGGTCCAGCAGGCACAACTGGTTCCACACTTTGGTAAATATATTTATTATGCATGTAGGTCTTTGGTCGTCTCCTCATTCTTACTAGATTCTATTTAAGCCTCCCATCCACTTTTTGTCATGACTCTGGACAGGATGGTGCTTCCTTTCTTTGGTTCTTGGGCGACTATTTAATGTTGGCAGTTCCTGGATTGTGTGTCTGCGATTCTTCCGTATACTTGGCTTGTGGTTGCTGACCCAGGTTCTCATCCGTAAATGTTGTGCCTCTGTGCTAGTATGCCTTGCTGTGTAGGACTCGGTTTTGTTCTCTGACTTCCGTCTTTGCATTCTGCTTTGTACCGCTTTGTCTTTCCTGGTTATCAGACCCCTTGGCTTGTCCCTGTTTACTCTTTGTCTTATCCCTTATCTTATCTTATCCTCGCATCATGTTCTCATACACTTTATGCAGTATTAGCCCTCTGTGTCTGTACTGCTACATACTTAGGCAGGTAACTGGTTCATGCAGCTTTACATGAACACCTGAGCCTTACACTATAGCTGGTCCGAATAACTAAAGCAATTGTTACCATCCACCTCTCGTGTCTCCCCTTTTCCCCATAGTTTGTAAGCTTGCGAGCAGGGCCCTCACTCCTCCTGGTATCTGTTTTGAACTGTATTTCTGTTATGCTGTAATGTTTATTGTCTGTACAAGTCCCCTCTATAATTTGTAAAGCGCTGCGGAATATGTTGGCGCTATATAAATAAAATTATTATTATTATTATTATTATCCCTAAGGTACTTCACTCCCTCTGGGCTTTGACCCTTGGATCTATTTGACTACGTTTTCTGTCTGTGCCCTGCACACTATGTGCTCAGTGTCATTCCCTACACTCATGTGCTTTGTCTCTGCCCCCATGGTCACGTGACTGCTCTGTGCCAGGTCCTGTGCTCACTGCATTAGAGTAAGGTCCTTGAGTTCGGCGTGACTTGATTCTGCACTCACTACGCTTATTCGGGTCCCCCTGATAGCGCCCCCTAAGCAGCGCCAGTGACACCTTAGGTGTCACGACACCTTTATTCTATAACATTTATGATATAGTCCACTGTATTTGGATTTCTTTATTGATTTCCACATAATTATATTTTCAAATCTGATATCCTTCTGCAGTGGATCTGATACTTTAAATTTGCAGAAAAACACCTCAAGAAGCCAGCTCAGTTCTGGAAAAGTATTCTATGGACAGATGAGACAAAGATCAACCTGTACCAGAATGATGGGAAGAAAAAAGTTTGGAGAAGAAAGGGAGCGGCACATGATCCAAGGCACACCACATCCTCTGTAAAACATGGTGGAGGCAACGTGATGGCATGGGCATGCATGGCTTTCAATGGCACTGGGTCACTTGTGTTTATTGATGACATAAGAGCAGACAAGAGTAGCCGGATGAATTCTGAAGTGTACCGGGATATACTTTCAGCCCAGATTCAGCCAAATGCTGCAAAGTTGATTGGACGGCGCTTCATAGTACAGATGGACAATAACCCCAAGCATACAGCCAAGGCTACCCAGGAGTTCATGAGTGCCAAAAAGTGGAACATTCTGCAATGGCCAAGTCAATCTCCAGATCTAAACCCAATTGAGCATGCATTTCACTTGCTCAAATCCAGACTTAAGACGGAAAGACCCACAAACAAGCAAGACCTGAAGGCTGCGGCTGTAAAGGCCTGGCAAAGCATTAAGAAGGAGGAAACCCAGCGTTTGGTGATGTCCATGGGTTCCAGACTTAAGGCAGTGATTGCCTCCAAAGGATTTGCAACAAAATATTGAAAATAAAAATATTTTGTTTGGGTTATGTTTATTTGTCCAATTACTTTTGACCTCCTAAAATGTGGAGTGTTTGTAAAGAAATGTGTACAATTCCTACATTTTCTATCAGATATTTTTGTTCAACCCTTCAAATTAAACGTTACAATCTGCACTTGAATTCTGTTGTAGAGGTTTCATTTCAAATCCAATGTGGTGGCATGCAGAGCCCAAATCGCGAAAATTGTGTCACTGTCCAAATATTTCTGGCCCTAACTGTATGTTTTAAATATTTTTAACTTGTTCTTTGGCACCTATGTTTCTAATAAAGCCATTTAATTTATACTCTCAGGTGCGCTCTCAGTTTTCTTGTGAAATCTTTAATCTCCCTCTTTTGTTACCAAGTTGCAGTAAATAAACACACAAAGAAACTGTACTAGAAATAATAGGTGTAGATGTTACAGTATTTGAGGATCAGGTAAAGCACATAACTTCCCACTATAGTGACCATATTTGCCTATATTTGATACTTATATCCTTAAAATCAAATTCATACAAATCCATCTGTTTTTGTTTAGCACAACCACAAAAACAAGGAACCTTTCATATTAAAAGTTTCATGTGCGTGGTGTGTGGTTGGCTATTTTAATTAAGAGGTGTGTAAAGTATATTTCTCCAGACTCTGAATAGTAGAACAAATGCCACCTGCAAAGACTTTATTAAGTGTAATTAGTTCTTAATAGCAGTTAGGTGTCTGTATACTGGATGACAAGTTGGATTAGGCTATATATACTGGACGGTAATCATTCAACAAATTATCCTTAATATCTTTATTATCCAAAATTATAACATATTCCATGCTACCGTTCCACTGGCATCTTATTCTGTAAAGTCAATATATGATATGATACGAAAACAGGGTCGGCCTGGCCCAGGGAAGTGCAGGGAGGTAAGAAGAATTATTTCTTCTTCTGTGGAAGAGGCAGGATAGTGGACATGGGGGTCCAGGACAGAGGAGAAAAGTACTCAGGATGGGGCAACATAGTATACATCAGACCATGAGTAAGACTAGTCGAAATACATCGATTTTGTGTCTTCTAGGTTTTGTCTCTGGTGTACCCAACATGTTAGTTTGAAAGGATATACAATAAATGTGAAGTTTTTCTTTTATAATAAACACTGGAGATAATATTTTCTACATTTTCTGCTCTCGAGAAGCGACCAGGATCGGGGAATGTCCGGGAGTGTGATTCCGTATTCTATAAGGTGCTTTGGAATGTGATGAGCTGATTTCCTTTCCCCTCATTCCTACCTTTCCAATAGGGCACAAGATGGGGCATCAAAGGGGCCAAGAATGGGACAACATAGGGTCTCAGGATGAGGCAGGCAATATAGGCTCAACATGTCAAGATAGGAAAACATAGGGGCCCAGGGTGAGGCAAAATAGGGGCCAAGATGGGTCAACATAGGAGCACAAGTTGGGTTAACAGCCCAGTCAATCACAGCATTTCTCAGTGTTTTAGGCCATCAGATTGCCAGAAACATTGATTTCCAGCCTAGGATTGATGCTGTAAGAGCACCAATCATAGTCTGGTGCCTGGCAACACCATGATCGCCAGGGCCAGCTCCGAATAGTGCAGTCGACGATGACACCGATTGCACCAATTAGAGAACAGATGCTCTGTGACCTGCAAATGACTATCCTGTACTTCCTCATTCTAGCTTCGGATTTGTAGAGGGGAGTCATTCTATCCATTTGTGCAATGTGCTGGGCCCTGTGATGCCACAGAAGCCTGTAACAGCACAGATCGTGCTGCTGTTTGATCATTGCTGCTCCTGTTCAAGAAAGAAGTAAGAAGAGTTCTTGATCCCTGAAGCTTACTTTTTCTCCCTCTCATCCACCCCAATCCCCCTCTTTGCCCCTTTCCCCCCCTTTTCCCCATCTCCTCTGCTTACCCCTAATTTTTCCCCTCTCCCTATGTCCCCCTCTGCTGCCGAGAGCTGATCGATAATTGATCACTGATCAGTACTTGATCGCTCAATTTTTGGCAGTTTTTCTTTTTTGTGCATCCTGCAGCGGCCGAGCACTGATCAGTGACACAAATCACTGATCAACGATGATCAATGATGTCCATGACTTTTTTTGTCTCTGTCAATATTTCCCCTCCCCTTTGCACCACCTCCATGCGTGCATCCAGCACTGCCGAGCAACTCAAATTGCTGATCCACACTTGTGCTTGCTGTTTTCCACAACTTTTATTCACTGACTATTTTTTTCTCCTGCTTCTTTGCACCATTTTGTGTATGCATCTTGCAGCTGCCTAACCGCTGATCAGACATACATCACTGATTGGCACCAGTGCTCTTTTTTGGCAAGGACTTTTTTCTTGTCCCTGTCTAATTTTCTCCCCTTCTCCCCTTTGCACCACCTCCATGCGTGTATCCAGCAGCCACTGAGCCTTGATCAGCAACTCAAATCACTTATCCGCACTCGTGCTTGCTGTTTTAGAGGTCTGCAAACTGGTCTCTGTACTGTGGTACAATAAGAACATGGGGAAGATGATCTCACTCATTAAGTCCTCCAGTCGTATAGTGCCATGAGAAAGGCCAAGGTGTGGTTTAAGAAGGTAGCTTTGCACATCATACAGCTGGCAATGTACAACTCTTTTGTGTTATCATAATGTGCAGAACATACCGATACATCGCACCTTCAATTCCAGGAGATAGTGACCAAGGTCCTAACCGTTGCAGGTCAGGAAGCAGCAGGACCCAGTACGTCCGAAACTGAAGGTGCTCATATCATACTAGGCCAACATCTTCCCGGGGAGGTCTCTCAAAGCACAAAAAAGGAAGATTGCAAAAGAGGTGTCAAATGTGTTACAGAAGAGAAATACGCAAGGAAATCACTAATCAATGTGACACCTGCGCTGAGAAACCTGGTCTGTACCCTTGTAAACATTAACCTCTTAATCCCATATGACGTACCATACCGTCGAGGTGACCTGGGACTTAATTCCCAGTGACAGGATAGTACGTCATATGTGATCGGCCATGCTCACGGGGGGGGAGCACGGCCGATTGCGGCCGGGTGTCAGCTGACTATCACAGCTGACATCCGGCACTATGTGCCAGGAGCAGTCACGGACTGCCCCTGCCACATTAACCCCCAGAACACTACGATCAAACATGATCGCAGCATTCCAGCGATACAGGGAAGCATCACGCAGGGAGAGGGCTCCCTGTGTGCTTCCCTAAGACCCTAGGTACAAGGCGATGTGCTCACCTAAAAAAACGAGCCAAAAAACACCACTTTATTATCATACCGCCGAACAAAAAGTGGAATAACACGTGATCAAAAAACGGATATAAATAACCATGGTACCGCTGAAAACGTCATCTTGTCCAGCAAAAACGAGCTGCCATACAGCATCATCAGTGAAAATATAAAAAAGTTATAGTCCTCAGAATAAAGTGATGCAAAAATAATTATTTTTCTATAAAATAGTTTTTATCGTATAAAACATAAAAAAGATATAAATGAGGTATCCCTGTAATCATACTGACCCTAAGAATAAAACTGCTTTATCAATTTTACAAAACATGGAACGGTATAAGCGCCCCCCCAAAAGAAATTCATTAATAGCTGGTTTTTGGTCATTCTGCCTCACAAAAATCGGAATAAAAAAACAATCAAAAAATTTCACATGTCCGAAGATGTTACCAATAAAAACATCAACTCATCCCACATAAAACATGACCTCACATGACTCTGTGGACCAAAATATGGAAAAATTATAGCTCTCAAAATGTGGAGACGCAAAAACTATTTTTTGCAATAAAAAGCATCTTTTAGTCTGTGACGACTGTCAATCATAAAAGTCCACTAAAAAAATGCTATAAATAGTAAATCAAACCCCCTCTTAGTTAGGGAAACATTAAAAAAATGTATTTATTTCCATTTTCCCATTAGGGTTAGGGTTAGGGCTAGGGTTAGGGTTAGGGTTAGGGCTAGGGTTAGGGCTAGGGTTAGGGCTAGGGTTAGGATTAGGGTTAGGATTAGGGTTAGGGCTAGGGTTAGGGCTAGGGCTAGGGTTAGGGCTAGGGCTAGGGTTAGGGGTAGGGTTAAGACTAGGGTTAGGGCTAGGGATAGGGTTAGGGCTAGTGTTAGGGTTAGGGCTAAGGTTTGGGCTAGAGCTGGGGTGTGGGCTACGGTTCGGGCTAGGGTTAGGGTTGGGGCTAGGGTTAGGGTTTCAATTAGAATTGGGGGTTTCCACTGTTTAGGCACATCAGGGGCTCTCCTAACGTGACATGGCATCCGATCTCAATTCCAGGCAATTCTCTGTTGAAAAAGTAAATCAGTGCTCCTTCATTTCCGAACTCTCCCGGGCGCCCAAACAGGGGTTTACCCCAACATATGAGGTATCAGCGTACTCAGGACAAATTAGACAGCAACTTTTACCAATTTCTCTTGTTACCCTTGGGAAAATAATAATTTGGGAGGCTAAAAAAACATTTTTGTGGGAAAGAAAAGATTTTTTTTATTTTCATGGCTCTGCATTATAAATTGTAGTGAAACACTTGGGGGTTCAAAGTTCTCACAACACATCTAGATAAGTTCCTTGGGGGTCTAGTTTCCAATATGGGGTCACTTGTGGGGGATTCCTACTGTTTAGGTACATTAGGGGCTCTGCAAACGCAATATGACGCCTGCAGACCATTCCAAGTCTGCATTCCAAATGGTGCTCCTTCCCTTCCGAGCTCTGCCATGCGCCCAAACGGTGTTTCCCCCATATATGGGGTATCAGTGTACTCAGGACAAATTGGACAACAGCTTTTGGGGTCCAATTTCTCCTGTTACCCTTGGGAAAATACAAAACTGGGGGCTAAAAAGTAATTTTTGTGGGAAAAAATAATTTTTATTTTCACGTCTCTTCGTTATAAACTGTAGTGAAACACTTGGGGGTTCAAAGCTCTCACAACACATCTAGATAAGTTCCTTAGGGGGTCTACTTTCCAAAATTGTGTCACTTTTGGGGGATTTCAATGTTTAGGCACATCAGTGGCTCTCCAAACGCAACATGGCATCCCATCTCAATGCCAGTCAATTTTACATTGAAAAGTCAAACGGTGCTCTTTCCTTTCCGAGCTCTGCCATGCACCCAAACAGTGGTTTAACCCCACATATGGGATATCAGCGTACTCAGGACAAACTGCACAACAACTTTTGGGGTCCAATATCTTCTCTTACCATTGGGAAAATAAAAAATTGGGGGTGAAAAATCATTTTTGTGAAAAAATATGATTTTTCATTTTTACGGCTCTGCATTATAAACTGCTGTGAAGCACTTGGTGGGTCAAAGTGCTCTCCACACATCTAGATACATTCCATAGGGGGTCTACTTTCCAAAATGGTGTCACTTGTGGGGGGTTTCAATGTTTAGGCACATCAGGGGCTCTCCAAACGCAACATGGCAACCCATCTCAATTCCAGTCAATTTTGCATTGAAAAGTCAAATAACGCTCCATCCCTTCCGAGCTCTGCCATGCGCCCAAACAGTGGTTTACCCCCACATATGTGGTATCGGCATACTCAGGACAAATTGTACAACAACTTTTGGGGTACATTTTCTTCTGTTACCCTTGGTAAAATAAAACAAATTGAAGCTGAATATAATTTTGTGTGGAAAAAAGGTAAATGTTCATTTTAATTTAAACATTCCAAAAATTCCTGTGAAACACCTGAAGGGTTAATAAACTTCTTGAATGTGGTTTTGAGCACCTTGAGGTTTGCAGTTTTTAGAATGGTGTCACACTTGGTTATTTTCTATCATATAGATCCCTCAAAATGACTTCAAATGAGATGTGGTCCCTGAAAAAAAAATTGGTGTTCTAAAAATGAGAAATTGCTGGTCAACTTTTAACCCATAAGACTCTCTAACAAAAAAAAGTTGGTTAAAAATTGTGCTGATGTAAAGTAGACATGTGGGAAATATTACTTATTAAGTATTTTGTGTGACATATGTCTGTGATTTAAGGGCATAAAAATTCAAAGTTGGAAAATTATGAAATTTTCAAAATTTTTGTCAATTTTCCATTTTGTTCACAAATAAAGGTAAGTCTTATCGAAGAAATTTTACCACTATCATGAAGTACAATATGTCATGAGAAACCAATGTCAAAATCATCAGGATCCAGTGAAGCGTTTCAGAGTTATAGCCTCATAAAGGGACAGAGGGCAGAATTGTAAAAATTGGCCCAGTTATTAACGTGCAAACCACCCTTGGGGCTTAAGGGGTTAAAAAATTTGGGCTAAAAGATCCTTTTTGTGAAAATGTGTGATTTTTTTTATTTTCATGGCTTTATGCTATAAACTTTTGTGAAGCACTTGGGGATTCAAAGTGCTCTTCACACATCTAGATAAGTTCCTTGAGGGGTCTAGTTTGCAAAACGGGGTCATTTTTGGGTGGTTTCCACTGTTTAGGCACATCAAGGGATCTCCAAACACGACATAGCGTATGCTCTCCAATCCAGCCAATTTTGCGTTGAAAAAGTCAAAAAGTGCTCCTTTTTTTCTAAGCCCTGCTGTGCGCCCAAACAGCAGTTTTTCCCCATTAATGGGATATCAGCATATTCAGGAGAAATTGCACTACTATTTTTAGGGTTCATTTTTGACTGTTACCCTTGTCAAAATAAAAATATTAGTATCCAATATAAAATTTTAATGAAAAAAGTTAAATGTTAATTTTTCCTTTCACATTCCATTAATTTCTGTGAATTCAAATGGGAAATAAACTCCAAGCGAATGTGGTGCTAATCACTTTGGGATTGTTTTAATACATCAACTTCCAGTGAAAAAATGTTAATAAAAGTTCATTTATTTTCTCAAAACAAAAAAAGGAAAAAAATATTTGTAAAAATTTTAAAAGTACAGCAAAATGTGTTTTGGCTGCTATTTTTACAGTGCAGCCTTCATCAGGTGACTAAAAAAAACATACAAAAGCACTATAAAGTGATAAAGTGATGTTACAACCTCCACGTTTTCTTATTTATGAGGGTTCCTAGAAGGGATTAGCAGGGCTGTACTCGAAATCGGGTTCTCCTCCCTGACTCATATCTACATGGTAGCATCTAAAGAGACTCAATTTTTCTTATATATATATAAATAAAATAGCAGTATAGTATTTGTATTATATCCAAAATAAGCTTTTAAATACATGGTGTTACATTGTTGCGAACAAACATCATCTCTGTCATCTCTACACGAACCACTACATCCCATTAAAAATAAAAAAAAATAAAAACTTTTTCTAAAAAACAAACAAAAAAAACAACTGACTTATTCGTGAAAAACCCTTACACATTCTCTACAACATCATTAAGTCCATTTGGATATAGGCTTTGTATATCCAATAGGACTCCTTGCGGTTTAATAATTTGTTCCTATTATTAGCCCCTTTTGGTGCAAGTCAGCCGTTTGGTTATTATGTATATTAACCCATGCACAAAGTTTAATTTATCTTTTTTTTCAGAATTTATTTTTTTTTTTGTGGGGGGGATTTTTTATAAAAAAAAATTTTTTTTGCTTTTGCTTTTTAATGGGATGAATTGGTTCATGTAGAGACGATAGTAGTATTTTTGAGAAAGCATTAGAGTGAATTATATTTATAATTATATTTATACTTATAATTATATTGTTATGTTTGTTCACAACAATGTAACACCATGTATTTAAAAGCTTATTTTGGATATAATACAAGTACTATACTGCTATTTTATATATATATATATATATATATATACACATATATATATATATATATATATATATATATATATATATATATATATATATAAGAAAAATGAGTCTCTTTAGGCCGCTTTCACACGTCAGTGGCTCCGGCACGTGAGGTGACCGTGTGTCTGTGTGCCAAACACGGAGAGATGTCAGTGTTCGTGGGAGTGCACGGATCACATGGACCCATTAAAGTCAATGGGTCCGTGTAAACACATACCGCACACGGATGCTGTCCGTGTGCCATATGTGTGCTGTCCGTGTGCGTTTTTCCTGCCATAGAGTTAAAATTGTAAAAATTGTTGCAATACACGGACACGGACACACGGACAGCACACGGACAGCACACTGACAGCACATGGACAGCACACGGACCCTAAAAACATACTCACGGACATCACACGGATCCCACACGGATGGCCTACGTGAGCACACGGACACATGGACACGGATAACTCCGGTACCATTTTCTCCGGTACCGGAATTATCTGGACGTGTGAGACTGGCCTTAGAAGTAGATTTGTCAGGTTCCGCCCTGCTAATCCCTCCTTGGAACCCTCACAAATAAGAAAACATGGAGGTTGAAACATCACTTTAAGGTACTCTTGTATGCTTGTTTGTTTTTTAGTACCTGATGAAGGCTGCACTGTAAAAATAGCAGCCAAAAGGCATTGTACTGCATTTTAAAAATATTTTTTTCCTTTTTTTTAATTTTGTTTTGAGAAAATAAATGAACTTTTATTAACATTTTTTCACTGGAAGTGTATGTATTAAAAAAATCCTAAGGTGATTAGCACCACATTTGCTTGGACTTTATTTTCCCTTTGAATTTACCAAAGCAGAATCAACACATAGAAGTAGTTCTCCAAAGTGAGCTGCACACCTTATTGGATTATACAAGACATGGAGAAGAGTTGCCTAAAGAATTGATTCCTTGAGAGTCTCAACGTGCATTTCTTACCGATTGAAGGTGAGCATAACCACAATTAAAAGATTTTTTACTTTTTGTAAAAACGTATTACGCTCAGAGGAAGCTCCGCACTTGTCTTTTTTTCCCTCTTTCCCTAAACCAGGGTATTTCTAAAAGATTAATTCCTGTGAAGCACCTGAAGGGTTAATAAACTTCTTGAATGTGGTTTTGAGTACTTTGAGGGGTGCAGTTTTTAGAATGGTGTCGCTTTGGATATTTTCTGTCATATAGGCCCCTCACAGTCACTTCAAATGTGATGTGGTCCCTAAAAAACGGTTTTGTAAATTTTGCTGGAAAAATGAGAAATATCTTGTCAACTTTTAACCCTTGTAACTGCCTATAAAAGAAAAAAAGTTTCAAAAATTGTGCTGATGTAAAGTAGACATGTGGGAAATTATTTGATAACTATGTTATGTTACATATCTCTCTCATTTAAGGGTATAAGAACTCAAAGTTTGAAAATTGCAAAATTTTTCAAATTTTTGCCACATTTCCATTTTTTCTACAAATAAACACAAGTCATATTTAAGAAATGTTACTACTATCATGAAGTACAATATGTCACAAAAAGCAATCTCTGAATAACCATGTATAAGTATATAAGGGGACAATACAAATATCTCGCTGAGGATCTGTTTATACCAAGGAAGGTGACGGGCACAAGGGGGCATTCTTTGCGTCTGGAGGAGAGAAGGTTTTTCCACCAACATAGAAGAGGATTCTTTACTGTTAGGGCAGTGAGAATCTGGAATTGCTTGCCTGAGGAGGTGGTGATGGCGAACTCAGTCGAGGGGTTCAAGAGAGGCCTGGATGTCTTCCTGGAGCAGAACAATATTGTATCATACAATTATTAGGTTCTGTAGAAGGACGTAGATCTGGGGATTTATTATGATGGAATATAGGCTGAACTGGATGGACAAATGTCTTTTTTTCGGCCTTGCTAACTATGTTACTATGTTACTATGTTACATTTAAGCGTTCCAGAGTTTATACCTCATAAAGTGACAGTGGTCAGAATTGTAAAAATTGGCCTAGTCATTGACGTGCAAACCTCCTTGGGGGTAGAGGGGTTAAATAAAGGGGCAGGATGGGAGACATTATTAAATAAAGGGGGTTGAATAAAAGAAACATTGTTAAATAAAGGGGCCCAAGATGGGAGATATTATTAAATAAAGGTGTCCAGGATCCAGGACATTATTAAATAAAGGGGTCCAGCATATGGGATACTGTTAAATAAAGAGACCCAGGATGTGGGACATTATTATAAAAAGGGGCCCAGGATTGGGGACATTATTAAATAAAACAGGACAGGATGGGAACAATATTAAATAAAGGGGACAGGATGGAGGACATAAGTGAATAAAGGTGCCCAGGATTGGGACATTATTAAATAAAGGGGCCCAAAAGGGAAATATTATTAAATAAAAGAGTCCTGGATGGGGTCACTTTTTTCTTAATCTGGCACAGTGTAGGAGTCAGGGGAAAAAGTGAGGAATGTGCTTTACAAGTGATTAAAACCAAGTTACTCGTGATCTAACTTTGACTTCACTTTGGACATTCGAAACCTTGCCTTAAATACAATATTTAATCTACCTTGCTGTCCAAAAATGTAAAGTACTATGCTATAAAATCATGAATGTAAAATGCACAATTACACCTGCTGGTATAGACTTCCGAAAAATTTGCCATCTCTTAAGATGCTTAATGTTTAAAATCATATTTGGTCTAACAATTGAATAGTTTAATCGGGATACCTGGGCATTACATTGTATGATTTTCCATGATAGAGCAGCATCAGATTGATCACTGCTCTATCCTCTTGGCCATCTGGTGTAGAACTTTAGAGATGACACTCCGTGCCCCAATGAATAAAGCAAAAAAAGCACATTTTCATACATTTTTACTGATTCAAAATATAATCCACAATACAATAAATTGCACCTGTCAGTCAGCCTGGGTAAGCAGCTATTGAGATAAGGTATAGACAATAGAGTAGAGCAAAAAGATCCACAGGATCCAGAACCAGCAGAGATTGGTGGTACATAGTCATCGAGTCTGGTGAACCTTCTCCTACTTGCTGGCATCTCCGGTTTCTATTCTTATTAATAGGCCCAGCATGACATTATTGCATGCATCAAGTTGAATAATGACATTATAAAGTGCGCAAGACTGGTAGTTGCTGTCCGGTTACGCTCTGGCACATTACAGATAAACAGTGTTCCAGTCCCAGTGTTCTGTCAATTGTGGGGTGCACTCACTTTTAGGCCATATGCCTCTGCTGCCTCCACGCCTCCATCCTCAGGAGCCGCAGCACACAATTCAGGGGATGCCAAGTTTTTTTTACAATAGGCATAGGTTTACCAGTCAGTTCAAGTTTATCGGGTGATGACATGTGGTATAGGGCACAGCATACATATATACAGTACCTTTTTAGTCCTACCACTCGTTCATCCTGAACTATCCCCAATCCCACTGCCTCGTAAGCCTCAGGGATTTACTGTCCACTTTATCAGTGCACACAGGACCTTTGAGATGACAGAAGTCCAGACCCTCTCCTTGGTACCTGGACTGAGCACTAGGCCACATACATTACAGGAATGTCCACAAGGAATGTCAGTACAGCTTCCTTCTGCCACAAACAATTGGCACGTGCTGCCCTAAACAGCCCACAGCACCCAAACTTGACCTTTGCACTGCACATTCCTATCTCCTTTGCTTCCAGGAAGTGCCCATATTTTATTAAAACTAGTTCCCACCCTCTGGGCTAGCTCTATTATTAACTGTGTTCTATACTGTAGACTAAACATATCTTTTTATCCTATGTCCTATACCTCTGCTAAACCATTCACTATATAAACAATATTTATTTTATCCCTAATATAATCCTGTGCTTACCCTGCACTATGCACTATTCACATTATTCATTAACACTTTACTTACATGCTGTACATTATGATACCACATTATACAGTGGCATGTAAAAGTTTGGACACCCCTGGTCAAAATCTGTTTTTGTGAACAGTTAAGCAAGTTGAAGAGCAAATGATCTCTAAAAGGCCTAAAGTTAAAGATTACTAGTCCATTGTATTTTAGGCAAAAGATATATACATACACTGCTCAAAAAAGTAAATGGAGCACTAAATTACCACATCCTAGATATCACTGAATTAAATATTTCAGTTTCAAATCATCATTCATTGCATAGAGAAATGTGTTGAGAACAATAAAACATAATAATGATCAATGTAAATCAAAATGAATATCCCATGGAGGTCTGGATTTGGAATAATAATCAAAATAAAAGTGGAAAATCAAATTACAAGCTGATCAAACTTCAGTGGAAATGCCTCAAGACAAGGAAATTATGTTCTGTTGTGTGTGTGTGTGTTGCCTCCATGTGCCTGTATGACCTCCCTACAATGCCTGGGCTTGCTCTTGATGAGGCGGCAGATGGTCTCCTGAGGGATGCCCTCCCAGACCTGGACTAAAACATCCGCCAACTCCTGGATAGCCTGTGGTGCAACATGACATTGGTGGATGGTGCGACACATGATATCCCAGATGTGTTCAATCGGATTAAGGTCTGGGGAAGGGGCAGCCCAGTCCATAGCTTCAATGCCTTCATCTTGCAGGAACTGCTGACACACTCCAGCCACATGAGGTCTGGCATTATGCTGCATTAGGAGGAACCCAGGGCCAACTGCACCAGCATATGGTCTCACAAGGGGTCTGAGGATCTCATCTCAGTACCTAATGGCAGTCAGGCTACCTTTGGCGAGTACATGAAGGGCTGTGCGTCCCTCCAAAGAAATGCCACCCCACACCATTACTGACCCACTGCCAAACCTGTCATGCTGAAGGATGTTGCAGACAGCAGATCGCTCTCCACGGCGTCTCCAGACTCTGGCACATCTATCACATGTGCTCAGTGTGAACCTGCTATCATCTATGAAGAGCACAGGGTGCCAGTGGCGAATTTGCCAATTCTGGTGTTCTGTGGCAAATGCTCAGCATCACGCACTATGTTGGGCTGTGAGCAGAAGCCCCATCTGTGGACTTCGGGCATTCAGACCATCCTCATGCAGTCAGTTGCTAACCGTTTGTGCTGCGGTAGCGGTCCTGCTGCTGGGTTGTTGGCCTCCTATGGACCCCTCCACGCCTACTGGTGTACTGGACTGTCTCCTGGTATGGCCTCCAGCCTCTGAACTCTGCGCTGACAGACGCAACAAACATTCTTGCCACAGCTCGCATTGATGTGCCATCCTGGATGAGCTGCACTACCTGAGGCACTTGTGTGGATTGTAGAGTCTTTCTCATGCTACCACGAATGTGAAAGCACAATGAACATTCAAAAGTGACCAAAATATCAGCCAGAAAGCATTGGTACTGAGATGTGGTCTGTGGTCCCCACCTGCAGAACCACTCCTTTATTGAGTATGTCTTGATAATTGCCAATAATTTCCATCTGTTGTCTATTCCATTTGCTCAACAGCATGTGAAATTGATTGCCAAACAGTATTGCTTCCTAAGTGGACAGTTTGATTTCATAGAAGTTTGATTTACGTTATAGTCTGTTGTTTAAAGTGTTCTCTTTATTTTTTTGAGCAGTATACAGTTAGGTCCATATATATTTGGACAGAGACAACATTTTTCTAATTTTGGTTATAGATATTATCACAATGAATTTTAAACAAAACAATTCAGATGCAGTTGAAGTTCAGACTTTCAGATTTCATTTGAGGGTATCCACATTAAAATTGGATGAAGGGTTTAGGAGTTTCAGCTCCTTAACATGTGCCACCCTGTTTTTAAAGGGGCCAAAAGTTATTGGACAATTGACTCCAAGGCTATTTCATGGACAGGTGTGGGCAATCCCTTCATTATGTCATTCTCAATTAAGCAGATAAAAGGCCTGGAGTTGATTTGAGGTGTGGTGCATGCATTTGGAAGGTTTTGCTGTGAAGTAAACATGTGGCCAAAGGAGCTCTCCATGCAGGTGAAACAAGCCATCCTTAAGCTGCGAAAACAGAAAAAAACCCATCCGAGAAATTGCTGCAATATTAGGAGTGGCAAAATCTACAATTTGGTACATCCTGAGAAAGAAAGAAAGCAATGGTGAACTCATCAATGCAAAAAGACCTGGGCGCCCACAGAAGGCAACAGTGGTGGATGATCGCAGAATAATCTCCATAGTGAAGAGAAACCCCTTCACAACAGCCAACCAAGTGAACAACACTCTCCAGGAGGTAGGCGTATCAATATCCAAATCTACCATAAAGAGAAGACTGCATGAAAGTAAATACAGAGGGTTCACTGCACGGTGCAAGCAACTCATAAGCATCAAGAATAAGAAGGCTAGACTGGACTTTGCTAAAAAAAATCTAAAAAAGCCAGCACATTTCTGGAAGAACATTCTTTGGACAGATGAAACCAACATCAACCTCTACCAGAATGATGGAAAGAGAAAAGTATGGCGAAGGCGTGGTACAGCTCATGATCCAAAGCATAGCACATCATCTGTAAAACACGGCGGAGGCAGTGTGATGGCTTGGGCATGCATGGCTGCCAGTGGCACTGGGTCACTTGTGTTTATTGATGATGTGACACAGGACAGAAGCAGCCGAATGAATTCTGAAGTATTCAGAGACATACTGTGTGTTCAGATCCAGCCAAATGCAGCCAAACTGATTGGTTGTCGTTTCATACTACAGATGGACAATGACCCAAAACATAAAGCCAAAGCAACCCAAGAGTTTATTAAAGCAAAGAAGTGGAATATTCTTGAATGGCCAAGTCAGTCACCTGATCTCAACCCAATTGAGCATGCATTTCACTTGTTAAAGACTAAACTTCAGACAGAAAGGCCCACAAACAAACAGCAACTGAAAACCACCGCAGTGAAGGCCTGGCAGAGCTTCAAAAAGGAGGAAACACAGCATCTGGTGATGCCCATGAGTTCAACACTTCAGGCAGTCATTGCCAACAAAGAGTTTTCAACCCAAGTACTAACAATGAACATTTTATTTCAAATTATTGAATCTGTCCAATTACTTTTGGTCCCTTTAAAAACAGGGTGGCGCATGTTAAGGAGCTGAAACTCCTAAACCCTTCATCCAATTTTAATGTGGATACACTCAAATGAAAGATGAAAGTCTGAATTTCAACTACATATGAATTGTTTTGTTTAAAATTCATTGTGGTAATGTCTATAACCAAACTTAGAAAAATGTTGTCTCTGTCCAAATATATATGGACCTAACTGTATATATACTAGCTATTGAACCTGTTCTACGCCCGGGTGGCGAGCATTTATATTGGTGTATGGTCTCCATCATGTGCTGCTGCCATCCTGTGCCCGTTCTGTCATGTGCTGCTGCCATCCTGCACCCGTTCTGTCATGTGCTGCTGCCATCCTGCGCCCTTTCTGTCATGTGCTGCTGCCATCCTGCGCCCGTTCTGTCATGCGCTGCTGCCATCCTGCGCCCGTTCTGTCATGCGCTGCTGCCATCCTGCGCCCGTTCTGTCATGTGCTGATCCCATCCTGCGCCCCCGTTCTGTCATGCGCTGCTGCCATCCTGCGCCCATTCTGTCATGTGCTGCTCCCATCCTGCTGCCATCCTGCGCCCGTTATGTCATGCGCTGCTGCCACCCTGCACCCGTTCTGTCATGTGCTGCTGCCATCCTGCGCCATTCTGTCATGTGCTGCTGCCATCCTGCGCCCGTTCCGTCATGTGTTGCTGCCATCCTGCGCCCGTTCTGTCATGCGCTGCTGCCATCCTGCGCCCGTTCTGTCATGCGCTGCTGCCATCCTGCGCCCGTTCTGTCATGTGCTGCTGCCATCCTGCGCCCGTTCTGTCATGGGCTGCTGCCATCCTGCGCCCGTTCTGTCATGCGCTGCTGCCATCCTGCGCCCGTTCTGTCATGTGCTGCTGCCATCCTGCGCCCGTTCGGTCATGTGCTGCTCCCATCCTGCGCCACTAATGTATTATATGCCCCCGTATGCTGCTGCCATATAAAAAAAAAAAAATACCATACTCACCTATCGTCCGGCTCCACTGCAGGTGTGTCTTCAAGAAAATGGCGCCGGAAAGCGCGGACTGGGCAGGCGCCGATTCCGGCAGCAGGAATCGGCGCCTGCGCAGTCCGCGCTCTCCGGCGCCATTTTCTTGAAGACACACCTGCAGTGGACCCGGAGTGTGTCTTCAAGAAAATGGCGCCGGAAAGCACGGACTGCGCAGGCACCGATTCCGGCAGCAGGAATCGGCGCCTGCGCAGTCTGCGCTTTCCGGCGCCATTTTCTTGAACACACACTCCGGCTCCTCTGCCTGTGACTGGACTCTGTCACAGCAGAGGAGCCGGAAGACGGAGCCGCACGCAGCGCTGGAACGAAGGACAGGTGAATACTTACCCTCCCTCCTGGCGCGTCCACGGTCCCTGACTCTCCGGTGGAGATCGCGGTATGCGTTCAGTGCTTACGCATACCGCGATCTCCTGGGAGCGTCACTCTGTGGGGGCCAGACTGCGCCGGCGCTTGCGCCTGCGCAGTCTATAAAGGCTTCGGACAGAGTGACGCTCCCAGCGTTATGTTATATATATATATTTTACTTTTTAAAAATTAGAAAAAGGAAAATGGCTTGATGCAAAACTTTGGGCACCATGCAGGGTTAGTACCTAATAGCACCCCCTCTAGAAAGTATCACAGCCTGTAAATGCTTTTTTACAGATGTTGTTATGTTTGCATCAATAATTTGTTGAAATTTCATTGAATACATTCTTCCTTCTACCAATGAAATGGTCTCCTTGCCATAGCTTGTAACACAAAGTCAAAGCATAATTGATCCACCCCGATGCTTAATGGCTGGCAAGGTGTTATTTTCCTGAAATTCAGTGCCCTTTTTTCATCACATATTCTTTTGATCAATGTGGCCATCTTTGCATACTTCTTCTGACACTGAATTTTATTTTTAGGACACAGGAGTGGTTTTTTCTGATGACTCCTCCATGAAGACATATTAGTGCAGGTGATTCTGAACAATAGAACAATGTACCACTACTTCAGAGCCTGCTAAATTGTTCTGAAGATCTTTTTGCAGTCAAACAGGGTTTCTGAACCTCTAGCAATCCTACAAGCAGTTCACACTGAAATTTGCTTGATCTTCCAGACCTTATTTTGACCTCGATTGTTTCTGTTAACTGCCATTTCTTAATTAAATTTCAAACTGAGGAAAGGGCAACTTTAAAACGCTTTGTTATCTTCTTATAGCCTCCTGCTTTGTGGACCTCCACCATTTCCATTTTCAGAGTGCTAGGCTGATGCAAACTTCTGCAATGTTTAAAATGGTGGTGGATCTTTTAGACCACTTGACCAAAGTAAATTGCAAACAGTTGAATTCACCTGGTTCAGCGACTGCCTAAAAATGTTACACACATTTAATTAGCATTGAATTTCTTTTCTGATTTCCATATGGAAGTTGTTCATACAGTCTAGTTGCATGCTTGATTTAATATAAGAATAATACAATATATTAATATTTCATATGAATTTTTATTTTGTAATGTAAACTATGGTAGCTACAATTACTCATGAATTTATATACAGGAGAACCCAGTATATGCAATGCTGCATTTTTTTAATATGTAACATTGCATATTTTGAGTAACTACTCTGTTGCTTGATGAGAACACTTTCTAAATTTTAGCATTACCAATAGCATGTTATGCAAATTTCTAAAGTGCTAAAAAGCTGATGTAACAGGTCACACATTAGGAACATTTGGCATATGAACAGTCGTTTTTCAGCCTAGCCATAAAATAACCAGAATACAAGCAATGCAGTGTTTTCGTTCAAGAAGTCTATTGTCATGTGACCGCCATACATCTGACATCATTACTGATATAGCTTTTGCTGCATAGCATCTGATTAAGGCTCCCAGCCATAGTGGAGCCAAACTAAGTAGCCTAAGTGAAGTTACTAAAGAAAATTAATTTATCAGTGCTACAAGTAGGTGAGTGTTCTTGCTAAGAGGGGTTATGGAATACTTGATCTGAAATTGTTGTTGATGCTGTAATGTGAATATCTGAATATTTGAGAAGTAGTTAAAACAATGACAGAAAAAGGAATGATTCCAGAAATGAACATTAAAATGATTTGTCCTTGTTGTATGTCAACACATTGAATGTTATCAGACATTGTCATATTAGAACTTTTGACCTAGAAGTATCATTGTGGAACTTTTGTGTAGTGTTCAGTAAGAACATGAAGGCGTTAATAGTAATTCAATCTTTTAGGATCCAAGCACATAATGACAAAACAGCAGTCTGGTCTTATGTGTTTCAAGCACATGTGGTGCCCTCAGTCATACATTGTAGATGGGATAAAATTGCACATCAATAAAAAGTAGCCATACTGTTGAATGTCCATTTAGAGGAAACAAACTGTGGCACTACACAACCACTGATCAGTAAATGTTTACAGTTAGACTGTTCTTTAAAAGTATGTTCACATAGTCCGACCAACATTGTTCTTGGCAGCACGAGTTTTGTTCACACGTGATGATGCAAAGTTAAAGCGAACCTGTCATCAGGCATGGTCAGGTTGGCACTGTTAAAATATTTAAAATAATAATGGTTGAAGAAATCCATCTGGTTGTTGTTTAATCTGTGTTTGCAGTTTTGAGTTTGGGCCTTTGGGCAGGTGTTTTTCTGAGTTTATAAAAACATGACACAAAGTATGTAAAACATATACATGTACTTAAAGAAAAGACAATCATTCTGTAATAGAATTTATCACAGAACTCACCTGACCTTAACCCCATAGAGATGGTAAAAAAGTGTGGCATTACTTTAATGAACCACAAAACAGGCAAATAACACCAGAAAATACCCAAGATGATGCAAATTGCAGAGTCTCACCCTTCCACTGACTCGTCGGGATAAGAGCAGTTGTTACTCCAGAGCACCCAGTTGCGGCATGCTCACAGAGAGGAGGTAATGACAAGCTTAGGAAGATGACAGTCCATTGAGGTAAAAGGCCAGTTGACTGGAGGATCACATCCTGGTTTCTTGGAAAATCACCATGGAGCCAGGTGTTGGGGGTCGAGTTCCCGCCTCTGCAGAGGGGGAATCTCGGGCTATCTCCACTGCAGTCTCCCATTCTTCTCCTGCCGCAGCGAAGCCTGCTCAGCGGAGACATCGGTCCCAGCATCTCGCTCAGTCTGACTGTGCAAAGGGTTACTGCTGCTTTTCCAGCTTCTGCCATTGAAGCCAGTGTTGGGCAGCGGCGAGCATATGATTTTGGGACTAAGTCCTGCTTTTCCCCTTCTGAGCATGCCAGGGTAAGATCTCTAATTGGAGATCGAGGGTCACATACTTAGATAGTGCAGCAACACCCATTGGTTCTCCATGAAGGCTCCATTAAGGTAACAGCCAACAGTATCCCAGCTCAAATTAGGGGGAAAAGAGTAAAGGGTTAAAGCAAACATATGCAGTCATGCCGAAAACCAGAAAGACAGAACGGCATGACATGCAGGCCTCACTTGCTTCAGTTAAGGTCAGTGTTCATACCTCCACCATAACAATGAGACTGGGAAAAAAGACGTGCATAGCAGAATTCCAAGAAGAAAACCACTGATGACCAATAAAAACATAACGGCTCAACTCAGTTTTGCCAGAAAACATTTTTATGATCCCCATGACTTTTGGCAGAATGCTCTGTGGATAGACGAGACAAAAATTTAACTTTTTGGGGGGTGTTTGTCACATTACATGTGGTGTAGAAGTAACACAGCATTTCAGAAAAGGAACACCATACCAGCAGTAAAATATGGTAGTGGTAGTGTGTTGGTCTGGGGCTGTTTTGCTGCTTAATGATATGGAAGACTTGCTGTGGTAAATGGAACCATAAATTCTGCTGTCTACCAAAAAATCTCGTAGGAGAACATCCAGCCATCTGTTCATGACCTCAAGCTGAAGTGCACTTGGGTTATGCAGCAGGACAATGATCCAAAGCACACCAGCAAGTCCACATCTGAATGGCTTAAGAAAAACAGAATTAAAACTTTGGAGTGGTGTAGTCAAATTCCTGACCTTAATCCAATTGAGATGCTTTGGCATGACCTTAAAGAGGTGGTTCATACTTGAAAATCCTGCAATGTGGCTGAATTACAACAATTTTGCAAAGATGAGTAGGCCAAAATTCCTTTAGAGCATTGTAAAAAGACTCATTGTCAGATATTGCAAACGCTTGGTTGCAGTTGTTGCTGCTAATGGTGCAACTAATTATTAGGTTTAGGGGGCGAACAGTTTTTCACACAGGGCTATGTAGGTTTGGATTTCTTTTTCCCTTAATAATAAAGACCTTAATTTAAAAACTCCATTTTGTGTTTACTTGTGTTATCTTTGTTTAATACTTAAATTTATTTAGTGATCTGAAACATTTTAGTGTGACAAACATGCAAAAGAACAGGAAATTAGGAAGGGGACAAACACTTTCACACAACAGTATACTATGCTCTCCATGAGCCACTCGACATGACTATTGAAATTTACACCTACTAAACACTAGCAAACCAATGTTGTATAAGCATTAGCACCAGATTATTAACATACAATGACTAAACTATTTTTACTTTAGCTTGCAAATTCTTGGATTGATGATGTCGAAGCTGATTTAAAGTGCTGCATTAGTGGGAAAGTAAAATTCCCAGAATCTGCTGTCACCATAGGAAGAACTGAATCATCTCTGAATCTGATTTTTCTAATCCATGTTATCATCACCTGACTAAAAGGCTAGTCCTGATGTCTGGTAACTGGGAAGATGAAAATCATCTGTCTGATTTGTTTGGTCTAAAAATCACTTTTATTGGACTTTTAATAGGTGATCTGTGAACTTTGCTCTTTTCTCTACGCCCAAGCAACTCAGAATGTGTTTATATTGAGACTTGATGTTTCACAACTGTGAGTTGTGCTCCTAGCGGAAATGCTATCGTTATTGCTCAAACAAGACTAATAAATTACATGGAAGCTATTAATCATAATATGTTGCTACTGAGATTAATTACTTTGCTGTGAAATTATAGACATCACAATTGCTGAGAAATTCTACAAATATTCATTGTAAGGTAATGTTTATATGACATTCATAATCTAATATCAAGCTTACATGTAGGAAATACAACTTGAAGGATCTATAAAATTATTATTTTATTATTACACATTTTTATAGCGCCATTTATTCCATGGTGCTTCACTTGTGAAAAAGGGGGCAAATATAGACAAATATTATTATTATTTTATTATTATTATACATTTTTATAGCGCCATTTATTCCATGGCGCTTTACATGTGAATACGGGGCAAATATAGACAAATACATTAAACATGAGCAGATAACAAGGCACACGAGTACATAAGGAGGGAGGACCCTGCCCGCGAGGGCTCACAGTCTGCAGGGGGTGGGTGAGGATACACTAGGAGAGGGAAGAGCTGGCTGTGCGGCTGTTCAGTAGGTTGAGGATCACTGCAGGCTTGTCGGAAGAGATGAGTCTTCAGGTTCTTTTTGAAGGTTTCTATGGTAGGCGCAAGTCTGATGTGTTGGGGTAGAGAGTTCCAGAGTATGGGGGAAGCACGGGAGAAGTCTTGGATGCGGTTATGGGAAGAAGAGATGAGAGGGGAGTAGAGAAGGAGGTCTTGGGAGGATCGGAGGTCACGTGTAGGTAGGTACCGGGAGACCATGTCACAGATGTATGGAGGGGACAGGTTGTGGATGGCTTTGTATGTCAGTGTGAGGGTTTTGAACTGGAGTCTCTGGGCGATAGGAAGCCAGTGAAGGGCTTGACACAGGGGAGAGGCTGGGGAATAGCGGGGGGACAGGTGGATTAGTCGGGCAGCAGAGTGTAGGATGGATTGGAGTGGTGCCAGAGTGCTAGAGGGGAGTCCAGAGAGTAGGAGGTTGCAGTAGTCGAGGCGGGAGATGATAAGGGCATGCACTAGCGTTTTTGCAGTGTTGCGATAAACATTAAACATGAGCAAAAAACAAGGTACACAGGTATATAAGGAGGGAGGACCCTGCCCGCGAGGGCTCACATTCTGCAGGGGATGGGTGAGGATACACTAGGAGAGGGTAGAGCTGGTTGTGTGATTGTTCAGTAGGTTGAGGATCACTGCAGGCTGTAGGCTTGTCGGAAGAGGTGAGTCTTCAGGTTCTTTTTGAAGGTTTCTATGGTAGGCGAGAGTCTGATGTGTTGGGGTAGAGAGTTCCAGAGTATGGGGGAAGCACGGGAGAAGTCATGGATGCGGTTGTGGGAAGAAGAGATGAGAGGGGAGTAGAGAAGGAGATCTTGAGAGTATCGGAGGTTGCATGTAGGTAAGTACTGGGAGATCATGTCACAGATGTATGGAGGAGACATGTTGTGGAAGGCTTTGTAAGTCATTGTAAGGGTTTTGAACTGGAGTCTCTGGGTGATAGGAAGCCAGTGAAGGGCTTGGCATAGGGGAGAGTCTGGGGAATAGCGGGGAGACAGGGAGATTAGTCAGGCAACAGAGTGTAGGATGGATTGGAGTGGTGCCAGAGTGCTAGAGGGGAGGCCAGAGAGTAGGTGGTTGCAGTAGTCAAGGCGGGAGATAAGGGCATGCACTAGTGTTTTTGTGGTGTCGCGGTCAAGGAAATATTTTTGATTTTGAGATGGCAGGAGTAGGCAAGGGCTTGGATGTGTGGCTTGAAAGAGAGGGCAGAGTCGAGGATCACCCCGAGGCACCGGGCATGTGGGACTGGGGAAAGTGAGCAGCCATTGACATTGATGGATAGGTCTGGTGGAGGGGTAGAATGAGATGGGGGAAAGATGACGAATTCTGTTTTGTCCATGTTCAGTTTTAGAAAGCGAGCAGAAAAGAAGGACGAGATAACAGACAGACAGTGTGGGATTTTGGTAAGTAAGGAGGTGAGGTCAAGTCCGGATAGGTAGATCTGTGTGTAATCGGTGTAGAGATGATACTGCAAACCGTGGGATTCTATGAGGTGTCCCAGGCTGAAGGTGTAGATGGAGAAGAGTAGGGGTCCTAGAACAGAGCCTTGAGGAATACCGACAGACAAGGGGCGAAGTGAGGAGGTAGTGTGGGGAAGGGAGACACTGAAAATTCGGTCTGTCAGATATGATGAGATCCAGGATAGGGCCCAGTCTGTGATGCCAAGAGATGAGAGGATCTGTAGCAAAAGGGAGTGGTCCACAGTGCCTAAGGCAGAAGACAGGTCCAGGAGAAGGAGGACAGAGTAGTGTCACTTGCTCTTGGCAGTTAGTAGGTCAATGATGACTTTAGTTAGGGCAGTTTCAGTTGAGTGATGGGGTCGGAAGCCAGATTGTAACCGGTCAAAGATGGAGCAGGAGGAGAGGTGTGAGGATAGTTCAAGATGGAAGTGTTGTTCCAGTAATATTGAGGCATAAGGGAGAAGAGATATCGGGCGATAGCTAGGCACAGAGGATGGGTCAAGGGAGGGCTTTTTGAGGATGGGTGTGATCTTGGCATGTTTGAAGGATGAGGGGCAGACACCTGTTGTGAGTGAGAGGTTCAAGAGGTGTTTTAGTCTTGGGATGAAGACCATGGCAAGGTTAGGGATGAGGTTGGACGGGAGCAGGTCAAGCGTGCAGGTGGCGAGGTGTGAACTTGACAGGAGGGTGGAGAGCTGATCTTCTGCCATGGTGGAGAAGCTGGTTTTGGAGGAACTGGGTTTAGCAGCTAAAAGGGGCGTTGGGCGCTGTGGGGAAAAGTTTTCTCTGATCACATGGAAAAATGGATTTTCAGAAAATATTATTTTAAAAATTGCTTGTGCAAATCCACAAATTGTGTACACTTCTATGCTTCTATGCCCATGGCACTGCCCATTTGATATGATAAGGAGCTTTGCACTTTGAGACTGTTATACCCATCAAGATTGTATGTGGCTTTGTTAGTGAACATGAGTGGTTCATCAGGCCTAGCTTACAAATTTAAAGGGGTTGTCCACAACCCTAACTAATTAAATGTTTCAGATCACCAAAGAAATGTAAACACAAAATGCAGTTTTTAAATGAAGGTCTTTATTATTAAGGGAAAAAATTAAAACCTACAGAGTCCTGTGTGAAAAAGTGATCCCCTTAAAGCAAATTAACTGTGGTTTAGCACATCTTTTGGAAGCTGAGTTCAAATTCACTAGCCACAAGCAAGCCTGATTGCTGTCAATCTGGTTCTCAATAAAGAAACCACTTAAATAGGACCTGCCTGACAAAGTGAAGTAGACCAAAAGATCCTCAAAGGCTAGACCTTATGCCACAATCCAAAGAAATTCTGGAACAAATGAGAAAGCAAAATATAATTGAGATCTATCAGTCTGGAAAAGTTTAGAAAGCCATTCCTCATTCTTCGTTTAAAAACTGCATTCTTTGTTTACTTGTGTTATCTTTGTCTAATATTTAAATTAATGCAAAAGAATAGTAAATAAGCAAAGGGGTATATATATATATATATATATATATATATATATATATATATATATATATATATATATATATATATATATATATTATACTACTGTGCACATAGTGACTCCAGGGAGAGCTTTGTAAGGAGAAATGTGGAGGGAGAAGGTAGACCTGTGTCTGCAGTCGTATGTACAGAAGTAGAGAGTGAGCTCTGCTGAACAGAGCCCCACCACCCACAGCATGAAAGGCACATTATTATGATGTCACGCCAGAGCTGTGAAGTTAGGGAGTAAGATGATTTTCAGCCAGAGATCCTGTAACCAGGAGAGTAGCTCAGATTTCAGAAGGATTTGGAAAAGCAATATCTTTGCAAAATAACTTATCTATGGCAGACAGTTCACATTAAAGAGACTAATTAAGCACTGGCAAGTACATTTCATTTCTCAGCACTCCTAGGCCCTATGGAAATATCTATTTCAGAGCCTTCTCACCTACCATGTGATATTTATATGGCTGCTTGACTGCAAAAAACTCTGGGTCGGTTGGGCAGTTGGAGAGCATGACAGGGGGGGAAAACAAGGGTAATAGAGGTGCCACCTCTGAGGACTGTACTGTGTGTGACGTTATAGTTGTGGAAGAGAAGGAGAAGCCACTTGATGCAGAGCTTGCCATCCACAGGAGCACAAGCTCTTTCTGGCCCTCATCTACAAGGCGTACTGCTGTGCGGCTGCCAAAGGGAGTCGAGTAGCCAGTCCAGTAGCAGAAGTTATCAGTTGTCTTTGCATAGGACAAGCTGGTGTTTGTTAAGTACACCCTTCAGTAACATTACCACCTTTACGACGTACACCTCAAAAACCAAGCCTATTCCCCCTTCTACCACAACATCGCTTTTGCACACTCAAGTTGCATGTACCTTTCCCCTCTTTTAACCAGTTGTTTCACAATCCTAGGTCCACACCTGTCTCACGTGTCAGTAAATTAACAATCTATTTATTTGCTGAGATAGAGTGATTGGATAACAGATTTACAACAAAAGATTTAGATGCTGAAATGTGGACTGATATATGGACTACACAATTAGCCCAAAGGATTTAGATGCTGAAATGAATACTGTTGGCTGGACCACACAAATTGCAGAAATGATTTAGGTTCTGAAATGTAAGCTCCTGGCTGGACCACACTATTAGCAGAAAAGATTTACATTCTGAAAATGTGGCTTGGTGTCTGGAACACTCTATTATAAGAAAGGATGTAGATTTTTAAATGTGAACTTCTTGCTGCATCAAACATTGGCACACGCAATTTAGATTCTGAAATGTGGACTCCTGGCTGTACCACATATTAGCCCAAATTATTTAGATTCTGATATGTGGACTCCTGGCTGCACTACACTGTAAGCACAAACAATTTAGATTCTGAAATGTGGATTTCTGGCTGCACCACACTATTAGCACAAATTATTTAGATTTTTAAATGTGGGCTCCTGACTGCACCACACTACAAGCGCAAACAATTTAAATTCTAAAATGTAGACTGCTGGCTTCATCACACTATTAGCACAAATGATTTAGATTCTAGTGGACTCCTGAAAGCACCACACTATTAGCACAAATTATTTAAATTCCCAAATTTGGACTCCTGCCTGCACCATACTATTAGCACTAACAATTTAAATTCTGAATTGTGGACTCTTCTGGCTGCACCACACTATTAGCACAAGATGTTGATTCTGGAAGGACAATTTGACACAGGATCCTATCTAGGTAAACAAGCTAACAATAAACTGCCTAGCTAACCATCTTGAAGATCTCATGTGAGCCACAATGTATGCTCACCTTCACACCTAATTGTCAAAGTGCTAATTTATACAGAGACTATTATAGGACTATCGTAAGATACAGGGATAAATTGCTTATGAATTGTACCAGCAAAGAACGCAAAATATCAAATATCCCAATATAGTGTAAAGTACAAAAGGTTTATTGGACATAACCAAGTACAAGGAGAGAGGGGAAAGATAAAACATGCACAAACTGAAAATAGGGCGCACTGGCAGAGATGATATCTATGTATATATCTGGTCTCCCTAACATAAGTATAGTCTAAATACTATTTAGATATATAGACATTGCACAATCCCATATAGTCTAATGAGGTCTGCATAATATATTTACACAGACCTACCCAGCTAAGGGTAATGTAAAGAATGCTAGATGGTTTACCTGGCTGAATATAGTGGATGGATGTCAGTGCATCATCCCCGACTTGCATTTCATCCAGAAAGCCTGTGTCAAGGCCCCCCCCCCCCCAAGTCATTTTTTAGGGTTCTGTCCATTATTAATAACCAGCAAATGCAAAGCAGATATTATTAGGCTTAGAACATCCATGGATATTGATCCCTTCCCAGCATAAGACCAGCTCACAGCTTGCAGCTTTCGGCTTTCGCTTGGCTGGTTATTAAAAATAGGGGGGTCCCACATAATTTTTTACATTTATTTATTTATTTATCTCTTTTACACTATCCCTCACTTTATTATTATTATTATTATTTATTTATATAGTACCATTAATTCCATGGTGCTATACATATCATAGATCTCATTTACAATAAACAAATTTACGATGACAGACAGGTACAGAGGGGAGAGAACCCTGTCCTTGTGGACTTACATTCTACGGGATAATGGGGAAGAGACAGAAGGTCAGGGGTGCAGCAGCTCTGGTGGTGGTGAGGAGGCAGCTCGGGTGGTTGTGAGGCAGCAGAATGGTTATTGCAGGCTGTAGGCTTTCCTCAAGAGATAGGTTTTCAGGTTCCGGAGGGTGGTGGATAATGTGTTGAGGCGTGGAATTTCAGAGGATGGGGGATATTCGGTAGAAATCTTGGAGGCGGTTGTGTTAGGAATGAATAAGTGAATAAGTGTGGAGGAGAGTAGGAAGTCTTGGGAGGATCGAAGATTGCATGAAGGAAGATATTGGAAGATTAGTTCAGAGATATAGGGAGGGGACAGGTTGTGGATGGCTTTGTAGATCAGTGTTAGTAGTTTGAACTGGATTCGTTGGGGAATTGGGGGCCAGTGGAGGAATTTGAAGAGGGGAGAAACAGGGGAATAGCGAGGAGAGAGGTTGATTAGCCGGGCAGCAGAGTTCAGGACAGACTGGAGTGGTGCAAGAGAGTTAGCGGGAAGGCCACAGAGGAGGGAGTTGCAGTAATCGAGGCAGGAGATGATGAGGGCATGCACAAGAGTTTTAGTAGATTGAGGGTTGAGGAAGGGATGGATTCTGGCAATATTTTTGAGTTTGAGGGGACAGGAGGTGGCAAGAGTTTGGACGTGCGGTTTGAAGGATCGGGCAGAGTCGAGAGTTACTCTGAGGCAGCGGATTACAGGTGTGGGAGAGAGCGTGATGCCGTTTACCATAATAGATAGATTGGGTTGGGGAGATATGCGAGATGGAGGAAAGATGATGAGTTCGGTTTTGTCTACATTGAGTTTTAGGAAGCGAGAGGTGAAGAAGGAGGATATGGCTGATAGACACTCCGGACAGCAGGGAGGTGACATCTGGGCCAGAGAGGTACTGTAGATCTGAGTGTCGTCCGCATACAGGTGGTACTGGTAGCCATAGTACTTTGTGAGTTGTCCTAGGCCAAGGGAATAGATGGAAAAAAGTAGGGGCCCCAGGACAGAGCCTTGAGGAACACCAACAGAGAGAGGGCAGGATGAGGAGTTGTTTGTGTACTGTCCCTGTGCTAGTCAGAGCACAATGGCGGTGCCACCTAAGATCCGACGCTTCACGTGTAGTGCCAGCCAATACTTGGCATGGTTGTGATGGCTGCAGTGCACAAACCCTGAAAGCTTGTTGATCGTTAAGGCTACACGATTTCATCAAACTTTATTCGGCACCAAACCCACATAGTAGAACTGACTTCGGAATAAAGTCTGTGTTTGGAGTTTGGCAACGGGCACTAGGTGTCCCATACGAACCCCGAACTTTAAAGTTTGAGTTCACTCATCCCTACACTACAGGTTTTCAATAAACAAACTGCCATCTGTTACAGCCAAATGGTTCAAATTTTAACTCATCAGTCCTGCATTTTTTTTTCTCCACAGCAGTTTCTATGTTTTCATGTATAGTTGAGTTGTTTAAATATTGAAGTATTTTGTTCACATGTCTTCCATTAAGACTACTCCTGGTCAAAACACTGTGAAATCTAGATGGCTATTGCTAAGCCACACTAGTTTCTGCCAGTTCTGAGTTGATGGCACTGATGGACGTTGTCCGATTTTGAAGGGAAGTAAGCATGATGTGTCTTTCACCTACTGAATTATGTTTCCTTGGCCAAATACTCCATCTACGGTCCCCAGTGTTGCCCATTTCTTGCTTCTTAAAGAAAGCTAGCCTGGGAGAGACTTGATGTTGCACTGTAACTGCCTTTTGTTTATTTTGCTGTGCTTAGTCTAAAAAGAAAAACAGAGTCCTGGCAGTGATGATGACCTCCCAACCCCCCCCCCCCCACAGAGGCCTGATCTCAGCATCATCAGATCTTTCTAGGATTACATGAAATGACAGAAAGAATCACTCAAGCCTACGTCCACAGAATAATTATGCTATTTTGAGGGCAACGTGTAGTAGTTGCACAAAATATTGATTTGATTGATTACATTTCTATATTGTTTATTCAACTTGGATTTTGTTAACTGTTACAAAAAACCTAAGAAACAAGTTGGGTAAGTTCATTTTAAAGGAATGAAATTCTGTATTCTCTAGTATGTAGATTTTTTGTAATTCACTGTGCAGCAAAATGGCAGCCAATTGACCATAATTTTGCTGAACTATATAGGGTGGGCAAGATGTTCAAAACAAGCAAATAAACCTAACACCTCATTGCACACCTCTTTTGCCCCCTCTGTTGCTTGCTCTCCCCATATGGTCATCAGCACCTTTAAGGTACCGTCACATTTAGCGACGCTGCAGCGATATAAACAACGATGCCGATCGCTGCAGCGTCGCTGTTTAGGTTGTTGTGTGGTCACTGGAGAGCTGTCACACAGACAGCTCTCCAGCGACCAACGATGCCAAAGTCCCCGGGTAACCAGGGTAAACATCGGGTTACTAAGCGCAGGGCCGCGCTTAGTAACCCGATGTTTACCCTGGTTACCATTGTAAAAGTAAAAAAAAAAAAAAAAACAGTACATACTTACATTCCGGTGTCTGTCCCCCGGCGTCAGCTTCCCTGCACTGTGTCAGCGCCGGCCGGCCGTAAAGCAGAGCACAGTGGTGACGTCACCGCTGTGCTCTGCTTTACGGTCGGCCGGCGCTGACAGTCAGTGCGGGAAGCTGACGCCGGGGGACATGACAGACACCAGAATGTGAGTATCTACTGTTTGTTTTTTTAACTTTTACAATGGCAACCAGGGTAAACATCGGGTTACTAAGCGCGGCCCTGCACTTAGTAACCTGATATTTACCCTGGTTATCAGTGAACACATCACTGGATCGGCGTCACACACGCCGATCCAGCGATGACAGCGGGTGATCAGCGATCAAAAAAAAGGTACCTGATCATTCCCAGTGACCAACGATCTCCCAGCAGGGGCCTGATCGTTGGTCGCTGTCACGCATAACGATTTTGTTAACGATATCGTTGCTACGTCACAAAAAGCAACGATATCGTTAACGAAATCGTTATGTGTGAAGGTACCTTTACTTACTGCCACCTTAATCTGAAACTCAGAGCATGTTCACGCACGGACAGTATTTCCTCCAGGTTTCGACTAGAAAGTGCAGCCTAGAGTGCACATTAAAAGACCCCCTTCACACGTCCGTTAATTGTGTCTGTGTCTTCAATGGATTATAGATATAAAAATGAGTATAACTTTATTTTGCTTTTTTTAATAAATGTGTAAAAGTTTTATTTCAAATAACGGATTTTATTCTTGCTGTGTTTATTTCAAAATTAACTATGGGGTTAGTAATGGGGGTGTCTTTTAGACGACAACTCTCCATTACTAGGGATTGATGTCAGCTGCCAATACAAAGATGACATCCACCCCACCGCTATTACTCCCACTTGCCACTGCCAAAGGGCAAGTGAGAGGAGCAAGGCTAAGCGCCAGATTTGGCGCATCTTATGGATGTGCCATTTCTGGGGCAGCTGAGGGCTGTTATTGGTAGCCTGGTGAGGCAAAATCTCTAGCCCCTTCCCAAGCTAATTATATCAATTCACAGCTGTCTGTTTAGCCTTTGCTGGTTTGATTTTTTTTAGGGGGACCCTACATAATTTTTTTCTGAGATCCCCAGTAAACTCAATAGTAAAGGCTAAACAAACAGCTGTAAGCTGTTGTTAATGGCCTGGGAACCTTTTGGGATATTGTCCCTGGCTTTTCAGTTGTGTACCTGCCTAGCATTTCTTATTTTGAGATTGTTTGGAAATAAGAAAATATAAAAGCAAACAAAAATTAAGAAAATGTAGACATTTGACTGTACATGTCTGTTTTGTACACCTGTTTTACTCCTTTGTAACCAGCTCCTGTGATGTCTGCTCCTGTCACCAGGCATATTCATTTTGCCAGTGATGCTAATAATGGAAGAGACATTAGTTGCAGAAAGTATGGTTGGCACAAGCTCTTTACAGACACTGAGACTATGGTGGCTGCAGCTTCTATCGCCGTATAGTCTGGCAAGTGTGCTGTCCATCTGGAGTAACATAGTAACATAGTAACATAGTTAGTAAGGCCGAAAAAAGACATTTGTCCATCCAGTTCAGCCTATATTCCATCATAATAAATCCCCAGATCTACGTCCTTCTACAGAACCTAATAATTGTATGATACAATATTGTTCTGCTCCAGGAAGACATCCAGGCCTCTCTTGAACCCCTCGACTGAGTTCGCCATCACCACCTCCTCAGGCAAGCAATTCCAGATTCTCACTGCCCTAACAGTAAAGAATCCTCTTCTATGTTGGTGGAAAAACCTTCTCTCCTCCAGACGCAAAGAATGCCCCCTTGTGCCCGTCACCTTCCTTGGTATAAACAGATCCTCAGCGAGATATTTGTATTGTCCCCTTATATACTTATACATGGTTATTAGATCGCCCCTCAGTCGTCTTTTTTCTAGACTAAATAATCCTAATTTCGCTAATCTATCTGGGTATTGTAGTTCTCCCATCCCCTTTATTAATTTTGTTGCCCTCCTTTGTACTCTCTCTAGTTCCATTATATCCTTCCTGAGCACCGGTGCCCAAAACTGGACACAGTACTCCATGTGCGGTCTAACTAGGGATTTGTACAGAGGCAGTATAATGCTCTCATCATGTGTATCCAGACCTCTTTTAATGCACCCCATGATCCTGTTTGCCTTGGCAGCTGCTGCCTGGCACTGGCTGCTCCAGGTAAGTTTATCATTAACTAGGATCCCCAAGTCCTTCTCCCTGTCAGATTTACCCAGTGGTTTCCCGTTCAGTGTGTAATGGTGATATTGATTCCCTCTTCCCATGTGTATAACCTTACATTTATCATTGTTAAACCTCATCTGCCACCTTTCAGCCCAAGTTTCCAACTTATCCAGATCCATCTGTAGCAGAATACTATCTTCTCTTGTATTAACTGCTTTACATAGTTTTGTATCATCTGCAAATATCGATATTTTACTGTGTAAACCTTCTACCAGATCATTAATGAATATGTTGAAGAGAACAGGTCCCAATACTGACCCCTGCGGTACCCCACTGGTCAAAGCGACCCAGTTAGAGACTATACCATTTATAACCACCCTCTGCTTTCTATTACTAAGCCAGTTACTAACCCATTTACACACATTTTCCCCCAGACCAAGCATTCTCATTTTGTGTACCAACCTCTTGTGCGGCACGGTATCAAACGCTTTGGAAAAATCGAGATATACCACGTCCAATGACTCACCGTGGTCCAGTCTATAGCTTACCTCTTCATAAAAACTGATTAGATTGGTTTGACAGGAGCGATTTCTCATAAACCCATGCTGATATGGAGTTAAACAGTTATTCTCATTGAGATAATCCAGAATAACATCCCTCAGAAACCCTTCAAATATTTTACCAACAATAGAGGTTAGACTTACTGGCCTATAATTTCCAGGTTCACTTTTAGAGCCCTTTTTGAATATTGGCACCACATTTGCTATGCGCCAGTCCTGCGGAACAGACCCTGTCGCTATAGAGTCACTAAAAATAAGAAATAATGGTTTATCTATTACATTACTTAGTTCTCTTAGTACTCGTGGGTGTATGCCATCCGGACCCGGAGATTTATCTATTTTAATCTTATTTAGCCGGTTTCGCACCTCTTCTTGGGTTAGATTGGTGACTCTTAATATAGGGTTTTCATTGTTTCTTGGGATTTCACCTAGCATTTCATTTTCCACCGTGAATACCGTGGAGAAGAAGGTGTTTAATATGTTAGCTTTTTCCTCGTCATCTACAACCATTCTTTCCTCACTATTTTTTAAGGGGCCTACATTTTCAGTTTTTATTCTTTTACTATTGATATAGTTGAAGAACAGTTTGGGATTAGTTTTACTCTCCTTAGCAATGTGCTTCTCTGTTTCCTTTTTGGCAGCTTTAATTAGTTTTTTAGATAAAGTATTTTTCTCCCTATAGTTTTTTAGAGCTTCAATGGTGCCATCCTGCTTTAGTAGTGCAAATGCTTTCTTTTTACTGTTAATTGCCTGTCTTACTTCTTTGTTTAGCCACATTGGGTTTTTCCTATTTCTAGTCCTTTTATTCCCACAAGGTATAAACCGCTTACACTGCCTATTTAGGATGTTCTTAAACATTTCCCATTTATTATCTGTATTCTCATTTCTGAGGATATTGTCCCAGTCTACCAGATTAAGGGCATCTCTAAGCTGTTCAAACTTTGCCTTCCTAAAGTTCAATGTTTTTGTGACTCCCTGACAAGTCCCCCTAGTGAAAGACAGGTGAAACTGCACAATATTGTGGTCGCTATTTCCTAAATGCCCAACCACCTGCAGATTTGTTATTCTGTCAGGTCTATTAGATAGTATTAGGTCTAAAAGTGCTGCTCCTCTGGTTGGATTCTGCACCAATTGTGAAAGATAATTTTTCTTGGTTATTAGCAGAAACCTGTTGCCTTTATGGGTTTCACAGGTTTCTGTTTCCCAGTTAATATCCGGGTAGTTAAAGTCCCCCATAACCAGGACCTCATTATGGGTTGCAGCTTCATCTATCTGCTTTAGAAGTAGACTTTCCATGCTTTCTGTTATATTTGGGGGTTTGTAACAGACCCCAATGAGAATTTTGTTACCATTTTTCCCTCCATGAATTTCAACCCATATGGACTCGACATCCTCATTCCCTTCGCTAATATCCTCCCTTAAAGTGGACTTTAGACAAGACTTTACATAGAGACAAACCCCTCCTCCTTTCCGATTTTTACGATCCTTTCTAAACAGACTGTAACCCTGTAAGTTAACTGCCCAGTCATAGCTTTCATCTAACCATGTCTCGGTTATTCCCACTATGTCAAAGTTACCTGTAGATATTTCTGCTTCCAGTTCTTCCATCTTGTTTGTCAGGCTTCTGGCGTTTGCGAGCATGCAGTTTAGAGGATTTTGTTTTGTTCCAATCTCCTCACTGTGGATTGTTTTAGAAATGTTCTTACCTCCCTTCTGAGTATGTTTTCCTGGGTCGTCTTTGTTCGAGTCTAATGTTTTTCTTCCCGTCCCCTCTTCTTCTAGTTTAACGCCCTCCTGATGAGTGTAGCGAGTCTTCTGGCGAATGTGTGTTTCCCAGGTTTGTTGAGGTGTAGTCCGTCTCTGGCGAGGAGTCCATCATACCAGTAATTCACACCGTGGTCCAGGAATCCAAATCCTTGTTGTCTGCACCATCGTCTTAGCCAGTTGTTTGCATCAAGGATCCTGTTCCATCTCCTGGTGCCATGCCCATCTACTGGAAGGATAGAAGAAAAAACTACCTGTGCATCCAGTTCCTTTACTTTCTTCCCCAACTCTTCAAAGTCCTTGCAGATTGTCGGTAGGTCCTTCCTTGCCGTGTCATTGGTGCCAACATGTATCAGAAGAAATGGGTGGACGTCCTTGGAGCTGAAGAGCTTTGGTATCCTATCGGTCACATCCTTGATCATCGCACCTGGAAGGCAGCATACTTCTCTTGCAGTTATGTCCGGTCTGCAGATGGCTGCTTCTGTGCCTCTCAGTAGTGAGTCTCCCACTACCACCACTCTTCGTTGCTTCTTGGCTGTACTTTTTGCTGTCACTTGTTGCTGTGTGCCCTTTTCTTTTTTGCTTGCTGGTATTGCTTCATTCTTAGGTGTGCCATCTTCATCCTCTACAAAGATTTGATATCGGTTCTTCAGTTGTGTGGTTGGTGATTTCTCCATGGTCTTCTTGCTTCTTTTGGTCACATGCTTCCACTCATCTGCTTTTGGAGGTTCTCTGACACTTTTTGCACCTTCTGTGACCAGTAGAGATGCTTCTGTTCTGTCTAGAAAGTCTTCATTCTCTTTGATGAGTTTCAAAGTTGCTATTCTTTCTTCCAGACCCCGCACCTTTTCTTCTAAAAGGGCCACTAGTCTACACTTCTGACTGGTGAAATTGGATTCTTCTTCTGGTCGATCTGTGAACATGTAGCACATGCTGCAGCTCACCATGTAGGTTGTCACATCTGCCATGTTGCTCCTAGATCCTGCTGAGTAATTGGCCAATGGAACAGTCCCACACTCTATTAATACTCCCAGCCAGGGGTGAACCTAGCCACACTGCTGCCTGAGGCGAACTTCAAAATGGCACCCTCCAAACACATACAGTACAGCCCCTATAGGACTCCCATCTCATATACAGTCATGTACATACATTATATTACATAAATTACATGAGTGATAATTATTGTACATTCTACAATAGGTCATAAAACAGACAGTATAGTCCTCCATACAGTATTCTGGGCACCACAGTGCTCCATGCAGAATAATGAGCCCCATATATTGCTCAATACAGTATAATGAACCCCATATATTGCTCCATACAGTATTGTGGGCACCGCACAGCGCCCCATACAGAATAACATGCCACATATATTGCTCCATACAGTATAACAAGCCCCATATATTGCTCCATACAGTATAATGAGTCCCACATGATGCTCCATACTGTATAATGGCCACACAGTGCTCCATACTGTATAATGGCCACACATCATGCTCCATACTGTATAATGGCCACACAGTGCTCCATACTGTATAATGGCCATACATAATGCTCCATACTGTATAATGGTCACACATGATGCTCCATATTGTATAATGGCCTCACATGATGCTCCATACTGTATAATGGTCATACATAGTTACTCCTACACAAGCGGCTACCGTACACCTTGCACACATGGCTCCACTCCGTACTCACGTGGCTCCACTCCATATACCTCGCACACACCCGGCTCTTCTCCATACACCTCATACACACCTGGCTCCGCTCCATACACTACATACACACCCGGCTCCGCTCCATACACCTCATACACATGCAGCTCTGCTCCGTACACTGAATACACACCCGGCTCTGCTCCGTACACCTCATACACATCTGCCTCTGCTCCGCACACCTCATACACATGCGGCTCCGCTCCGTACACCTCATACACACGTGGCTGCGCTCCGTACACCTTATACACACGCAGATCGCTCTGTAAACCTCGTACACATTCAGCTCCGCTCCATACACCTCATACACACAGGGCTCCTCTCCATACACCTTATACACACGGCTCTGCTCCATACACCTCACACACACGGCTCCGCTCCGTACACCTCATACACACACGGTCCGCTCCATACTCCTCGTACACACACGGCTCCGCTCCGTACACCTCGTACACATTCAGCTCTGCTCCATACATGTCATACACTCATGGCTCCGCTCCATACATCTCATACACACACGGCTCCGCTCCATACACCTCATACACACACGGCTTCGCTCCATACGCCTCGTACACATTCAGCGCCACTCCATACACCTCATACACAAACCGCTCCGCTCCATACACCTCATACACACACGGCTCCGCTCCGTACACCTCGTACACATTCAGCTCCGCTCCGTACACCTCATACACAAACCGCTCCGCTCCATACACCTCATACATAGGGTTGAGCGACTTTTGTTTTTATAGGATCGGGTCGGATTTCACGAAACCAGACTTTTTCAAAAGTCGGGTCGAGTGAAATCGGCCGATCCTATAGAAAAGTCGGGGGTCGGGGTCGGCCGAAACACGAAACCCAATGCAGTACATTGGGTTTCCAATGGTTCCCAGGGTCTGAAGGAGAGGAAACTCTCCTTCAGGCCATGCGATCCATATTAATGTGTAAAATAAAGAATAAAAATAAAAAATATTGCTATACTCACCCTCGGACGCGCCCTGGTTGTAACCGGGAGCCCTCCTTCCTAAGAATCAGCGCTTTTAGAACCTTTCGATGACGTCGCGGCTTGTGATTGGTCGCGTGAGCGGTCACATGGGCGTCACGCGACCAATCAGAAGCCGTGACGTCATCGAAAGGTCCTTCAAGCGCTGATTCTTAGGAAGGAAGGCTCCCGGTTACAACCAGGGCGCGTCCGAGGGTGAGTATAGCAATATTTTTTATTTTTATTCTTTATTTTACACTTAAATCTGAATTCCGATACCAATTCCCGATATCTTAAACATATCGGGAATCGGTATCGGAATTCCGATTCCAGATTCAGAAGATCGCCGACTTCATGGCCGACCCCACACAGGGGTCGGGTCGGGTTTCATGAAACCCGACTTTGCCAAAAGTCGGCGACTTCTGAAAATGGCCGACCCGTTTCGCTCAACCCTACTCATACACACACGGCTCCGCTCCGTACACCTCGTACACATTCAGCTCCACTCCGTACACCTCATACACACGCATCTCTGCTACATCCACACTGTAAACCCCTCCTGACCCCACACACAAGGCATCTTACCATGGCAACCAGCACAGCAAAGTCCTGCAATACATGGAGGTCCCGATCATGTGACCTTGACTCCTCCCCTCCTGTGACCTCATCACAGGTCCTGTTTGCACAGAGCAGCCAATATGGGGTGTTCTGCTCTGCACGTGCAGGGATGACCGGCTGATATTGCACACCGTGGGTTGTGACTAACCTAACGGTTAGGTTGTGGCTTGTGAGCAGGTGCATGCTCACCGCACTAGTGACACTCAGCAAATGTCAGGGATTATGGAGAGTCAGCACCACGTGTTCTGACTGCCGCTCTGCCGCCTCCTGTCTTTCAGTGACGACTGCCGCCTGAAGCAAAGGGCTCAACTTTCCCCAAGATAGCGGCGCCCCTGCTCCCAGCTTACTGCTGGGAGCTGCCTGATATAATTTTACTTACTGTGGCTCACATTATCAGTCCAGCTCCTGTTAGTTTGTGAAATTACCATTTTTATCTTGGCTTGTTTCCCAACTATTCTTTGCCTTCAGATTTTGTTTCTTGTATGCCTTCTTCATTTTGACCTCAACCTGTTTTTAGAAGATACTTCTGCTTTGTGCTTTTGTACTTCACCATACTCCTGGTTCTGACTCATCTATCTAACCACTATAGCCAGTCTGCACCACCAGCTAGGAGCTGACTCCATGGCCCTAACCCAGGCATCCTTGGGGAAGTCCAGATTCCTATACAGTGGTTAAAAGATTAATGCCAAGGCAACCTCTAGGATCTGGTAAACAGAGTGACCTACATTAAGCCTGTCCATGACAGCAATTTTAAGGGCTGCCAGGAGGCAACTAACAAATGTCCGATATAAATATGGGGGAAGCTATGTGGAGACTCGTATTGCATATAGGAAGACTAAGTGTCAGCTAATACTGTGTAAAGAGGGACTGTGTGGGGGCTCTTAATGTATGTATTAGGCTGTGTGTGGGCTCATACTGTATATAGTGGGGGCTCATACTGTGTATAGGGAGTATATGACACAATCCGCCGATGACGCTAACGTGAAACATGCATAGGGGTAATCTCTCCCATCGTTATTAGGTTGTATAAGGGAACATTGTTTCTGTATACTCATTATGGGATTATGTTTTGGGGATCCAGCCTTTGTGCCATGTGTCTTACAGGTTATTCGTCCTACATGTCAATTATCATGAATTAGGGTGCTATTTCACCTGGTTCATCCATGAATATATTGTGAACTAATATCCTGCAGGCATTAAGTTTGTAAGGATGAACCTGCATGCACTTTTGCATTTACTAATGTAAGGTTGTTCCTACATGCTTCATTCTGCCTGTGAGTTGCTTATTACACTTTGGATTATTACGATTATAATACAATTTTTGACCATCTGAAATAATACCTTTTACACCATTTGGTGGCCATTATGATTTTATTGTCATTATTTTAGGATCTCTCTGTGGTCCATATATTGTCCTTTCTACCTTGGACCTTGTGTGCTAATGCATCTCATTAAATCATATTGATCACCCATACACTGGTGTCCATGTGTGGCTGTGCACATATCTTCTGACTGCATAATAATTTGGTGTAGCTTTAACCTTTAAGCTCCTGCAGTGATGGTATGCTAACTTGGTAGTTTCTCCTTGTTATCCTTTTTATGAATTTTTAGGTGATTATTTTTCTCAATAAAATTTAATTTTACATGTAGTCGCCTTGGCTTACATTTCTCTTGAGATTTTCAGTGTATAGGGAGGCTATTTGGAGTGTCATGCTGTATATAAAGGGGCTATGTGGAGGCTCATACTGTATATAGTGAGCTGTGTGTGGGGCTCATTCTGTATCTATGGGGTCGTGTGGGCTTATATTGTATATAAGGGGCTGATGGGGTCTCATACTGTATATAGGGCACTGTGTGTGGGCTCATGCTATATACAGCTCTGGCAAAACTTAAGAGACCAATGAAAAATGTTCAGTTTGTCAGATTTTTCTCTTTATAGGTATATTTTTTGAGTAAATAATAAATTGTTCTTTTAGTTTATAAACTTCTAACAACATGTCTCAGAATTTCCAAACAATACATTTTGTATTTTTTCCTGAAAATGAAAAATGGTCAAAATTAAAAAAAACAATAAAAACAGTGCTTTCAAACCTCAAATAAAAAATACAAAATTCTCCAAAAAGGAAAAATGGTCAAAATAAAAAAAATAACTAGTGCTTTCAGACCTCAAATAATGCAAAGAAAACAAGTTCATAATCATTTAGCAACAGCAATACTAATGTTCTAACGCAGGAAGAGTTCAGAAATCAATATTTAGTGGATTAACCATGATTTTTAATCACAGCTTTCATGCGTCTTGACATGCTTTCCACCAGTCTTTCACACTGCTCCTGGCGCAAAAATTTAAGCAGTTCTTCTTTGATGGCTTGTGACTATCCATCATCCTCTTGATTACATTCCAGAGGTTCTCAATAGGGTTCAGTTCTGGAGAATGGGCTGCCCATGACAGGGCTTTGATGTGGTGGTCTCTTAATTTTTGCCAGAGCTGTATAGGGGGCTATGTGGAAGCTCATTCTTTATATAGGGAAGGTGTGTGGACTCATTATACATAGGGGAGCTGCGTGTGACCCAAAACTGTATGTGTGTGTCGATTCATATAGCATATAGGTAGGGTGGTGGAAGAAAAGGATCTGTCACGGCACACTGACAAGGCAAGTGAAAATTTATTTTATTTAGGCATGTTGTGGCATGTAAAACCAGGGAAGGTGGATTAAAAACACCTGACGTGTTTCTGGCATGACAATGCGCCCTTAGTCATAGGTTGTCAGTAAAACAATACAGGTAAGTAGATATAATGGACGTTATCCCATCAAAAGCAATAAATGATGAGATTGTCCATGCACCATGTGTGCAGTATGCCGACAAAGGAATGTAATTATACAAGAAAAGCAAAAGAACAACCGAAGAAAAAAAACACACATCAATATATATAAAATAAATTGTTCCTAAAGTTCATCCCATACAGGTGACAATCCAGCAGCTCTCAGCTGTCCACTATAGCTGACAACTTGCTGCATTAGCCAGGATCAGTGTTGGCACTGTCCATATCTGATTAACCTCTTAGTTGCTGCTGTCAAAAGTGACTGCATCAAATAAATGATTAATAGATTGTGGGGGCTTCCACTTTAATCTAATTGACACACCGAGCTCATGATTGTGTGGTCCTGATATTTGCCATAGCAGTTCATGGACAAATAGTGGCCTAAAGATACCTTCACACATAGCGATATCGTTAACGGTATCGTTGCAACGTCACACTTTTTTGTGACGTAGCAACGATCTCGCTAACGATCTCCTTATGTGTGACAGCGACCAACGATCAGGCCCCTGCTGGGAGATCGTTGGTCGTGGGGAATGATCAGGACCTTTTTTTGGTCGCTGATCACCCACTGTCATCGCTGGATCGGCGTGTGTGACGCCGATCCAGCAATGTGTTCACTTGTAACCAGGGTAAACATCGGGTTACTAAGTGCAGGGCCGCGCTTAGTAACCAAATATTTACCATTGTAAAAGTTAAAAAAAAAAAAAAAACAGTACATACTCACATTCCATTGTCTGTCACTTCCCCCGTTGTCAGCTTCCCTGCACTGACTGTCAGTGCCGCCGGCCGTAAAGCAGAGCACAAAGGTGACGTCACAGCTGTGCTCTGCTTTACGGCCGGCGCTGACACAGTCAGTGCAGGGACGCTGACGGCGGGGGACGTGACAGACATCGGAATGTGAGTATGTACTGTTTTATTTTTTTTACTTTTACAATGGTAACCAGGGTAAATATTTGGTTACTAAGCGCGGCCAGCGACCACACAACGACTTACCAACGATCACGGCCAGGTCATATCGCTGGTCGTGATCGTTGTTAAGTCATTTAGTGTAATGGTACCTTTAGAGTCTCCTGGCTATAGCGGTCAGTTCAGATGTTAGCAACATTTAGGTGGTAAACAAACACTTTTTCATTCCTGCTATACCAATTTGCATTAATTCCTGAAAATCACCTGAAGGGTAAGTAAACTACCTGACAGCAGTTTTCAATATGTCAGGGGGTGCTGTTTTTAAAATGGTATCACGTTTGGGGTTTTCCAATATATAGCACCCCCAAAATCACTTCAAACATGGATAGGTCCCTCAAAAAAATAAATTTTGTAAATTTCCTTGAAAAAATGAAAAATTACTGCTACGTTTTTAAACCTCCTAAAAGGTTAGCAAAATAAATTTTTAAAATGGTGCTGATGTAAGGCAGACATGTGGGACATGTTATTTATTAATCTTTTTGTGTGGTATGACTATCTGGATTAAAGGGATAGTCATTCAAAATTTGAAATTTGAAATTTTTTTTACATTTTTGTCAAGTTTCTGATATTTTTTTTTAAATATAAACACAAAATATATCAACCTAAATTTACCATTATCATAAATTAGAATGTGCCACAAAAAAAGCAATGTCTAAATCAATGGAATTTGTTGAAGCGTTCCAGAGTTATCACCACATAAAGTGACATTGGTCAAAATTTTAAAAATTGGCCCTGTCACTAAGGGGTTAATGCAGTACACTAAAGATTGCGTGTAACAACTAATGAAAGATATAATATTGTGGTTTATGTTGGGAGGTATGTTCAAAGATTTTGTTTTGTTTAGTGCATATATGTCACGATGTGACAGCAGCAGTGAGACACGACCTAACAATCGGTCAGTCACCAAACGTAAAGACTCACCAGGGAACACCAGAAAAACTTTAACAATGGTGTGCCCTGTCATTAGGGAACGGGGGAATGGACAACTCCTGCACTCACCTAAGGATATGTCCTGATCTTGCTATCGTCCCTATGAGAGTTCTTTCACCCCGTCGCCGACCAGGATACCTTGTCCCTCACTTGCCCTGCTCTTATCCCTACGCAGGGAACTGGCAGGAGAGAGCACTGGTCCCACCACTGCACTAATACAACAAACAAGAGGAAAGGAAAGACAGGCACCAAAAGGGACCACACTTAGCTTTATGCTGCAAAGCACCACACAGCAAGAAAAGGAAAACCAGGAAAACCGAACTCAGCTGTAGAAACACTGCTCGCAGAAAGCGCCTTCTCCCAGCTAGGTCGCTGCAGAATGAACTAGTATCGCGAGTCAGCTGATGCATCAGGTGACCTCTTAAAGGATGGTGGGAGTGGTCACCACCCACATCAGCTGACACAGCAGCAATGCAATACACCAGCAGGCCACCGGGGAAACTGCATTAACCCCTGATGACCTGAAAGGAAAAAGGTTTTGAACTGAGGGAAACCAGATCTGCCACAAATCCAAAAATGGATAGTGACAATATATACGTTGCATCTACTATCGGCACAATTGTGGAAACCTCTGACAGATATCCAATTGTTGTTTTTTTAGGGGGTTTCAGGAGACTGGGAGAAAGTACGTTGCCCAAGGTGAGAGCCCATCTCCATTGGCTAGAATGTTACGTAGAGTGTCATCTTGATTTATGATCGGTAAATATTTAAGAATAATAGATTTGATTGAATTGAACTGGGGACTATAGGAGGTGGAAAACATCATTTGTGTATCATTTTTTTTGGAAACGATTATGGACTTATTTGGTGTGAAGGTCCTGGGTTTCTTTGCTACCATGGTGTAAGCACCTTTTATGTCCCATTTTTTGTATCCCCTTTCTCTTAAACAAAAAATAATGTTTATGCTTTCCTAAATGAAGGAGCGATTAGAGGAACAAATTAATTTGTCCTTATTAAATTCACCATATGGTATGGCCAGTATCATGTGATGGGGATGCGAGGAGGATGAAAGAAGAACAGAATTACCTGAGATCTCTTTCCTGTAAAGGGATAGACAAACTTTATTAGTAACGGAATTATATTTATTTATTATATTTATTTATTTTATTTATATATTATTTTATAATATTTATTATATTTATTTATTTATTATATTTTTTATTAGTAACGGAATAATAACGCAAAACAGCCACGACCAATCAGCGACAGGCACAGTCCGGAGGAAAATGGCCGCTCCTTAATCCCCACAGTCAGTGCCCGGCGCCCGCATACTCCCCTCCGCTCACCGCTCACACAGGGTTAATGCTGGCGGTAACGGACCGCTTTATGCCGCGGGTAACTCACTCTGTTACTACTGCTATTAACCCTGTGGGTCCCCAACTTTTTACTATTGATGCTGCCTATGCGGCATCAATAGTAAAAAAATGTAATGTTAAAAATAATAATAAAAAAAAAAACCTGCTATACTCCCCCTCCGTAGTCCAACGAGCCGCTCGCGCCAGCCGCCATCTTCTGTTCCCAGCGATGCATTGCGAAATTACCCAGAAGACTTAGCGGTCTCGCGAGACCGCTAAGTCATCTGGGTAATTTCGCAATGCATCCTGGGAATGGAAGATGGCGGCAGCCACGCGCATATTGCCGGGGCTTCTGTGGATCCCAGGGGGTGAGGATATAATTTTTTTTATTTTAATTATTTTTTTTTTAACAGGGATATGGTGCCCACACTGCTATATACTACATGGGCAGTGTTATATACTCCGTGGGCTGTGTGATATACTCCATGGGCTGTGCTACATACTGCGTGGGCAGTGTTATATACTACTTGACTGGGCAATATACTACGTGGCTGGGCAATATACTACGTGGCTCAGTGCTGTATACTACGTCGCTCTGCAATATACTACATGACTGGGCAATACACTATGTGGCTGGGCAATATACTACGTGGCTCTGTGCTGTATACTACGTCGCTCTGCAATATACTACATGACTGGGCAATATACTACGTGGCTGGGCAATATACTACGTGGCTCAGTGCTGTATACTACGTCGCTCTGCAATATACTACATGACTGGGCAATATACTACGTGACTGGGCAATATACTACGTGGGATGTGCAATATACTACGTGGCTCTGTGCTGTATACTACGTGGCTGGGCAATATACTACGTCGCTGTGCAATATACTACGTAGCTGGGCAATATACTACGTGACTGGGCAATATACTACGTGGCTGGGCAATATACTACGTGGCTGGGCAATATACTATGTGGCTGTGCTGTATACTACGTGGCTCTGTGCAGTATACTACGTCGCTGTGCAATATACTACGTAGCTGGGCAATATATTACGTGACTGGACAATATACTGCGTCACTGGGCAATATACTACGTGGCTGGGCAATATACTATGTGGCTTTGCTGTATACTACGTGGCTCTGTGCAGTATACTACGTCGCTGTGCAATATACTACGTAGCTGGGCAATATATTACGTGACTGGGCAATATACTATGTGGCTAGGCAATATACTACGTGGTTGTGCAATATACTACGTGACTGGGCAATATACTATGTGGGATGTGCAATATACTACGTGGACATGCATATTCTAGGATACCCGATGCGTTAGAATCGGGCCACCATCTAGTATCTAATAACGGTGTTTAAAATGTGGGGATATTAACTATGAATTTAAGATTTTAATTTTTAATGTTCAGGTATGTAACGAAGTCAAGAAACTTTTCAAGGCCACCCTGCCGATATACAAACAGAATGGTGCATGAACAATTACATCATTTATTGATTTTTAATTGATAACATCCTTTATATATACTTACCTGTATTGTATTGTATTGTATTGAGAGCCTATTACTAAGGGCGCATTGTCGTACCAGAAATGTGTCAGGTGTTTTTAATCCACCTTCCCTGGTTTTACTGGGCATAACATGCCTAAATAAAGGAAATTTACATTTACCTTGTCGGTATGACGGAAAGATGCTTTTCTTCCACTGTTTGCGGCTGTGTTCACCAGCAGGATCAGCACCCACCTGGCTTTCATTGTTTCCAGCCTCAGCTTAAAACATTTAACGCTACAGTGAAGCTCGCTGACCCTCTCCCTTCATATAGGGTGGTTTCAACGCACTTAATTCTTCTCAATATTAAAGTGATACAATTAATTAAAATAATAACTATAATTATGGTAATATTAAACCCTTCCCACCGCAGCACTTTTTCATTTTTGTGTTTTCGTTTTTTGCTCCCCTCCTTCCCAGAGCCATAATTTTTTTTTTGTTCCGTAAATATGGTCATGTGAGGGCTTATTTGTACTTTTGAACGGCACCTTTGGTTTTACCGTGTCCTGTATTAGAAAACGGGAAAAAAAATCCAAGTGCGGTGAAATTGCAAAAAAAGTGCAATCCCACACTGGTTTTTTGCTTGGCTTTTTTGCTAGCTTCACTAAATGCTAAAAGTAACCTGATATTATGATTCTCCAGGTCATTATGAGTTCATAGACACCTAACATGTCTAGGTTATTTATTATCTAATTGGTGAAAAAAAATTCAAATCTTTGCTAAAAAAAAAAATGCACCAGTTTCTGATACCCGTAGCGTCTCCATTTTTCGTGATCTGGGGTTGGGTGAGGGTTTATTTTTTTCGTGCCGAGCTGACATTTTTATTGATACCACATTTATGCAGATACGTTCTTTTGATCGCCCGTTATTGCATTTCAATACAATGTCGCAGCGACCAAAAAAAACGTAATTCTGGCGTTTCAAATTTTTTTCTCGCTACGCCGTTTAGCAATCAGGTTAATGCTTTTTTATTGATAGATCGGGTGATTCTAAATGCGGCGATACCAAATATGAGTAGGTTTGAATTTTTTTATTGTTTTATTTTGGATGGGGCGAAAGGAGGGTGATTTAAACTTTTGTATTTTTTGTATTTTTTTCATATTTTTAAAACCTTTTTTTTACTTTTGCCATGCTTCAAAAGCCTCCATGGGAGGCTAGAAGCTGGCATAGCCTGATCGGCTCTGCTACATAGCAGCGATCATCAGATCGCACGGCCGGAAGCGCCGGTTAAATGCCGCTGTCAGCAGCATTTAACAGGTTAAGGCTGCCGTCACACTAGCAGTACTTGGTCAGTATTTTACATCAGTATTTGTAGCCAAAACCAGGAGTGGGTGATAAATACAGAAGTGGTGCATATGTTTCTATTATACTTTTCCTCTAATTGTTCCACTTCTGGTTTTGGCTTACAAATACTGATGTAAAATACTGACCAAATACTGATAGTGTGACGGCAGCCTAATAGTGGCGGGTGAATCGCAATTTCACCCGCCGCTATTGCACGCACATGTCAACTGTACAAACAGCTTGTGAGGTCTCGAGTTTCCGCTTCTGCACAGGGGGAATCTCAGGCCATTTCCGCTGCGGTCTCCCATTCTTATCCAGCCACGGTGGAGTCTGCTCAGCAGGGACGTCGGTCCCAGCATCTTGCTCAGTCTCACTCTGTACAGAGAGTTACTGCTGCTTCTTCAGCTTCTGCCATTAAAGCCAGTGCTGGTCAGTAGCGAGCGGACTTCTCTGGGACTAAGTCCTTGTCTGCACACACTGAGCATGCCCAGGGCAAGATCTCCCGTTGGAGATCGAGGGTCATGTGCTCAGGCTCTGCAGCACATTCCATTGGTCCTCTTGGCAGGTCTTGGAAGGGCAAAGTTTCTGTGGCCACTTCCTGTGCTGCAACTATATAAACTGCGCATGACCGCACGGCCATGCGCTAGTGTACATTTGCAGACGTGTGTTTGCTGTGAGTGCAAGTCGTCCTTGGATACCCCTTCCCTATTGAATGTCTGTTCGCGGAAGGTGTATGGTTGCTATCTAGCGCCCGACTTATCCTACAGCACGAATCACACATTACAGCGTCCAGTTGCTGTGACTGCCAGTACGGCGCCGTGCACTTCCTCTGTGCTTTCCTTACCCAAGCCTGGGTGGTTAGTGGCGTTCGTCAGTGCGGCACCGCATGCACTCTTGTGCCTTAATATTGTTATTGAGTTTCCTTACACACCCAGTTGCGGTGTTGTGCCAGCAAGGGTCTAATCGGACTTCAATCCTAGTTGGGGTTGAGTTCGCTGACTACTTGCTCGCGCTCTATGTGCGGTACCGCGGTCCTGTGACGCAACAGGATCGCTTCCTTCACGCTGAGTGAATTTTAACCCACGTGTGTATACTTATGAGTACCGCCATATAGTCCGTCATTATTTGGCAGCAGGTTCCATCTCTGCACGGTGGACCCCGGGCTGCGAACGCACCATACTCTATCTGTCTTATTATTTGGTGCGTTCCGCTAGCCCTAACATTACACTAGCGCCAGGGTCTGGCTAGTAATGACGGACAAACAGCAATCTTTGCAGTATATCCAGCAGCTGGAGGGTAGGTTGGCGGCTCTTGAGAGCGCAACCTCAGCTGTGGATGTTACCGCAGTTGCTGTACAGGCTGCTAGCGTGGCTGCAGCAACCCTGTCCATTGCCACCCCTGCTCCGACATTTTCTCGCCTCCGGCTGCCAGAAAAATTTTCTGGTGATAGCAAATTTTGTAGGGGATTTGTTAGTCAGTGCTCTATTCACCTCGAGCTCCTGGCTGCACGTTTTCCCACAGAGCGGGCTAAGGTGGGATTTATAGTGTCTCTCTTGTCGGACAGGGCGTTGGAATGGGCTACGCCGCTGTGGGAGCGTGGCGATCATGTGGTGCAGAGTGCTCCGCTGTTTCTGAGCACTCTGAAACAGGTCTTTTTAGGACCTCAAGTCACCCATGATACTGCGCTCCAACTGCTGGCATTAACTCAGGGTGAGTCCTTGGTCAGTCATTTTGCCGTCCAATTCCGCACTTTAGCTTCTGAGCTGGATTGGTCGGATAAAGCTCTTATCCCCATATTTTGGAGGGGCCTGGCTGACCACGTTAAGGACGCTCTGGCTACTAGGGAGATTCCTGCCACACTGGAGGAGTTAATAACTGTCTCCATTCGAATTGACCTCCGTTTTAACGAGCGGAGGTTAGAGCGAGCCCAGTGTAGGCAGAGGTTTCGGCTGGCTCCTACCTTCGCCAAACCTCTGGAATCTCCGGTCCTGGTTCCTGAGTCACATGAGGCCAGGGAAGTGTCACAAGCGGGATCTAAGTCCCGGACCGCTTGTGCACTCAAGGTCTGTCATGTTTGCCAGCAGTCAGGACATCTATCCACCAGATGTTCTCAGCGGTCGAGGAAACGTCAGCATCTAGTGGTAGTAGGTGGAGGTACACTAGACACGGCGACGTTTGCCTCTAAATTGTCCTTTAAGGGGACAATTACTATAGGCTCATTCTCCCACTCGGTAGAGCTCTGCGTGGATTCTGGGGCGGAGGGCAATTTTATGTCTTCTGCCTTCGCCCAACGTCACGCAATACCCCTGGTTATGCTAGCTCAACCAGTAATGGTACGAGTGGTGAATGGGTCGACACTGCCCTCACAGATAACACACCAGACCATCCCTTTTACTCTGTCCATGTCGCCATCTCATCAGGAGATTATATCTCTGCTCGTCATTCCTGAGGGAATTGATGAGGTCCTGTTGGGAATACCTTGGCTACGGTACCACTCTCCTCATATCGAGTGGTCCTCTGGCAGAATCCTGGGATGGGGCGAATCTTGTGGGGGTAGGTGTCAGAGGGAGTGCGTTCAGGTTGCTACTACAGAGGTACCCGCAGATCTTTCCTCTTTCCCAAGCAGTATTGGTCTTATGCAGACGTGTTCTCCAAAAAGGCGGCGGAGATCCTTCTGCCCCATCGCCCCTATGACTGTCCTATTGATCTCTTGCCTGGTGCTGAGCCTCCCCGGGGTCGAGTCTATCCGCTATCTCTCCCGGAGACGGAGGCCATGTCACAGTACATCCAGGAAAATCTGGCAAGAGGATTCATTAGGAAGTCAGTGTCACCTGCTGGGGCAGGGTTCTTCTTCGTGCAGAAGAAGAATGGGGAACTACGTCCATGCATAGACTACAGGGGTCTTAACGCCATCACCGTTAAAAATAAGTATCCTTTGCCCTTGATATCTGAGCTCTTCGATAGGCTTCGGGGAGCAAGGGTATTTACTAAACTAGATCTGCGGGGTGCTTACAACCTGATTCGCATCCGTGAGGGGGACGAATGGAAGACGGCTTTTAACACCAGGGATGGGCACTATGAATATCTGGTGATGCCCTTCGGGCTCTGTAATGCCCCAGCCGTTTTCCAAGACTTTGTGAATGATATCTTCCGGGATATGCTTTCCACCTTGGTCGTAGTCTATCTGGATGATATTCTCATCTACTCTCCAGATATTGACTCCCACCGGAGAGATGTTTGCAAAGTCTTCGACCTCCTACGGGCAAACTCCCTCTATGCCAAGTTGGAGAAGTGTATGTTTGAGCAGGAGTCCTTACCTTTCCTGGGCTACATCATCTCTGCCCAGGGGTTGGCTATGGATCCTGCCAAACTACAGGCTGTGATGGACTGGCAGGAACCCCATTCTCTTAAAGCGGTGCAGCGCTTTATGGGGTTCATTAATTATTATCGCCAGTTCATTCCGCACTTCTCAACTTTGGTAGCTCCCTTGGTTGCCCTCACCAAGAAGGGGGCGAATCCCAAATTGTGGTCTGAGGAGGTCTCCAAGGCCTTTAACTCCATAAAGTCACACTTCGCTAGCGCTCCCATCCTACATCGCCCCGATGTTGATAAGCCATTTATCATGGAGGTGGATGCCTCTTCTGTTGGTGCGGGAGCAGTCCTCTTCCAAAAGGATGCTCAAGGTCGGAAGCATCCTTGCTTCTTTTTCTCCAAGACCTTCTCACCAGCAGAGAGGAATTATTTCATCGGGGACAGGGAGTTGCTAGCCATGAAGTTGGCTTTCTCGGAGTGGAGACATCTCTTGGAGGGAGCACGTTTTCCCTTCCAAGTCTTCACAGACCATAAAAATTTGGTGTACCTGCAGACAGCCCAGCGGTTGAATTCTCGCCAGGCCAGATGGTCCTTATTCTTCTCCCGGTTTCATTTCACCCTCCATTTTCTTTCTGGGGAGAAGAACATTCGGGCCGACGCTCTCTCTCGCTCCGTTGTGTCATCTGCGGAGGAGGAGGAGGAGCCTCGGCTTATTGTCCCCACCGAGAGCTTGAGAACTGTGGCCCCGGTTTCGCTAGAGTCTGTGCCCCCGGGCAAGACTTTTGTGCCATCCAATTTGCGACCGGAGGTTCTCTCTTGGGCACACTCGTCCAGGGTGGGTGGACATTTTGGTACCAAAAGGACATCTGAGTTACTGGCGAGGACGTACTGGTGGCCGCATATGGCTCGTGATGTCGCAGAGTATGTTCGGGCGTGTGTCTCTTGCGCCAAGAACAAGACTCCTCAGCAACGGCCAGCTGGTTTGCTTTTTCCTCTGCCGGTGGCGGACAGGCCCTGGGAGATGGTCGGGATGGACTTTGTGGTGGGCTTACCCAAGTCTCGTAACTGCACCATTATCTGGGTGATCACCGACCATTTTTCCAAAATGGTGCACCTGGTGCCTCTTCCACGGCTACCTTCTGCACGGGCGTTGGCTGTCTTGTTCGTCAAGCATATCTTTCGCCTACACGGTATGCCAGACAAAATTGTTAGTGACCGGGGTCCCCAGTTTGCGTCTCGATTCTGGAGAGAGCTTTGTCGTCTGCTCAGTATTGAGTTGAATCTCTCTTCGGCATATCATCCCGAGACGAATGGGTTGGTAGAGAGGGCCAACCAGACCTTGGTCACATATTTACGACATTTTGTTTCTGCCAGGCAGGATGACTGGGCATCCTTGCTACAGTGGGCAGAGTTTGCACTTAACAATGCCGTAGCTGACTCCACCGGTCAGACTCCATTCCTCCTAAATTTCGGCCAGCATCCGCGTGTTCCTGTGCCCATGCCTGTGTCTTCTGCTGACTCCAGGGTGGCAGACTGGGCTGTGGAGGCACGGGACATTTGGGACCGCACGCAGGATGCCATTCGGGCCTCCAAGGAGAGAATGAGGTCCTCCGCCGATGTTCATCGGCGCCCCGCTCCGACCTTTGCTCCTGGCGACTTGGTGTGGCTCTCCGCCCGTAACATCAGGCTGCGAGTTGAGTCCACTAAGTTTGCTCCTCGCTACTTGGGTCCCTTCAAGGTTCTCGAACAGGTTAATCCTGTGGTCTACCGTTTGGCTCTTCCTCCACGCTTGGGTATCACCGACACCTTTCATGTGTCCCTCTTGAAACCCGTATACATGTCCCGGTTTTCCGACTCATCTGCCGGGACATCGGGTTCGTCTACGGACGATTACGAGGTGAATGCTATTTTGGGGTGCAAGGTGGTACGCGGCAAAAAGTTCTATCTGGTGGATTGGAAGGGTTATGGCCCAGAGTACAGGTCATGGGAGCCTGCTGAAAACATTCGGGCCCCACAGCTCATTGCTGCCTTCGAGCGTAGCGAGGCCCAAGGAGGGGGGGGCATGTTAGGTCTCGAGTTTCCGCTTCTGCACAGGGGGAATCTCGAGCCATCTCCGCTGCGGTCTCCCATTCTTATCCAGCCGCAGTGGAGTCTGCTCAGCAGGGACGTCGGTCCCAGCGTCTTGCTCAGTCTCAGGCCGGCTTCACACTCAGCGTATGAAAATACAGTCCGTATATTACGGCCGTAATACGCTGAAATGTCCCGAAAATAGTGGTCCGTAGCTCCTCCGTAGGCAGGGTGTGTCAGCGTTTTTTGCGCATGGCATCCTCCGTATGTAATCCGTATGGCATCCGTACTGCGTGGTTTTCTCGCAGGCTTGCAAAACCAACATACCGCTATAGAAATGATCCATGTGTCCCAAAAAGAAAAAAATATATATATATACTGTCTATATATATATATATATATATATATATATCATTAGACACATATATGTATATATATTAATATTTATTCCAGCGCTATACAGCTTGAAAGCCGGTAATTCAATTACTGGCTTTTTCTTTCTCCTTCCTAAAAGCCGACATGATTTGAGACATGGTTTACATACAGTAAACCATGTCTTCTCTCCATTTTTTTTGCAGATTCCACACTACTAATGTCAGTAGAGTGTATCTGCAAAATTTGGCCGTTCTAGCTCTTAAAATAAAGGGTTAAATGGCCTGGGAGCTTTCTAGGAAATTTCCCACGATCTATGAACATCCAGCAGAGGGCGCCTCACCGCAAATGAAGCTAAATATAGCTCATTGATCTATATTTAGACTCATTCCCCGGGGTTTTGCAGCGAGGAGCAGCCTGCATTAGCAAAGCACCCAGTTGCGGTGTTGTGCCAGCAAGGGTCTAATCGGACTTCAATCCTAGTTGGGGTTGAGTTCGCTGACTACTTGCTCGCGCTCTATGTGCGGTACCGCGGTCCTGTGACGCAACAGGATCGCTTCCTTCACGCTGAGTGAAGTTTAACCCACGTGTGTATACTTATGAGTACCGCCATATAGTCCGTCATTACTTGGCAGCAGGTTCCATCTCTGCACGGTGGACCCCGGGCTGCGAACGCACCATACTCTGTCTTATTATTTGGTGCGTTCCGCTAGCCCTAACACAGCTGACATGTCGCGACTTTGATGTGGGCTCAGCGCCGGAGCCCACATCAAAGCAGGGGACCCGACATGTGCAGTACTAGTACGGTGCATGTCGGGAAGGGGTTAAAATTAATGTTGAGCAGAATTAATTTCAGTCTATTGATTCTGCCCTCCTCAACAGTCACAGTATCTCATGTGGCCCATCGGAAAATAATGATCTGTAGTAATAATAATAATAATAATAATAATAATGTATTATTACTAAAACATTACTGCAATCTAATGTTTTCATAATACCAATGGATTTGGCTGAAGAAGGGAAACATATTTCTGTTCATTTTGATGCATGAAGAATGGGAGCTATAGTGTGCCCATAAGGGCAGCAGAAAGTGTACATTTTGACTTAATGCACTTGTCAACTATTGGATAATCCTTTCTAAAGGTACCGTTACACTAAACGACTTACCAACGATCACGACCAGCGATACGACCTGGCCATGATCGTTGGTAAGTCATTGTGTGGTCGCTGGGGAGCTGTCACACAGACAGCTCTCTCCAGCGACCAACGATCCGGGGAAAGACTTTAGCATCGTTGAAACTGTCTTCAATGATGCCGAAGTCCCCGGGTAACCAGGGTAAACATCGGGTTACTAAGTGCAGGGCCGCGCTTAGTAACCCGATATTTACCCTGGTTACCATTGTAAAAGTTAAAAAAAAAAACACTACATACTTACATTCCGATGTCTGTCACGTCCCCCGCCGTCAGCTTCCCTGCACTGACTGTGTCAGCGCCGGCCGTAAATCAGAGCACAGCGGTGACGTCACCGCTGTGCTCTGCTTTACGGCCGGCGGCGCTGACAGTCAGTGCAGGGAAGCTGACGGTGGGGGACGTCCTCTGTTACAGTCCCGTTACAGGTGAACACATCGCTAGATCGGCGTCACACACATCGATTCAGCGATGACAGCGGGGTGATCAGGGACCAAAAAAAGGTCCTGGTCATTCCCCAGCAACCAACGATCTCCCAGCAGGGGCCTGATCGTTGGTCGCTGTCACACATAAAGATATCGTTAGCGGCATCGTTGCTACATCACAAAAAGCGTGACGTTGCAACGATATTGTTAACGAAATCGTTATGTGTGAAGGTACCTTTAGTTACCTAATTGATTCAGATAAAATAAAAAAAAACATATTCTTACTTCCTGGACTAACATCGCAACTGCAGTGTGGGTTCTGTAATTCCCTGCAAGCGGTCATGTGATATTATCTCACTTGACTGCTGCAGCCAATCAGTCATGTGACCACTGCAGTGAATTCATCACTGGCACTGGTTGGGGAGAGATGTATAAGGTAAGTTTTGTTTTTTTATTTTGTGTGGGACATTTAAACTTATTAAAAAGGAAATCTGTGAGTATCCTATGACGCACTAGAACAGTGTAGCATATCAGTACATGTCAAAAAACAGAAGAAAATTTCAACCCAAAAACACTTCTTGCAGTCTTCACAGTTGGATTTACATACTTTCTACATATAGTATTAAACAATGACACACTATTTTTTGGTGCCAGTTCATCATCTGATCTCTTCTTCTGTGCAGCCTTTCTGTTGTGATGGATGCTGTATGAGGATTAACATTTTCTTGCTGAAATATGCGAGGCCGTCCCTTAAATAGACATTTTCAGGATAGGAGCTTATGTTCTAAAACATTTTTGGAATGCTCAGCATTGATAGTGCCTTTGAAGACGTGTATGCTGCCCATGCCATAGGCACTAATGCAGCCCCATGTCATCAGAGAGGCAAGCTTTTGAACAGCTCATTGATAGAAGCAGGATGGTCTCTCTTCCTGAGTCTGCAGGATATGGTGTCTGTGGTTTACATGATGAATTTCAAATTTTGAATGATGCGATTACAGAACAGCTTTCCATTTTGATTCAGAACATTTTCAAATGAGCCTTGGCTCAGAAAATACGGCATCGCTTCTGAATTGTGTTGCTATACAGCTGCTTCAACTTGCGTTTGCACGGTGACCCCTGTTCAGTCAACAATTTCTAGAAGTAATTCTAAGCCCATGCAGTGATTTGTACTAACGAATCATGTTTTTATTGCAGTGTCACCAGAGGGCCCGTAGATAATGAGCATCCAATATTGACCATCAGCACAAGGATCTTTTTACAACCTCTGAATCTTTTGATAATAATCCGCTGCGGTCTCCCATTCTTCTCCAGCTGCAGTGAAGCCTGCTCAGTGGAGACATCGGTCCCAGCGTCTAGCTCAGGCTGATACTGGGCGAGTGGTTACTACTGCTCTTCCAGGCTCTGCCTTTGTAGCCAGCACTGATCAGCAGTGAGCAGGTCTTTCTGGGACTAAGTCCTGCTTTTTCCATACTGAGCATGCCCATGGGATGACCTTCCATTGGAGGTCGGGGATCACATGCTCAGGTCCTGTTGCGGCTCCTATTGGACCATCTGGAAGGTCTTGAAGCACTGCCGCTATAAAAGGTTTGCATGGCCGCTCGGTCATGCGCTAGTGTACACTTGTAAACGTGTGTGTGTTGATGTGTGAAAGTCGCTCTTTAACCCCTTAACGACCGCCGATACGCCTTTTAACGGTGGCCGCTAAGGGTACTGAAACCACAGCGCCGTTAATTAATGGCGCTGTGGAAAAAGTAAATAGCGCCCCCCAGAGTTGGATTTTCTCCGGGGTCTCGGCTGCCGAGGGTAGCCGATACCCCAGAGAACATGATTCGGGGTTTTTTTTACCGACCCTGCATTTGCGATCGCCGGTAATTAACCGTTTACCGGCGATTGCAAAAAAAAACAACGCGATCTCTTTTTAATTTCACTGTCCTCCGATGTGATCGCACATCAGAGGACAGAGAAAAGGGGTCCCAGATAGCCACCCGATACTCACCTATCTCCCCCGGTGCTCCTCGTGGCTCCAGGTGGGCGCGCCATCTTCAAAATGGCGGGCGCATGCGCAGTGCGCTCGCCGGCACCTAGAGAATCTTTGGGGTCTCGGCTACCTTTGGGGTCTCGGCTGCCGGGGGTAGCCGAGACCCCAAAGAACATGATCGGGGACGGTTTTACCGACCCCTGTTTTGCGATCGCCGGTAATTAACTGTTTACCGGCACTGCAAAAAAAAAAAAAAAAATCAAAGTGTAATTCTCTGTACTCTGATGTGATTGCACATCAGAGTACAGAGAAATAGGGGGATTCGGGGACCCTATTATACTTACCGGTGTCCCTGGATCCTCCTGCTGCTCCTCCTGGCTGCCGAGGAAAAGAAAATGGCGGGCGCATGCGCAGTGCGCCTGCCATCTATCGCCATCTGCCGGCCGACAGGAGAAGAGCAGTTGGGGCTAAAATTAGGGTTAGGGTTAGGGCTAGGGTTAGGGCTAGGGTTAGGGTTAGGGTTAGGGCTAGGGTTAGAGGTAGGGTTAGAGCTGGGTTAGGGCTAGGGTTAGGGCTAGGGTTAGGGTTGGGGCTAAATTTAGGGTTAGGGTTGGGGCTAAATTCAGGGTTAGGTGTTGTGAATTCTGTTATCGAACTCCCTCCTGTGGTCATGAATGGTACTTCAGCAAGTTCTGTCCATGGACTCCCTCTGGTGGCTATGAGTGGAGCTGCTGCTTCTGAGGTTCCTTCCACAGGTGTCTCAGTTTATTCTTTGGCTGGCTGCTCTATTTAACTCCACTCAGATCGTTACTCCATGCCAGCTGTCAATGTTCTTGTACTGGTTCAGTTCGGTCTTGGATCTTTCTGGTGACCTGTCTACTCCAGCAGAAGCTAAGTCCCTGCTAGTTTATTATTTGTTCATTGTTTTCTTGTCCAGCTTGCTATCATGATTTTGCCGTGCTAGCTGGAAGCTCTGGGATGCAGAGTGGCACCTCCGCACCGTGAGTCGGTGCAGAGGTCTTTTTGCACACTCTGCGTGGTCTTTTTGTAGTTTTTTGTGCTGACCGCAAAGATACCTTTCGTATCCTCAGTCTGTTTAGTAAGTCTGGCCTCCCTTTGCTGAAACTTGTTTCATTTCTGTGTTTGTGTCTTTCATCTTAACTCACAGTCAATATATGTGGGGGGCTGCCTTTTCCTTTGGGGAATTTCTCTGAGGCAAGGTAGGCTTTATTTTCTATCTCTAGGGCTAGTTAGCTCTTAGGCTGTGAAGATGCGTCTAGGGAGAGTCAGGAACGCTCCACGGCTATTTCTAGTGTGTGTGATAGGATTAGGGGTTGCGGTCAGCAGAGCTCCCACTTCCCAGAGCTTGTCCTTTGTTAGTTTAACCATCAGGTCTTTTCGGGTGCTCCTAACCACCAGGTCCATAACAGCACAGCTGGCCCAAAGTATTAATGCATCTCAATAGAGGGATAAGAGAAGTTCTGAGACCATTTTTTTTTCTCTGCAGCGTGTTTTGTCTTTCTTTTCCCCTTAACCTCTGGGTGGTTCAGGACACAGGTGTAGATATGGACATTAAAGGTCTGTCCTCTTGTGTGGATCATCTCACTGCAAGGGTACAAAACATTCAAGATTTTGTGGTTCAGAATCCGATGTTAGAGCATAGAATTCCTATTCCTGATTTGTTTTCTGGGGATAGATCTAGGTTCCTGAATTTCAAAAATAATTGTAAACTGTTTCTTGCTTTGAAACCCCGCTCCTCTGGTGACCCCGTTCAACAAGTAAAATTCATTATTTCTTTGTTGCGTGGTGACCCTCAAGACTGGGCATTTTCCCTTGCGCCAGGAGAGCCTGCATTGCGTGATGTAGATGCGTTTTTTCTGGCGCTTGGATTGCTTTATGATGAACCAAATTCAGTGGATCAGGCAGAGAAAATCTTGCTGGCTTTGCGTCAGGGTCAGGATGAGGCGGAGGTATATTGTCAGAAGTTTAGAAAGTGGTCTGTGCTTACTCAGTGGAATGAGTGTGCCCTGGCGGCAATTTTCAGAAAGGGTCTTTCTGAAACCCTTAAGGATGTCAAGGTGGGATTTCCCACACTTGCTGGTCTGAATGAGTCTATGTCCTTGGCCATTCAGATCGATCGGCGCTTGCGTGAGCGCAAAGCTGTGCACCATTTGGCGGTATTCTCTGAGCATAGGCCTGAGCCTATGCAATGTGATAGGACTTTGACCAGAACTGAACGGCAAGAACACAGACGTCGGAATGGGCTGTGTTTTTACTGTGGTGATTCCACTCATGCTATCTACGATTGTCCTAAGCGCACTAAGCGGTTCGCTAGGTCTGCCACCATTGGTACGGTACAGTCTAAATTTCTTTTGTCCGTTACTCAGATTTGCTCTTTGTCGTCCTATTCAGTTATGGCATTTGTGGATTCAGGCGCTGCCCTGAATTTGAAGGACTTCGAGTTTGCCAGGCGCTGTGGTTTTTTCTTGGAGCCCTTGCAGTATCCTATTCCATTGAGAGGAATTGATGCTACGCCTTTGGCCAAGAATAAGCCTCAGTACTGGACTCATTTGACCATGTGCATGGCTCCTGCACATCAGGAGGATATTCGCTTTTTGGTGTTGCATAATCTGCATGATGTGGTCGTTTTGGGGTTGCCATGGCTACAGGTCCATAATCCAGTTTTGGATTGGAAATCTATGTCTGTGTCCAGCTGGAGTTGTCAAGGGGTACAGGGTGATGTTCCATTGTTGTCAATTTCGCCTTCCGCTCCTTCTGAAGTCCCTGAATTTTTGTCGGATTACCGGGATGTATTTGATGAGCCCAAATCCAGTGCCCTACCTCCCCATAGGGATTGCGATTGTGCTATTAATTTGATTCCTGGTAGTAAGTTTCCTAAGGGCCGACTGTTCAATTTATCTCTGCCAGAGCACGCCGCTATGCGGAGTTATAAAAAGGAATCCTTGGAGAAAGGTCATATTCGCCCGTCGTCATCACCGTTGGGAGCAGGGTTCTTTTTTGTGGCCAAGAAGGATGGTTCTTTGAGACCTTGTATTGATTACCGCCTTCTTAATAAGATCACAGTCAAATTTTAGTACCCTTTGCCGCTGCTGTCTGATTTGTTTGCTCGGATTAAGGGGGCTAGTTGGTTCACCAAGATAGATCTTCGAGGGGCGTATAATCTTGTGCGTATTAAACAGGGCGATGAATGGAAAACAGCATTTAATACGCCCGAGGGCCATTTTGAGTACCTGGTTATGCCATTAGGGCTTTCTAATGCTCCATCTGTATTTCAGTCCTTTATGCATGACATCTTCCGAGAGTACCTGGATAGATTCAAGATTGTATATTTGGATGATATTTTGGTCTTTTCGGATGATTGGGAGTCTCATGTAAAGCAGGTCAGAATAGTGTTCCAGGTCCTTCGTGCGAATTCCTTGTTTGTGAAGGGGTCAAAGTGTCTCTTTGGAGTTCAGAAGGTTTCATTTTTGGGTTTCATTTTTTCCCCTTCTACTATCGAGATGGACCCTGTTAAAGTTCAGGCCATTTATGATTGGACTCAGCCGACATCTGTGAAGAGCCTGCAGAAGTTCCTGGGCTTTGCTAATTTTTACCGTCGCTTCATCGCTAATTTTTCTAGTGTTGCTAAACCGTTGACTGATTTGACCAAGAAAGGTGCTGATGTGGTCAATTGGTCCTCTGTGGCTGTAGAGGCTTTTCAGGAGTTGAAGCGTCGTTTTTCTTCTGCCCCTGTGTTGTGTCAGCCAGATGTTTCGCTCCCGTTTCAGGTCGAGGTTGATGCTTCTGAGATTGGAGCAGGGGCTGTTTTGTCGCAAAGAAGTTCTGATGGGTCGGTGATGAAACCATGTGCCTTCTTTTCTAGAAAGTTCTCGCCTGCTGAGCACAATTATGATGTTGGCAATCGAGAGTTGTTGGCCATGAAGTGGGCATTCGAGGAGTGGCGACATTGGCTTGAAGGAGCCAAGCATCGCGTGGTGGTTTTGACGGATCACAAGAATTTGACTTATCTCGAGTCTGCCAAATGGTTGAATCCTAGACAGGCTCGATGGTCGCTGTTTTTCTCCCATTTTGATTTTGTGGTTTCGTACCTTCCGGGCTCTAAGAATGTGAAGGCTCATGCCCTGTCAAGGAGTTTTGTGCCTGACTCTCCGGGTGTTCCTGAGCCGGCGGGTATTCTCAAAGAGGGGGTAATTTTGTCTGCCATCTCCCCTGATTTGTGGTGGGTGCTGCAGAACTTTCAGGCTGATAGACCTGACCGTTGCCCAGCAGAGAAACTGTTTGTCCCTGATAGATGGACTAGTAAAGTTGTCTCTGAGGTTCATTGTTCGGTGTTGGCTGGTCATCCTGGAATCTTTGGTACCAGAAATTTGGTGGCTAGATCCTTTTGGTGGCCTTCTTTGTCACGGGATGTGCGTTCTTTTGTGCAGTCCTGTGGGACTTGTGCTCGGGCTAAGCCCTGCTGTTCTCATGCCAGTGGGTTGCTTTTGCCCTTGCCAGTCCCGAAGAGGCCCTGGACGCATATTTCCATGGATTTTATTTCAGATCTCCCGGTCTCTCAGAGGATGTCGGTCATTTGGGTGGTTTGTGATCGCTTCTCTAAGATGGTCCATTTGGTACCCTTGTCTAAGTTGCCTTCTTCCTCTGATTTGGTGTCATTGTTTTTCCAGCATGTGGTTCGTTTGCATGGCATTCCGGAGAACATCGTCTCGGACAGAGGTTCCCAGTTTGTTTCGAGGTTTTGGCGGTCCTTTTGTGCTAAGATGGGCATTGATTTGTCTTTTTCTTCGGCTTTCCATCCTCAGACAAATGGCCAAACTGAACGAACTAATCAGACTTTGGAAACATATCTGAGATGCTTTGTTTCTGCTGATCAGGATGATTGGGTGTCCTTCTTGCCTTTGGCCGAGTTTGCCCTTAATAATCGGGCCAGCTCGGCTACTTTGGTTTCGCCTTTTTTCTGTAATTCTGGCTTTCATCCTCGTTTCTCTTCAGGGCAGGTTGAGCCTTCGGACTGTCCTGGTGTGGATACTGTGGTGGACAGGTTGCAGCAGATTTGGATTCATGTGGTGGACAATTTGACATTGTCCCAGGAGAAGGCTCAACGTTTCGCTAACCGCTGGCGCTGTGTTGGTCCCCGACTTCGTGTTGGGGATTTGGTTTGGTTGTCGTCTCATTATGTTCCTATGAAGGTTTGCTCTCCTAAGTTTAAGCCTCGTTTCATTGGTCCGTATAAGATTTCTGAAGTTCTCAATCCTGTGTCATTTCGTTTGGCCCTTCCAGATTCTTTTGCCATCCATAATGTGTTCCATAGGTCATTGTTGCGGAGATACGTGGCGCCTATGGTTCCCTCCGTTGATCCTCCTGCCCCGGTGTTGGTCGAGGGGGAGTTGGAGTATGTGGTGGAGAAGATTTTGGATTCTTGTATTTCGCGACGGAAACTCCAGTACCTGGTCAAGTGGAAGGGTTATGGTCAGGAAGATAATTCCTGGGTTTTTGCCTCTGATGTTCATGCTGCCGATCTAGTTCGTGCCTTTCATTTGGCTCGTCCTATTCGACCTGGGGGCTCTGGTGAGGGTTCGGTGACCCCTCCTCAAGGGGGGGGTACTGTTGTGAATTCTGTTATCGAACTCCCTCCTGTGGTTATGAATGGTACTTCGGCGAGTTCTGTCCATGGACTCCCTCTGGTGGCTGTGAGTGGAGCTGCTGCTTCTGAGGTTCCTTCCACAGGTGTCTCAGTTTATTCTTTGGCTGGCTGCTCTATTTAACTTCACTCAGATCGTTACTCCATGCCAGCTGTCAATGTTCTTGTACTGGTTCAGTTCGGTCTTGGATCTTTCTGGTGACCTGTCTACTCCAGCAGAAGCTAAGTCCCTGCTAGTTTATTATTTGTTCATTGTTTTCTTGTCCAGCTTGCTATCATGATTTTGCCGTGCTAGCTGGAAGCTCTGGGATGCAGAGTGGCACCTCCGCACCGTGAGTCGGTGCGGAGGTCTTTTTGCACACTCTGCGTGGTCTTTTTGTAGTTTTTTGTGCTGACCGCAAAGATACCTTTCCTATCCTCAGTCTGTTTAGTAAGTCTGGCCTCCCTTTGCTGAAACTTGTTTCATTTCTGTGTTTGTGTCTTTCATCTTAACTCACAGTCAATATATGTGGGGGGCTGCCTTTTCCTTTGGGGAATTTCTCTGAGGCAAGGTAGGCTTTATTTTCTATCTCTAGGGCTAGTTAGCTCTTAGGCTGTGAAGAGGCGTCTAGGGAGAGTCAGGAACGCTTCACGGCTATTTCTAGTGTGTGTGATAGGATTAGGGGTTGCGGTCAGCAGAGCTCCCACTTCCCAGAGCTTATCCTTTGTTAGTTTAACCATCAGGTCTTTTCGGGTGCTCCTAACCACCAGGTCCATAACAGTTAGGGTTCTTTCACACTTACGTCGGTACGGGGCCGTCGCAATGCGTTGGCCCGACATACCGATGCACGTTGTGAAAATTGTGCACGCATCCGCTGCCCAATCTATGTCCGCAGGAGGAGGGTGCGGAGTTACGGCCACGCATGCGCGGTCAGAAATGGCAGACGCGACGTACAAAAAAACATTACATTGAACGTTTTTTGTGCCGACGGTCTGCCAAAAAACAACTGATCCAGTGCACGACGGACGCGATGTGTGGCCATCCGTCACGATCCGTCGGCAATACAAGTCTATGGGCAAAAAAAGCATCCTTTTTTGTCCAAAACGACGGATTGCGACAGATGCCAAACGACGCAAGTGTGAAAGTAGCCTTAGGGCTAGGGTTAGGGTTGGGGCTAAAGTTAGGGCTAGGGTTGGGGCTAAAGTTAGGTTTAGATTTGGGGTTAGGGGTTGGATTAGATTTGGTATTAGGGTTAGGGTTGGCATTAGGGTTACGCTTGGGATTAGGGTTAGGTTTGAGGTTAGGGTTGAGATTAGGATTAGGGGTGTGTTGGATTTAGGGTTTTGATTAGGGTTATGGTTAGGGTTGACATTAGGGTTGTTTTGGGGTAAGGGTTGTGATTATCGTTAGGGTTAGTGATTAGGATTATGGATCGGGTTGGGATTAGGGTTAGGGGTGTGTTGGGGTTAGGGTTGGAGCTAGAATTGGGAGGTTTCCACTGTTTAGTTACATCAGGGGGTCTCCAAACTTGACAGCTACAATATCTTTTTTGTGGAAAAAAATATATTTTTTATTTTCACGACTCTGCATTCTAAACTTCTGTGAAGCACTTGGGTATTCAAAGTTCTCACCACACATCTAGATAAGTTCCATGGGGGGTCCAGTTTCCAAAATGGGGTCACTTGTGGGGGGTTTCCACTGTTTAGGCACATCAGGGGCTCTCCAAACGCGACATGGCGCCCGATCTCAATTCCAGACAATTCTACATTGAAAAAGTAAAACGGCACTCCTTCTCTTCCAAGCTCTGCGGTGCGCCCAAACAGTGGTTTACCCCCACATATTGGGTATCGACGTACTCAGGAGAAATTGCACTACAAGTTTTGTGGTCTAACTTCTCCTGTTACCCTTGTGAAAATAAAAATTTGGGGGCAAAAATATCATTTTTGTAGAAAAAATGTGATTTTTTATTTTCACGGCTTAACGTTATAAACTTCTGTGAAGCACACGGGGGTTCAAAGTGCTCACCACACATCTAGATAAGTTCCTTAAGGGGTCTAGTTTCCAAAATGGTGTCAATTGTGGGGGGTTTCCACTGTTTAGGCACATCAGGGGCTCTCCAAACGCGACATGGCGTCCAATCTCAATTCCTGCCAATTCTACATTGAAAAAGTAAAACGGCGCTCCTTCACTTCCAAGCTCTGCGGTGCGCCCAAACAGTGGTTTACCCTCACATATGGGGTATCGACATATTCAGGAGAATTCGCACAACAACTTTTGTGGTCTAATTTCTCCTGTTACCCTTGTGAAAATAAGAATTTGTGGGCGAAAAGATCATTTTTGTGTAAACAAATGCGATTTTTTATTTTCACAGCTCTACGTTATAAACTTCTGTGAAGCTCTTGGGGGTTCAAAGTGCTCACCACACATCTAGATAAGTTCCTTAACGGGTCTAGTTTACAAAATGGTGTCACTTGTGGGGGGTTTCCACTGTTTAGGCACATCAGGGGCTCTCTAAACGTGACATGGCATTCGATCTCAATTCCAGCCAATTCTGCATTGAAAAAGTCAAACGGCGCTCCTTCACTTCCAAGTTCTGCGGTGCGCCCAAACAGTGGTTTACCCCCACATATGGGGTATTGATGTATTCAAGAGAAATTGCATAACAAAATTTATGGTTATATTTCTGTTTTTACACTTGTGAAAATAAAAAAAATGGTTCTGAATTAAAATGTTTGCAAAAAAAAGTTAAATGTTCATTTTTTTCTTCCACATTGTTTAAGTTCCTGTGAAGCACGTAAAGGGTGAATAAACTTCTTGAATGTGGTTTTGAGAACCTTGAGGGGTTTAGTTTTTAGAATGGTGTCACACTTCGTTATTTTCTATCATATAGACCCCTCAAAATGACTTCAAATATGATGTGGTCCCTAAAAAAAAAGGTGTTGTAAAAATGAGAAGTTGCTGGTCAAATTTTAACCCTTATAACTCCCTAACAAAAAAAAATTTTGCTTCCAAAATTGTAGTAGACATGTGGGAAATGTTATTTATTAACTATTTTTTGTGACATATCTCTCTGATTTAAGGGCATATAAATACAAAGTTTGAAAATTGCAAAATTTTAAAAATTTTCGGCATATTTCCGTTTTTTTCCTAATAATCGCAAGTAATTTTGAAGAAATGTTACCACTAACATGAAGTACAATATGTCATGAAAAAACAGTCTCAGAATCAGCGGGATCCGTTGAAGCGTTCCAGAGTTATAACCTCATAAAGTGACAGTGGTCAGAATTGCAAAAATTGGCTCAGTCATGAAGTACCAAATTGGCTCTGTCACTAAGGGGTTAATCATCCCCTCCCTTGTTTATGACTGCTCGCGTAAGGTGGATGATTGCTATCTAGCGCTCGACTTAGTTATCTGCACTTGAACACACAAAACAGCGTCTAATTGCTGTGACCGCCAGTGCGGCGCTGTGCGCTATCACAGCACTTTCCTGACCCAAGTCTGCTTGGTTAATGACGTCCGCCAGAGCGGCACCGCAAGCACTCTCGTGCATTTAAATTATTATTTCAGTCACTCTTACACCCCAGTTGCGGTGTCGATCGCAAGAGGTCTAGATGAACTCTAATTCAGAGTCTTGGGATTGAGTTCTGTGACTCTTTGCTTGCGCTCTTTTGTGCGGTACCGCGGCCCTGTTACGTAACAGGGTTCGCTTTCTTCATACTGGGTGAAGTTAACCCGTGTGTAAATCCATATTGTACCACCATATAGTCCGTCATTACTCAGCAGCAGATTCCATCTCTGCACGGTGGACCCCGGGCTGCGAACTGCGCACTTTATACTATCTTTCTAATTATTTGGTGCGTTCCGCTAGCCATAACAATAAGAGATTTTCAAATTGTTGCTGTGAAGAATATGGGGGATTTAATAGTAGATTACAATTTTCCTTCATACTGTGTTGCTGTAGCGGAATGCCTGGCTCAGCAGATGGTCCAGCCTCCTCAGCTTCAAAGTGAAAACGTATCAGCTTACGCAACCCCTGCTGTGTGGTTGCTTCATCCAGTTAGATAAGATTTCAAAAGGAAATTCAAGAAGAAAATGAAGTTATCATACGTCCTAGTTGTATATCGGTTACAATTTTGAGATTTTGGGAATGGACAGAATGCCTTCCAGGCTCTCGATCTGTTCTAGCACTCTACGATGGGGAGATATGCAGAACAACTAGTAGAAGCCAGGTAGCAAAGCTGTGTTCAGTCTCCGATGCCACCAGAACAGCTGCCCTATGATCTCCCATTGGGAAGTTATGATCTTTCATAGGTTTTGGGAGGTTTAGATACAAACACTCAGGGGAACAGGAATTTGGGCCATCCCGGGGGCAGAACAGGGAGTGACCGACCAAGAGGTTAAATCCTTGTGTAAGGTCATGTGCTCTCTCTGTTTGCTATGCTTGCTGTTCACATCTAAAGAGGGGGTCACATTGAGTAACATGCTGGGAGGAACTGGAAACAGCTGGAACTCCAAACCCCCATGCGGTCTAGCTTACTTGGTCAAACATCAAACCGGTAACTGACATGCTTCCTCTGCATATACCTTTTAACTATCTCCTTGCATTTGCATATCTGACCATTGTATATGTATAGCCATTGTGCTCGTTTCCGGCCAGGTATAATCCTGTAATGGACCTGGCTTATATCTAATGAAGAACTGGTGACAGTCCTACCAGACTGGCAGGGCCCTGTTTTAATTTTGCAAGTGAAAGGGGCCTCTCAGCCTGTCAGGGTTGTGAGTGAGTATTGTGCCAGATCAGTGGCAGCATGGGGACAAATTCTTTCACTATCCATGCAGGCGTGAGCCCATGTGCACAGCGGATGTCACATTGGTGAAAGTGGGGAGACCATACCGCGTGATCCCTTTGACGTAATAGTGTTGTCAAGCAGGGCTGCGAGGTGAGGGATCATTGCAGTTGCATTCTCTTTTCTTTACATTTTACACAGTGTGCCAACTTTTTTCAAATTGTGTTGCATAATAAAACTTTTCTGATTGGGTCAGCAGCGCTTGGTATCCCTGCACTTTTTCATGTGTTATTGTGTTGTGACATTTTATGTGTTGGGCCCTCTTCTTTTTAACATATTTATTAATGATCTTGTAGGGGGCATACAGAGTGGAATTTCAATATTTGTAGATGACACTAAACTCTGCAGGGTAATCAATACAGAGGAGGATAATTTTATATTACAGAATGATTTATGTAAACTAGAAGCTTGGGCTGATAAATGGCAAATGAGCTTTACCGGTGATAAATGTAAGGTCATGCACTTGGGTAGAAGTAATAAGATGTATAATTATGTGCTTAATTCTAAAACTCTGGGCAAAACCGTCAATGAAAAAGACCTGGGTGTATGGGTGGATGACTAGAGTTGAGCGACCTTGACCTTTTTAGAGTCGAGCCGGGTTTTGCGAAACCCGACTATGTCCAAAGTCGGGTCGAGTGAAATCGGCCGATTATGACGTAAAGTCGGGATCGACCGAAACACGAAACCCAATGCAAGTCAATGGGGCAGCATAGTCGGCAGTGAGTGGGGGCCAGGAAAACACCTAGAGTGGCCATTTTAATGTCAAAACCATCCATTCTTCTTAATGAAGCTTGTCAAGCGTAATTTACCTTATAATAATTGGAAGGCATTTGAAATTGGGGGTCATTTGGCTAAAGTTGTGGGGGGTAGGGCTGGTTCAAGTAATTAGTGGGCCCAGGAAATCTGGACCACGTCACGGCAGTGGAGCAGGGAGAGGTAAGTATTTCAACTTTGCAAGTGCTGTGAACCTGAGCAAGCAGGGGGGCCCACTCGTTGGCATTGGCACTGGCACAGGGCCCCTCAAAGTACAGCGGTGTGTTTGCACGGCGGGGGCGCCTCCCACCGGCAGCAACACTTTTGCGTACTATGAGAGGCCCTGTGCCAGTGACGTCGCCAACTAGTATTCCTCCCCCCACCTGATGAAGGAACCTGCACTTTCATCTGCACCTTCCTCTTTGTCCCCGTGTAAGGTGGTATGGTATGCGGGAAGAGCAACCTGACTTTCAGCAGGGTCACAATGTTGTTGTGTAGCGTGCACGGGGAATGTTGCGTTATGGGTCAATGTACCAGCAGACTCATCTATCACTGGCTGGGCAATGGGCACGATGAAGTGGAAACACAGATATAGGCCCAAAGAAGAAAGTGGGCTAAATGCAGTTCAAAATTGGTAACACAGGAATAACCAGGGGGCATTGCAGTGGAGGACAACTGGAATGAGAGGCTGACACAGAGAGTAGGGCCAAATCAGTAAGTAGTCGAAATGCAGTTCAAAATTGGCAACCGTAGTAAACAGGCGGCACAGCTTTGTTCAGTGGAGGAGAACAGCAAGGAGTGGCAGACACCGATAGTAGGCCCCAACCCAACTAGTAGGCCAAATGCAGTCTAACATTAACAACTACTTAACGAGAGGCTGAAAATGGTATTTCAGGACAGGAAACCAGGAGAACAGCAAGGAGTGGCAGACACCGATAGTAGGCCCCAAACCAACTAGTACGCCAAATGCAGTTGTTCCATTTAACCACAATTTAATGAGAGCCTGAAGATAGAAGCTCAGGAAAGGCAACCTGGGGAACACCTTGGAGTGTAACACACCATCTCTCTCCACCCCATACCCATTTTGTAGGCCTAATGCTGTGTACTTTTCTACAACTACTAAACGAGAGTCGGAAGACCGAAGCAATGGCAAGGAAACCTGGGGAACACCTTGGAGTGTAACACACCATCTCTCTCCACCCCATACCCAATTTGTAGGCCTAATGCAGCCTACTTTCCGACACCTACTAAACGAGAGCATGAAGATCGAAGCTCAGGAAAGGCAACCTGGGGAACACCTTGGAGTGTAACACACCATCTCTCTCCACCCCATACCCATTTTTTAGGCCTAATGCAGTGTACTTTTCTACAACTACTAAACGAGAGTCGGAAGACCGAAGCAATGGCAAGGAAACCTGGGGAACACCTTGGAGTGTAACACACCATCTCTCTCCACCCCATACCCAATTTGTAGGCCTAATGCAGCCTACTTTCCGACACCTACTAAACGAGAGCATGAAGATCGAAGCTCAGGAAAGGCAACCTGGGGAACACCTTGGAGTGTAACACACCATCTCTCTCCACCCCATACCCATTTTTTAGGCCTAATGCAGTGTACTTTTCTACAACTACTAAACGAGAGTCGGAAGACCGAAGCAATGGCAAGGAAACCTGGGGAACACCTTGGAGTGTAACACACCATCTCTCTCCACCCCATACCCAATTTGTAGGCCTAATGCAGCCTACTTTCCGACACCTACTAAACGAGAGCATGAAGATCGAAGCTCAGGAAAGGCAACCTGGTGAAAACCTTGGAGTGTAACACAACCTGTCTCTACACCCCATACCAAATTTGTAGGCCTAATGCAGCGTAGTTTCCACCAACTACTAAACGAGAGCCGGAAGATCGAAGCTCATGAAAGGCAACCCGGGGAACACCTTGGAGTGTAACACAACCTCTCTCTACACCACGAAAGGGCTGATTCTTAGGAAGGAAGGCTGTTGTAAATAAGCATTGCGCGTCCGAGGGTGATTATATTCTTATTCGGTATCTACTCACCCTCGGACGCGCCATGCTTCTTGATTTGTAATTAATGTTTATTTGCAATGTGCTTTTGACTTACTCAATTATTTTTTTAATTATTGATTTTATTAAATTAATAGTTTAACATCTTATTGGAAATAATTTAAAGGAGACGCGACAGGACAACACTCGGTGGATGCCATATCTGTGTTAACAACTCCAAAAAACTTTCAGTTAACTTCTTGCAGGAGAAAGAAATTGTAGCTGTTGGACCTTTGTAGTACAGTTCCAGATATTTGTTGTGTGTTTGTTTTGATTGTTAAAATGTCTGCATTTGAGATCTCAACACGATCTTATTTTTTATAATCAAATTAATTTTTTAAATATTTTATTAGGTTGGTTCAAGGGGTACACGGGCCGCAGTAGACAGGTCAGTGGAGGCCTAGTGGAAGGAGGGACCGCAGATGCGCCACTGTTTCACCCATACACAATTAGTAGGCCTAATGCAGCGTAGTTTCCAACAGCTACTAAACGAGAGCCGGAAGATCGAAGCTCAGGAAAGGCAACCTGGGGAACACCTTGGAGTGTAACACAACCTCTCTCTACACCACGGAAGGGCTGATTCTTAGGAAGGAAGGCTGTTGTAAATAAGCATTGCGCGTCCGAGGGTGATTATATTCTTATTCGGTATCTACTCACCCTCGGACGCGCCATGCTTCTTGATTTGTAATTAATGTTTATTTGCAATGTGCTTTTGACTTACTCAATTATTTTTTTAATTATTGATTTTATTAAATTAATAGTTTAACATCTTATTGGAAATAATTTAAAGGAGACGCGACAGGACAACACTCGGTGGATGCCATATCTGTGTTAACAACTCCAAAAAACTTTCAGTTAACTTCTTGCAGGAGAAAGAAATTGTAGCTGTTGGACCTTTGTAGTACAGTTCCAGATATTTGTTGTGTGTTTGTTTTGATTGTTAAAATGTCTGCATTTGAGATCTCAACACGATCTTATTTTTTATAATCAAATTAATTTTTTTTATATTTAATGATGTTGGTTCAAGGGGTACACGGGCAGCAATAGACAGGTCAGTGGAGGCCTAGTGGAAGGAGTGACGGCAGACAGGCATCAAAGGCCTAACATTGGGCTGGCTGTAGGCAAGTTAAAATTGGTTCCAGGGGAACACGGCCATCAGTGGCCTGGTCAGTGTAGTTGTAGTTGAAAGAACGGGACGCAGACAGGCTTCGAAGGCCTAACATAATAACATAGGGCTGGCTGTAGGCAAGTTAAAATTGGTTCCAAGGGAACACGGCCATCAGTGGCCTGGTCAGTGTAGTTGTAGTTGAAAGAACGGGACGCAGACAGGCTTCGAAGGCCTAACATAACAAACTTGGGCTGGCTGTAGGCACTTTTAAATTTGTTCCAGGGGTACATGGGCAGCAGTGTATGGTCAGTGGAAGTCTAGTGGAAGGAGTGACCGCAGACAGGCTTCCAAGGCCTAACATAACAAACTTGGGCTGGCTGTAGGCACTTTTAAATTGGTTCCAGGGGTACACGGGCAGCAGTGGTCTGGTCAGTGGAAGTCTAGTGGAAGGAGTGACCGCAGACAGGCTTCCAAGGCCTAACATAACAAACTTGGGCTGGCTGTAGGCACTTTTAAATTGGTTCCAGGGGTACACGGGCAGCAGTGGTCTGGTCTGTGGAAGTCTAGTGGAAGGAGTGACCGCAGACAGGCTTCGAAGGCCTAACATAACAAACTTGGGCTGGCTGTAGGCACTTTTAAATTGGTTCCAGGGGTACACGGGCAGCAGTGGTCTGGTCAGTGGAAGTCTAGTGGAAGGAGTGACCGCAGACAGGCTTCCAAGGCCTAACATAACAAACTTGGGCTGGCTGTAGGCACTTTTAAATTGGTTCCAGGGGTACACGGGCAGCAGTGGTCTGGTCAGTGGAAGTCTAGTGGAAGGAGTGACCGCAGACAGGCTTCCAAGGCCTAACATAACAAACTTGGGCTGGCTGTAGGCACTTTTAAATTGGTTCCAGGGGTACACGGGCAGCAGTGGTCTGGTCTGTGGAAGTCTAGTGGAAGGAGTGACCGCAGACAGGCTTCGAAGGCCTAACATAACAAACTTGGGCTGGCTGTAGGCACTTTTAAATTGGTTCCAGGGGTACACGGGCAGCAGTGGTCTGGTCAGTGGAAGTCTAGTGGAAGGAGTGACCGCAGACAGGCTTCCAAGGCCTAACATAACAAACTTGGGCTGGCTGTAGGCACTTTTAAATTGGTTCCAGGGGTACACGGGCAGCAGTGGTCTGGTCTGTGGAAGTCTAGTGGAAGGAGTGACCGCAGACAGGCTTCGAAGGCCTAACATAACAAACTTGGGCTGGCTGTAGGCACTTTTAAATTGGTTCCAGGGGTACACGGGCAGCAGTGGTCTGGTCAGTGGAAGTCTAGTGGAAGGAGTGACCGCAGACAGGCTTCGAAGGCCTAACATAACAAACTTGGGCTGGCTGTAGGCACTTTTAAATTGGTTCCAGGGGTACACGGGCAGCAGTGGTCTGGTCAGTGGAAGTCTAGTGGAAGGAGTGACCGCAGACAGGCTTCCAAGGCCTAACATAACAAACTTGGGCTGGCTGTAGGCACTTTTAAATTGGTTGCAGTGGTACACGGGCAGCAGTGGTCTGGTCAGTGGAAGTCTAGTGGAAGGAGTGACCGCAGACAGGCTTCGAAGGCCTAACATAACAAAATTGGGCTGGCTGTAGGCACTTTAAATTGGTTCCAGGGGTACATGGGCAGCAGTGTATGGTCAGTGGAAGTCTAGTGGAAGGAGTGACGGCAGACAGTCTTCGAAGGCCTAACATAACAAAATTGGGCTGACTGTAGGCACTTTTAAATTGGTTCCAGGGTAACACGGCCAGCAGTGGCCTGGTCAGTGTAGTAGTTGTAGAAAGAAGGGACCGCAGACAGGCTTCGAAGGCCTAACATAACAAAAATGTCAAAACAATGGTATTGTCAGTGCCAGGCATTGAAGGATGTCAGCGCCTAGACTACACATTGGTGAAGCTGTGAGAGATAATTTTGCTAGTGGTAGAGCACTGTTTGAGCTGGGGGGGGGAACTGTCTTGTGGCCGGCGGTACAGGCACAGGGCCCCTCATATTACAACGGTGTGTTTGACGTTGGGTGCGCACCACCACCGCCAGAGACACTTTATTGTACTATGAGGGACCCAGTGGCAGTGCCGTCGACCAAAAGCGGCCACACCCACCTCTTCAGACAAACAGCACTCTCAAGGGTCCAAGCGCAAAGTGGCGATAGCACGGCCCCGTGTGGGGAGTTTGGCCATTTCGTGAGGTGGAAACATGTCGTATGCTGGACAATCAGGTGAAGAAAATTACGAGATTGGAAAAGTCATTCAGAATAGTCCACAGGCAAGACCTTTTCATAGGAAAGCTAGGTGTCAGCCGGGCAGGGTGGGGCAAAAGATTTTGAAATCCAGTTGTGGTTCATTTTAATGAAGGTTAGATCATCTACATTTTGGGTAGCCAGACGAGTCCTTTTTTCTGTTAGTATTGAACCTGCAGCACTGAATACTCTTTCTGATAGGACACTAGCTGCCGGGCAAGCAAGCTCCTGCAATGCATATTCTGCCAATTCTGGCCAGGTGTCTAATTTGGATGCCCAGTAATCAAATGGGAATGACGGTTGAGGGAGAACGTCGATAAGGGATGAAAAATAGTTTGTAACCATACTGGACAAATGTTGTCTCCTGTCACTTTGAATTGATGCTGCAGTACCTGTCCTGTCTGCGGTCATAGAAAAATCACTCCACAACCTGGTCAGAAAACCCCTCTGGCCAACGCCACTTCTGATTTCTGCCCCTCTAACACCTCTGGTCTGCTGGCCCCTGGAGCTCGTGTGAGAACGATCACGGGCGCTGTGTGCAGGGAATGCCAGAAGCAAACGGTCAACAAGAGTTGATTGTTTTGTTGCTAATATTAGTTCCAAGTTCTCATGTGGCATAATATTTTGCAATTTGCCTTTATAGCGAGGATCAAGGAGGCAGGCCAACCAGTAATCGTCATCGTTCATCATTTTTGTAATGCGTGTGTCCCTTTTGAGGATACGCAAGGCATAATCCGCCATGTGGGCCAAAGTTCCCGTTGTCAAATCTGCGGTTGTGCTTGGTTGAGGGGCAGTTGCAGGCAAATCTACGTCACTTGTGTCCCTCAAAAAACCAGAACCCGGCCTTGCCACGCCACCAATTTCCCGTGCCCCCGGGAAAGCTTCCTCATTAAAAATATACTCATCCCCATCATCCTCCTCATCCTCCACCTCCTCTTCGCCCGGTACCTCGTCATGTACACTGCCCTGACCAGACAATCGCTGACTGTCATCAAGGCTTTCCTCTTCCTCTGGTGCAGACGCCTGATCCTTTATGTGCGTCAAACTTTGCATCAGCAGACGCATTAGGGGGATGCTCATGCTTATTATGGCGTTGTCTGCACTAACCAGCCGTGTGCATTCCTCAAAACACTGAAGGACTTGACACATGTCTTGAATCTTCGACCACTGCACACCTGACAACTCCATGTCTGCCATCCTACTGCCTGCCCGTGTATGTGTATCCTCCCACAAAAACATAACAGCCCGCCTCTGTTCGCACAGTCTCTGAAGCATGTGCAGTGTTGAGTTCCACCTTGTTGCAACGTCTATGATTAGGCGATGCTGGGGAAGGTTCAAAGAACGCTGATAGGTCTGCATATGGCTGGAGTGTACAGGCGAACGGCGGATATGTGCGCAAAGTCCACGCACTTTGAGGAGCAGGTCGGATAACCCCGGATAACTTTTCAGGAAGCACTGCACCACCAGGTTTAAGGTGTGAGCCAGGCAAGGAATGTGTTTCAGTTGGGAAAGGGAGATGGCAGCCATGAAATTCCTTCCGTTATCACTCACTACCTTGCCTGCCTCAAGATCTACAGTGCCCAGCCACGACTGCGTTTCTTGCTGCAAGAACTCGGACAGAACTTCCGCGGTGTGTCTATTGTCGCCCAAACACTTCATAGCCAATACAGCCTGCTGACGTATGCCAGTAGCTGCCCCATAATGGGAGACCTGGTGTGCAACAGTGGCAGGTGCGGATGGAGTGTTTGTGCGACTGCGGTCTGTGGACGAGCTCTTGCTTCTGCAGGAGGACGAGGAGGAGGAGGAGGAGGAGGGGGTGCGAACGGCTACAGACAACTGTTTACTAGACCGTGGGCTAGGCAGAACTGTCCCAAAATTGCTGTCCCCTGTGGACCCTGAATCCACCACATTTACCCAGTGTGCCGTGATGGACACGTAACGTCCCTGGCCATGCCTACTGGTCCATGCATCTGTTGTCAGGTGCACCTTTGTGCTCACAGATTGCCTGAGTGCATGGACGATGCGCTCTTTAACATGCTGGTGGAGGGCTGGGATGGCTTTTCTGGAAAAAAAGTGTCGACTGGGTAGCTCGTAGCGTGGTACAGCGTAGTCCATCAGGTCTTTGAAAGCTTCGCTTTCAACTAACCGGTAGGGCATCATCTCTAACGAGATTAGTCTAGCTATGTGGGCGTTCAAACCCTGTGTACGCGGATGCGAGGCTAAGTATTTCCTTTTTCTAACCATAGTCTCATGTAGGGTGAGCTGGACTGGAGAGCTGGAGATCGTGGAACTAGCGGGGGTGCCGGTGGACATGGCAGACTGAGAGACGGTGGGAGATGGTATTGTTGCCGCCGGTGCCCTAGATGCAGTGTTTCCTACTACGAAACTGGTGATTCCCTGACCCTGACTGCTTTGGCCTGGCAAAGATACCTGCACAGATACAGCAGGTGGTGCGCTAAATGGTGGTCCTACACTGCCGGAAGGGATGTTGCGTTGATGACTAGCTTCATTGGCCGAGGGTGCAACAACCTTAAGGGACGTTTGGTAGTTAGTCCAAGCTTTCAAATGCATGGTGGTTAAATGTCTATGCATGCAACTAGTATTGAGACTTTTCAGATTCTGACCTCTGCTTAAGGAAGTAGAACATTTTTGACAGATGACTTTGCGCTGATCAATTGGATGTTGTTTAAAAAAATGCCAGACTGCACTCTTTCTAGCATCGGATACCTTTTCAGGCATTGCAGACTGAGCTTTAACCGGATGGCCACGCTGTCCTCCACCAGGTTTTGGCTTTGCCACGCGTTTTGGGCAAGATACGGGCCCGGCAGATGGAACCTGTGGCGATGTTGATGCCTGCTGCGGCCCCTCCTCCTCCTCTGCTTCAGAACTGCTGCCGCCTGCACCCTGTTCCCCCAATGGCTGCCAATCGGGGTCAAGAACTGGGTCATCTAATAACTCTTCTTGTACCTCCTGCGCAACTTCGTCTGTGTCACCGTGTCGTTCGGTGGTATAGCGTTCGTGATGGGGCAACATAGTCTCATCAGGGTCTGATTCTTGATCAGCACCCTGCGAGGGCAATGTTGTGGTCTGAGTCAAAGGACCAGCATAGTAGTCTGGCTGTAACTGTGCGTCAGTGCACTCCATGTCAGATTCAATTTGTAATGGGCATGGACTGTTAACTGCTTCACTTTCTAAGCCAGGGACGGTATGTGTAAAGAGCTCCATGGAGTAACCCGTTGTGTCGCCTGCTGCATTCTTCTCTGTTGTTGTTTTTGCTGAAGAGGACAAGGAAGTGACTTGTCCCTGACCGTGAACATCCACTAACGACGCGCTGCTTTTACTTTTACCAGTTTCACGAGAGGAAGCAAAAGAGCTAGAGGCTGAGTCAGCAAGATAAGCCAAAACTTGCTCTTGCTGCTCCGGCTTTAAAAGCGGTTTTCCTAATCCCAGAAAAGGGAGCGTTCGAGGCCTTGTGTAGCCGGACGACGAACCTGGCTCCACAGCTCCAGACTTAGGTGCAATATTTTTTTCCCCACGACCACCTGATGCTCCACCACTACCACTACCCTCATTACCAGCTGACAATGAACGCCCCCGGCCACGACCTCTTCCACTAGACTTCCTCATTGTTTTAAAAACGTAACCAAACTAACGTTATTTGTTGCAGTCACACAACTTACACGGTGAGCTATAACTTCAGTATGATTTAGCTACCCCTTTACAGGTTGGTGAGACCACAGCGAAAATCAGGCCCAATGTTACACACTCTTTTTTTGGTGGCTGCAAATTAGAGAGATGCCCCACACGCAGGACTGTCACTGAAGCACAAATGTTAATATTAATGTCACACTATTATTTTTTTTTTTTTTTTATTTTTTTCAGGAACACTTTAGAAACCCCCAAAAAAAAAAAATAGATTTTTGCAGGGAGAATTTAGAAAACAAATGTAACAAACTATATGCTTTCTATGGGCCACTGAGTGAGAGATGACGCACACAGGAATCAGGAGTGGCACACAAGCCCAGAGGCCAATATTTTTCTACCAATGATTGATGGAGTTATTTTCTCTGGTAGATTTTGGAACCCAAATCAAGGAAAAAAAATATAGGCTTTCTATGGACCACAATTGGAGAGAGAGAGAGAGAGAGAGAGAGAGAGAGATGGCACACCCAGGAGTCAAGACTGGCACACAAGCAGAAAGGCCAATATTAATCTCCCACTGTTTTTTTTGTTTGTTTGTTTTTTTTTTTTTTCAGGGAGACTTTAGAAAAAAAAATAATAAAAAAAATATGATTTTATCAGGAAGAATTTAGAAACCAAATAAAATAAAATGATTTTTTCAGGGAGAATTTATAAAACAAATAAAACCAAAAATAGGCGTTCTATGGCCCACTGACTGAGAGATGACGCACCCAGGAGTCAAGACTGGCACACAAGCAGAAAGGCCAATATTAATCTCCCACTGTTTTTTTTTTTTTTTTTTTTTTTTCAGGGAGACTTTAGAAAAAAAAATAATAAAAAAAATATGATTTTATCAGGAAGAATTTAGAAACCAAATAAAATAAAATGATTTTTTCAGGGAGAATTTAGAAAACAAATAAAACCAAAAATAGGCGTTCTATGGCCCACTGACTGAGAGAGAGAGAGAGATGGAACGCTTAGTACTGGCACACAAGCCCAAAGGGCAATATTAATCTCCCTTTTTTTTTCCAGGGAGAATTTCTAAAACCCAAAAAAAAAAAAAAATAGGCTTTCTATGGCCCACTATTTGTGAGAGAGATGGGACGCTCAGGACTGGCACAGATGGCACGCTCAGGACTGGCACAGAAGCCCAGAGGCCAATATTAATCTCCCTTTTTTTCTGGGAGAATTTATAAAACCAAAAAAATATTTAAATAGGCTTTCTATGGCCCACTATTTGTGAGAGAGATGGCACGCTCAGGACTGGCACAGATGGCACGCTCACAACTGGCACACAAGCCCAGAGGCCAATATTAATCTCCCTTTTTTCAGGGAAAATTTATAAAACCAAAAAAAAAATTAAATAGGCTTTCTATGGCCCACTATTTGTGAGAGAGATGGCACGCTCAGGACTGGCACAGATGGCACGCTCACAACTGGCACACAAGCCCAGAGGCCAATATTAATCTCCCTTTTTTCAGGGAAAATTTATAAAACAAAAAAAAAAATTAAATAGGCTTTCTATGGCCCACTATTTGTGAGAGAGATGGCACGCTCAGGACTGGCACAGATGGCACGCTCACAACTGGCACACAAGCCCAGAGGCCAATATTAATCTCCCTTTTTTTCAGGGAGAATTTATAAAACCAAAAAAAAAATTAAATAGGCTTTCTATGGCCCACTATTTGTGAGAGAGATGGCACGCTCAGGGCTGGCACAGATGGCACGCTCAGGACTGGCACACAAGCCCAGAGGCCAATATTAATCTCCCTTTTTTTCAGGGAGAATTTATAAAACCCAAAAAAAAATAAAATAGGCTTTCTATGGCCCACTATTTGTGAGAGAGATGGCACACTCAGGACTGGCACACAAGCCCAAAGGCCAATATTAATCTCCCACTGTATTTTTATCAGGGAGAATTTATACACCCCACAAAAAAAAATACAGAAAAATGAAAAGGCTTTCTATGGCCCACTATGTGAGAGAGATGGCACACACAGGGATGGCACTCTAGCAGAAATGCCAAATTGCCAATCTTAATCTCCCACCAAAAAAAAAAAAAAAAAAAAACAGGGAATGTCCTACAATTACTATCTCCCTGCCTGCAGTAATCTCAGCCAGGTATGGCAGGCAGCTACTATCTCCCTGCCTGCAGTAATCTCAGCCAGGTATGGCAGGCAGCAATAAGGAGTGGACTGATGCACAAATGAAATAAAAAGTGTGGACAAACAAAAAAGATAGCTGTGCAGAAAGGAAGGAACAAGAGGATTTGTGCTTTGAAAAAAGCAGTTGGTTTGCACAGCGGCGTACACACAGCAATGCAGCTATCAGGGAGCCTTCTAGGGCAGCCCAATGAGCTACAGCGCTGAGGGGAAAAAAAAAAAAAAAAAAACTTCCACTGTCCCTGCACACCGAGGGTGGTGTTGGACAGTGCAAATCGCTGCAGCACAAGCGGTTTTGTGGTTAATGGACCCTGCCTAACGCTATCCCTGCTTCTGACAAAGCGGCAGCAACCTCTCCCTAAGCTCAGATCAGCAGCAGTAAGATGGCGGTCGGTGGGAACGCCTCTTTATAGCCCCTGTGACGTCGCAGACAGCAAGCCAATCACTGCAATGCCCTTCTCTAAGATGGTGGGGACCAGGACCTATGTCATCACGCTGCCCACACTCTGCGTTTACCTTCATTGGCTGAGAAATGGCGCTTTTCGCGTCATTGAAACGCGACTTTGGCGCGAAAGTCGCGTACCGCATGGCCGACCCCGCACAGGGGTCGGATCGGGTTTCATGAAACCCCGACTTAGCCAAAAGTCGGCAACTTTTGAAAATGTTCGACCCGTTTCGCTCAACCCTATGGATGACAAACTCATATTCAGTGGCCAGTGTCAGGCAGCTGCTACAAAGGAAAATAAAATAATGGGATGCATTAAAAGAGGCATAGATGCTCATGAGGAGAACATAATTTTACCTCTATACAAGTCACTAGTTCGACCACACTTAGAATACTGTGCACAGTTCTGGTCTCCAGTGTATAAGAAAGACATAGCTGAACTAGAGCGGATACAGAGAAGAGCGACCAAGGTTATTAGAGGACTGGGGGGTCTGCAATACCAAGATAGGTTATTACACTTGGAGCTATTTAGTTTGGAAAAATGAAGGCTAAGGGGTGATCTTATTTTAATGTATAAATATATGAGGGGACAGTACAAAGACCTTTCTGATGATCTTTTTTAATCATAGACCTGAGACAGGGACAAGGGGGCATCCTCTACGTCTGGAGGAAAGAAGGTTTTAGCATAACAACAGACGCGGATTCTTTACTGTAAGAGCAGTGAGACTATGGAACTCTCTGCCGTATGATGTTGTAATGAGAGATTCATTACTATAATTTAAGAGGGGACTGGATACCTTTCTGGAAAAGTATAATGTTACAGGTTATATATACTAGATTCATTGATAGGGCGTTGATCCAGGGAACTAGTCTGATTGCCGTATGTGGAGTCGGGAAGCAATTTTTTCCCCCAATGTGGAGCTTACTCTTTGCCACATGGTTTTTTTGCCTTCCTCTGGAACAACATGTTAGGGCATGTTAGGTTAGCCTATGGGTTGAACTAGATGGGCTTAAAGTCTTCCTTCAACCTTAATAACTATGTTAATATGTTACTATGATAATGACACTATTAAAGTAACTGATTTCTCGATTATAGCCTACTAACAATGTTTTACTGTGACAATTACACGTCTGTGAGCTTGATCTTATGCACGTCTTTACAATCTATGTGGCTGAAAGAGATAACTTAAGTAATTAGAAGGTATGCCAACTTTTTGGCCATTTAGCATAGCAACTTCAGTAATTAGAAGGTATGTCCACATTTTGGCCATTTAGCATAGCAACAAAATAGTTTAACAAGTATGACGTGAACATTTCATAGTTAACTATTTCAAGTGATAATCTTATTATGCATGGTTTTCTTTGCATGGCAGGTTTTTGCATACAAGTTACAACTCAATTATTGATTTTTCTTTTCTAGGGATAGCTTTGATCAGAGATATGTCTCCATTCCTGGTGGCCATTTAGTTCACTTAAGGAAAAAGTTAACAGCACCCAGAAGGCGAATGAACAGAAACAGAGATTTAACAAGTAATATTGCAAACGACAATCCTGTTGAGATCCAGGGTAACTGGTGAAAGTTTCTGTTTCTTGACATTTGTCAGGATATCCCCCAGGTGTGCAGGTGGAAGGATTGCTAAAATTAGAAACAAGTGTTCCAAGTACCTATCTGATGAATAAAAAGTGTCCATTTTGAATTTCTCCATATATATTCTAGCTGCTAATTTTCAACAAATATATGAATCAGATGTTCACCACATGATTTTTTTTTCTACTTTTACTACCCATCAAAAAAGGATTTAGGGAGTTTCGACAAGTCTCCTGTAGGAACATAGGAAATGAATTGGAAAACATTATTAAAACATTTGGTAACACTTTATGTTAAGAACTTCAGCACTGTATTTGCGTTGTAGACACTCTGTAAATATCTTTGTAAGTCAAGCTGTATCACATGAGGCCATTGCCTCATGTTTGTAGTGTGAGATACATTAGTTATCAGAGTACAATGACTTACATTATGTAACTAGGTAAGCAATGTGACAGCAACTGTACACATGCCATATGGCAGACAGAAGTGCATGGTTATGTAGTCAGATAAATCTAGGACCCGGCGGGATTATGAACAGGATCTGGTTCTTACATAAACTCAGAAAAAGGCCTGTCTTTAAAAATAATCAGAAATAGACCAAAATATTCCTAAGAAAATGTAATCACTTAATCATGATATCGTTACAACTACTGATGATTTTTCTTCTATGACTATTTCTACTACTGATAAGTAAAAAAGGTGATTTTTGAGCACGCCTCATTTATACTGACCATGTAAATTAAATCCCTCTCTTATTTAATTTGTCATTTTGTCCCATCTCGCCTCCATGCACCACCCCTGTAAAGGACTACCAATCTTTACCAGAAGTGGCTAAAAATGCCTTCTCAGCCAATCACTGACCAGAGCTACTGATTTGCTTTGAGGGAATTTCTATAATTTCCGATTTGTCAAAGACTGAAGTAGGAAACATGGACCACTGGTGATCTGATTTGCACCAGAAAAGGATCTGCTGGAAATCTAGTAGGGAGTAATTTAATTTATTTGTTTAACTCTTTAAGGACCAGGGAATTTTTCTCAACTTTTTCCAAGAGCTATAGCTTTTTCATTTTTCATCAACAAAGATGTTTAAGGGCTTTTTTTTGTTTGTGGATTAAGTTGTACCTTTGAATGGTACAATTAATTTTGCAATACAATGTACTTAAGTGCAGCCAAAACATTTAAAAAGATATGATATGGTAAAAAAAAATGCAGTTTATCCATTGTTTTATATTTTTACGGCATTCGTTTTGCGGTACAAATGAACTGGAACCGAGATTGTTCAGGTCATTCCAATTACAGTGATACCAAACATTAATTATTTTTCTTTTTAATTTACAGAGGTTGTCCAGGACTTTATTATTGCATGGTGGCTGCCTCTGGGTACTGCACATCTGCCTCAAATTGATTCAAATAGGGGCAGATCTGCAGTATCCAGCTGCAGCCATCATACAGATAACAGAGCTGTGATGTCCACCTCTGTACCTGATCCCATCTTTCGGCCCCCACCACCCGAGGAGGGAGCTCATCAGTTTGTTAAGCAATGTGAAGCATTTAAACAGTATTTTATATATACTGGATAACCCCTTTAATGTGAAGGAATCCCCTCTTATTGAGGATCTATTGTCTTTTGATCCTGTTATGAGAGCTGAATTTCTCAACAACATGCACCATGACCTTGTATGCACATGCACAGATGCTAAGAGGACCAGACGGGTGATGATGAGAAGCAGAGGGCCGGCGATGTAACTGGTAAAATGAGTGTAAGGATTTTTGTTTCTTTTTTAACCTTTTGATGGCCCCTTACAGTTTGGAAAAATGGTTGCCAGCGGTTGCCATTTTTCTGAATCCTTGCAGAAGCGAGTAACAATAAAAATTCATTTTGAAGAATGCAGATGTTTTTTAATTTGAGTATTTGAATTCCACTTGAATATATTTGCCCATAATAATAATAATAATAATAATTTTATTTATATAGCGCCAACATATTCCGCAGCGCTTTACAAATTATAGAGGGGACTTGTACAGACAATAGACATTACAGCATAACAGAAATACAGTTCAAAACAGATACCAGGAGGAGTGAGGGCCCTGCTCGCAAGCTTACAAACTACGAGGAAAAGGGGAGACACGAGAGGTGGATGGTAACAATTGCTTTAGTTATTCGGACCAGCTATAGTGTAAGGCTCAGGTGTTCATGTAAAGCTGCATGAACCAGTTACCTGCCTAAGTATGTAGCAGTACAGGCACAGAGGGCTAATACTGCATAAAGTGTATGAGAACATGATGCGAGGAACCTTTTTTTTTTTTTTTTTTATTATAAATAGGCCACACAGGGATCGTTAGGTTAATGCATTGAGGCGGTAGGCCAGTCTGAACAAATGAGTTTTTAGGGCACGCTTAAAACTGTGGGGATTGGGGATTAATCGTATTAACCTAGGTAGTGCATTCCAAAGAATCGGCGCATCTCTAGTTCTGACCACTTCAGACTCTCATATGGCATTGCAATTTTCTTTAAATTACTTATTGTAGCTCTTGTAATTTCTTAAAGGGACACTGTCACCTGGATTTGGAGGGAACAATCTTCAGCCATGGAGGCGGGGTTTTGGGGTTTTTGATTCACCCTTTCCTTACCCGCTGGCTGCATGCTGGCTGCAATATTGGATTGAAGTTCATTCTCTGTCCTCCGTAGTACATGCCTGCACAAGGTAATCTTGCCTTGCGCAGGAGTGCACTATGGAGGACAGAGAATGAACTTCAATCCAATATTGCAGCCAGCATGCAGCCAGCGGGTAAGGAAAGGGTGAATCAAAAACCCCAAAACCCCGCCTCCATGGCTGAAGATTGTTCCCTCCAAATCCAGGTGGCAGTGTCCCTTTAAAACTATTAGCATATTTTAACGATATATCCACTTTGTCAAGGTCTGGGCTCTGACAATCAGTAAAAGAACGGGGATAGAGAATTAAAGGGAACTTGTAAGATATCCCCATAACCCTCCAGTGTTACAATTAATATGCAAAATATTTGAAAGTGCAATGGGTTTCACAGAGTAGTTAAAGTTCGATTACTATCCCAGGTTATTTTCCCTAACACCACCCTCTGTAACTTGATTGACAGCTCACTTTCTGTGTGACATCTAGAACAGGCAAGGAAAAGTGATGGTGAGCTATCAATCAAGCTAAAAAGGCTGGTTCTGGGCTGGGAAATAACCTTGTAAAGTAGATTCTCAGTGAGTGCTCTGTCACGCCCAGAGTACTTAACGCCTCAGTTACATATAACTTAAAATGCCAATTTGTTGGGAATCTCATCTGATAGAAGATAAAAGGGAGTTGATGGATTTACATTTTAAAGTCATGAATATCCATTTTTGCTGCTTGGGAGGGTTATTCCTACTGACAGATTCCCTTTAAATCAAGAGCTATGCCCCCTATGTTTACTTGTAATTTGGCTATTGATTCATGAAAATGAGCTCTCATAACGAACTAGGACTGAGTAGAACTAAATTAAACTTGGCATGTGATTTATGTGAAAAAAATCAACCCAGTCTTCTAATATTTATGGAATGTATAACAGAGCATTCTACATTTTACATTTTAGGAAAAGTACATTTTTCTACTGAACAGAAGAGAAAGTACAGTTAAATAAGAACACAATGAACAAAACAATTTGTTGGGCAAGACAGTTATTCAAACTTTTAATCCATTTGCACACATTGAGTATTTGGTGATTTTTTTGTAAGCCAAAACCAAGAGTGGGCAAAAACTACAGAAGTCGTGATGTGTTTCTATTATAGTTTTCCTCTGATTGTTCCACTCCTGGTTTTGGCTTGCAAATACTGAGGTAAAAATCTCAACAAATACTGAACATGTGCATGTGGCCTTAAATTTTCAGCAAGCACTACAGTTTGTTGAATCCTATATACACACCATTAAAAGACTGACCGTCACTTCCAAACAGAAGTCAGGTGTGAACAGGTGTTTACTAAGAGTTGCCATCTCCATATATAACCAACAAATAAATTTGAACGCTGAAGAATTATAGCATGCAAACCTTAAATTGTATGAAATTTGAATTGCATTACTGCACTAGAAAATATGAAAAATTGAGAATATTTAGTGCATAATTATGCCAAGTTACGACAAACATCAATCACAATGTCACCTTGAGGCATATTGATATCCAGAAAACTAAATTTTTGACCATAAGAAAAATTTAGTTTCACATCAAGGTCATTTTCATTTAGTTTAGACATCATATTATTGAGAGCTTCTGGAGTCCAATCCAACGCAAACCAATTGTCGTCTATTTAACAAATCCAACGGTGTATTTTGTCAATAATATTAATTGGATTACTCTGGAAAATTTTATGTTCCCATGCACCCAGAAACAGATTTGCGTAAGAAGGGGCACAGGCAGCCCCCATTAGTGTCCCCTGTAACTGCAAATAAATTTGATTATTGAAAATGAAAAAGTTATGTTTGAGTATGAATACCACCAAAACAATTCCTCTAAGTATAGATAACAACTATAACCAATAGAGATAGTGAAGCAAAAACACGATCAACGTTGATAAAAACAATAGGTCCCTTTATTACAAATATATCTAGAAAAATACAAAAGACAATAATAGATATCATGCATATTTTTCAAATACAAATAATTACATATGATGAATTACAACAGAGATTAAATAGTATAACTCTGCTGCCCATGGACTATGCTGTATAGCAACAGAGACACACAAACCTGTGGCCACCCACTCCTTCCTATGCTAGTAATGCGAGATTTATAAAGATAGTATAAAATAAATGATAGTTATACTGCGGTAAGTATCCCATATCATATAGTTAGAGATGGGCCATTGAACATACGTACATCCGCTTGTAAGGTATTTACGTCCTGCCAGCAATAGGCCAATATCCATCAAGCATATAAAGAATATGAATGCCCATTACCTGCCATTACCGTCAGGACCTCCTGACGAAGCTGCGGGCACAGCGAAACGCGCATTGAGGTGTTATCTGGGGACAATCCTACCTACTTTTGCGTTGGCTGCAGGTAATGGGCATTCAAATTCTTTATATGCTTGATGGATATTGGCCTATTGCTGGCAGGACGTAAATACCTTACAAGCTGATGTACGTATGTTCAATGGCCCATCTCTAGCTATATGATATGGGATACTTACCGCAGTATAATTATCATTTATATTATACTATCTTTATAAATCTCGCAATACTAGCATAGGTAGGAGTGGGTGGCCACAGATTTGTGTGTCTCTGTTGCTATACAGCATAGTCCATGGGCAGCAGAGTTATACTATTTAATCTCTGTTGTAATTATTCATATGTAATTATTTGTATTTGAAAAATATGCATGATAATGTTTGAGTATGAAGTCTACAAGTTCTAGAAGAAACTCAATCAGGGGCTGTTTCAGATTGCTGGACCTTAGAAACCAAGCAACAGCTTACAATCCATCACTGTGTCAAATTGATGTATAAAGACTTTCAATGTCCGCTTTCACCATCAGAATATTAGGTTGAAGCTGTGGGCCATGAAAATTTCCTAGCATTGCAGTAGTGTCCTTTACATAAAATGGTAATGTGGTTACCAGAGGTCTTAACCACGTCACGACATGCACCGCACATGTACTGCACATGTCGTGTCTCCCCATTTGATGAACAATACAAGTCACTGACTGATGCATGATGAGAGCGGACCCTGCTCACAATTGTAATTCACTCCAATTTACTTTTACATAGTTAGATTGTAATATCAGAAACCAAATGACAACCTGAAATAATGATATGTTATTAAGTACCATAAAATCATCTCTTCAACACAATTGTTTAAGTAAACATAAAGGGGATAAGCCTAAAGGGGATAAGAAATATATATATATATAAAGGCCCTCATCAAAGCTTTGAAAATGTGCTAAATTTTGGCACAATGTAAGGCTGCACAAAACCATTGCAACTTTTTATGCCATAATTTATCCATCTGAGACAAAGTTGGCAGAGCTGGGGCATACAGGGATGTGGCAGGATGTGGCGAACCCTACTTGTCAAATTCATGACTTGCAGCGGCATTCGTTATGCTACAAATCTTACTCCAATCGCTGTCTGGAGTAAGATTTATGGTGAAGCACACACGTAAGTGCATGCCAACTCATTCTCATCTGGTTCATTAAGAGGCGTGTATCTAAAAATCAATCAGGCGCTTTGTACTTTACCCCACCTCCTCATCAAGAACCGTGACAAAAACGCCTGTCTTCATAAATTGGGGCCAAATTCTTTTAAGCGCTTCATTTGTTGTGTAACTTTTATCTTTGTGTTTTATTTTTTTTATCTCTCAATATAACAAATATATCCATAACATGATTCAAAACTTAGCATAAAGCTTTATATAGTTCTATATTGATCTGAGTATCTATGTCATGTTCTAACTGTTTGCCATGAGTGAACATCATTGCTCTTTCTGTGTATTTATGTACAGGATTTCCCTGATTACAGTACATTACCTACAGATAGAATTAGTAGTAGTTGCATATACAGTATTCATATGAGCTCTGCTGACAACATCTTCCAAAATGAGAAATATAATAAAATGTATAGAAAATATACAGTAAAGCATGTCTGCCGTAAACAGATAGGAATACCTACAGCACAGGCATAAATGTAGTCTGCTCAGCTGTCAGATGATGGTAGCAAGTGATGTATGACTGCTGAGAGGAGTATTTAGGGTGAAGTGTTTACTGTATCTGTAAAATTCCCATGCCATTAGTACAGTAACTTCCCAACCCTGGGAACGCACTGACATGTGAATGGTGCTGCTAAGTGATGGAGGTTCATTCTTCTGCCAGCATTTGAAATGCAATAAAATGCAGCTTACCACCCTTAAATATGTTATCAAGTCAGAATAAAATTAATGTTTTTCCATTTTTATGTTAGATTACATTTACTATTCTAGATTGTATTAGTAGTTCTGTAAATATTACAGTGAAAATGACTAGAGATGGGTGAACCCGAACAGTAATGTTCGGAGTCCGTACTGAACACCGGGTGTTTGCTGTGCTGTCATGGGCTTAACAGCATAGTAAACACTGCCTCAAATGACAGCGTGAGCTCGCAGCTGTGATCGGAGGTATAACCCTTACCTCCGGTCACTGGCATCGGCTGCCGGGACTACTGCTCCCATCAACCTATGTTAGTTGCAGCTAACAACAGCGAGAGCAGGAGTGACTGATGGGAGTATTCATCAGCCGACTCCTGTGCTCTAAATAAATAATTAAAAAACAAAACCTGTGTGGGTTTCCCTCAATTTTTGATAACAGGCCAGGCAGAACTGACAACTGGGAGCTACAACCCTCAGCTGTCAGGGTTAACAAGGCTGATTATCAAGAAGAGAGGGGTCCCCACACAGTTTTTTTAATTATTCAAATAAATCATTTAAAAAACGTATTGGAGTCCCCCCATTTTTGACAACCAGCCTTGCTAAAGCATGCAACTCAGGGCTGGTATTCTCAGGCTGGTAAGGAGCCATAGATATTGGCTCCCCCAAGCCTAAAAATAGCAGCCCACAGCTGCCCAGAAAAGGCACATCTATTAGATGCACCAATTCTGGTGCTTTGGCCAATTCTTTCTACTTGCCCTGCAGTGGTGGAAAGTGGGGTTCATATTTGTGGGGTTGATGTCACATTTGTATTGTCTGGTGACATCAAGCCTGGATTATTAATGGAGAAGCACCTATAAGACACCTATCCATTATTAATCTTATAGTTGTATGGTAAGTAAAGACACAGCAAGTATAAAGTCCTTTATGTGATATAAAAACAAAACACACTTTTTCTTTTTAAAAAACAAAACACAATTCGGTAGCACCCCGGGGTGCTAGCCCCTATCTGGCAGAATAGGACAGATTTAGCATACTGGTCTCCACCAACATGTTTCACCATGTATGCGGTATTATCAGGGGATGAGACATAGGCTAGCACTAAGTCCCATCACCTGATGATGCCGCATATGTGGTGAAACATGTTGGGAGGATGAGTGTGCTAAATCTATGTCCTATTCTGCCAGATAGGGGCTAGCACCCAGGGGTGCTACCAAATTGCACAAATGATAGCAGTGAGTTATAATGCAATAATAATTTAAAGTATCTAGCCAAATTAGGGACATTTCATTTTTATACTCTATTTAAATTTTAACCCCTTAATGACTGCCAATGCATCTTTTTACTGATCTGAGATATAAGAGAATAGCATCTCCATACAAGTGACCATCTAGCAGCTGTACACTATAGTTGACAAGTTGCTGTATGAGCCACCAGGGACGGCTCCAGGTTTTTGAGGTCCCCGGGCGAAAGAGTCTCAGTGGGCCCCCTCTTTAAAACATACCACAATTCATGATGCACAGATACAGCAGAGAAATATAGTACAGCCAAGTAGCATATAACACAGCCCACGTAGCATATAACACAGCCCATGTAGTATATAGCACAGCTACGTAGTATATAACACAGCCACGTAGTATATAACACAGCCACGTAGCATATTGCCCAGCCACGTAGTATATAGCACAGCCCACGTATTATATAACACAGCCCATGTAGTATATAGCACAGCCACGTAGTATATAGCACAGCCCACATAGTATATTGTCCAGCCACAGAGTGTATTGCCCAGCCACGCAGTATATTGCCCAGCCACGCATTATATTGCCCAGCCACATAGCATATAGCACAGCCACGTAGTATATAACACAGACAGCCCACGTACATAGTATACAACACAGACAGCCCAGGCATGTACGTAGTATATAACACAGGCAGGCCACGTAGTATATAACACAGGCAGTCCACGTAGTATATAACACAGACAGCCCAGGCACGTATATAGTATATAACACAGGCAGCCCATGTAGTATATAGCACAGCCAGCCATGTAGTATATAGTCTACAAGTCCTGTCCCAGCATCATTCAGATGCCATACTGTAGAGGTCTGTCACCAGTCAGTCACGAGTCGACTCACCCACCACCACGCCATCGCCCCCGACTGTTTTATACAGGATCTGGGCGCACACATGCACTGACGAATGCTGCTCATCTTCTGCTGCTCGCTGCGCTGGAACTGGACGGTGGACCCGGGTCCCGGACCGTGCCGAGACGCGATCTGTGTGTCAGCGCTGCTCTTCTTAGGATGACGAGCTCCTCACTCTCACCCGAAAGTGACGACCGCCGGCCCAGAAGTGACTCTTCTCTATCCCCATGGATGGTGATTGGTGAGTATTCCTGCTGCAGTGAGTCCCAGTCAGTGAGTCCCGCCTCCTGCTGCCAAGAATCATATATCCGCTCCAGCTCCGCCTCCGAGTCTTGGCTGGAGTCACACAGCACACAGCACTCTAGCACAGGGAGGGAGGGTCGGACTCGGGAATGATGTAGCTTGGCTTCGGGGGCCCCCCAGGAGCGCATGATGCACTGCGCATCAGTGTCGGCATAATAAGTGTCTTACCGTTATGGCCCCCCAGTCTCGCCAGGGCCCCGGCACTTGCCCGGGTTCGCCGGGTGCTGATGCCGGCCCTGTGAGCCACGGTCAGTGTTGGCATTGGTCTTATGTTTTTAACCCCTTAGATGCTGATGTCAGTAGTGACTACATCATATACAGTAAATAGTTAACAGAGTGTGGTGGCTTTCTCTTTAACCCCATCGGCACCCTGAGATCATGATTCTGTGGTCCTGATGTTTGCCATGGCAATTCACAGCCAAATAGTGGCCTTAGAGCCTTAGGGCTCATTTCCACTTGCGAGTAAAACGGACGAGTGCAATCCGATAAAAAATCGGATTGCACTCGGACCAATGTTATTCAATAGGTGTCTTTTCATTTGCGATATTTTTCTCAGCCGAAATCGGACTGAGAAAAAAATCACAGCATGCTGCGATTTGCTGCGAGTCTCGGACGAGACTCGCCAATGCAAGTCAATGGGTGCGATAAAAAAAACGCATGGCATACGGAACATCCGTATTCCATCCGTTTTTTACGGATACCTTACCATTCTGTGTCATAGAACACTGTAAATAGTCCTGTAAATGACTGTATAAAAATAGTTGCAGAGAAAAAAAACGGATTGCATACGGATGTAAAACGGATGGTGCGATTACAAAATCGCATTGAACTCGCATCACAAACGCATGACAAACGCATACTTTTCATCCCTTTTTTCGGTCCAGATTACGGACCGATTTGTCTATCACAAGTGGAAATGAGCCCTTAGAGTCTCACGGCTACAGAGGCCTCTTCAGAAGTCAGTGACATTTAAATGGTAAAAAAAAATTTTTGATTTCTGTCATTCTACTTTGCATTCATTCCTTAACATCACCTGAAGGGTTAATAAACTACCTAACAGCAGTTTTCAATATGTCGAGGGGTTGCTGTTTTTAAAATGGTATAACTTTTGGAGGTTTACCAATATCTAGGACCCCAAATGTCACTTCAAACCTGAATATGTCCTTCAAAAAAATACGTTTTGTAAATTTCCTTGAAAAAATGAAAAATTGCTGCTACATTTTTAATCCTCCTAAAAGGCTAACAAAATAAAATAACATTTTACATATGGTGCTGATGTAAAGCCGACATGTGGGAAATGTCATTTATGAATATTTTTGTATGGTATGACTATCTGGATTAAAAGGATAATCATTCAGTTTGAAAATTGCTAATTTTTTAACATTTTTGTCAAATTTCTGATATTTTTTTATAAATACACACAAAACATATAGACATAAATTGACCATTAACATAAAGTACAACATGTCATGAAAAAACAGTCTGAAAATCATTGTGATTGGTTGAAGGATTCCAGATTTATTACCATATAAAGGGACACTGATCAGATTTTAAAAATTTGGTCCAGTCACTAAGGGGTTAATAATACATTACTAAAGGTAAATTTTTAGGCTTTCTAGTGAGGGCTTAGTTGTGGTTCTCTCCAATTTGTTAATAATTTATGTATCCCTCCATAACTTGTATGTCCTCAAATTTGTAATTTACTAATAATACTTGAATGCACAAATTTCATTTCCCAACCAAATCCAAGCAATTGTTTCAACCAACAATATTCATTGATTTGCTTTACTTTGTCATTACAAATACAAAAATACCAGCATCATTTGACCCTTCATATAAATCTGGACTTGTCCAGCTTGACATAGACCTAAATTTAATTTTGCACTTGCAATGACATAATTAAGCAAGTCGATCGTTATTGGATGCTGAAGTCACTCTAATTTGCTTGGACCAGGGTCGGCACATGGACAACATGTTTACACGGACCCATACACTTGTATTGGCCCTTGTCATCTGTGCTGCTGGGAATACACGGACATGAGTGCAGCACCGTAGGTTAAATAGGGCACACGTGGCATCTGTGAAAAACATGATACCCGGTTGTGTGAAGGAGGCCATATAGTCGCATAATAGAAAATAGAAGAATTGGCATCTTCTTCTACATCCTACCTTACAAACAGCAGAATCAAAAGCAATTTAAAAAAAAGTCCTACATGTTCCCCAAGCTACTCTGCTTAATCCCATCTGACGCCGTGGCAGGTGGTTCGGGGTCCCTGATGGTTATAATATAAAATGCTGCTACAAGATCACTGCAGCACAGTGCTGAGACTGGCAGAGACCCCCGGAGCATCAGTGCTGGAGCCGTGGGGGATTTATCATTTCACGCTAATTATTTTTACATTCTCGGAAAATCCCTGTAAACATTGTTCACATGCACCATTTTTGCTGCGGATTGATCTACAGTGTTGGCAGGAAATATTCAGCTTTTTTGCAGCCTTTTCATTTGCATTTTTGTGTCCCATTCATTTGAATAGGAAAAAAAAGGTTGCAGAGATGCTGAAAGACGACGGCTACAGATTTATAAAAAAAAGTGTCTCCTGGCCGGTGTCCGTGTCTGGCCGGTGGACTGGGACAGCGCAGAATAGTATAGTAGACAGCACTATTCCACACAAAAGTATATTAGGCCCTGTTCACACTGCGCTTCTGCAGTGCGTCCGGGGGCTCTGCCTGAATCCCACTAAAATAGGATTCACATAAATCCCTGATGGGACCACAGATTGCACTGACACAAGCAGAGGTCAAATGAATTTGTTTGTTTTTTTCTCAGATTAACCATCTGATTCATTTTTTTAGGGTAGGTGCAAACGATCAGTAATTGGCAGCGCTTTGGATGTAGCACATGTCCGCTGCCGACTATTGAACGCAGGTGAATCCTCTGTGACCACTGAACCATGTGGATTCACTGGGTCCAATACATTGTACGGGTGAAAGTTGTCACGTCTCCACAAGATAAATTGACATGCTGCGGTCTGGAAAGACATGCCGCATGTCCGTCTCCACAGGTTATCCATGGGAACCGATGCACGCATAGTGAGCATGGAATTTCTTGAAATTCCATCCACTATGCTGTAACATCTGGACGCTACACAAGTACACAACGTCTAACCTGCAGCAATTACTGACCATATGCACCTACCCTTAGAGTCTGTGTTTTTTCGTCTAAAAGTGTTCACTTTTCTGTGGCTGTTGAAGCAGACGGACACGTTCAGAAAAAAAAAACATCACATGTGGAATTCATTTGAACTCCATTCCAGTCATTGCAATCTATGGTTCTATAGGAGATTCAGGCAGAACCCACCGGGTGCAGTAAAGACAGTGTGAACAGGCCCTAATGTAAGACAGGCATTATACATTAACTGCTGATCTCTATTATGGCAACACTACAATTACAGAACTATACATGCAGCACATATACACAGACACACACACTATACATGTACACACATTATATATACTTTATAAATATAGAAAGATACACTATATACTGTATATACAGTATACAGACACATGCACTGTGCACAAGCACATATCTAATATATAATTGCCTAGAATACTACTTCCTGCAATTTGTGCCAACTTCCGTGGCTTTGTCCGGAGCTAATGTCCGGAGCTAATGTCCGGAGCTAATGTCCGGAGATTAATTGCCTAGAATACTACTTCCTGCAATTTGTGCCAACTTCCGTGGCTTTGTCCGGAGCTAATGTCCGGAGCTAATGTCCGGAGCTAATGTGCGGAGATAATGTCCGGAGCTAATGTCCGGAGCTAATGTCCGGAGCTAATGTCCAGAGATAAGTGACGTCAACAGTGTCCAGTGTCTGATTGGTTGCCGCCTGCTGCGAGCGACCAATCAGAAACATGCCGTACTGTGACACACTCCGCCCGCCATTTTGGTGTGATTTTTGAATTTTTACCTCACAGCAAGTTTCTACTGCGTGGAGGCGGGCCCAGTGACGTTGCTCTTCAAGCTCCTGCCGAATTTCGTCAAAAAAATGATAATACCATTTACCAAAACTATATATATTTAGTTGTGAAGTGGTTCAGTGACATTTTCACACCAATTTTGAACTTTTGTTTGGTGTTTTCTCCATATACTGCCTATTATTTTTGTTCTTTCTTACTATTATTTATTAATTGTATTATTCTTACATTTGAATAAATAAAGTATATATGGATTCTAGACTCCCGATTCTTTAGAATCGGGCTGCCATCTAGTCTACTATATAATTGTCTAAGGATCACTTCCATCTTTCTGTCTGTCCTTCTTTCTGTCACAGATATTCATTGGTCGTGGCCTCTGTCTGTCATGGAATCCAAGTCGCTGATTGGTCGTGGCAAAATGCCCACGACCATTGCCACGACCAATCAGCGACCGCTACAGTCCGGCGGCAATATGGCGGCTCTTTCCTCCCCGCAGTCAGTGCCCGCTCCATACTCCCCTCCAGTCATCCAGTCAGCCCTCACACAGGGTTAATGCTAGCGTTATCCGGTTACGCATCTATTAACCCTGTGTGACCAACTTTTTACTATTGATACTGCATAAGCAGCATCAATAGTAAAAAGATCTAATGTTACAAATAATAATAAAAAAAACGTTATTCTCACCCTCCGACGTCGCGCTGTCCTTGGCAGTGCAAGCGGCAGGTTCCGGTGCTAAGGATGCTATGTGAGAAGAACCTGCCATGATATCACGGTCATGTGACCGCGACATCATCACAGGTCCTGCGCTCATACCAACCCTGGGACCGGAAGCTGCCACATGCACCGCCCACAGGTGACAGGACTACAAGGGGCCCTCAGAAGGTGAGTATATGTTTCTTTTTTCTTTTTTAACCTGTTACATACGTGGCTGGGTAATATACTACGTAGCTGGGCAATATACTACGTGACTGGCCAATATACTACGTGACTGGGCAGTATACTACGTGTCTGTGCTGTATACTACATGGCTGGGCAATATACTATGTGGCTGGGCAATATACTATGTGGCTGGGCAATATACTACATCACTAGGCAATATACTACGTGACTGGGCAATATACTACGTGTCTGTGCTATATACTATGTGTCTGTGCTGTATACTAAGTCACTGGGCAACATACTACGTGACTGGGCAATATACTACGTGACTGGGCAATATACTACGTGACTGGGCAATATACTACGTGACTGGGCAATATACTACGTGACTGAGCAATATACTACGTGACTGAGCAATATACTACGCAGCTGGGCAATATACTACGTAGCTGGGCAATATACTACGTGGCTGGGCAATATGCTACGTGGACATGCATATTTCAGAATACCCAATATCTTAGAATCGGGCCACCATCTAGTATCAAGTATAAACACACAGAAACATTCAGTTTATATACAGTATATACAGTATGCTCACATATATATACACCTCTACTATATAATTGTCTAAGGGTCACTTCCATATGTCTGTCTTTCTGTCTGTCTGTCTGTCACGGATATTCATTGGTCACAGCCTCTGTCTGTCATGGAAAACAGCCACGACCAATCAGCGATGGGCACAGACCGGCAGCCAAATGGCCGCTCCTTCCTCCCCGCAGTCAGTGCCGCTCCATAATCCCCTCCAGTGAGCGCTCACACAGGGTTAATGACAGCGTTGACCGCGGTGTAACGCACTTGGTTAACGCTGCTATTAACCCTGTGTGACCAACTTTTTACCATTCATGCTGCCTATGCAGCATCAATAGTAAAAAGATCTAATGTTAAAAATTATTAAAAAATAAAAATAGTTATATACTCACCATCCGTCGGTCCCCCATATCACGAACAGGCCTTTCTTGTTCCTCGCAACGCCCCGGTGACCGCTTCATGCATTACAGTCTCGCGAGACTGCAATGCATTCTTCAGATCGGAGCGCGCGAGGAGCGTCGGTAACCGCTTCGATCCGGGGGCCAACAGAGGGTGAGTATATCACTATTTTTTATTTTAATTCTTTTTTTTAACAGGGATATGGTGCCCACATTGCTATATACTGCGTAGGCTGTGCAATATATTACGTGGGCTGTGCAATATACTGCGCGGGCTGTGCAATGTACTGCAGGGGCTGTGCAGTGTACTGCGCAGGCTGTGCAATGTACTGCGTGGGCTGTGTTATACACTATACACTGTATATACACTACGTGGCCTGTGTTATACACTATGTGGCCTGTTATACACTACGTGGCCTGTGTTATATACTGCGTGCGTGGTACTGCGCGGGCAGTGCAATATACTACAACGGCTGTGCAATATACTACGCGGGCTGTCACTGTGCAATATACTGCGTGGGCTGTGCAATATACTCCATGGGCTGTGCTATATACTCCGTGGGCTGTGCGATATACTCCGTGGGCTGTGCTATATACTTTGAGGCTGTGCTATATACTACGTGGCTGTGCTATATACTACGTGGCTGTGCAATATACTACGTGGCCGGCAGCGAACAATCAGTGACAGGTGCAGTCCGGCCGCGAATTGGCATGGGATTTGAACCACGCTTCACTAATTGGTCGCGGCTGGCCGAATCCTGTGTTTTCAATGTATTAGTCTAAAATCTTCATAAATAAACTACATACATATTCTAGAATACCCGATGCGTTAGAATCGGGCTACCATCTAGTTATATAATTACTAGTGTTGAGCATTCCGATACCGCAAGTATCGGTTATCGGCCGATACTTGCGGTATCGGAATTCCGATACCAAGATCCGATACTTTTGTGGTATCGGGTATCGGTATCGGATCAATAGGGATGTGTAAAATAAAGAATTAAAATAAATAATATTGATATATTCACCTCTCCGGCGGCCCCTGGACATCACGCTGGTAACCGGCCGGCTTCTTTGTTTAAAATGAGCGCCTTCAGGACCTGCGAATGATGTCGCGGCTTCTGATTGGTCGCGTGCCGCCCATGTGACCGGCACGCAACCAATCAGAAGCCGCGACGTCATTCTCATTCACAAAACTCCTAATTCTAGGAATTAAGGACCTGCGAATGACGTTGCGGCTTCTGATTGGTCGCGTGCCGGTCACATGGGCGGCACGCGACCAATCAGAAGCCGCGACGTCATTCGCAGGTCCTGAAGGCGCTCATTTTACACAAGAAGCCGGCCGGTTACCAGCGTGATGTCCAGGGGCCGCTGGAGAGGTGAGCATATCAATATTTTTTATTTTAATTCTTTATTTTACACATCCCTATGGATCCCAGGGCCTGAAGGAGAGTTTCCTCTCCTTCAGACCCTGGGAACCATGAGAATACCTTCCGATACTTGATGTCCCATTGACTTGTATTGGTATCGGATATCGGTATCGGTGATATCCGATATTTTTCGGGTATCGGCCGATACTATCCGATACCGATACTTTCAAGTATCGGACGGTATCGCTCAACACTAATAATTACATAATATACTGCACACATGCAGCATACATATACAGTATAATATAGACAGACACACATACTATATAGTGTATGTGCATGCATATACAGCTCTGGCAAAAATTAAGAGACTACTGCAAAATTTTCAGTTTGTCTGATTTTTCTTTTTATAGGTACAGTATATTTTTGAGTAAAATGTAAATTGTTCTTTTATTCTATTAACTTCTGACAACATGTCTCTGAATTTCCCCTAGGCCCTGGTGGGCGCTCCAAAGACACAGACAGGGCTGTAGGCATCTTCCTGCCCTGACGTCTGACCTCTGCTATGCTGTGAGACGGACCCTCCCCCTCAATCTCAATTTCTAACCTGACACTGCTAGGGAAAGAGGGAGAAAGGGATGGAGAGGGGTGAAGGGGGTTTGAGAGAGATACTCCAGGACTACAGAGGATGCACCGCATTATTCACTGTAAGTAATGCTGTGCTCCCTCTGTGCACTTCATAAAGGGCTGCAGACATGGGGGCCCCATTTGTGGGTGGCCACCCTAGGCATCTGCCTTGCTTGGCCCTGGCTTGGACAGAGAGATAGAGGGATGTTCAGACTTCTGCGTCAGCATACTATTATAATGGGTAGCATTTTCAGGCTGCTCTTTTAATGGGAGGTTTAGACTACAGTCAGAATATGGTTATTAAGAGTAGTCCAATCTAAACACCCACACTTCTGTTATAGGGGGCTGTCCAGACTACTTAGTTTGAGTGGTGGATTAAAATACACATTGAAGTAAATATACTTTTTAACTGAGTTCACTTGTAACAAAGGAATACTGAATAGCTAAAACATGAAATCACTCTTATATGAATTCCTTTAATGCACATCACCAGACAAAACCTAATCTGATGAAGAAACTGGCATATTACCAGAGAGTTCATTGTCTCTGTAAATACAGTTGTGAGATCTCATTGAGGTTGACTACACAGCACACAGTTATTTTTTTCTGGCTCACCCAACGACCTTAGTTTGAACCACATGAATCAAGTAACTTCTGAAATGTAGTAAAGATCGCTGTGCTCCGGTTTCTGATACAAAGTTTGACTGGTTTTATTGCATTGACTGTAAACTATCCCATGCACTGTATCACTGTTCATGGCTGCTGACTATGTTTTCCTCAAATGGCCTCACTGTATCTGTGACCCTATACTGACATTTGTATTAGGTGATTAATTACACTTCAATAGCAGTACACTAATTAAATGCCTCCCATGTCAGCACACAAAGGCGCGATTCAGTAAGATTAGCCGAAATATACAAAATTAGATGTGGCAATGGGTCATTTGTAGTCATCTCTCTGTCGTACATATGTTAAAATGTTCAATTAAGTAAAAAAATCAAAAAATAAACTGAATTTGTATCATTTTTAGTGAATTGGAATGTTGGTAAATGTTGATATTTTTGAAAATTATTGGAAGATTTTTGGTTTAGATACTGAAGAAATCTATAGACCCACTGAGGATAATAAATTATATTATACAAAAATCATCAACTTTATTATTGTATCTTTATACACAGTTTATACTTAAGTTGAAAAAAATATGGTTAAAAAGTACTTAAAGTCACATAATCTAATAGCCATGGCTCCAGCACAGAGACCTGCAGAGCATCCTATGCTGGACCCGGACTTCCGGTTCTGATGAGGTCCAAGAGTGGTGTAAGTGCATGGAAGGTAACTTCATAGCGTCACATTGTTCTCGGAGTTCTTATGCGTGCATGTGCATATCCGTTCCACAACACATCAGACTCTCGCCTACCATCGAAACCTTCAAAAAGAACCTGAAGACCCACCTCTTCAGACAAGCCTACAACCTGCAGTTACCACCGATCGACCAAACCGCTGCATGACCATCTCTACCCTCACCTACTGTATTCTCACCCATCCCTTGTAGATTGTGAGCCTTCGCGGGCAGGGTCCTCATTCCTCCTGTACCAGTTATGACTTGTATTGTTTAAGATTATTGTACTTGTTTTCATTATGTATACCCCTCCTCACATGTAAAGCGCCATGGAACAAATGGCGCTATAACAATAAATAATAATAATAATAATAATCCGTTCCAGGCCTCAACAGAGGCAGAAGTCACGGTCCAGCACAAGTTACTCTATGGCTCTCGAAGAGGACACTAAGCAATTACTTCCCATCTTCTTTCACATGAACACTGAGACCCGTGATGCCCTCGACCAGCTGCAGCCAAGGCCGGTTTTAGAAAGAGTAGGAACCTGGACAAAAGTTTAAAATGTGGAACATATTGCACCATCACACATAAACACTTAGGTTGCATTTACATGGAAGTTCAGGCCGTTAAATGAGCGTGATCGATAATATTGAAGTCGTTCGAAACTTGTTTCGGGCCTCTTTATGCCAGCTGGGGAACAATGATGGGGACAGAAAAATCACCAATAGATCAGTCTGTCCTCATACAGTATCATGTTATCAGTGGCACATCTGCTGTTTTCACTGGGCGACGTACTGCTGAGAACAATGATTTCTGTTCTGGCATAAACAATCCAATCACTCCATGAATAGGCAGCATATTGCTTGTTTTGTATAATACACCTCATGGTCCTCCATATAGTGTAATGCCCTCCATAGTCCTCCATATTTTATAATGCACACTCCATTGACCTCCATATATTATAATACACTCCCCATAGTCCTCCATATACTATAATACATACTATTTAACAATAGTCTAACATGTAATAAGACTATAATGCAGCTCCCTCACAGAGTATAATGCAGTTCCTACATAGAGTATAATGCAGCCCCATAGTCTTGCAGTGTTATGGCCACCACATTCTCATTGATATATATATAAATATATATATATATATATATAAATATATATATATATATATATAATACAATATTCACTTTTCGTCATTCCCCGATGCTCCGATGTCTGCAGCGCGTCTCAACAATTCAACTGCCTTTTGCCAGCCCACTGCGTCAGAGGCAGGGGGGAATGATGGTAGGGGGTCCATCATCTGATGCTCTCTCTTCCATCATTGCTTTCAACTGTATTAACATCTATAATGCTGATAAATTTGAATGTGGGTTGTAGGGGCCAGTGCTGACTCATGGGCCAGATAGCGGCCTCATGGTGTGCCACTATTAGCGGCATGACACACGCTGGGGGCCCCTGAGGGAGCAAGAGCCCTAAGCAAATACCTAGTCTGCCTGCCCCTAATGCCAGCCCTGGCTGCAGCGGTGATGTCACTCGAGTGGAATGTTATCACTTCTCGTCCCATCAAAGTAAAATGTGCTGGAGCCATGGGGATTTCAGTATGTGCTACGGTCATCAGAAGATGTGTCAATTTGTGTCATTGACTAGGTCTCATGCAGGTGAGCTGTAGTTTTCATAACTTTTTTTAATTCTTAGGGGTCAAAGTGACCAAAGAAAGGCATTTCGGCTAATTTTTTGTGACATTCACAATACTCAATAGATGTTATATATTAGTATTTGGTCTTTTTAAATAATAGTCTTTCAGTGTATGTTCTGAGTCTACACAGTTGTCACTATATTTACATGTAAGCAAAATAAGGCATTTGAACAAGCACAAAGCTCATGAAAGTTAGAGCCATGATTAGGAGAACTGCTGTGAACTGCCAATGCTGGGAGCTGCGGGATTGTGAAACTATAGAGCTCTGATAAGAGTTCTATCAAGAGCTGAGAGGCATTGGGTGGGAGGTAAGCAGATAACTGCTGTCTAGAAACCAATGGGATGGAGAGAGACAACTGATATGCCAGGAGTTTCCTCTCCTGGAACTTAAAGGGAAGGTGCCACCAGTTTTCTTATATTTTGTTTTTTTGTGAAATTAAGCTTAAAATAGTAATTAAAATGTATTAATGCAATGTTTGCACTGTTTGCAAACATTTCTATATGAAAAATATTATATATTTTTCTACAATTATACATATTTACCACTAGGGGGAGCATTTTTCGTTTTAGACCTCAAGCAGCTATAGTAAGATTTAGCAGCTCTGCCCCAGGGATATTAGACCACCCAAAAGGGGAGGGAAATGGTGATGTCAGCAGTTACTGCCCCAACAGTAAGAATAAAGAGCAGCATCACAGGGCAGCGCCATTTTGTGTGTGACTGCCCTGTGACCTGCTATCACCAGCAGTTACTGCATCAGAGGCACAGCTTGTTTACAGAGAACAGAACACAGTGGACTCAGCAGCATTTTTTGTGAATAACATTCTTGCCATCCCCCTTCCCCCACCTTAATCCCTGTCCTGTCAGCTGCCCTGCTCTCTCTCCAGGTGTCACCTCCCTCTCTGCAGGCTGTGAGTGCAGCTTACTGGAGATCACAGGGACTGTGTGTGAGGGGGAGGTGGAGACGCAGCAGGAGAAGCACACAGGGCAGCGTGTGAGGAGCAGAGGATGTCTGCCTGCTTGGAGTACAGAGGAGCAGTGAGGGCTTCTTCTGTCCTGCGATAGAGAGCACAGGGCTATAATAAAATGGCGGCTAGTCACACCTACAGCAGTGAGTTGTGCAGCCCACAGAGGCGTGCCCAGCTCACTGCTAATGCTGCTGTAATGTTACAGATAGGGTCCGTGCTGGTCTATTATCTCCTATGTCCATGGGGTGCCGTAATCTGACACTGATAGGGCCCTTCTATTGCTGCAAAACCAAAATGTCAGCCCCCAGTGCATTCTTTAAACTCATATAACGCATGAAATCTGTTTCACATGAATTTCAAACTTGCTTATAGCAGCATGTTATGCTACATTACAGTGATTTATTAATGACCTACAAACGCGATACCTTCCCTTTAACTACAGCTCACCCTCAGCCAGGCACTAATGGCCAAGCTCCATAGGAACCAGCTGTAAAGTAAGGAAGAGATTAGCTTTCATTGGGGAGCACAACAGAAGACAGATAAAGCAAGTCAATTGCAAACTTGCTTATTTTCACACTCTGCAACCCATGTAGTTTGATAACTTTAGAGTAAACCTCATCTTTCAAAAGGAAAACTATTATAGTACAGAACATTGCAATTTCAAAATCATTCTATTAGTAGTATCTGCTGTTAACCCATAGTACGGACTGCCCGACACCTGCCCTAAACTAGGGAGCATCCTACTCCTCCTTCTAGGCTGCTATTTTCAATATTGGAATAAGAATTATAGGATCTTAGGATCTCTTCTCTTGGGCAATGAAAATGACAGCGAGGGGGACACTGCCTAACTTCAGCCTGTAGCACAGACTTCGGGCAGTCACTGCTGCAGGCAGCAAAAACCACTAAGAAAGTGATTTGGAAAAACAGCTATATTACAAAGTCCTGTACAATATTCCTTTTACTTTTGAATCTGGAGGTGTGCTTTAATACTTAATAAATCTGTCCAAATGTTGCTGAATATCCCACCTTCAGGTGATCCCATTTTATTTGTTTTACTGAACAGGATGCAAAAAGCATAATTTTTTGTACAATTTGCAAGTTTTTGCTCAAATTGGAACTTTCTGAAGCTCATTTTACACCATAAACAAACGTGGGCTATTTTATAGCTATTATGAGGGACAATCAAAACAAAACATATTGAGGATGGTAAATTATTTTTTATGTGGCAGAACCTTTAAATGTATAGAAAATGATTCATTTCAAATGAACCAGATATACAGTTCCCTAATGCAACATATTTTGTGATGAGCATGGGCTCGCTCACACAAGCATAAAACATGGCCGAGTGCTATGTGATGCTTTATCAGATGGCATTCAGCCCAATGTTATACTCTGCGATTTTTTTTCTCAAGCAGAACTCACTTGAATAAATAGCACCATGCTGCAGGTGTATCAGACAATCGGATCGCACTCACCCATACAAGTCTACGGGTTTATGTAAAACATTGGACTGCACTCCGATGACATCCAAGTACAGTCTAATAACTGGGGATGTCTGTAATGTAGGAAATGAAGAAATTACTTTCTCCATCTCCTCCGCTCCTATGCTATGATTCTCTCATGTGAGAGGACCGGAGCACAGTGCATGAGAGAACACACGCTCATGTGAACCCCAGCCTCCCATTGCATATCTATTTTGGATATCCTTTTCTTTGACACGTGATTACTCTCTTTTTAGAATGAATGTTATGTGCATGGGATATTCCTCTTCCTTTTCAGTCTCACTAGAAATTATTAAAGTGACATAATATTTGGACAGGTTGACCCGTGTTGCTTTTTAGTGCTAAGGAGACCGATGGTTATTTTTTCTCATTTCTTGACATTCGTAATACATTTGGTGTAAATAGTGCAACAAGCTAAGGTCAGTGGAATAGCACAGGAAGAAGAGACACGAACCAGCTGTCTTCCAAGATGTCTTGGAATGGTAAAAGTCTCTTACAGAATTTCCTTCCAGCAGATAGATGAATAGGAATGAACAGCTGGTAGAGGATTACCCCAATAATACTGAACTCTAAACTGTAACAACTGCTGCGATTCAGGTTATATGGATTACATGTACTTTCATATTCCTTTCCTATGTTATCATTGGTTATCATTGCTTAATCCAGATTTCAGTGGGAATTAGATGATTGGATTTCTGCTTTTCCAATGTAATTTTTGACTAAGTAATTATTTTAAAATAATGGTAGACAGGTTGATGAAAAAAAAACCTGTAAGAAAAATTAAGAGCTTATATCAATAACCTGTCCAATCCTAGTAGAGAAGTCTACTTAAAATGAATCTGTCACCAGATTTTCACTACCTCCATCTGAGTGCAGCATGATATAGGGGCAGAAATTCTCATTCCAGCAATGTATCACTTAGTGGGCCACTTGCTGTCATTTTGATAAAATCAGTGTTTTCTTTGCTGCAGATCTAGCAGTTCTCTGAATGCTGAGCTCTGTATAACCCCGCCCCCACCACTGATTGACAGCTTACCGTCCATATACAGTGTACACCGAACTCTGCTGATCAGTGGTGGGGATGGGGTTACACAAAACTAATGAATATGTTTGACTACCTGCTGCTCTCTGATTAGGTGGTGTAAACTCTGCTCAGACTCTTTTAACCCCTTCACGACATCTGCCATACATGTACAGGGCAAGTCGGAAGCGGGTGTATGGAGCAGGCTCTTGGATTGAGCTGCCCTCATATTCGACAGGTACAGTAATTGCTGTGTGCTACAGCCAGGACCTGCCTTTATCAATTCAGGGTGGCGCAAAGTCATCGATGGGTTGCTATGACAATGAGGGGTCTGTTGAAGACCTCTGTGCTCCCTTGTGGCCAGGGTTCATCGGATACTATGATTTATGAGGTTGTTGATTTTTCACTTTGCAATAAATCCTCTAATTGGGTGACACCAGCTTAAACCTTTTTTTATTTCACCCCCTCAGGTGGAAACTGAACTAATAATTGCCCGTTAGTAAGGCCTCTTTCACACTTCAGTCTTTTGGCATCAGTTTGAAACCGCCATTTTCGTCAAATAGCGGATCCGCCATTTTTTTTGGCGGATCCGCTATTTTCCCATAGACTTGCATTAGCGACGGATTGTGGCGGATGGTTGTCCGTTCCATCCGCAATGTGACGGATCCGTCGAAATTTGGCTGACGTTGTCTAGACATTGACGGACATTGCAACGTTTTTTGTCTGCGCCGAAATGGCGATTCACGACGGATCCATTGCGTCTGCCATTTCCTAGAATGGCCGCCTATGGGAGACGGATCCGTCGTGACCGTCATTTGGCAGATCCGTCGCCCCAATCCGCTTTTTCAATTGAGCATGCTCCAAAAAGTAGATACTTTTCCCAGATACACAGATGCGTAAAAAAAACGGATCCGTTAGAACCGTTTTCTCAACAATTTTGACGGATCCGTCGATCCGTCAAGATGTCGGAGCAGACTGACGCCAAACAACTGAAGTGTGAAAGAAGTCTAACCTGTCAGCTATTTGTATGTGAGCTTATCAAAAAAACACAGTAGAGGAAGATGATATCACATTGTACAGGCTGGGCTGAGGTACAGTAGATGAGAAGGCGTTCGTGTTCCATATAGATTCTTTATTGCCCCAATGCGTTTCGGTCCAGGAGTGGTGCCTTGGTCAAGTTTAAAATGTTTTTTTGAAAACGGAGCTGGTTGGGCACTGAAATGCACGCCTCAACTATTACACATCTGGAAGAAGATCATGGCGCCGCCTCAGCGGTTACATGCATCTACAAGTATTGTGCCTTCACACAACTCCGCTCGGTGAGTGCATACTCCTGCTTTTCACTAGGCCAGCTGATACCGCTCTATGTATGTGTGCTTTTGTCTCCCCACACAGTTGCACAGTTCTTTATCTATAAAACATAGCGTTCATCGTGCCACTTTATATAAAATGTTACTATCCAGAAAGAAAACTGCCTAGCATGTAGCCCTAAAGATCCACCAATTGGTTGGGGGATTAACAAGAGTACCAGTCTGCTAGGCTTACATTAATGCAAAGAGAAAGATTGTATTTAAGAGACAAAAACCCATAAAATGTGAAAGGTAATCTGTCAGAAGGACTTAACACCCTAAACTATTTATATCAGCATGTAGGTCTTTCAAAGACCAGTCCACAAATACCTTTACATGGCCAGTCCATTCTTCTATTACTAAGAAATCAGTAGATATGAAGCCTCTGTCACTCCAGCTCTATGCTTTGCCCAGCGACACATTCTCCTATTTGATTGACAGCCTGTATACCGTGTGACTTCAGGCAATTGAGCCATCAGTGCAGCAGGAAGAGTCAGCCTGCTGACAGATTCCCTTTAACAATTTCGACATATAACCTCTTAATATATAATCAATTTCTTAGCATTACTTTATTCCTAACAGACTGGTGGACGTGGAAAGCACAATCAATTAGTAGATATGTCATGGCTACATACTAAGCAGTGTTCTTAATAGTTAAATACAAATACATGATTAAGTTTACGTCTTTGGGTTGTTAATTCATGAGGGTTCTTCTCTTAAATAGAACATTTTCATTTAAAGGCTCATATACTAGTATTTGTTGCATTACTATAGGGAATTGATTAGCTCAATCCCCTATCCACTTTTTGGTGCTGAAATTTAAATATACTGCCCTTCACTATACTAGGGTCTTTAAATAATGTATGCTGGCTTTAAAAATACATTTGCAACTAGAAAAGGTTTTAAAATTGAGAAGCAGAATTTCAGGCAGGAAAAAAAAACAATTTACACAAAAGAACAAGTTGTGCTATGAAACAAAAATTATTTTTGCAGCCAGTGAATTTAATGACTATCTCATGAAGAGTCTTCATAATATAATCACTGAATAATACAGTGTATACAGCACTATAACCAAAATCAAAGAAATGCAGAAATAATCTAAACAGAAAAAAATAATACACCGCAAAATAAATGACCGCAGTCAGTCCTGGAAAATTGTGCTATGACTTATTTTGCTTTATGCGGGATTTCCTTTTTAAACACTGACAACTTTCCTAAAGTCTAAAGGATCATTACGAATCTCATGTATCTCGGCCAAATAAGCTTTTTCTTGTTTCCACTGGAAAAGTCAATGCTATCTCTCTATAAATACAAAACACGTTCTTCAAAAGGGAAATTTGCAAAGATAAAATGCACAGTGGCAGTCCATTAATAGGCAGACTATCACTTTAAAAGAAGTAGGTGAAGGTTATCAGAAGAAAAATATGGAACATTAGATAAAGCTGCCCACTGTGAGTGATTATTCCATTCAAGAAAAGATACTCTATTTGTAGATAATATTGAAAGAAAGAGACAAAACAGGATTAACAGAATAGTATGTCAGCCCAATATATTATTATATGCACTACAAATGAAAATACTTATATAAGAATTTAGCTTTGTGCACATGCTCATTTTATAGCTGTGTGTAGGGGTTTGTTATAGGGGGAGCAAAATTTCTGATTGGACCCATAGCCATGTAACCATGATTACAACTATGGTGGCGCACCCGAAGGCCGGAGTCACACTAAACGTATGGAAAATTGGTCCGAGTCTCCCTACCGAGAGCCGCACGAGTGTAATGCAAGTGTCATGCGAGTACAATCCAATTTTTCACATCTAGCATCCGATTTGCATCCGAATGCAGTGTGATTGCTATCAGATTGCAATGTGATTTTAACATGAGCTTTTACATAGAGCAAGTCTCTATGTCATTTACACATAGTTTTCAAGGAAATGTAATAATTTAAAAATATATTTTTTTTTAAAAACGGCATGGGCACAATTTCCGTACCCAGCAGAGGGAAAGCCGATGGCTGGCGACCGATGTTTATAGCCTAGCAAGGAGGTAATACCCATAGCACTTCCAAGGCTATTAATATCAGCTCACAACTGTATACCTAGAGTTTACTGGCTATTAAAATGGGGGACTTTAAAAAAAATGACATTAATAACCTGTAAAGGCTATGCAGACAGCTGCAGGCTGATATTAATAGCCTAGGAAAGGGCCATGGATACTGCCCCCCAGGCTAAAAACATCAGCTCTCAGCCATCCCAGAAAAGGTGCATCTCTAAGACTAAGTACCAGAATTGGTGCACCTAATGGATGCACCATTTCCAGGGCTGAGGGCTGGTGTTTTTAGTCTTGGAGGGGGCCAATATCCAGCCCCAGCTGTCCATTTTCCCTCACCTGGTTAGTAAAAACTATGGGGACCCCACAACATTTTTTTTTCTTTTCTTTATTAGCCAAATACATGAACAGTAAAATGCACATACAGTGCACAAATTATTTCACTGACATATTTATTACCATGCACAGGTGCCAGCTGGTGAATACTCTCATCAGCGTACGCCTGATCTCGCTGCTATCAGTGAGATGAAGCGTATCCTGATGAGAGTAGAACTTATCAGCCAACACCAGACAGGCAGCAACCTTTTCACTGCAGGTCACAGCTGTTGGCTCACCCGCTATCATCTGTGTAACAGTGTGGGAACCGTGGTTTTGTGTCTGATGGTTACGTGCAAAGGCCAGTGTTTCTTGTGCTGTCACACAGAGGACAGTGTGGGAACCGCTGGATGTTCAGGCCCCACAGTCATTTGAATGGGGTCTGGGTTTGAGCTTGGGTCCGGTTCTGGGACCCGAATCAAACTTTTTTAGTAAAGTTTGGCTGAACCCTAAACACCACAGATCCGCCCACCCCCAGACCACCATTTTGTAACCAGCAACAGTAAAACAGACAGCTGTGAGTTGATAATATGAGGCTGGGAAGGCTCGTGGTTTTTGGCCTTTCCCAATCTAAAAATACCAGCCCACAGCAGCCCCAGAAGTAGAGCATAACATTAGATGCACCAATTCTGGCACTTCGCCTTGGCTCTTCCCGATTGCCCTGGTGCAGTGGCAATCAAGGTAATGGGGCTTAAGGTTGATATCAGCTGGGAATTGTCTAAAAACACAGCTGATATTGAGCCCCGGTGTTAGTAATGGAGAGGTATCTAACCCCAGACAACCCCATGACTAACCCAGGAAATAAAAAGAAAAAAACACACAAAAATACTTTATTCAGATAAACATCCCCTGATGCTATCCCTCATTCACCAATTTATTATTCTTATGGTATTTTTAGCTTGGGAAGGGCCCAATAACCAGGGGAACTTCCCCGCTAGATCATATAAGCTCACAGCTGTCTGCTTTACCTCTGATAGTTGCAAAAATATATATCTATTATCTGTCTCTATCATCTATCTCAAAATCATTTAGGTATGAGCGAACCCGAATAGGAATGTTTGGGGTCCGTACCTGACACCTAGTGTCCATTACCAAACCTTGAACATGGACTTTTTATTGTATGTCAAATTTCCTGTTAGGGTTCACCAGTCTAATAAAGCTTATTGAAAGGCTGCAATGCAGCCAATCAAGATGCTTTTAAACGGTTGGCATTTCCGGAGCCATTACAGCTATGACAAGTATTGGCATGGCGTAATTGCCCAGCACAGCACGTGACCTGTCTTGTAAAAAGGAGGAACGCAGCAGCACTGTGTAGAGACCAATATACCAATATATATGTGTCCAAAAAATCTATCATAATTGCTGTGTAAACTGTAATAAAAAGTAAAAAATGTTTAAAAAAAAAATTACTTACAAATTCATGTGAGCCTATCAACCGCGACAAGGTGCTACTTCTCTGATGGGTCCTATCACCTAAAACATGCCTCTTTTATGCTATAAGTCTACAGTGTGAATGGGCAACATGCCTCTCCTGGGTTACAAACCTGCACTTTTAAGTAAGCTGGTAGGAACCAGAGTTGATTAGAAATACCCTTGGGCTGATGGGTGGGGTGCAGAGTCAGAAACTCTGACAGCGGCATTTAGCATGCGCTTACAGCAATCGTGCCAGAAATCAGCCCATTGATGACCCCCATCACATGATCGTGGGTCACCGATGGGTTGGCATGACAACCAGAGGTCTCCTGCAGACCTTTATGGTTGTCACTGCGAGTTTGCAATGAGTGCTGCCGAGTAGCAAGTCAGCAATTCTGTTACATACAGGCAATCTGATCATCGCCTGTATGTAGCAGAGCCGATCGGACAAGTGCATCTTCTAGTCTCCCATGGAGACTATTGAAGCATGCAAAAAGTAAAAAAAAAGATGTTTTAAAAAAATATTGAAAAATAAAAGTTCAAATCACCCCCTTTTGCCCCATTCAAAATAACACAATTAAAAAAAAATCAACCATACACATATTTGGTATCACCGCATTTAGAATTGCCTGATCTATCAATATAAAAAAGAAATAACCCAATCGCTAAACGGCGTCATGAGAAAAAAATTAAAAATGACTGAAGTTTTTTGTTTGCCGCAACATTGTATTAAAATGCAATAGCGGGCAATCAAATGATCGTATCTGCACCAAAATGGTATCAATAAGGCTGGGATCACAGATACGCGAGTTACGGCCGAGTCTCGCAGGTGAAAATCCAGCTCTGGCGCCGGCACTCCAGAGCTGTGAGTGTGCAGCTCCATGTATTGCTGTGCGGCTGCACGCTCCGCCATATCTCGCGTATGTATGATCCCGGCCTAAAAATGTCAGTTCGGCAAGCAAACAATAAGCCCTCACCCAACCTGAGATCATGAAAAATGCAGACGCTGTGGGTATCAAAATATGGTGCTTTTTTTCTTTAACAAATTTTGGATCTTTTTCCCCACTTAAATAAAAAATAACCTAGACATGTTTGGTGTCTATTAACTCGTAGTGACCTGGAGAATCATAACGTCAGGTTAATTTTAGAATTTAGTGAACATGGTGAAACTTTGGTGCACTTTTTTTGCAATTTCACCGCACTTGGATTTTTTTTCCATTTTGGAGTTCACGACATGGTAAAACCAATGATGTTGTTCAAAAGTACAACTCGTGTGTACTTTGCACTCGTATTTGTGGGAGTACTGTCCTTTAAGATGATGTGTGTACTCTGCACCCATATTGGTGGAAGTTCTGCCCTTTAAGTCCTTGTGTGTACTTTGCACGCCCCACGCTCTATTTGCTTTCCGAGGATATTTCTGCTGCTTCCATTATATTTGTAGACTTAGGGTACTGTCACACTCAGCAACTTTCCAACGATCACGACCAGCGATACGACCTGGCCGTGATCGTTGGAAAGTCCTTGTGTGGTCGCTGGAGAGCTGTCACACAGACAGCTCTCCAGCGACCAACGATGCCGAAGTCCCCAGGTAACCAGGGTAAACATCGGGTTACTAAGCGCAGGGCCGCGCTTAGTAACACGATGTTTAGCCTGGTTACCATTGTAAATGTAAAAAAAAAAAAAATACTTACATTCCGGTGTCTGTCGCGTCCCTCGGCGTCTGCTTCCCTGCACTCCTCCTGCATCCTGTGTAAGCGCCGGCCATAAAGCAGAGCGGTGACGTCACCGCTGTGCTCTGCTTTACGGTTGGCCGGTGCTGACAGAGGATGCAGGAGGAGTGCAGGGAAGCGGACGCCGGGGGACGTGACAGGCACCGGAATGTATGTGTTTTGTTTTTTTTACATTTACAATGGTAACCAGGGTAAACATCGGGTTACTAAGCGCGGCCCTGCGCTTAGTAACCCGATATTTACCCTGGTTACCAGTGAACACATCACTGGATCGGTGTCACACACGCCGATCCAGCGATGTCAGCGGGTGATCCAGCGACAAAATAAAGTTCTGGACTTTCAGCGACGACCAACGATGTCACAGCAGGATCCTGATCGCTGCTGCGTGTCAAACACAACGATATCGCTATCCAGGACGCTGCAACGTCACGGATCGCTATCGTTATCGTTGTAATGTTGTTCAGTGTGACGGTACCTTTACATCAGACCCTTAAAAATATTTTACTGTTCATTCTCCCTCCCATTATATTCACCCATTTTCATTATTCTGACATATTATCACAAAAGATGGGTATCACGGACGATTTAAGATGTACGAAAACTTCCCCTCTTCAGTTATTTGTATAGTCATTCCTGAAAAGTCTGTAGCCCTGTAATTTAACAGCCCAGTCATAACAGTCGTCCAGCCATGTCTACATAATTCCCACCATATCATAATTTTCTTCTAACAATATTAATTCTAATTGCTCCATCTAGTTGATGAGGCTCCTGGCGTTAGTATACATGCCACTTAGTCAACTCCTTAATGTCGTTCTGCCTTTCTTGCGTGGCACATGTTACAGGTAGTATTTTAGCATATGCCACCTTCGAGGTCTTTGCTTTAAGCTTTCATTCTAATTCCCTTAAATCATTTTTCAGGATCTGTCACCTACCTTTAACTTTTTCATTGGTGCCCATGTGCAACATGACTTTTGAGTCCTCACCAGCCCCTCCCAGTAATCTGTCAACCTGTTCTGCAATGTGTTGAACTTGAATGCCAAGTAGGCAACACACTGATGGTCTTGGTTTTTGTGACAGGTTTGACTATTTGTTCCCCTAATAATGGAACTCCCCTCTATCAGCACTTGTATGACCCGAACTGTGCTCCTATTCACCTCCTTATTGGAGCAGGCCCTCTTCTGGCCACAGCAAGACCTGCTAAACCTTTTGGGCTGTGCCAGATCAAGACTTGCCTACCACACCTTCTGTCTCCCAGATAGCTGCCTCACTGTCCTGAAATTGAATGCTACCATTCCCTCCCCCCACATCTACCCCACATGAGTAGCAAACTCCTTCCCATATTGTCAATGGCTTTAAGGGTTGCAACTTACAAGCTGTTCAATAAGATCCAGTATCTGAGCTTCCAGATGCACAACATGCACACATTTCGCACAGCAGAACGCACGCTCTTATGGCTATTCAAGGATAACATAGATGTGAAAAGATGCACCCTGGCTGGCATTGTCCATAATGAAGCACTATAGGGATTACACAAAACTGGAATGTATCCATTACAGTAGGAATCTGTATTATCTAGTTACAATACAGTTATTTTTTTAAATTCAGTCATCCTTCAACCTTCTTTGTTCGCCTTTTATATTCAATGCAATGTGTTTACTAAATGGTTAAATATTCAAAATTCTTACATTTGGGACTGAATATTTTGGAATAGCACCTTGTAATTTATTCTATTTACATTTTATTAAGTTGCAGGTAAAAGCAATTCATAATTAATAATGTCAATGTTTTCACTTACTGCAAGTGAAGCATTTTCCAGTACTTTACTCAGGAACCTTTTAGACGATCTGTACTTGATCATGTTGATTATCTTAGTGTTAAGTTATGTACATTTATATTTTATTTCCATTGCCAGTGCCATATGTCTGCCATATTTGGTAGTGTTTTTACATTGTGAAAATTATTAGGTCATAGAGTGTCAAAAAATGATCTTTTATCTCAAATACTCAAGCAGGTTAGGTTTTAAAACTTTACCATTATGATTCAATGCACTAAAAGTTTGTTTTCTAGTACAGATTCTTTGTTACATAGTGACATAGTAACATAGTTAGTAAGGCCGAAAAAAGACATTTGTCCATCCAGTTCAGCCTATATTCCATCATAATAAATCCCCAGATCTACGTCCTTCTACAGAACCTAATAATTGTATGATACAATATTGTTCTGCTCCAGGAAGACATCCAGGCCTCTCTTGAACCCCTCGACTGAGTTCGCCATCAGGATATCTGAGGTAAAGGGTTTTTCTAATAAAAGATGATGTTAAAAAAAATGCGGTTTAACCCTTTTACAGTCAATGACAGACATAGCACATCATGAGCGGGTGTCACGACTCTGTTGCAGCACACTTTCCCTGTCCCTAATGCTAGGAGCACCCTAGCTTGCCCTATTCCCCAGATTACTTCTGATGGTAAAAAGGCCATGGCCACATACCTTGCCTTAGCTCCTGAATCCGCCTTCAGTCTGTAACCTTCCCTCACCCATAGAAGAGGGGAGTAGTAGTGTACCGTAATACACCAACCAGAATAACAAGGTAATATGAACAGGGATAACGAGACATACCAAACATACAAATATGCTCACACAGACAAAAAAGAATGAATGCACCGGAGAGTGGAGGACAGGCTTAAACAAAAGTAGGAAAAGAAAGGGAATTATCACTCACTCAAAATCTAGCAACAGTAACAGATAAATCAACCAAATGCCTTCTCCAATAATACCCATCAACAACCTGTTAGGAGTCGAGTTCCCATCGCTGCACAGGGGGAATCTCGAACCATGTCCGCTGCGGTCTCCCATTCTGCATCAGCCGCAGTGGAGCCTGCTCAGCGGAGACATCAGTCCCAGTGTCTCACTCAGTCTGGTATTGTGCAAAGAGTTACTGCTGCCTTTTCAGGCCCTGCTATTGTACCCTTTACTGGTCTGCAGCATGCAGGCTTTTCTGGGACTAAGTCCTGCTTTGCACACACTGAGCATGCCCTCATTGGAGGTCGAGGGTCACATGCTCAGGCCCTGTAGCAGCTCCCATTGCTCCTCCTGGAAGGTCCTGTAGAGCTGCAACTATAAAACGTTCGCAGGTCCGCACAGCCATGCGCTAGTGTAAACTATGTGTGTGCTCAGCACCAGTGTGGTCGTGTGTCTGCAGTCACGGACCCGGCTGAAATAAGCCCCTAGAATGCTGGCACCTCCGCCGAGGAGTTTCATGTGTGTGGATTCAGGGCTGGCTAATAGCTATTAGAATTCTGGCTCCACCGGAGAGGAGTTGCGTGTTTGCATTTGACTGCATGAACACTGTTGGCTCTACTAAGTAGCTGTGTTCCCCTGTGAGCTAAACAGGGCATAGCGTTCTCTTTGCTAACGGACTCTGTGAAGTAACAGAGTTAATTTATACTAATATGCTTCACCGCCTTACTTAGCAGCGGGTTCTTTCCTGCACAGTGGATCCCGGGTTGGGAACGCACCTATTACTTCTAATAAATATATTCGGTGCGTTCCTCCAACCCTAACACAACCTCTAGCCATACAGCAAAAGCTATCTCTGACAATAAGTGCTAGACAGGGCCTAGTTTATATAGGATATGGGAGTGGCTAACAGTGCACAGCTGAGAGCCTTAACACTCCAGGAGCTCTCAACTGAGCAGATTAACCCCTGCACTGCTAAAAGAAACTTACACTGTTTAATTTAAATGTGAAGTGCTTCTAATCTATTCAGGAATAGGAGAAATCAGACGCTGTGGTCTTCTGTCATGGTAAACTCGTAACAGTTGGCGTTAGTCTCCACACCATGACATACTATGGCCATCATGAATTTAAACTGTAACTGTGTGTATATACGCAGTGACAGTTTCATACAGACAGCTGTCAGTGACAGCTGAGCAGCACGGGAAGATAAGTGAGGGCCCATGCTGTCAGTCCTCACACTCAGGGTGCTGTGATTGATCAATCAACATGACTAACTGATCACAGCACGATTGCACTGTATGTGCTGAAATATCAGCACCTCCTGCCCGATCACAGCGATCTTGGCGCTGCTAGTGGTCAAGGTCCTTCTCTAACAGTCAGGAATGGTGCCAGCATTGCCCCTGGCTGTTTACCTTCCTAAATGCTGCGATCGAGAGTGATCGCAACATTTAGGAGACAGGCAGGGGGAAGAATCTCCTTCTGCATTCAGATTGACTCTCCAGTGACAACATTGCGGGAACACCATTGTTGCCACAGTGACCCAGGGTAGTCAAAATGACCCCCAAGTCACCAAGCTACGGAAAGCTGCTTAGATCATGCTCAGGGCTTGTTTTAAGAAGCTTTCTGTACAGGTATAATGCATTGCAATGTAACATAGTAACATAGTTAGTAAGGCCAAAAAAAGACATTTGTCCATCCAGTTCAGCCTATATTCCATTATAATAAATACCCAGATCTACGTCCTTCTACAGAACCTAATAATTGTATGATACAATATTGTTCTGCTCCAGGAAGACATCCAGGCCTCTCTTGAACCCCTCGACTGAGTTCGCCATCACCACCTCCTCAGGCAAGCAATTCCAGATTCTCACTGCCCTAACAGTAAAGAATCCTCTTCTATGTTGGTGGAAAAACCTTCTCTCCTCCAGACGCAAAGAATGCCCCCTTGTGCCCGTCACCTTCCTTGGTATAAACAGATCCTCAGCGAGATATTTGTATTGTCCCCTTATATACTTATACATGGTTATTAGATCGCCCCTCAGTCGTCTTTTTTCTAGACTAAATAATCCTAATTTCGCTAATCTATCTGGGTATTGTAGTTCTCCCATCCCCTTTATTAATTTTGTTGCCCTCCTTTGTACTCTCTCTAGTTCCATTATATCCTTCCTGAGCACCGGTGCCCAAAACTGGACACAGTACTCCATGTGCGGTCTAACTAGGGATTTGTACAGAGGCAGTATAATGCTCTCATCATGTGTATCCAGACCTCTTTTAATGCACCCCATGATCCTGTTTGCCTTGGCAGCTGCTGCCTGGCACTGGCTGCTCCAGGTAAGTTTATCATTAACTAGGATCCCCAAGTCCTTCTCCCTGTCAGATTTACCCAGTGGTTTCCCGTTCAGTGTGTAATGGTGATATTGATTCCCTCTTCCCATGTGTATAACCTTACATTTATCATTGTTAAACCTCATCTGCCACCTTTCAGCCCAAGTTTCCAACTTATCCAGATCCATCTGTAGCAGAATACTATCTTCTCTTGTATTAACTGCTTTACATAGTTTTGTATCATCTGCAAATATCGATATTTTACTGTGTAAACCTTCTACCAGATCATTAATGAATATGTTGAAGAGAACAGGTCCCAATACTGACCCCTGCGGTACCCCACTGGTCACAGCGACCCAGTTAGAGACTATACCATTTATAACCACCCTCTGCTTTCTATCACTAAGCCAGTTACTAACCCATTTACACACATTTTCCCCCAGACCAAGCATTCTCATTTTGTGTACCAACCTCTTGTGCGGCACGGTATCAAACGCTTTGGAAAAATCGAGATATACCACGTCCAATGACTCACCGTGGTCCAGCCTATAGCTTACCTCTTCATAAAAACTGATTAGATTGGTTTGACAGGAGCGATTTCTCATAAACCCATGCTGATATGGAGTTAAACAGTTATTCTCATTGAGATAATCCAGAATAACATCCCTCAGAAACCCTTCAAATATTTTACCAACAATAGAGGTTAGACTTACTGGCCTATAATTTCCAGGTTCACTTTTAGAGCCCTTTTTGAATATTGGCACCACATTTGCTATGCGCCAGTCCTGCGGAACAGACCCTGTCGCTATAGAGTCCCTAAAAATAAGAAATAATGGTTTATCTATTACATTACTTAGTTCTCTTAGTACTCGTGGGTGTATGCCATCCGGACCCGGAGATTTATCTATTTTAATCTTATTTAGCCGGTTTCGCACCTCTTCTTGGGTTAGATTGGTGACCCTTAATATAGGGTTTTCATTGTTTCTTGGGATTTCACCTAGCATTTCATTTTCCACCGTGAATACCGTGGAGAAGAAGGTGTTTAATATGTTAGCTTTTTCCTCGTCATCTACAACCATTCTTTCCTCACTATTTTTTAAGGGGCCTACATTTTCAGTTTTTATTCTTTTACTATTGATATAGTTGAAGAACAGTTTGGGATTAGTTTTACTCTCCTTAGCAATGTGCTTCTCTGTTTCCTTTTTGGCAGCTTTAATTAGTTTTTTAGATAAAGTATTTTTCTCCCTATAGTTTTTTAGAGCTTCAATGGTGCCATCCTGCTTTAGTAGTGCAAATGCTTTCTTTTTACTGTTAATTGCCTGTCTTACTTCTTTGTTTAGCCACATTGGGTTTTTCCTATTTACATTGGGTTTTTCCTATTTAACATGTGACTGCATTGCAATGCGTTATCAATGAAAAAAAAATGAAAAAAGTGAAAGTCTGGTAGAGGGACGTTAAAAAAAGTGTAAAAATATTAAAAAAATTACAAAATAATGATAATAAAAAAGTTACATCAATAAATACACATTTTTAGGTAAACAAAAATACACATACACTGATTCCTGCAGTGTCTGAGCCCGACGTGGCCTGGCAGATATACCCTTGTAAATTGTGGCACAGATGGCAGTCCTGCACCCGATCTCTCTCTAGGCCACTAGGTCTGTCACAGCATCGGCGTTTCGAGTACGGAGCGCACTGCCTGCCCTGCTGCTGGCGGTGGGGGCCTCTCTGCTGCTTCCAGCTGGGTTTTCTCTCTAAACACGACCTCTCTTCCTTGGTCATTGGCCTTCCGGTCCCCTATTCCTTAGCCAAGGAAACAGGGGATGCAGCCTCAGCAGTTCCGAACCCGGCTCAATACAGGTACTTGTAGCCTGGTGTTCCGCCTTACAAAGCCACCATACAGCTCCATCAGCAGAAAAATTAAAACGTTATAGCTTTCAGAAAACAGAGACGCAAAAATAATAATTTTTTCTTTAAAAGTTTTTATTGTGTAAAACCACCAAAACAAAAAAAATTACATAAGTGTGGTATCGCTATAATCCTACTGACCCAAAGAATAAAGCTGTTTTATCAATTTTAAGACATTCAGAATGGCATAAAGAAAAGACAAATCCTGAATTGCTGCTTTTTGTTAATTTTGCCCCCCAAAGATCAGAATAGAAAGTGATCAAAAAATGTCAGGTGCCTGAAAATGGTACTAAAAATAGTTAATAAAAACGTCAACTCGTTCCGCAAAAAACAAGATGTCACAAGAAATATGGAAAAATGATAGCTCTCAAAATATGGTGATGCAATCACTAGTTTTTGCAAAAAAAAAACATTTTTAAGGCTGTGTGCCCACATTGCATGTTTTATGCGTTTCCGTCAAGTTTTTTGCTGCAGCAGAAATGCTTAAAAACGCTTAAAAACGCATTTCCATGCAATCCAATGGGATTCCACAGTTGCTGTGCCAATGCTGCGGATTTTCCAGCTGAGGAATCGCATAGCAGTAAAATCCGCAGCATGTTCATTATTTCTGCGGAATCGCGGCGATTTCGCCACCATAGGAATGCACTCAAACGCTCACTGTACACATGTGGCTATGCCCACCATACGTAAGTGAGCGCTTCATGTGCAGATGGTACCCAGGGTTTGGAGGAGAGGAGACTCTCCTTCAGGCCCTGGGTACAATATTCCTATAAAAAAAAGAATTAGAATAAAAAATAGGGATATACTTACCTTCTGATGTCCCCCGTAGTCCTCCCGCCTCTCAGCAGTGCAAGAGGCGGCTTTCATTCCCAGGGATGCATTGCACGAGTCACCTGAGATGACGTCGCGGTCACCTGTGGATGCCATCTGACCTATGATCCAGTGGAGTTAGTCTTTTTAGGCTTGGTTAACCAGAGTTTTGAGCTCTTCTGAAAAGAACTACAGTGGTGAACAGAGGCCAAAATATGGAAACATTATAGCTCTCTAAATATGGTGATGCCAATAAAAAGCATTTTTTAGTGTGTGACAGCAGACAAACATAAAATCCCAATGTAAATCTGGTATCCCTGTGTAATGGGCTGGGTGGTGGAACCACTGTGCCAAAGCCCAAAGAAGACTTGCAGGTGCGTGACTAGAAGCTGCACCCAATCTGACCATAGACATGGAATAGCTAACAACACCGCGGTCCGTGGAGAGACAAGGGAGGTGATCCAGGTGCTACTCGAGGACTAACCTTGGGTAGATGGCAGCTGACTCCTAGGAACAGGTAGCTGGGATGACCTAGGGGAATGTCCAACAGGTGCAGGCAGGCAGAGAAGATGACAGGAACCGCAGGTGCAGACAGTATAGTCTGACAGAGAGATGAGCGCAGGCAGGTGCAGCTGACTTGGTTGCCATTTAGGTGACCAATGGCGGGTGCAGCTGGCTCAGCTGCCATTGAGGAAAGCACTGGCAGGTGCATCTGGCTCAGCTGCCATCGAAGTAAGCACTTGCGAGTGCAGCAAGCTGAGATACAAGGACTGGGACCTGAGAATTGACAAGCCTGTTAGGAACAAACTCACAACATTGCACAGACACCTCCATGTTGAAGGAGGTGCTTTTAATAGTAAGAGACCTCCAGCTGTTGGCTCAGAACACTTTAGAGGAATGTGCACGTCCCCTTTAAGAAAGAGGAAGTGTGTGCTCGCGCTCTAAGCACAGTGTCTGGAGACCTGCTAGGATGCACGCACTCCGGGCAGCAGCAGACTCAGAAGAAGCAGGACAGGAGCCTTGGTGGTGAGTACGCTGACTTCTCTGCAGGGATGAAGGGACTGCAGGCAGAGTTGCGAGCACTACGCACTGTAATCACACCAACCTGAAGAATAAAGTCACCTAATCAATTATACCGCATACGGAACAGCCTAAAAAATAAATAAAACCAATTGCTGTTTTGTTCTTTCTGCCTCTCAAACATCACAGTAAGGTTCGGCGCTGAGTGCTTACATCGGGTTTCCATGTAAATCTCTGAAATACATGATTCATATGGAACGTCCGGCAGAAGATTTTCTATAATGAGACAGATGGAGGCACTGTGAATTCCATAGGACCAGTGAACCATCAGTGTCCGTCTTTTTAGGATTGCATAAAAGTGCCGTCTGCCACAGTTTTGTGCACTTTTGAAAGGAAGGACAACACTGAACAGAGGCCAGATGCAGTCCAGAGTAACTCTGCTGCCTCATTGTGGAGAATAGATCAGGGTTTCATATGAATCACATCGCTCCAAGATTTAGATGAAACTCCAATGTAAGGTCTCAGTGTAGAGCGCAGGATAAATGTTGTTCAAAGTGTTATGTAAAAGTCACCACTTAGGTTCGTCATCTGTCAGTGGAAATATATGGGGCTTCCACATTACTGGTAGTACAAAGGCTCTCAAAAAGTGCTATGGTTCCTCACCCCCCAAAAGAAATTCAGCAAATTCTGCACTCCCAAATCCAAATGCCAACCTCTCTTCTGAGCCTCATAGTGTGCCTAAACCCCATTTAACATCAACATGTTTGGCAGAGAAATACATTGCAAAATGGGGTCACTTAGGCTAGTTTCACACTAGCGTTCAGCAGGGCTGCGGACTTCCTCCGTGAAGCCCCACCCACTGCCACGCCTCTTTATTCAGCTCCAACTTCATGCACCTTGTGTACCCTATCTTTAACATTGGGTATGCAGGCCATGCGGATGTATGCGGATGCCTCTGCATGACTTGTTTTGACGGTGTGGCGACCACACCAAATTGCAACTTGTTGCGTTCGGCGCAGGCTGCCGCACCGACAAAACGACACATGCGGAGGCATCCGCATACATCGGCATGGCCTGCGTACCTAATGCTAAAGATAGGGTATGCACGCCGCATGCCGATGTAGGCGGAGCTGACGGAGGAGGTGCGGCGGTGGATGGAGCTTCACGGAGGAGGTACGCAGTCCTTCACCCACAAATGTGAAACCAGCCTTAAGGGGTGATTCTGCTCTTCTAGCACTCAGGAGCTCTATATTTGAAGTCCACAAACTATTCTAGGAAAATCTGCACCACAGAAGGCAAATAGCGCGCTGTCCCTCCGGAAGCTTGCCATATGGCTAAGCAGTACTGTACAGCCACATATGAGGTATTGCCATGTTCAGCAGAAATTGGCCTACTCAGGAGAAATTGCATAACAAATTTTGATGTCCATTTTCTACTGTTACCCTTGTGAAAATAAAAAAATGGTACTAAATTAAAATTTTTGTGAAAAAAAGTAAAATGTTAATTGTCCTTTCACATTGCAATATTTCCTGTGAAGCACCTGAAGGGTTAATAAACTTCTTGAATGTGATTTTGAGGACTTTGAGGGAATTTTTAGAATGGTGTAACTTTTGGGTATTTTCTGTCATATAGCCCCCCACCCCCCTCAAGGTCACTTCAAGTGTGATGTGATCCCTGAATAACAGGGTTTTGTAAATTTTGTTGGAAAAGCAACTTTCTAACTAAAAAAAATATGTTTCAAAAATTGTGCAGACATGTGGTGAATGATATTTATTAACTATTTTGTATAACCAAACTATCTCCATAAGAATTAAAAATTAAAAAATTGTAAAATGTGTAAAATTGTTGCCAAATATACTTAAGTTATATCAAACAAATTTTACCACTCTCATGAAGTACAATATGTTGTTTAAAAACAATCTCAGAATCCCTGGGATCCGTTGGTGTTTCAGATTTGCTACTTCATAAAATGACAGTGGTCAGATTAGCAAAAAAAAAAACAACAGGTCAATAACCTACAAAATAGCTTGGTCCTTAAAGGGTTCAATTCTATAGCGACCTGTGTAAAGTAAATTTTATGTAAATAGTCACGATTTGCATACACCTTGTCACGATGGAATGGCTTTTTAAATTTTTTTTAATAAAAAACAGTGTAAGTACCCTGTTTTTTATTTCTGTTCTATTCAACATTCACTGCTACATGTCCATTTTTCCCTCAATGTAGATGTTATCTGGTGAAAGGTGTTATACTGTGTAGATGGAGTCAGGCATAGAGAGTTAGGGTACCGTCACACTATACGATTTACCTACGATCACGACCAGCGATATGACCAGGCCGTGATCGTAGGTAAATCGTAGTGTGGTCGCTGGGGAGCTGTCACACAGACAGCTCTCCAGCGACCAACGATGCCGAGGTCCCTGGGTAACCAGGGTAAACATCGGGTAACTAAGCGCAGGACCGCGCTTAGTTACCCGATGTTTACCCTGGTTACAAGCGTTAAACTAAAAAAAAAAAAAACAGCACATACTTACATTCTGGTGTCCGTCAGGTCCCTTGCAGTCTGCTTCCCGCACTCAGTGACTGCCGGCCGTAAAGTGAAAGTGAAAGCACAGCCGCTGTGCTCTGCTTTCACTTTACGGCCGGCAGTCACAGTGCGGGAAGCAGACGGCAAGGGACCTGACGGACACCAGAATGTAAGTATGTGCTGTTTTTTTTTTTTACTTTAACGCTTGTAACCAGGGTAAACATCGGGTAACTAAGCGCGGTCCTGCGCTTAGTTACCCGATGTTTACCCTGGTTACAAGCGAACGCATCGCTGGATCGCATCGCTAGATCGCTAGATCGGTGTCACACACACCGATCTAGCGATGACAGCGGGAGATCCAGCGATGAAAGAAAGTTCTAAACGATCTGCTACGACGTACGATTCTCAGCAGGATCCCTGATCGCTGCTGCGTGTCAGACACAGCGATATCGTAACGATATCGCTGGAACGTCACGAATCGTACCATCGTAGCGATCGAAATGTTATAGTGTAACGGTACCCTTAGGCTATCTGTTTTTGATCAGCTTTCCCATCCCTAAACCCACTCCCACAAACCCTCTCACCTGACTCTAGTCAGCCCTATAAATCTAAAAGCATCATAAGAGGTGTATGTGTGTGGGGTGTATGCACGTGGCCTCTTAAGCAAAGTATCCTTGTAGCCAAAAATCCGGCAGTTAAATTAATGGCAGTTAGTCAGAGCAGGAGTCAGGTAACCCACACTTTGTACTCCCTTTTAACTATGTGCTTAATTTCTAAGTCAATCTTCCTGTATGCTTTTGTTATCCACATTCACTGTCCCATCCCCCCTTCATCAGCACTCATCCACATCAGCCACTCTCTCTTTCCCACTCCCATGTACAGCTCCCATACTCTTTTCACCTTCTTGAAATTTTTTTGTCCATCTTGTTCAAAGATATCACATAATAAACCATGTCACAAATCCAAGAACTACTCTCTTTTTACTGCTACTTATTTGATGGGATATCTCTCCCAACCCTGATCCAGCCAGGACCAACTTCAACCTCTCCCCTACCTCACACCAAAACCTTACTAAACTTCTTAACATTAGTTGATCTCCTTCTTTTAATTGTGCACTCCGATATCCACAGTCTATATGCAATAAGCATCCTTTCCTACACAACTACGTTCTGAAAAACTCTTTTAATCTGCTGGCCCTCACTGAAACCTGGATCGGGATTCTGACACTGTCTCCCCTGCTGCTATTTCTCATGGTGGCTTACATTTTTCCCATTCCCCGAGACCCGCAAGCAGACTTGGTGGTGGAGTCGGCATACTCCTTTCCCCATTGTGGACTTTCCAGGTCATTCCCGCAGTTCCATCACTCTCACGTGCCCCAAGCTCACCTACCCAGTTCCTTGACCATTTTTCTGCCTGACTGCCTGCCACACTTCATATCTTCCGAATTACCAACCCTTATCCTGGGAGACTTAAACATCCCCATAAACAGCCCCATCTCCCCATCTGCATTCCAGCTTCTATCTTTAACCAATTCTCCTGGCCTCTCACAGCTTACAACCTCTGAGATACACAAATATGGTAACACCCTTGATCTGGTCTTTGTCCGGCTCTGATCAATTTCCTACCTAAATAATTCACATCTTCCCACCCCAGCACACTCTGACCTATCATACATTCAGAAATCTGCAAGCCGTCAACCCTCATACACTTACAGCCTCTGTGTGTTAGGCACCGGAATTCTCCCACTGCACAGAGTAGATCCCAAGCCTTGCCTGCATCTAGGGTCTGCCATCCAACTTTGACCGCTGCAGGTGCAGCTGAGCATAGACTTCGGGCCCAGCGTCTTGCTAGGGGTTGTGCTATTCATCTGGTTACTGCTATAGTTATAGGTAGTGATGAGCAAATGCTCTGAAGACTAAGTCCAGAAATCACCCTACTGAGCATGCTCGTGATGTGGTGATGTCTCATTGGTGGTCGTTTGTCAGCTGCTCTGGTGATGTGGCAGCTCCGGATTAGTCCATGCGTACGGTCCTGCCCGACTGGACTGGAGCTTTACGTATAAAAGGCTCTTATAGGCTCACGCCGGTGCTCTAGTATCAAACTCTTTCCATGTGAGAATGAGACATTGCAACAGTGTGGTCTTTGTCAGCATGTGCTCAGGGTTGGCGGTAAGCCATTAGAATTCCAGCATCTCCGGTGAGGAGTTTATCTGTATGGATTCAGGGCTGGAATCTAGCCATTAGAATTCCGGCAATTCCGGAGAGGAGTTGGTTGAGTGCTGTTGCTCACTGTGTGAGCACTGTTTGCTACTTACCCAGTTGGTGGGCTTTGATCCCCTGTGAGGTTAACAGGGATCATGTCTAGCATCATATCTACTTTGTTACTGTGTGCGAGTGACACAGTTCTATTGCAGAGCATCTGATTCATTACTGTGTGCGAGCGACACAGCTCTATAGCAGAGTATCAATTTTGTTTCTGTGCGCAAGTGACACAACTATGAGTGCTGTTCACTGAGTGATGTGTAACTCAGTGCAAGCTTGCAATCGCTAGCTGTGTGCTCCACCATTGTTGACATTAGCTGCAGTTTTACATCTCTGCATGGTGGACCCCGGGTTGCGATTGCTCTTCTTTATAAAATTTATTTAGTGCAATCCGCAAACTCTAACACCGTGCACTCCTCAATGTCCCCTATCTCCTCTTTTTTGTGTCCTGATCTGACTGTATATCACTACAATAACACTCTTAGAAGTACCCTGGACTGAGTAGCACCCCTCACCCTCAGAATCTCCAAGCACAGAATAAAACGGTCCTGACTAACATTGCAAACTCGATTTCCCCAGTGATGCTCTAGGAGTGCCAAACACCTATGGAAGAAAACTTGCACACCAGAAAATTTTATCCATTATAAATGTCAAGGATCCCGGGTGTAACTACTGCCGGGAGACTATTCGCCACAGTAAGGGAGCCCAGAGCGGAACGGTGGAGAACTCACCGGGTAGCAAGCAGGACCTGAACCATGTGACAGAGGGGGAGAGGCCAGGGACAGAGCCAAGCACCGCGGTGCAAATGAGGCGAACGGTGACAGAGAGTAGTCAAACGTGCCGAGGTCAATAACTGGGAGATAAGCGAGGTACGGGAGGATGAGGCAGAAGAATAGTCAGGTGTTATCCGAAAGTCAGAAAACCAAGAGAATCAAACAGACCAGATGGAGCACGGAGAGCAAACAAACAACACAGTATGAACACGCACACCAGGGGGTCAGGCACAAAGACAAAATGAAAGTATAACTGACAGAGAATCCTAGTCCAGCATGGGTATAAATATCCCTCCCAGATCGAAAAGGAGTCCACAACAATTAACCCTGAGAGGGCAAGGCATTAACCCTGTCCAAAGCATGAGAGTACATTTATGTTAAGAACCTATAACTCTGCCCTTCACCTCTCTAAACAGACCTAATTCACCACCCTGAACTTCACACTATCAAACAACCTGGAAAAAGTCTTTGAAACCTTTTACTCCCTCCTCAGTCTAAAAGCACATGCCCCTATCACAGACATTTGTGCTGATGATCTGGCCTCCCACTTTACAGAGAAAATAGAAAACATCCATCAGGAAACCTTTCCAAAACAGAACTTTTTCTGCTGCTGCTGTCAACTGAGCTCCCGAAAGCTAACATCTCTGTGTCCGTGTATGGCATCACAATAGCACCCATGTAGCAGGCACACTGTCTGTCTGGCTATTATGTTTGACACCAATCCTTCTTTCAAATCCTATATAAAATCTTTTGCACGCTCTTGCTCATTTGCATCTGAAGGACATCTCTAGCATCCTCCCTTTCTCGCCATGGAAACAAAAAAACCCTCACTTTTGCCCTGATCCACTTGACTACTGTACCATAATTCTCTATTAATTGGTCTCCCTCTCACTTGACTTTCCCCTCTCCAGTCCATCCTTAATTCAGCAGCCATGGTCATTAACCCCTTTCTGACATTAGATGTACTATCCCGTCGAGGTGGGGTGGGCCCCTATGACCACCGACGGGATAGTACGTCATACGCGATCCCCCTGTGAGTGCGGCCGATCGCGGCCAGGTGTCAGCTGCCTATCGCAGCTGACATCCGGCACTATGTGCCTGGAGCGGTCACGCACCGCTCCCGGCACATTAGCCCCCGGCACACCGCGATCAAACATGATCGCGATGTTCCGGCGGTATAGGGAAGCATCGCTCAGGGAGGGGGCTCCCTGCGGGCTTCCCTGAGACCCCCGCAGCAACGCGATGTGATCGCATTGCTGCGAGGGTCTCCCTACCTCCCTCCCTGCTCCAGGCCCGGATCCAAGATGGCCGCGGCATCCGGGTCCTGCAGGGAGGGAGGTGGCTTCACAGAGCCTGCTTAGAGCAGGCACTGTGAAGCCTGCAGCACTGTAAGTCAGATCGATGATCTGACAGAGTGCTATGCAAACTGTCAGATCACCGATCTGTGATGTCCCCCCCTGGGACAAAGTAAAAAAGTTTAAAACATTTTTTCCAAATGTGTAAAAAAAAAAAAAAAAAATCCTAAATAATGAAAAAAAATATATATTATTCCCATAAATACATTTCTTTATCTAAATGAAAAAAAAAACAATAAAAGTACACATATTTAGTATCGCCATGTCCGTAACGACCCCACCTATAAAACTGGCCCACTAGTTAACCCTTTCAGTAAACACCATAAGAAAAAAAAAAAAACGAGGCAAAAAACAACGCTTTATTATTATACCGCCAAATAAAAAGTGGAATAACACGCGATCAAAAAGACAGATATAAATAACCATGGTACCACTGAAAACGTCATCTTGTCCCGCAAAAAACGAGCCACAATACAGCATCATCAGCAAAAAAATAAAAAAGTTATAGTCCTGAGAATAAAGCGATGCAAAAATAATTATTTTTTCTATAAAATAGTTTTTATCCTATAAAAGCGCCAAAACATAGAAAAATGATATAAATGAGGTATCGCTGTAATCATATTGACCTGAAGAATAAAACTGCTTTATCAATTTTACCAAACGCGGAACGGTATAAATGCCTCCCCCAAAAGAAATTCATGAATAGCTGGTTTTTGGTAATTTTGCCTCACAAAAATCAGAATAAATAGTGATTAAAAAATTTCACATGCCCGAAAATGTTACATGACTCTGTGGACCAAAATATGGAAAAATTATAGCTCTCAAAATGTGGTAACGCAAAAAATATTTTTTGCAATAAAAGCGTCTTTCAGTGTGTGACGGCTGCCAATCATAAAAATCCGCTAAAAAACCCGCTATAAAAGTAAATCAAACTCCCCTTCATCACCCTCTTAGTTAGGGAAAAATTAAAAAAATGTATTTATTTCCATTTTCCCATTAGGGCTAGGGTTAGGGCTAGGGTTAGGGTTAGGAATAGGGTTAGGGCTAGGGCTAGGGTTAGGGCTAGGGTTAGGGTTAAAGTTAGGGTTAGGGTTGGGGCTACAGTTACGGTTAGGGTTTAGATTACATTTACAGTTGGGAATAGGGTTGGGATTAGGGTTAGGGGTGTGTCAGGGTTAGAGGTGTGGTTAGGGTTACTGTTGGGATTAGGGTTAGGGGTGTGTTTGGATTAGGGTTTCAGTTATAATTGGGGGGTTTCCACTGTTTAGGCACATCAGGGGCTCTCCAAACGCGACATGGCGTCCGATCTCAATTCCAGCCAATTCTGCGTTGAAAAAGTAAAACAGTGCTCCTTCCCTTCCGAGCTCTCCCATGTGCCCAAACAGGGGTTTACCCCAACATATGGGGTATCAGCGTACTCAGGACAAATAGGACAACAACTTTTGGGGTCCAATTTCTCCTGTTACCCTTGGGAAAATACAAAACCGGGGGCTAAAATATAATTTTTGTGGGAAAAAAAAAGGTTTTTTATTTTCATGGCTCTGCGTTATATACTGTAGTGAAACACTTGGGGGTTCAAAGTTCTCACAACACATCTAGATGAGTTCCCTGGGGGGTCTACTTTCCAAAATGGTGTCACTTGTGGGGGGTTTCTACTGTTTAGGTACATTAGGGGATCTGCAAATGCAATGTGACGCCTGCAGACCATTCCATCTAAGTCTGCATTCCAAATGGCACTCCTTCCCTTCGGAGCCCTCCCATGCGCCCAAACGGTGGTTCCCCCCCACATATGGGGTATCAGCGTACTCAGGAAAAATTCGACAACAAATTTTGGGGTCCAATTTCTCCTCTTACCCTCGGGAAAATACAAAACTGGGGGCTAAATATAATTTTGGGGGGAAAGTTTTTTTTTTATTTTCACGGCTCTGCGTTACAAACTGTAGTGAAACACTTGGGGGTTCAAAGCTCTCACAACACATCTAGATGAGTTCCTTAGGGGGTCTACTTTCCAAAATGGTGTCACTTGTGGGGGGTTTCTACTGTTTAGGTACATTAGGGGCTCTACAAATGCAATGTGACACCTGCAGACTATTCCATCTAAGTCTGCATTCCAAATGGAGCTCCTTCCCTTCCGAGCCCTCCCATGCGCCCAAACAGTGGTCCCCCCAACATATGGGGTATCAGCGCACTCAGGACAAATTCGACAACAAATTTTGGGGTCCAATTTCTCCTCTTACCCTCGGGAAAATACAAAACTGGGGGCTAAAAAATAATTTTGGGGGGAAAGTTTTTTTTTTTTACTTTCACGGCTCTGCGTTACAAACTGTAGTGAAACACTTGGGGGTTCAAGGCTCTCACAACACATCTAGATGAGTTCCTTAGGGGGTCTAGTTTCCTAAATGGTGTCACTTGTGGGGGTTTCAATGTTTAGGCACATCAGTGGCTCTCCAAACGCAACATGGCGTCCCATCTCAATTCCTGTCAATTTTGCATTGAAAAGTCAAACGGCGCTCCTTCCCTTCCGAGCTCTCCCATGCGCCCAAACAGTGGTTTACCCCCACATATGGGGTATCAGCGTACTCAGGACAAATTGTACAACAACTTTTGGGGTCCAATTTCTTCTCTTACCCTTGGGAAATTAAAAATTGGGGGAGAAAAGATAATTTTTGTGAAAAAATATGATTTTTTTATTTTTACAGTTCTGCATTATAAACTTCTGTGAAGCATTTGGTGGGTCAAAGTGCTCACCACACCTCTAGATAAGTTCCTTAGGGGGTCTAGTTTCCAATATGGGGTCGCTTGTGAGGGCTTTCTACTGTTTAGGTACATTAGGGGCTCTGCAAACGCAATGTGACGCCTGCAGACCATTCCATCTAAGTCTGCATTCCAAATGGCACTCCTTCCCTTCCGAGCCCTCCCATGCGCCCAAACGGTGGTTCCTCCCACATATGGGGTATCAGCGTACTCAGGACAAATTTGACAACAACTCTTGGGGTCAAATTTCTCCTCTTACCCTCGGGAAAATACAAAACTGGGGGCTAAAAAATAATTTAGGGGCTCTGCAAATGCAATGTGACACCTGCAGACAATTCCATCTAAGTCTGCATTCCAAATGGAGCTCCTTCCCTTCCGAGCCCTCCCATGCGCCCAAACAGTGGTTCCCCCCCACATATGGGGTATCAGCGCACTCAGGACAAATTCGACAACAAATTTTGGGGTCCAATTTCTCCTCTTACCCTCGGGAAAATACAAAACTGGGGGCTAAAAAATAATTTTGGGGGGAAAGTTTTTTTTTTTTACTTTCACTGCTCTGCGTTACAAACTGTAGTGAAACACTTGGGGGTTCAAAGCTCTCACAACACATCTAGATGAGTTCCTTAGGGGGTTTAGTTTCCTAAATGGTGTCACTTGTGGGGGTTTCAATGATTAGGCACATCAGTGGCTCTCCAAACGCAACATGGCGTCCCATCTCAATTCCTGTCAATTTTGCATTGAAAAGTCAAACGGCGCTCCTTCCCTTCCGAGCTCTCCCATGCGCACAAACAGTGGTTTACCCCCACATATGGGGTATCAACGTACTCAGGACAAATTGTCCAACAACTTTTGGGGTTCATTTTTTCCTGTTACTCTTGGTAAAATAAAACAAATTGGAGCTGAAGTAAATTTTTTGTGAAAAAAAGTTAAATGTTCATTTTTATTTAAACATTCCAAAAATTCCTGTGAAGCACCAGAAGGGTTAATAAACTTCTTGAATATGGTTTTAGCACCTTGAGGGGTGCAATTTTTAGAATGGTGTCACACTTGGGTATTTTCTATCATATAGACCTATCAAAATGACTTCAAATGACATGTGGTCCCTAAAAAAAATGGTGTTGTAAAAATTAGAAATTGCTGGTCAACTTTTAACCCTTATAACTCTCTTAGAAAAAAAAATTTTGGTTCCAAAATTGTGCTGATGTAAAGTAGACATGTGAGAAATGTTACTTATTAAGTATTTTGTGTGACATATCTCTGTGATTTAATTGCATAAAAATTCAAAGTTGGAAAATTGCGAAATGTTCATAATTTTCGCCAAATTTCCGTTTTTTTCACAAATAAATGCAGGTACTATCAAAGAATTTTTACCACTATCATGAAGAACAATATGTCACGAGAAAACAGTGTCATAATCTTTGGGATCCGTTGAAGCGTTCCAGAGTTATAACCTCATAAAAGGACAGTGGTCAGAATTGTAAAAATTGGCCTGGTCATTAACGTGCAAACCACCCTTGGGGGTAAAGGGGTTAGTCTGGCTAATCGAAAACAGTACTCGGACGCTTCTACTCTGTGCCAGTCATTGCATTGGCTGCCTATACATTATAAGATCCAACTTAAATTCCTTGTTGTCACCCACAAAGCTCTCCAAAGTGCAGCACCCCCCTACATTGCCTTCCTCATTTCTATTTATTGGCCTTCCGCCTCGTTTGCTCCATGAGTGACTTTTGACTTACATCCGCTCTAATCTGTACCTCCTAATTCTGACTCCATGACTTCTCCCGAGTTGCACCAATCCTCTGGAATTCTCTACCCCAAGAAATTAGGACTGACCACAATTTACACAGTTTTAGGTGCTCCTTAAAAACACATCTCTTTGGGGCGGCCTATCATGTTCCCTAATCAAAGTCCTTTTTTATGTATAACCCATTCACTATTTATCTGAACATAATTCTCCTTCAAACTCCACTGCACCCAAAAGTACTACAAATATTAGCTGGTGACTAGCTCATGCAGCCATTATCTATCCCCCATTCCCTCAAGATGGCTGGACCATCATTGTAAATAAGCACTTGTACTTTGTGTCACCCCCACCTCATTGTAGATTGTAAGCTTTTACTAGCAGGGTTGTCATTATCTTTGCTTTAATTATTGCATTATCTTTAACTTTGTTACATATGACTGTTGTATATGAACTGTTGAATTGTAAAGCATTGCATAATATGTTGGCGCTATATAAATAAAGATTATTATTATTATGTATATGTACTATTAATTTTTCCTTTATTACAACAGGGTTTTTGCTTACAGTGCCTTGCAAAAGTATTTGGTCCCTTGGATTTTTTTAACCTTTTCCCATATATCATGCTTCAAACATAAAGATACCAAATGTATATTTTTGGTGAAGAATCAACAACAAGTGGAACGCAATTGTGAAGTTGAACAAAATTTATTGGTTATTACAAATTTTTGTGGAAATTCCAAAACTCAAAAGTGGGGCGTGCAATATTATTCGACCGCTTTAACTTAATACTTTGTTGCGCCAACTTTTGCTGCGATTACAGCTGCAAGTCGCTTGGGGTATATCTCTATCAGTTTTGTACATTGAGAGACTGAAATTCTTGACCATTCTTCCTTGGCAAACAGCTCGAGCTTAGTGAGGTCTGATGGAGATCGTTTGTGAACAGCAGTTTTCACCTCTTTCCACAGATTCTGGATTGGATAGAGGTCTGGACTTTGACTTTGCCATTCTAACTCCTGGATACGTTTATTTGTGAACCATTCCATTGTAGGTTTTGCTTTATGTTTGGGATCAATGTCTTGTTGGAAGACAAATCTTGGTCCCAGTCTCAGGAATATTGCAGACTCCAACAGGTTTTCTTCAAGAATGGTCCTGTATTTGGCTCCATCAATCTTCCCATCAATTTTAACCATCTTCCCTGTCCCCGCTGAAGAAAAGCAGGTCCAAACCATGATGCTTCCACCACCATGTTTGACAGTGGAGATGTTTGTTCAGGGTGATGATCTGTGTTGCATTTACGCCAAACATATCGTTTGGCATTGTTGCCAAAAAGTTCGATTTTGATTTCATCTGACCAGAGCACCTTCTTCCACATACCACAGATGGCTTGTTGCAAACTTTAAACAACACTTTTTATGGACATCTTTGAGAAATGGCTTTCTTCTTGCCACTCTTCCATAAAGGCCAGATTTGTGCAGTATTGTTATGAACTGGTGATTGAGAACCACAATGGACCTGGTGGTTACGAGCACAGAAAATGACCTGATAGTTGCTTATCACATAGGACGAGCTCTGAGACGTGGGAACTCTGCTGACCGCAATCCCTAATCCTATCACACCACACTAGAGGTAGCCGTGGAGCGCTCCTGACCAGACCTAGGCGCCTCGGGCACAGCCTGAGAAACTAGCTAGCCCTGAAGATAGAAAAATAAGCCTACCTTGCCTCAGAGAAATTCCCCAAAGGAAAAGGCAGCCCCCCACATATAATGACTGTGAGTAAAGATGAAAATACAAACACAGAGATGAAATAGATTTTAGCAAAGTGAGGCCCGACTTACTGAATAGACCGAGGATAGGAAAGATAGCTTTGCGGTCAGCACAAAAACCTACAAACAACCACGCAGAGGGCGCAAAAAGACCCTCCGCACCGACTAACGGTACGGAGGTGCTTCCTCTGCGTCCCAGAGCTTCCAGCAAGCAAGACAAACCAACATAGCAAGCTGGACAGAAAAAATAGCAAACAAAAGTAACACAAGCAGAACTTAGCTTATGCAGGGCAGACAGGCCACAAGAACGATCCAGGAGAGAGCAAGACCAATACTGGAACACTGACTGGAGGCCAGGAACAAAGAACTAGGTGGAGTTAAATAGAGCAGCACCTAACGACTTAACCTCTCACCTGAGGAAGGAAACTCAGAAGCCGCAGCCCCACTCACATCCACCAAAGGAAGCTTATGGACAGAACTAGCCAAAGTACCACTCATGGCCACAGGAGGGAGCTTGACCACAGAATTCACAACAGTACCCCCCCTTGAGGAGGGGTCACCGAACCCTCACCAGAGCCCCCAGGCCGACCAGGATGAGCCAAATGAAAGGCACGAACCAGATCGGTAGCATGAACATCAGAGGCAAAGACCCAGGAATTATCTTCCTGACCATAACCCTTCCACTTAACCAGGTACTGGAGTTTCCGTCTCGAAATACGAGAATCCAAAATCTTCTCCACTATATACTCCAACTCCCCCTCAACCAAGACCGGGGCAGGAGGATCAACGGATGGAACCACAGGTGCCACGTATCCCCGCAACAATGACCTGTGGAATACATTATGGATGGAAAAAGAAGCTGGAAGGGTCAAACGAAAAGACACAGGATTAAGAACCTCAGAAATCCTATACGGACCAATGAAACGAGGCTTAAACTTAGGAGAGGAAACTTTCATAGGAATATAACGAGACGACAACCAAACCAAATCCCCAACACGAAGTCGGGGACCCACACAGCGCCTGCGGTTAGCGAAACGTTGAGCCTTCTCCTGGGACAATGTCAAATTGTCCACTACATGAGTCCAAATCTGCTGCAACCTATCCACCACAGTATCCACACCAGGACAGTCCGAAGACTCAACCTGCCCTGAAGAGAAACGAGGATGGAAACCAGAATTGCAGAAAAACAGCGAAACCAAAGTAGCCGAGCTGGCCCGATTATTAAGGACACCCAATCATCCTGATCAGCAGAAACAAAACATCTCAGATATGTTTCCAAGGTCTGATTGGTTCGTTCAGTTTGGCCATTTGTCTGAGGATGGAAAGCCGAGGAAAAAGACAAATCAATGCCCATCCTAGCACAAAAGGCTCGCCAAAACCTCGAAACAAACGGGGAACCTCTGTCAGTAACGATGTTCTCCGGAATGCCATGTAAACGAACCACATGCTGGAAAAACAATGGCACCAAATCAGAGGAAGAGGGCAATTTAGACAAGGGTACCAAATGGACCATCTTAGAGAAGCGATCACAAACCACCCAAATGACCGACATCTTTTGAGAGATGGGGAGATCTGAAATAAAATCCATAGAGATATGTGTCCAGGGCCTCTTTGGGACCGGCAAGGGCAAAAGCAACCCACTGGCACGAGAACAGCAGGGCTTAGCCCAAGCACAAATCCCACAGGACTGCACAAACGAACGCACATCCCGCGACAGAGACGGCCACCAAAAGGATCTAGCCACCAAATCTCTGGTACCAAAGATTCCAGGATGACCAGCCAACACCGAACAATGAACCTCAGAGATAACTCTACTCGACCATTTATCAGGGACAAACAGTTTCTCCGTTGGGCAACGGTCAGGTCTATTAGCCTAAAATTTTCGCAGCACCCGCCGCAAATCAGGGGAGATGGCAGACAAAATTACCCCCTCTTTGAGAATACCCGCCGGCTCAGGCAAACCCGGAGAGTCGGGCACAAAACTCCTAGACAGGGCATCCGCCTTCACATTTTTAGAGCCCGGAAGGTACGAAACCACAAAGTCAAAACGGGAGAAAAACAGCGACCAAAGAGCCTGTCTAGGATTCAACCGTTTGGCAGACTCGAGATAAGTCAAGTTCTTGTGATCAGTCAAGACCACCACGCGATGCTTAGCTCCTTCAAGCCAATGACGCCACTCCTCGAATGCCCACTTCATGGCCAGCAACTCTCGATTGCCAACATCATAATTACGCTCAGCAGGCGAAAACTTCCTGGAAAAGAAGGCACATGGTTTCATCACTGAGCCATCAGAACTTCTTTGCGACAAAACAGCCCCTGCTCCAATCTCAGAAGCATCAACCTCGACCTGGAACGGGAACGAAACATCTGGCTGGCACAACACAGGGGCAGAAGAAAAACGACGCTTCAACTCCTGAAAAGCTTCCACAGCAGCAGAAGACCAATTGACCACATCAGCACCCTTCTTGGTTAAATCAGTCAACGGTTTAGCAATACTAGAAAAATTATTGATGAAGCGACGATAAAAATTAGCAAAGCCCAGGAACTTTTGCAGACTCTTCAGAGATGTCGGCTGAGTCCAATCATAAATAGCCTGAACTTTAACAGGGTCCATCTCGATAGTAGAAGGGGAAAAAATGAAACCCAAAAATGAAGCCTGAACACCAAAGAGACACTTTGACCCCTTCACAAACAAAGAATTTGAACGCAGGACCTGGAACACCATTCTAACCTGCTTCACGTGCGACTCCCAATCATCCGAGAAGACCAAAATATCATCCAAGTATACAATCAGGAATTTATCCAGGTACTCTCGGAAGATGTCATGCATAAAGGACTGAAATACTGATGGAGCATTGGAAAGCCCGAATGGCATAACCAGGTACTCAAAATGGCCCTCGGGCGTATTAAATGCTGTTTTCCATTCATCGCCCTGTTTAATACGCACAAGATTATACGCACCACGAAGATCTATCTTGGTGAACCAACTAGCCCCCTTAATCCGAGCAAACAAATCAGACAGCAGCGGCAAGGGGTACTGAAATTTGACTGTGATTTAATTTAGAAGGCAGTAATCAATACAAGGTCTCAATGAACCATCCTTCTTGGCCACAAAAAAGAACCCTGCCCCCAATGGCGACGACAACGGGCGAATATGACCTTTCTCCAAGGATTCCTTTACGTAACTCCGCATAGCGGCGTGCTCAGGTACAGACAAATTAAACAGTCGCCCTTTAGGAAACTTACTACCAGGAATCAAATCGATAGCACAATCGCAATCCCTATGCGTAGGTAGGGCACTGGACTTGGGCTCATCAAATACATCCCGGTAATCTGACAAGAACTCTGGGACCTCAGAAGGGGTGGATGATGAAATAGACAGAATTGGAACATCACCATGTACCCCCTGACAACCCCAGCTGGACACAGACATATATTTCCAATCCAATACTGGGTTATGGACTTGTAGCCATGGCAACCCCAACACGACCACATCATGCAGATTCTGCAACACCAAAAAGCGAATATCCTCCTGATGCGCAGGAGCCATGCACATGGTCAGTTGGGTCCAATACTGAGGCTTATTCTTGGCCAAAGGCGTAGCATCAATTCCTCTCAATGGAATAGGATGCTGCAAGGGCTCCAAGAAAAACCCACAGCGCCTAGCAAACTCCAAGTCCATCAAATTCAGGGCAGCGCCTGAATCCACAAATGCCATGACAGAATAGGATGACAAAGAGCAGATCAAAGTAACGGACAAAAGAAATTTCGACTGTACCGTACCAATGGTGGCAGACCTAGCGAAACAACAACGAAGAAATGCGGCAGCACTCACCCTGTAGTGGTCCAATGCTTTATTCAATGCATAACCGGTTACAGCTTCACGGCCCGAGGGAGTGCTGGTGGATGGGAGGTGAGCAGGGGAAGACCTAGCGAAACGCTTAGTGCGCTTAGGACAATCGGAGATAGCATGAGTGGAATCACCACAGTAAAAACACAGCCCATTCCGACGTCTGTGTTCTTGCCGTTCAGCTCTGGTCAAAGTCCTATTACATTGCATAGGCTCAGGTTTATGCTCAGATAATGCCGCCAAATGGTGCACAGTTTTACGCTCACGTAAGCGTCGATCGATCTTAATGGCCAAAGACATAGACTCATTCAAACCAGCAGGCATAGGAAATCCCACCATGACATCCTTAAGGGCTTCAGAGAGACCCTTTCTGAAAATTGCTGCCAGAGCACATTCATTCCATTGAGTGAGCACAGACCACTTCCTAAACTTCTGACAATATATCTCTACCTCATCCTGACCCTGACACAGAGCCAGCAAGATTTTCTCTGCCTGATCCACTGAATTAGGTTCATCATAAAGCAACCCAAGCGCCAGAAAAAACGCATCAATATCACATAATGCAGGATCTCCTGGCGCAAGGGAAAATGCCCAGTCTTGAGGGTCGCCACGTAATAAAGAAATAATGATCTTTACTTGTTGAACTGGGTCACCAAAGGAGCGGGGTTTCAAAGCCAGAAATAGTTTACAATTATTTTTGAAATTCAGAAACTTAGCTCAATCTCCAGAAAATAACTCAGGAATAGGAATTTTAGGTTCTAACATAGGATTCTGAACCAATAAATCTTGAATGTTCTGTACACTTATAGTGAGATTATCCATCAAAGAGAACAGACCTTGAATGTCTACACCTGTGCTCTGAACCACCGTGATGTAAAGGGGAAAAGAAAGACAAAACACAGTGCAAAGAAAAAAAAAAGGTCTCAGAACTTCTCTTTTCCCTCTATTGAGAAGCATTAGTACTTTGGGCCTCCAGTACTGTTATGAACTGGTGATTCAGAACCACAATGGACCTGGTGGTTACGAGCACAGAAAATGACCTGATAGTTGCTAATCACATAGGACGAGCTCTGAGACGTGGGAACTCTGCTGACCGCAATCCCTAATCCTATCACACCACACTAGAGGTAGCCGTGGAGCGCTCCTGACCAGACCTAGGCGCCTCGGGCACCGCCTGAGAAACTAGCTAGCCCTGAAGATAGAAAAATAAGCCTACCTTGCCTCAGAGAAATTCCCCAAAGGAAAAGGCAGCCCCCCACATATAATGACTGTGAGTAAAGATGAAAATACAAACACAGAGATGAAATAGATTTTAGCAAAGTGAGGCCCGACTTACTGAATAGACCGAGGATAGGAAAGATAGCTTTGCGGTCAGCACAAAAACCTACAAACAACCACGCAGAGGGCGCAAAAAGACCCTCCGCACCGACTAACGGTACGGAGGTGCTTCCTCTGCGTCCCAGAGCTTCCAGCAAGCAAGACAAACCAATAGAGCAAGCTGGACAGAAAAAATAGCAAACAAAAGTAACACAAGCAGAACTTAGCTTATGCAGGGCAGACAGGCCACAAGAACGATCCAGGAGAGAGCAAGACCAATACTGGAACATTGACTGGAGGCCAGGAACAAAGAACTAGGTGGAGTTAAATAGAGCAGCACCTAACGACTTAACCTCTCACCTGAGGAAGGAAACTCAGAAGCCGCAGCCCCACTCACATCCACCAAAGGAAGCTCATGGACAGAACCAGCCGAAGTACCACTCATGGCCACAGGAGGGAGCTTGACCACAGAATTCACAACACAGTATACAACTGATTGTTGCACTATGGACAGACTATCCCACCTCAGCTGTAGAGCTCTGCAGTTCATCCAGAGTGATCATGGGCCTCTTGGCTGCATTTCTGATCAGTCTTCTCCTTTTTTGAGATGAAAGTTTAAAGGGACGGCCGGGTCTTGGGAGATTTGCAGTGGATGATTCAATATGATCGCTTGCACAGTGCTCCTTGGGATGTTTAAAGTTTAGTAAATCATTTTGGATCCAAATCCAGCTTTAAACGTCTCCACAACAGTATCACGGACCTGCCTGTTATGTTCCTTGGTCTTCATGATGATCTCTGTGCTTCAAACAGAACCCTGAGACTATTACAGAGCAAGAGCATTTATACGGAGACTTGATTACACACAGGTGGACTATATTTATCATCATTAGGCATTTAGGACAACATTGGATCATTCAGAGATTCACAATGAACTTCTGGAGTGAGTTTGCTGCACTGAAAGTAAAGGGGTCGAATAATATTGCACGCCCCATTTTTCAGTTTTTGAATTTCCACAAAAATTTAAAATAACCAATACATTTTGTTCAACTTCACAATTGTGTTCCACTTGTTGTTGATTCTTCACCAAAAATTAACATTTGCTATCTTTATGTATGAAGCATGATATGTGGGAAAAGGTTGAAAAGTTCCAGGGGGCCGAATACTTTTGCAAGGCACTGTACTTTGTTTCTATCTTTGCCTTTTCCCTGGCCAGTGTGATCATGCTCTTAGACATTGCATGCATACCAACTTATACTCTATTGCTTTTGTTTGCTTTAGGTTCTTGTTCCCAGTACAAACAGGGCATGGCTTCCCTAGCTTCGAGCTGGGCATTGCATTTATGTAGCTTCAAATGCTGGGTGTTCACAGTCAGGCTCTGGTCCTTTTCTGCCCTTATTCATACTGAGGTTGTTTTTGATACATAGTAAGGTTTTAATATTAGAGATAGTATAGGACTGTCCAAAATTGGGTACACCTTGTCTTGGTGGGATGGCTGTTACGCTTACTCTTGAAAAAAAAATTTTGCTAAGTACTTTATGTTATTTATATGCACAATTAATTTTTAGTTACTGCAAACTTTTTGCTAAATTTGTTTCTATCTTAGGTTTTATCTGAGCGCAAAGTTACATACATTTATATTTTATTTTCATTATCAGCGCCATATGACTGTCATATTTGATAATGTTTTTATATACTTAAAATTAGTATGCAGATGCCCTTATCGTCTCCCGCCTTGACTACTGCAACCTCCTACTCTCTGGCCATTCCATTAGCACTCTGTCACCACTCTGATCCATCCTAAACTCTGCTGCCCGACTAATCCACCTGTCTCCCCGTTATTCCCCAGCCTCTCCTCTCTGCCAGGCCCTTCACTGGCTTCCTGTTGCCCAGAGGCTACAGTTCAAAACACTAACAATGACATACAAAGCCATTCACAACCTGACTCTTCCATACATCTGTGACATGGTCTCCCGGTACCTACCTACACGCAACCTTCCATCGTCTCATGATCTCCTTCTCTACTCGTCTCTCATCTCTTCCTCCCACACCCGCTTCCAAGACTTCTCCCGTGCTTCCCCAATACTCTGGAACTCTCTACCCCAACACATCAGGCTCTCACCTACCACGGAAAACCTTCAAAAGGAGCCTGAAGACCCACCTCTTCCGACAAGCCTACAACCTGCAGTGATCCCCAGACTACTGAACCGTCGCATGACCAGCTCTACCCTCTCCAAGTGTATCTTCACCCATCCCCTGTAGACTGTGAGCCCTCGCGGGCAGGGTCCTCTCTCCTCATGTACTTGTGTGTGCCTTGTTTTACTCATGATTATTGTACTTGTCTATATTTGCCCCGTTCACATGGAATAAATGGCGCTATAAAAATGTATAATAATAATAATAGTAATGAAATCAACGTGTCTAAAACTGATATTTTATCTCAAATACTTGAATAGGTTAGGTTTTAAAACTTTCCTATTATGATTCAAAGCACTAATAGTTGTTTTATAGTACAAAATCGTTATTAAATTAGGATATCTAGGATTGAGGGTTTTTCTCATAAAAGGTGATGTAAAAAAAATGCTGTTTAAATGCAGCAGCGACCCGCATAGTGGTAACTAGTGTTGAGCGATCGGTATCGGATTGGATCGGCCGATATTCAAAAAATATCGGATATCGCCGATACCGATACCCGATCCCAATGCAAGTCAATGGAACCAAAATATCGGAATTAAAATAAACCCTTTCTTTCCTTGTAGGTTCATTCTACATGAAGGAAAACAACTAAGAATAATGCAGGATGTATTTGGGGAGGTGGCGGAGACATTAAAGGCATAGAGGTTTAGCCCAATCAAATAGAATAGCATGATTTTTTTTTTTTTTAAAGACGTTCGGAGTGACAAAGATATTGACTATGTAAATTTTTTTTTATTTTGTCAGATATTGATGTTTCACTATTCCACGCCCTTCCCCTTCTTTTTTTTAACTTTTCCCACATTTTCATCTTCATCATCATCAGCATCTTTGACATCAACTTCTTCTTCACCTTATTCATCTTCTTCTTCATCTTCTACCTATTTTTTTTTTGGATTACATTCTTCATATTCATTTTATTCAACTATTATTATTCTTCCTATTCTACTTCTTCATCATATTCTCATTTGTGACAGGCATTCCCGTAGTTGTTATCTATAAAAGTTTGAAGATTACACCTTCCGTTCTGCCTGTCATAAAAGTTACATTTGTCCGCGTTCAGTTTGGCCTGCAGCATCAGGCTTTATCCAGGGGCACCACGAGGAGGAACGGATTCACCCCCATACACTGCTTAGTCTTCTTCTGCATATAATTTAGATAATATCTTTTGCTCTGATATTAAGTGTTATGCTTAATGTTCTTCTGCTCTTTGTTCTGCAGCCTCTTGTTCTTCTGCTTCTCGGTCTTCCATGTCGTCGTCTCCAGGGTCATCGTCTCCAGTGTCCTCGTCTCCGCCGCCGTCGTCTCCGCCGTCGTCGTCTCCGGCGTCGTCGTCGTCATCGGGGTGGTCCTCAGGGTCGTCATCTCCAGGGTCGTCATCATCTCACTGGTTGTCGTCTCTGGTGTCGTCGTCATCTTAGGGGTGGTCTTCCGGGTCGTCGTCTTTAGGGTCTTCAACTTGGAAATGTAGCAGAAGGTACAAGAAGGCTGAGAAAATGCCAAGAACCAGCTGATGGAACTGGAACTCGGATGGCTACCCGAAGGTTCAAGAGCCTATGGAACTACCGAGGACCAGCTGACGTTACTGGAACCGGGTTACTAAGCAGGAGGTACCCGTGCTAAAAAGCACTACCAAGGACCGCCTGACGTTGGCGGAACTCAGATACCCAGAGGAGGCACCTAAGCCAAAGGCTCTGCCCGGAACCAGCTGACGTTACTGGAACCAGGATGGGGAGCAGAAGGTACAAGAGCAAAAGACACTGCCGAGAACCAGCTGACGGTACTGGAACCCGGATGGGTAGCCGAAGGTCCAAGAGCCAATGGAACTACCGAGGACCAGCTGACGTTACTGGAACCCGGTTACTAAGCAGGAGGTACCCGTGCCTGAAAGCACTACCAAGGACCACCTGACGTTGGTGGAACTTGGATACCCAGAAGGAGGCACCTAAGCCAAAGGCTCTGCCCGGAACCAGCTGATGGTACTGGAATCAGGATGGGGAGCAGAAGGTACAAGAGCAAAAGACACTGCCGAGAACCAGCTGACGGTGCTGGAACCAAGATGTGGACCAGAAGGTCCACAGGAGAGGAGAGAACAGCTAGGCCGCGAGGCAGCCGCAGTTACCGAACCCCAACAGTCCTACAGGGGGAGCTTGGCCTACTGGCACTACAGAACCAGCCTTGACTGCCAATTCACGCAGCCCACATAGGAAGCTCCTAAACTGGAGGCACCCTGGAGTTGGCTAACCCGACCGCAACACGACGGGGCAACGCATAGGCATCTCAGTGAGCTTGACACTACCCGGAAACAGCTGACAGTGCTGGAACCAGGCTGGGCAAGAGGGAGTACCCGTGACAAAAACACTGCCGAGAACCAGCTGGCGGTGCTGGAACCCGGATGCGTTGCCCCAGTGTGCAAGAGCCAATGGCACCGAAGACCAGCTGACGGTGCTGGAACCCGGTTACTAAGCTGTAGGTGCCCGCGCTTAAAAGCACTACCAAGGACCGCCTGGCGTTGGCGGAACTCGGATACCCAGGAGGAGGCACCTAAGCCAAAGGCTCTGCCCGGAACCAGCTGACGGTGCTGGAACCAGGTGGTGGACCAGAAGGTCCACAGGAGAGGAGAGAACAGCTAGGTCGCGAGGCAGCCGCAGTTACCGAACCCCGAACAGTCCTACAGGGGAAACTTGGCCTACTGGCACTACAGAACCAGCCTTGACTGCCAATTCACGCAGCCCACATAGGAAGCTCCTAAACTGGAGGCACCCTGGAGTTGGCTAACCCGACCGCAACACGACGGGGCAACGCATAGGCGTCTCAATGAGCTTGACACTACCCGGAAACAGCTGACTGTGCTGGAACCAGGCTGGGCACGAGGGAGTACCCATGACAAAAACACTGCCGAGAACCAGCTGGCGGTGCTGGAACACGGATGCGTTGCCCCAGTGTGCAAGAGCCATTGGCACCGAGGACCAGCTGACGGTGCTGGAACCCGATTACTAAGCTGTAGGTGCCCGCGCTTAAAAGCACTACCAAGGACCGCCTGGCATTGGCGGAACTCGGATACCCAGGAGGAGGCACCTAAGCCAAAGGCTCTGCCCGGAACCAGCTGACGGTGCTGGAACCAGGTGGTGGACCAGAAGGTCCACAGGAGAGGAGAGAACAGCTAGGCCGCGAGGCAGCCGCAGTTACCGAACCCCGAACAGTCCTACAGGGGGAGCTTGGCCTACTGGCACTACAGAACCAGCCTTGACTGCCGATTCACGCAGCCCACATAGGAAGCTCCTAAACTGGAGGCACCCTGGAGTTGGCTAACCCGACCGCAACACGACGGGGCAATGCATAGGCGTCTCAGAGAGCTTGACACTACCCGGAAACAGCTGACGGTGTTGGAAACAGGCTGGGCATGATGGAGTACCCGTGACAAAAACACTGCCGAGAACCAGCTGGCGGTGCTGGAACACGGATGCGTTGCCCCAGTGTGCAACAGCCAATGGCACCGAGGACCAGCTGACGGTGCTGGAACCCGGTTACTAAGCTGCAGGTGCCCACGCTTAAAAGTACTACCAAGGACCGCCTGGCGTTGGCGGAACTCGGATACCCAGGAGGAGGCACCTAAGCCAAAAGCTCTGCCCGGAACCAGCTGACGGTGCTGGAACCAGGTGGTGGACCAGAAGGTCCACAGGAGAGGAGAGAACAGCTAGGCCGCGAGGCAGCCGCAGTTACCGAACCCCAACAGTCCTACAGGGGGAGCTTGGCCTACTGGCACTACAGAACCAGCCTTGACTGCCAATTCACGCAGCCCACATAGGAAGCTCCTAAACTGGAGGCACCCTGGAGTTGGCTAACCCGACCGCAACACGACGGGGCAACGCATAGGCGTCTCAGCGAGCTTGACACTACCCGGAAACAGCTGATGGTGCTGGAACCAGGCTGGGCACGAGGGAGTACCCGTGACAAAAACACTGCCGAGAACCAGCTGGCGGTGCTGGAACCCGGATGCGTTGCCTATTCAAGATTGTCTTCCTAGAGCCCCAACTAGCGGTGTTGGAGCAAAGGGTAAGCAGGGGAGCATAGTGTAGGCTGAAGCCTGCACTGGAGGCAGCTTTGTGTCTGCGTTGCGTCTGCAGGACACGATGCCGGCTACACAGCGGGGGAACAGCAGCATTAATGCTGCACAAGTCAAAGGCTGCTCTATGAATTTGTCTACTTGCACATGCTGAATGAAACACGTACACAATTTAACCCAGTATACAGTCAAACTGTAGTGGAGGCGTGACTTGTGTTTTTACGGAGACGCAGCACTAGTGTCAAAAATGACACCTAGGTGCTGGGCGCAGCCTCCTGAGCGTTGTTATTTGCTTAACAGGAGTCTGCGCTCTTGTTAGCCCTTGGCCATGCGCTGTGAGCGCTGCCTGTCTTATGACCTCATTTCATGTTGGCCGGTGCGGTTATCGATGGCCATGAATCCCAGACCCCCAGTGTGTTTTCAATAATTCACACTGCGGGGCTGGGATTCATGGCCTTGTGCAGTAAATATGTTCACCGCTCACAAATGTCCTTACACCTGCTTCAGACTGGGCGGCCTCAGCTGATCCCTTATCGCATGCCGCGGCCATGAGGCCGCACAGACTGAAGAAGGCGGAAGGAGATGAGTGAAGACAGGCGAACATATGCACTGCACATGCCCACCAATCACACCCTCGCAGTCAAAATATATGAGACAACGAGGGGCGTTGTGTCGGGCAGGGCGTACGCACATGCACAGGCAGCCAACCAATGATGTCAGAAGACGGGCAGCGCTACCAAGGGGGGTGCTGCGTGTCATTTAAAAAGGAGAATCACATCTCAGGGGCAGTGAAATGGTCTGTAATGAGACACATTTTGTACGTTTTAAATTCAACGTGGGCAAGGAGAAAAAGTCAGCCACCTTGTACAAATGCAGCAGTACTGCTGTACAAGGTGGCTGTTATACATAGAAACACCTGGGGGTGGGGGTCAGGGTCCCTTTAATTTCAGTTCAGGTGCCTGGGTGGCGTTTGCAGGTCACGTTGCCGGCTACACAGCAGGGGAACAGCTGGCGTTGCTGAACCCCACTAACACATTGGCTGGTGTTTTTCTCTGTGCAGCTAGCACGTCCGGGCAAAAACTGGCGGTGTTAGAGCCCAGGGTCAGCAGGAGGAGGAGAGGAGCAGAGTGTTGGCCGAAGCCTGCACTGGTGGCAGCTTTTGGTCTGTTGTGCCAGCGTGGCTTGTGCTGTACACGATGCCGGCTACACAGCAGGGGAACAGCTGGCGGTGCTGAACCCCACTAACACATTGGCTGGTGTTTTTCTCTGTGCAGCTAGCACGTCCGGGCCCCAACTGGCGGTGTTAGAGCCCAGGGTTAGCAGGAGGAGGAGAGGAGCAGAGTGTAGGCCGAAGCCTGCACTGGTGGCAGCTTTTGGTCTTTTGTGCCAGCGTGGCTTGTGCTGGACACGATGCCAGCTATACAGCAGGGGAACAGCTGGCGGTGTTGATCCCCACTAACACATTGGCTGGTGTTTTTCTCTGTGCAGCTAGCACTTCCGGGCAAAAACTGGCGGTGTTAGAGCCCAGGGTCTGCAGGAGGAGCAGAGTGTAGGCCGAAGCCTAATTGAACCAATTTCAAAGGTAACCTTTAACCCACCCTCAGGTGTTACAATGTAGAAGAGCCACACCTTGTGCAGCAGTAATGCTCCACAAGTGAAATGTTGCTCTTTAAATTTTGCTCATTGCACACGCAGAATGAAAGACGTACACAATTTTGCCCATTGTACCGTAAAACTGTATTGGAGGCGCGACTTGTCTTTTTAAGGAGACGCAGCACAGGTATCCAAAAATAACGACTTGGTGCTGGGCGCAGCCTCCTGAGCGTTGTTATTTGCTGTACAGGAGTCTGCGCTCTTGTTAGCCCTTGGCCATGGCCAGTTAGCGCTGCCCGTCTTATGACCTCATTTCATGTTGGCTGGTGCGGTTAACGATGGCCATGAATCCCAGACCCACAGTGTCTTTTCATAAAGTCACAGTGCGGGGCTGGGATTCGTGGCCTTGTGCAGTAAATATGTTCGCCGCTCACACATGTCCTTACACCTGCTACAGACTGGGCGGCCTCAGCTGATCCCTTATCGCCTGCCACAGCCATGAGGCCGCACAGTCTGAAGAAGGCGGAAGGAGGGGAGTGAAGACAGGCCAAGATATGCACTGCTCGTGCCCATCAATCGCACCCTCGCAGTCAAAATATATGAGACAACGAGGTGTGTTGTGTCGGGCAGGGAGGACGCACAGGCACAGGCAGCCAACCAATGATGTCAGAAGACGGGCAGCGCTACCAAGGGGGCTGATGCGTGTCATTTAAAAAGGAGAATGACACCTCATGGGCAGTGAAATGGTCTGTAATGAGACACATTTTGTACGTGTTAAATTCAACGTGGGCAAGGAGAAAAAGTCAGCCACCTTGTACAAATGCAGCAGTACTGCTGTACAAGGTGGCTGTTATACATTGAAACACCTGGGGGTGGGGGTCAGGGTGCCTTTAATTTCAATTCAGGTGCCTGCGTGGCGTTTACAGGTCACGTTGCCGGCTACACAGCAGGGGAACAGCTGGCGTTGTTTAACCCCACTAACACATTGGCTGGTGTTTTTCTCTGTGCAGCTAGCACGTCCGGGCAAAAACTGGCGGTGTTAGAGCCCAGGGACAGCAGGAGGAGGAGAGGAGCAGAGTGTAGGACGAAGCCTGCACTGGTGGCAGCTTTTGTTCTGTTGTGCCAGCGTGGCTTGTGCTGGACACGTTGCCGACTACACAGCAGGGGAACAGCTGGCAGTGCTGAACCCCACTGACACATCAGCGAGTGTTTTTTCTGTGTAGACAACACTTCCAGGTGACAACTGACAGTGTTGAAACCCAGGGAATCAAAGAGGAGCAGAGTGTAGACCGAAGCCTGCACTGGTGGCAGCTTTTGGTCTGTTGTGCCAGCGTGGCTTGTGCTGGACACGTTGCCGGCTACACAGCAGGGGAACAGCTGGCGGTGCTGAACCCCACTGACACAATGGCGGGTGTTTTTCTCTGTGCAGCCAGCAGTTCCGGGCCCCAACTGGCGTAGTTAGAGCCCAGGGTCTGCAGGAGGAGCAGAGTGTAGGCCGAAGCCTAGTAGAACCAATTTCAAAGGTAACCTTTAACCCCCCTCAGGTGTTGCAAAGTACAATAGCCACACCTTGTGCAGCACTAATGCTGCACAAGTCAGAGGTTGCTCTATGAATTTTGCTCATTGCACACGCAGAATGAAAGACGTACACAATTTTGCCCATTATACAGTAAGACTGTATTGGAGGCGTTTTTAAGGAGACGCAGCACAGGTGCACATAAATAACGCCTTGGTGCTGGGCGCAGCCTCCTGAGCGTTGGTATTTGCTGTACAGGAGTCTGCGCTATTGTGATCCCTTGGCCATGAGCTGTGAGCGCTTCCTGTCTTCTCACCTCATTTCATGTTGGCCGGTGCGGTTAGCAATGGCCATGAATCCCAGACCCGCAGTGTCTTTTAATAAAGTCACACTGCAGAGCTGGGATTTGTGGCCTTGCGCAGTAAATATGTTCGCCGCTCACACATGTCCTTACACCTGCTTCAGACTGGGCAGCCTCAGCTGATCCCTTATCGCCTGCCACGGCCATGAGGCCGCACAGTCTGAAGAAGGCGGAAGGAGATGAGTTAAGACAGACAAACATATGCACTGCACATGCCCATCAATCACACCCTCGCAGTCAAAATATATGAGACAACGAGGGGCGTTGTGTCGGGCAGGGCGGACGCACAGGCACAGCCAGCCAACCAATGATGTCAGAAGATGGGCAGCGCTACCAAGGGGGGTGCTGCGTGTCATTTAAAGGGAAAGTCACACCTCAGGGACATTGTAATGGTCTGTAATGAGACACATTTTGTACGTGTTAAATTCAACATGGGCAAGGAGAAAAAGTCAGCCACCTTGTACAAATGCAGCAGTACTGCTGTACAAGGTGGCTGTTATACATAGAAACACCTGGGGGGGTGGGGGCAGGTTCCCGTTAATTTCGGTTCAGGTGCCTGCATGGCGTTTGCAGGACACGTTGCCAGCTACACAGCAGGGGAACAGCTGGCGGTGCTGAACCCCACTGACACATTGACTGGAGTTTTTCTCTGTGCAGCTAGCACGTCCGGGCAAAAACTGGCGGTGTTAGAGCCAAGGGTCAGCAGGTGGAGGAGAGGAGCAGAGTGTAGGCCGAAGCCTGCACTGGTGGCAGCTTTTGTTCTGTTGTGCCAGCGTGGCTTGTGCTGGACACGTTGCCGACTACACAGCAGGGGAACAGCTGGCGGTGCTGAACCCCACTGACACATCAGCTAGTGTTTTTTCTGTGTAGACAACACTTCCAGTTGGCAACTGACAGTGTTGAAACCCAGGGAATCAAAGAGGAGCAGAGTGTAGGCCGAAGCCTGCAGTGGAGCAAGTTGAAAGGGAACCTTTAACCCCCCAGGCATTTGTTGCTGAAAGAGCCATCTTGTACTGCAGTAATACTGCACATGGAAAATGGTGGCTCCTAAAATTATGCTCCTTGCAAACGCTGAAGTACACACTCATATAATGTGTCCCCTCACACCGTTAAACCGTCCCGGAAGTGGGACTTTCCTTTGTAATGTGACACAGCACAGCCGTCATTCCAACCCCCTTGGTGCCGTGCGCCACCTCCTCAACGTTGTTTGGTTCTGTCACGGAGCCCGCGCTGTAATGTTATCCCTTGGCCATGCACAGTTAGCGGTGCCCGTCTTCTGACATCATTTAGGTTTCAGGCTGGCAGTGCCTGTGAGTCAAAGTTGCCCGAGATCCAACCTCGCAGTGTCATCTAATGTAATCCCACTGCGGGCCTGGGATCCATGGGCATGCGCAGTGCATATCATTGCCTCTCACTCACCTCCTTCCTGCTTCTTCAGACTGTGCGGCGTCACGGCCGTAGCATGCTATTAGGGATCAGCTGACGCCGCCTAGTCTGAAGAAGCGTGAAGAAGGGGAGTGAGAGGCTAGTATATGCACTGCGCATGGCCATGGATACCAGGCCCACTGTGGATCACATTAGACGACACTGCGAGGTGGCATTTCGGGCAGCGTGGAAGCACAGGCGCAGCCAAGACGACAACAAATGATGTCAGAGGACGGGCAGCGCAAACTGTGCATGGCCAAGGGATAACATAACAGCGCAGGGTCCATAACAGAATCAAACAACGCTAAGGAGGCAGCGCATGGAGCCAAGGGGGTAGGAATGACGGCTGTGCTGCGTCACATTACAAAGGAAAGTCCCACCTCCGGGACAGTTTGACGGTGTGAGGGGACACATTACATGAGTGTGTAGTTCAGCGTTTCCAAGGAGCATAATTTCAAGAGTGACCTTTTCCTTGTGCAGTATTAGTGCTGCACAAGGTGGCTCTTTCAGTAACAAACGCCTAGGGGGGGGGGGACAGGTTCCTTTACATTTTTGTTGTGCCAGCGTAGCGGTCGCATGACACGTTGCCGGATACACACCTGGGGATCAGGTGACATTACTAAACCCCAATAACAGAGGAGCGACTGTTGACTGTGTACACAGCACTTCCAGGCACCAACTGGCGGTGTTAGAGCCCAGGGACAGCAGGAGGAGCAGATTGGAGGTATTGCCGCAGACACAGCTGGGGATCAGCTGACGTTACTGAACCCCAATAACAGAGGAGCGACTGTTGACTGTGCAGACAGCACTTCCAGGCACCAACTGGCGGTGTTAGAGCCCAGGGACAGCAGGAGGAGCAGAGGAACAGAGTGTAGGCCGAAGCCTGATTGGAGCAAGTTGAAAGGGAACCTTTAACCCCCCCCCCAAGATGTTTGTAGCTGAAAGAGCCATCTTGTGCAGCACTAAGGATGCAAAAGGAAAAGGTTGCTCTTTTAATTATGCTCCTTGCAAACACAGAAGTAAACACTAAAAATGTGTCCCCTTATACTGTAAAACCATCCCGGAGGTGGGAATTTCCTTCGTAATGGGACGCAGCACAGCTGTCATTCCTATCCCCTTGGTGCCGTGCGCTGCCTCCTCAGCGTTGTTTTAAGCTGTCACGGAGCCTGCGCTGGTCTGTTATCCCTTGGCCATGCCCAATTTGCGCTGCCTGTCTTCTGACATAATTTGGTGTCAGGCTGTCAGTGCCTGTGCGTCCACGCTGCTCCAGATCTCAGCTCGCAGTGTCGTCTAATGTAATCCCACTGCGGGCCTTGGATCCATGGGCATGCACAGTGCATATCCTCGCCTCTCACTCCCCTCCTTCCCTCTTCTTCAGACTGTGCGGCGTCACGGCCGTGGCATGCTATTAGGGATCAGCTGACGGCGCACAGTCTAAAGAAGGCGGAGGGAGATGAGCGAGAGCCCGAGGTGAAGATATGCACTGCGCATGCCCATGGATCCCAGGCTCGCAGTGTGATTCAATCAGAAGACACTGCGAGGCGGGTTCTCGGGCAGCGCGGGCGCACAGGCGCAGCCAGCCTGACACCAAATTATGTCAGAAGACAGGCAGCGCAAATTGGGCATGGCCAAGGGATAACAGACCATGTAGGCAAGCCATGTAGTCTGTCACCATCTGACGGAACCGTTGCCTCCTGCTGACTGGAGCTGCTGGTGATGGTGTAGACATTTGGGGCGGGCACACAAAAGTTTGCCACAGTTGTGCCATACTGGGCTTGCCTTGGGCAGAGGCACTGCTTCTGCTCCCTCTTTGTGCAGAGCCTCCCCCACTGCCTCGACGCACTGAGCTGCTTTCTAAAGCACTAGCAGCACTCCTCTCAGTTGGACTGGAGAAGATGATAGAATTCACCAGTGTGTCGTGGTACTCCCGCATTTTACGCTCCCGGGTCAACGCTGGGATGAGGTTTTGGACGTTGTCTCGGTAGCGAGGATCGAGGAGGGTGAACACCCAATAATCAGGCATGTTGAGAATGTGGTCGATGCGGCGGTCGTTTCTCAGGCACTGCAGCATGAAATCCACCATGTGCTGCAGACTGCCAACTGGCCCAGAAACGCTGTCCCCTGCTTGAGACATGATCTCTGCCCGCTCGTCATCACCCCACCCTCGCTGTACACACTGACCACTGGACAATTGTCTCACTCCCTCCTCTGGACGGAGCTCTTCCTCCTCCATTGACTCCTCCTCATCCTCCTCACAAAGTGGCCCCTGCGTACCCCTTTGTGAGGAACCACGTGGCGCTGACTCTCCAGAAGCTGATGGAAAAGGTGACTCCTCATCCTCCACCTCTTCCACAACATCATCCCTAAACGCTTGCAAAGTTTGTTGAAGCAGGCAGATAAGGGGGACAGTCATGCTGACTAGTGCATCATCTGAACTTGCCATCCGCGTGGAATAATCGAAAGGACGCAAAACCTGGCAGACGTCCTTCATAGTGGCCCACTCTGTGGTTGTGAAGTCTGAGCGGCGCTGACTGCGACTTTTTTGCGCCTGATGCAGCTGGTACTCCATTACTGCTTGTTGCTGCTCACACAACCGCTCCAACATATGTAACGTGGAATTCCACCTGGTAGGTAGGTCACATATGAAGCGGTGTTCTGGAAGGCAGAATCGGCGCTGCAGAGCAGCAATTCGGGATCTTGCCAAGCTGGAACGCCACAAGTGAGCACACTCTAGGCGGACCTTGTGCAGCAGTGCATCAAGATCCGGATAGTCCCTCAGAAAACTCTGCACAACCAAATTGAGCATATGTGCAAGACATGGGATGTGAGTGAGGTTGCCAATGGCCAAAGCTGCCTCCAGATTTCGGCCATTGTCACACACTACCATGCCTGGCTGGAGATTCGCTGGCACTAACCACACATCGCTCTCCTGCTTGATGGCATTCCTGAGCTCCTGCGCTGTGTGGCTTCGATTCCCCAAAGAAACTAGTTTCAAGACGGCCTGTTGACGTTTGGCCACGGCTGTGCTCATGTCGGTCATAACAGGTAAACGTTCACGGGTCCATGTGGAGGTGGACTGTGACGGCTCCTGCAGCGATGATTCTGAGGAACTTGTGTATGAGGAGGAGTCAATGCGTACAGACTGGATTCCTGCAATTCTTGGAGTGGGCAGGACACGTCCTGCGCCACTCGCACGATCTGTACCTGGCTCAACAACATTAACCCAATGGGCAGTGAGGGAAATGTATCGCCCCTGTCCATGTTGACTGGTCCACGCATCGGTGGTGAGGTGGACCTTGCTACTGACGGCATTCAGTAGCGCGTGTTTTATGTGTCCCTCCACATACTTGTGCAGGGCAGGGACAGCTTGCCTGCTGAAGTAAAAGCGGCTGGGCACCTTGTACTGTGGGACTGCCAATGCCATCAAGTCACGGAAGCTGTCAGTCTCCACCAGCCTGAATGAGAGCATTTCCAGGGACAGAAGTTTGGCAATGCCTGCATTCAGAGCCTGTGCTCAGGGGTGGTTGGCCGAGAATGCCCGCCTTTTCTCCCATGCCTGTACTACCGATTGCTGTAGAGTAGACTGGGAGTGTGAGGATGACTGGGAATAAGGTGCTGTGGGTGGAATTACACTAGGTTTCTGGACAACAGTGCCAGAGGTTCTTCCATGGCGATCCTGGGAGGAAGCCAAACCAGCTGTGCGTGAGCTGGAGGAAGAGGCAACACGAGCTGAAGAGGTGGTAGCTGCCACTGTTGGTTGGCCTACGTCTTCAGTGTGTTTTTGTAACTCCACCGCGTGCCTGGTCCGCACATGTTTCCACATATTTGTGGTATTGAGGTTGCTGACACTTTTACCTCTTTTGACTTTCTGATGACACAGCTTGCATTTGACAAAACAAATGTCATCTGCAACTGTGTCAAAAAAAGGACCAGGCACTGCAAGTCTTGGGAGCGCCCTTTTTGGCTTTTGAAAGAGACAGGCTCCTAACGGGTGCCAAAGTGGAGGCTACAGGCTCCGCAGTCTTCCCCCTCCCTCTCCCTCTTTGGCCCGTAAGGGGAATCTCTTCCTCACAGCTGCTCCCACCACCTTCCTGTTCCTCACGCCACGATGGGTCAACGACCTCATCATCTCCACTACCCTCTGCCACCAACTGCTCCTCATGGGTAGTCTCAGCAGCACAGTACGCACCAGAAAGCGGCACCTGAGTTTCATCATCAGATGCATACTGCGCTGTGGTCACCGCAGGCACTGGCCCACCCGCCTCTTCAGAGTCAGAGAGACAAAGCTGTTGGGCATCACTGCACACTGCCTCTTCTTCCATTTCTCCAATGCTGCTTGGCTGGCCCCCTGTTTCCAAGCCAACAGATTCAGAGAACAGAAGTAGAGACGGCACCTGTCCTGGGCTCTCTGACTGCCTGGCCAATTTGGCAGGTGGTGAAGAGACAGATGGCTGCTCTCCAGTGGTCTGTGCCTGAGAGGATGTGGCACTAATTGAAGTCGATGCCGATGCGTTAGCTGCCATCCATCCGACAACGGCTTCAATTTGATCTTCACGCAGCAGCGGTGCACGGCGCTCTCCGACAAAGCTGCGCATGAAGGACTGTTCCCTGCTGAAACTGAGTGATGATGAGTCACCGGTGCCCACAGCAGGCACAGAATCACCACGTCCTCTCCCTGCTCCTCTCCCTGCTCCGCGCCCACGCCCACGTGCCTTACTCCCTGCCCTCTTCATCTTGGTTGACAGATAAAGATAAGCAGAAAACTACTAAGGCCTTAGTGTGCTTATTCCTGAAATGCTCCTCCTAACAAGTGTAAGAAACACTAATGTTGTAAAGTGTGGACTAGACTTTATTATTTATAAAATGTGGCCTACACAAGTGTTAAGTGGTGTTTGGTGAACTTTACTTTTTTTTTCTGCAGTTTAACTCACACGGGGACCGTGCAGACAGCCGTAAACGGCGCTGCAAGGCCCCAAAACCCTCCTCTAGGTTATCCTATGTAGTGTTTTTCCACTATTTAGCTGGATACGGGTGGAAAGACACTAATAGGACATTTTTAAAAAAAATTTCAACAGGCTGCACTATTTCAAAAAAGGACAAGTTATTTAACGGTATGAGGCAGTAACGCACCCTGAGCTGAATCCAACCGGCTGTGGCTGCACACAGACTACAGGGCGAGCTGCGCTCACACGGAGACCGTGCAGACAGCCGTAAACGGCGCTGCAAGGCCCAAAAACCCTCCTCTAGGTTATCCTATGTAGTGCTTTTCCACTATTTAGCTGGAGACGGGTGGAAAGACACTAATAGGAAATTTTTTAAAAAATTTTCACCAGGCTGCACTATTTCAAAAAAAGGACAAGTTATTTAACGGTATGAGGCAGTAACGCACCCTGAGCTGAATCCAACCGGCTGTGGCTGCACACAGACTACAGGGCGAGCTGCGCTCACACGGAGACCTTGCAGACAGCCGTAAACGGCGCTGCAAGGCCCAAAAACCCTCCTCTAGGTTATCCTATGTATTGTTTTTCCACTATTTAGCTGGAGACGGGTGGAAAGACACTAATAGGAAATTTTTTAAAAAATTTTCAACAGGCTGCACTATTTCAAAAAAAGGACAAGTTATTTAACGGTATGAGGCAGTAACGCACCCTGAGCTGAATCCAACCAGCTGTGGCTGCACACAGACTACAGGGTGAGCTGCGCTCACACGGAGACCGTGCAGACAGCCGTAAACGGCGCTGCAAGGCCCAAAAACCCTCCTCTAGGTTATACTATGTAGTGTTTTTCCACTATTTAGCTGGAGACGGGTGGAAAGACACTAATAGGAAATTTTTTTAAAAATTTTCAACAGGCTGCACTATTTCAAAAAAAGGACAAGTTATTTAACGGTATGAGGCAGTAACGCACCCTGAGCTGAATCCAACCGGCTGTGGCTGCACACAGACTACAGGGCGAGCTGCGCTCACACGGAGACCGTGCAGACAGCCGTAAACGGCGCTGCAAGGCCCAAAAACCCTCCTCTAGGTTATCCTATGTATTGTTTTTCCACTATTTAGCTGGAGATGGGTGAAAAGACACTAATAGGAAATTTTTTAAAAAATTTTCAACAGGCTGCACTATTTCAAAAAAAGGACAAGTTATTTTACGGTATGAGGCAGTGACTTACCCTGAGCTGAATACAACCGGCTGTGGCTGCACACAGACTACAGGGCGAGCTGCGCTCACACGGAGACCGTGCAGACAGCCGTAAACGGCGCTGCAAGGCCCAAAAACCCCCCTCTAGGTTATCCTATGTAGTGTTTTTCCACAATTTAGCTGGAGACGGGTGGAAAAACACTAATAGGAAATTTTAGAAAAAATGTGCAGCAGGCTGCACTATGAGCAAAAAAGGACAATTGATAGAACTGTATGAGGCAGTGTGAACCCCCCCTGAGCTGAATACAACCGGGTATATGGCTGCACACAGACTACAGAGCGAGCTGCACACACACACACACACAGAGACCTTGCAGAACGCTGTTAAAACAGCGCTGCAAGGCAAGAGCAAGGTGAACACACAGCGTTTGCTAAATTAGCCTTGGAAAAGCAAAATAAAGCAATTAGCTATCTCAACTGGCCCTCAGTTAGAACACAGCGTCCTGTCCCTAACTGAAATCACAGCAGAGTGAGCGCAAAATGGCGGCAGCGTTTTTTATAGTGCAGAGTGACATCATTTCAGCAGCCAATCACATCCTTGCCAGTACTTACATGCCCACCATGCTAAACAGGATGTGCCCACACTTCCATTCATTCCTCATTGGCTGCTGCGTGCAGTTTGAATTCTGGGAACTTCCGATTCCGGTATCCGATATGCGGGAAGTAACAGAATTCGGTATCGGAATTCCGATACCGCAAGTATCGGCCGATACCCGATACTTGCGGTATCGGAATGCTCAACACTAATGGTAACAAATGCTAGATTTACTTATCTCACAGCACCAGGTCTCATGGTGCTCACATAATACATTTACAGGTACTTCTCGCAAAATTAGGACATCATCAAAAAGTTAATTTATTTCAGTTCTTCAGTGCAAAAAATGAAACTTATACATTATATAGAGTCATTACAGAGTTTTTTATTTCAAGTGTTTATATCTGTTAATGGTGATGATTATGGTTTACAGTCAATGAAAACCCAAAAGTCATTATCTCAGTAAATTAGAGTAATTAAGCAAAAACACCTGCAAAGGCTTCCTAAGCATTTAAAAAAGGCCCCCTTAGTCTGTTTCAGTAGGCTCCCCAATATTGCAGAAGACTGCTGACTTGACAGATGTCCAGAAGGCAGTCAATTACACACTCCACAAGGAGGGTAAACAACAAAAGGTCATTGCTAAAGAAGCTGTCTCTTCACAGAGTTCTGTATCCAATCATATTTGTCATACTGCTGCAATGCAGGTAGGTGCAGGCTTCACTAGATGGCAGGGCAGTAGAGAGGAAGCAGGTCTGCACCTAAACGGACCTGACCTGCAGTGCAGCAGTGAGGCTACCACAGGTGGCAGCAGAGTAGTCAAACAAGCCGGTTCTATATAGTCAGTAGCGCAGTACCAAAGTAAAAGACAAAGCAGAGTCAGAGATAAGCCGAGAGGTCAGTAACAGTCAGGAGCCAAAGACAGAAAACAAAAACAGGTCAGGATACAAGCCAAGTCAAATCCAGGGGGGTCTGCATACTAAAGGGAAACAGTGATTCAAGACTGTAACAGGGGAAAACAGAGACAAGGGTTCAGGCAGCTAAAGCAGCAGGACAAATCAGGATATACCAGAGTCACGGTGTAGGCAGAACTATAACTGACACTGCCTGCAAGATGCCACAGAGATAAATGGCAAAACTTGAAACCAGACTGAGGCAGAGAAAAGTTAACCCCTGACATGATCAGACCGGGAAAAGGGAAAACAGGACTAAAAATCCGGTCTGGATCATGACAATATTAATGGAAAGTTGAGTGGAAAGAAAAAGTGTGGTAGAAAAAGGTGCACAATCCACCAGGATAACTGCAGTCTTGAAAGAATTATTAAGAAAAGGCCATTCAATATTTTGAAGGAGATTCACAACAAGTGGACTGCTACTGGAGTCATTGCTTCAAAAGCTACCACAAAAAGACATATTCAGGACATGGGCTACAAGTGATGCATTCCTTGTGTCAAGCAACTCATGACTAATAGACAACACCAGAAGCATCTTACCTGGGCCAAGGAGAAAAAGAACTGTACTGTTTCTCAGTGGTCCAAGGTATTGTTTTCAGATGAATGTAAATTTTGCATTTCATTTGTAAATCAAGGTCCCAGAGTCTGGAGGAAGAGTGGATAAGCACACAATCCAAGCTGCTTGAGGTCTAGTGTGAAGTTTCCACAATCAGTGATAGTTTGGGGAGCCAAGTCATCTTCTGGTGTCGGTCCACTGTGTTTTATCAAGACCATAGTCAGCACAGCCTTCTACCAGGAAATTTTTGAGCACTTTATGCTTCCCTCTGTTGTCAAGCATTTTGGAGATGGAAATTACCTTTTACATCAGGACTTGGCACCTGTCCACACTGCCAAAATTACCAATACCTGATTTAAAAACAACAGTATCACTGTGCTTGATTGGCCAGCAAACTCCCCTGACCTTAACCCCTTAGAAAATCTATGGGTATTATCAAGATGAAGAAGAGAGACACCAGACCTAACAATGCAGACAAGCTGAAGGCCACTATCAAAGCAACCTGGGCTTCCATAACACCTCAGCAGTGCCACAGGCTGATCGCCTCCATGCCACTTTGCATTGATCCAGTAATTGATGCAAAAAGAGCCCCGACCAAGTATTGAGTACATTTACTGAACATACATTTCAGTAGGCCAACATTTCAGATTTTAAAATAATTTTTCAACCTCGTTTTATAAAGTATTTTAATTTACTGAGATAATGACTTTTGAGTAGTGTTGAGCATTCCGATACCGCAAGTATCGGGTATCGGCCGATACTTGCGGTATCGGAATTCCGATACCGAGATCCGATACTTTTGTGGTATCGGGTATCGGTATCGGATACATAGAGATGTGTAAAATAAAGAATTAAAATAAAAAATATTTATATATTTACCTCTCCGGCGGCCCCTGGACTCAGCGCGGGTAACCGGCAGCCTTCGTTGTTCAAAATCAGCGCTTTTAGGACCTGAGAATCACGTCCCGGCTTCTGATTGGTCGCGGGCCGCCCATGTGACCGCCACGCGACCAATCACAAGCCGCGACGTCACCGCAAGCTATTAACGCGCTCATTTTTAAAAATGAGCGCGTTAATGGCTTTCAAAGACGTAGCGGCTTGTGATTGGTCGCGGCCACGCGACCAATCACAAGCCGCGACATCACCGCAAGCTATTAACGCGCTCATTTTTAAAAATGAGCGCGTTAATAGCGTGCGGTGACGTCGCGGCTTGTGATTGGTCGCGTGCCCGCGACCAATCACAAGCCGCTACGTCTTTGAAAGCCATTAACGCGCTCATTTTTAAAAATGAGCGCGTTAATAGCTTGCGGTGACGTCGCGGCTTGTGATTGGTCGCGTGGCGGTCACATGGGCGGCCCGCGACCAATCAGAAGCCGGGACGTGATTCTCAGGTCCTAAAAGCGCTGATTTTGAACAACGAAGCCTGCCGGTTACCCGCGCTGAGTTCAGGGGCCGCCGGAGAGGTAAATATATCAATATTTTTTATTTTAATTCTTTATTTTACACATCCCTATGGATCCCAGGGCCTGAAGGAGAGTTTCCTCTCCTTCAGACCCTGTGAACCATGAGAATACCTTCCGATACTTGATGTCCCATTGACTTGTATTGGTATCGGATATCGGTATCGGCGATATCCGATATTTTTCGGGTATCGGCCGATACTATCCGATACCGATACTTTCAAGTATCGGACGGTATCGCTCAACACTACTTTTGAGTTTTCATTGGCTGTAAGCCATAATCATCATCATTAACAGAAATAAACACTGGAAAAAGATTACTCTGTTTGTAATGACTCTGTATAATATATGAGTTTAATTTTTTTGTATTGAAAAACTGAAATAAATCAACTTTTTGATGATATTCTAATTTTGTGAGAAGCACCTGTATATCACATGCGCACTGCAGCCACTGTTGATAGGCTGCTTCATAGTTACATAATTATTAAGGTTGAAGGAAGACTTTAACCCCTTCATGACCCAGCCTATTTTGACCTTAATGACCTGGCCGTTTTTTGCAATTTTGACCAGTGTCCCTTTATGAGGTAATAACTCGGGAACGCTTCAACGGGTCCTAGCGGTTCTGAGATTGATTTTTCGTGACATATTGGGCTTCATGGTAGTGGTAAATTTAGGTCAATAAATTCTGCGTTTATTTGTGATAAAAACGGAAATTTGGCGAAAATTTTGAAAATTTCGCAATTTTCACATTTTGAATTTTTATTCTGTTAAACCAGAGAGTTATGTGACACAAAATAGTTAATAAATAACATTTCCCACATGTCTACTTTACATCAGCACAATTTTGGAAACAACATTTTTTTTTTTGCTAGGAAGTTATAAGGGATAAAATTTGAAATTTACAAATCCATTTTTTTAGGGACCACCTCACATTTGAAGTCAGTTTGAGGGGTCTATATGGGTGAAAATACCCAAAAGTGACACTATTCTAAAAACTGCACCCCTCAAGGTGCTCAAAACCACATTCAAGAAGTTTATTAACCCTTCAGGTGCTTCACAGCAGCAGAAGCAACATGGAAGGAAAAAATGAACATTTAACTTTTTAGTCACAAAAATGATCTTTTAGCAACAATTTTTTTATTTTCCAAATGGTAAAAGGAGAAACTGAACCACGAAAGTTGTTTTCCAATTTGTCCTGAGTACGCTGATACCTCATATGTGGGGGTAAACCACTGTTTGGGTGCATGGCAGGGCTTGGAAGGGAAGGAGCTCCATTTGACTTTTTGAATGAAAAATTGGCTCCACTCTTTAGCGGACACCATGTCACGTTTGGAGAGCCCCCGTGTGCCAAAAAATTGGAGCTCCCCCACAAGTGACCCCATTTTGGAAACTAGATGCCCCAAGGAACTTATCTAGATGCACAGTGAGCACTTTATACCCCCAGATGCTTCACAAATTGATCCGTAAAAATGAAAAAGTACTTTTTTTCACCAAAAAATTATTTTAGCCTCAATTTTTTCATTTTCACATGGGCAACAGGATAAAATGGATCATAAAATTTGGTGGGCAATATCTCCTGAATACACCGATATCTCACATGTGGGGGTAAACCACTGTTTGGGCACATGGTAAGGCTTAGAAGGGAAGGAGCGCCATTTGACTTTTTGAATGAAAAATTATCTCCATCGTTAGTGGACACCATGTCGCGTTTGGAGAGCCCCTGTCTGCCTAAACATTGGAGCTCCCCCACAAGTGACCCCATTTTGGAATCTGGACCCCCCAAGGAACTTATCTAGATGCCTAGTGAGCCCTTTAAACCCTCAGGTGCTTCACAAATTGATCCGTAAAAATGAAAAAGTACTTTTTTTTCACAAAAAATTTCTTTTCGCCTCAATTTTTTCATTTTCACATGGGCAATAGGATAAAATAGATCCTAAAATTTGTTGGGCTATTTCTCCCGAGTACGGCGATACCTCATATGTGGGGGTAAACCACTGTTTGGGCACACGGCAGGGCTCGGAAGGGAAGGCTCACCATGTGACTTTTTGAATGGAAAATTAGCTCCAATTGTTAGCGGACACCATGTCGCGTTTGGAGAGCCCCTGTGTGCCTAAACATTGGAGCTCCCCCACAAGTGACACCATTTTAGAAACTAGACCCCCAAAGGAACTAATCTAGATGTGTGGTGAGCACTTTGAACCCCCAACTGCTTCACAGAAGTTTATAACGCAGAGCAGTGAAAAAAAAAAAAAATCTTTTCTCAAAAATGATTTTTTAGCCCACAATTTTTTATTTTCCCAAGGGTAACAGGAGAAATTTGACCCCAAAAGTTGTTGTTCAGTTTCTCCTGAGTACGCTGATACCCCATATGTGGGGGTAAACCACTGTTTGGGCACATGCCGGGGCTCGGAATTGAAGTAGTGACGTTTTGAAATGCAGACTTTGATGGAATGGTCTGCGGGCGTCACGTTGCGTTTGCAGAGCCCCTGATGTGGCTAAACAGTAGAAACCCCCCACAAGTGACCCCATTTTGGAAACTAGACCCCGAAAAGAACTTATCTAGATGTGTGGTGAGCACTTTGAACCCCCAAGTGCTTCACAGAAGTTTATAACGCAGAGCTGTGATAATAGTAAATACGTTTTCTTTCCTCAAAAATAATTATTTAGCCCAGAATATTTTAATTTTCCCAAGGGTAACAGGAGAAATTTGACCCCAATATTTGTTGTCCAGTTTCTCCTGAGTACGGTGATACCCTATATGTGGGGGTAAACTACTGTTTGGGCACATGCCGGGGCTCAGAAGTGAAGTAGTGACGTTTTGAAATGCAGACTTTGATGGAATGCTCTGCGGGCGTCACGTTGCATTTGCAGAGACCCTGATGTGGCTAAACAATAGAAACCCCCCACAAGTGACCCCATTTTGGAAACTAGACCCCGAAAGGAACTTTTATACATATTAGTCCAAAAGGAAGAAATCCAGAACACATTCACTATACCAATACATCAAAAACCCAGCAGATATATAAACCAGGCCACAGAATGTTTGCGTTCAAATATACTTGAAAATTTATTAACATTAAATAGAATAAAATGTATTTATACACATGGTAATACAACAAGATGCCTCCAATCCAAAAAACCGGTACTGAGGGTGTTAACAGGTATATAGCCAATGATGATATTAAACAGAATATATAAAGAACATTTCTATTGCAGTCATGTGACTTATATTCTGTGGCTAAAGAGTATATTTATGGTCAGATAGGATGCTCGGGAAAGGACTACTATACTCCGGTGCCAATAAAGCTATATACAAAAGCTAAAGGAAGGCCTGTCATTTATATCTAAATAGTTTTAGATGGATAAACATCGCTCTTATTTATGGCCGCTGTACCTTGTATGTATAGGCTCCCGGATCCTGTGCACCCTGCTAGCAGAGTTTTAGCAAAGTAGTAAATAAATGAATGAACATCAATCCAATTAATAGCCAGAGAACCAAGTATACAGTGGCACCAAGATTGTATGCCATCTGCTAACAAAGTAGTAACACAAATAAAGACCCAGCAGTAGCCTAATCAAGATCCATAATTACCTCTGCACACTCACAAAGCCGGTAAGATACCCCTACGCGCGTTTCGATAAGCTTCTTCTTCCGGGGGCGTGTGTGACACAAGTGACCCCATTTTGGAAACTAGACCCCGAAAGGAACTTATCCAGATATGTGGTGAGCACTCTGAACCCCCAAGTGCTTCACAGAAGTTTATAACGCAGAGCCGTGAAAATAATAAATACGTTTTCTTTCCTCAAAAATAATTTTTTACCCCAAAATTTTTTATTTTCCCAAGAGTTACAGGAGAAATTAGACCCCAAAAGTTGTTGTCCAGTTTCTCCTGAGTACGCTGATACCCCATGTGTGAAGGTAAACCACTGTTTGGGCACACGTCGGGGTTCAGAAGGGAAGTAGTGACTTTTGAAATGCAGACTTTGATGGAATGCTCTGCGGGCGTCACGTTGCGTTTGCAGAGCCCCTGGTGTGCCTAAACAGTAGAAACCCCCCTCAAGTGACCCCATTTTGGAAACTAGACCCCCCAAGGAACTTATCTAGATATGTGGTGAGAACTTTGAACCCCCAAGTACTTCACAGACGTTTACAACACAGAGCCGTGAAAAAAAAAATCATTTTTCTTTCCTCAAAAATGATGTTTTAGCAAGCAATTTTTTATTTTCACAAGGGTAACAGGAGAAATTGGACCCCAATAATTGTTGTGCAGTTTGTCCTGAGTATGCTGATACCCCATATGTGGGGGTAAACCACTGTTTGGGCACACGTCGGGGCTCGGAAGTGAGGGAGCACCATTTGAGGTTTTGAATACAAGATTGGCTGGAATCAATGGTGGCGCCATGTTGCATTTGGAGACCCCTGATGTGCCTAAACAGTGGAAACCCCTCAATTCTACCTCCAACACTAACCCCAACACACCCCTAACCCTAATCCCAACTGTAGCCATAACCCTAATCACAACCCTAACCACAACCCTAATTCCAACCCTAACCCTAAGGCTATGTGCCCACGTTGCGGATTCGTGTGAGATTTTTCCGCACCATTTTTGAAAAATCCGCAGGTAAAAGGCACTGCGTTTTACCTGCGGATTTACCGCGGATTTCCAGTGTTTTTTGTGCGGATTTCACCTGCGGATTCCTATTGAGGAACAGGTGTAAAACGCTGCGGAATCGGCACAAAGAATTAACATGCTGCGGAAAATACAACGCAGCGTTTCCGCGCGGTATTTTCCGCACCATGGGCACAGCGGATTTGGTTTTGCATAGGTTTACATGGTACTGTAAACGTGATGGAACACTGCTGCGAATCCGCAGCGGCCAATCCGCAGCCAAATCCGCACAGTGTGCACATAGCCTAATTCTAAAGGTATGTGCACATGCTGCGGAAAACGCTGCGGATCCGCAGCAGTTTCCCATGATTTTACAGTTCAATGTAAACCTATGGGAAACAAAAATCGCTGTACACATGCTGCAGAAAAACTGCACGGAAACTCAGCGGTTTACATTCCGCAGCATGTCACTTCTTTCTGCGGATTCCGCAGCGGTTTTACAACTGCTCTAATAGAAAACCGCAGTTGTAAAATGCGCAGAAAAACCGCGGTAAATCCGCTATAAATCCACAGCGGTTTAGCACTGCGGATTTATCAAATCCGCTGCGGAAAAATCCGCAGAGGACCAGAATACATGTTCACATATCGAAACCCTAACCCTAACCCTAGTTCTAACCCCAACCTTAGTGGAAAAAAAGATTCTTTATTTTATTATTGTCCCTATCTATGGGGGTGACAAGGGGGGGTCATTTACTATTTTTTTTATTTTGATCACTGTGGTAGGTTATATCTCAGTGATCAAAATGCACTTTGGAACGAATCTGCCGGCCGGCAGATTCGGCGGGCGCACTGCGCATGCGCCTGCCATTTTGGAAGATGGCGGCGCCCATGGAGAAGACGGACGGACCCCGGGAGGATCGGTAAGTATGATGGGGTGCGGGGAGCACGGGGGGTGGATCGGAGCAATGGGGGGGTGGATCGGAGCACGGGGGTGGATCGGAGCATGGGGGTGGATTGGAGCACGGGGGGTGGATCGGAGCACGGGGGATGGTGGATCGGAGTGCAGGGGGGTTGGATCGGAGCACGGGGTGGGATTGGAGCATGGGGGGAGCGGACAAGAGCACGGGGGGAGCGGAGCACAGGACGGAGGGGAGGGGAGCGGGGCAGTGTGCAGGACTGATCTGTGGCTTGGGGGGGCGATCGGTGGGGTGGGGGCACATCAGTGATTCCAGCCATGGCCGATGATATTGCAGCATCGGCCATGGCTGGATTGTAATATTTCACCAGTTATAATAGGTGAAATATTACAAATCGCTCTGATTGGCCGTTTCACTTTCAACAGCCAATCAGAGCGATCGTAGCCACGGGCGGGTGAAGCCACCCCCCCTGGGCTGCACTACCACTAACCCTGTCCCTGCAGATCAGGTGAAATTGGAGTTAACCCTTTCACCACATAGGCGTCATGGGTCCGAATGGCACGGACTTTCATGACGCCTACGTGGCGTCATGGGTCGGGAAGGGGTTAAGTCCATCTAGTTCAACCCATAGCCTAACCTAACATGCCCTAACATGTTGATCCAGAGGAAAGCAAAAAAAACCCATGTGGCAAAGAGTAAGCTCCACATTGGGGAAATAAATTCCTTACCGACTCCACATACGGCAATCAGACTAATTGTCTGGATCAACGCCCTATCAACGAATCTAGTGTATATATCTTGTAACATTATACTTTTCCAGAAAGGTATCCAGTCCCCTCTTAAATTTAAGTAACGAATCACTCATTACAACATCATACGGCAGAGAGTTCCATAGTCTCACTGCTGTTACAGTAAAGAATCCGCATCTGTTATTATGCTTAAACCTTCTTTCCTCCAGATGAAGAGGATGCCCCCTTGTCCCTGTCTTAGGTCTATGATTAAAAAGATCATCAGAAAGGTCTTTGTACTGTCCCCTCATATATTTATACATTAAAATAAGATCACCCCTTAGTCTTCGTTTTTCCAAACTAAATAGCCCCAAGTGTAATAACCTATCTTGGTATTGCAGACCCCCCAGTCCTCTAATAACCTTGGTCGCTCTTCTCTGCACCAGCTCTAGTTCAGCTATGTCTTTCTTATACACCGGAGACCAGAACTTTGCACAGTATTCTAAGTGTGGTCGAACTGGTAACTTGTATAGAGGTAAAATTATGTCTCCTCATGAGCGTTTATGCCTCTTTTAATGCATCCCATTATTTTATTTGCCTTAATAGCAGCTGCTTGGCACTGGCCACTGAATATGAATTTGTCATCCACCCATACACCCAGGTCTTTTTCATTGACGGTTTTGCCCAGAGTTTTAGAATTAAGCACATAGTTACACATCTTATTACTTCTACCCAAGTGCATGACCTTACATTTATCCCCATTAAAGCTCATTTGCCATTTATCAGCCCAAGCTTCTAGTTTACATACAGTGGGGCAAAAAAGTATTTAGTCAGTCAGCAATAGTGCAAGTTCCACCACTTAAATAGATGAGAGGCGTCTGTAATTTACATCATAGGTAGACCTCAACTATGGGAGACAAACTGAGAAAAAAAATCCAGAAAATCACATTGTCTGTTTTTTTTATCATTTTTTTTGCATATTATGGTGGAAAATAAGTATTTGGTCAGAAACAAACAATCAAGATTTCTGGCTCTCACAGACCTGTAACTTCTTCTTTAAGAGTCTCCTCTTTCCTCCACTCATTACCTGTAGTAATGGCACCTGTTTAAACTTGTTATCAGTATAAAAAGACACCTGTGCACACCCTCAAACAGTCTGACTCCAAACTCCACTATGGTGAAGACCAAAGAGCTGTCAAAGGACGCCAGAAACAAAATTGTAGCCCTGCACCAGGCTGGGAAGACTGAATCTGCAATAGCCAACCAGCTTGGAGTGAAGAAATCAACAGTGGCAGCAATAATTAGAAAATGGAAGACATACAAGACCACTGATAATCTCCCTCGATCTGGGGCTCCACGCAAAATCCCACCCCGTGGGGTCAGAATGATCACAAGAACGGTGAGCCAAAATCCCAGAACCACGCGGGGGGACCTAGTGAATGAACTGCAGAGAGCTGGGACCAATGTAACAAGGCCTACCATAAGTAACACACTACGCCACCATGGACTCAGATCCTGCAGTGCCAGACGTGTCCCACTGCTTAAGCCAGTACATGTCCGGGCCCGTCTGAAGTTTGCTAGAGAGCATTTGGATGATCCAGAGGAGTTTTGGGAGAATGTCCTATGGTCTGATGAAACCAAACTGGAACTGTTTGGTAGAAACACAATTTGTCGTGTTTGGAGGAAAAAGAATACTGAGTTGCATCCATCAAACACCATACCTACTGTAAAGCATGGTGGTGGAAACATCATGCTTTGGGGCTGTTTCTCTGCAAAGGGGCCAGGACGACTGATCCGGGTACATGAAAGAATGAATGGGGCCATGTATCGTGAGATTTTGAGTGCAAACCTCCTCCCATCAGCAAGGGCATTGAAGATGAAACGTGGCTGGGTCTTTCAACATGACAATGATCCAAAGCACACCGCCAGGGCAACGAAGGAGTGGCTTCGTAAGAAGCATTTCAAGGTCCTGGAGTGGCCTAGCCAGTCTCCAGATCTCAACCCTATAGAAAACCTTTGGAGGGAGTTGAAAGTCCGTGTTGCCAAGCGAAAAGCCAAAAACATCACTGCTCTAGAGGAGATCTGCATGGAGGAATGGGCCAACATACCAACAACAGTGTGTGGCAACCTTGTGAAGACTTACAGAAAACGTTTGACCTCTGTCATTGCCAACAAAGGATATATTACAAAGTATTGAGATGAAATTTTGTTTCTGACCAAATACTTATTTTCCACCATAATATGCAAATAAAATGTTAAAAAAACAGACAATGTGATTTTCTGGATTTTTTTTTCTCAGTTTGTCTCCCATAGTTGAGGTCTACCTATGATGCAAATTACAGACGCCTCTCATCTTTTTAAGTGGTGGAACTTGCACTATTGCTGACTGACTAAATACTTTTTTGCCCCACTGTAAATCATCCTGTAATTTCCTCAGACAGAACTTGGAGGTGTTGTCCATTTAGCAGGCAAGCCCTTAAAATATATATATATATATATATATATATATATATATATATTCTAGTAGCAAGTTTCCTTAGGAAGCTTGTGTGAAACGTGTGTTGGAGTGTGAGGTGGCGGCAGCATCTCCACCATTAACCCTGGTAATTAATTTTTTTAATCACCTATTTTTTAATGATCCACATTTGTGGTTGTGATATTCATCCTACACTATATTTATATTACAGCTCTTATCTTTATATACCTGTTTACAATGCACTTGCACCTTATATAAAAACTAGATGGAGGCTCAATGCTATCGCATCGAGAGGGCGTTAATGTCACGATGGGGCAGGCATGCGGCGCTGTTGTTGCCTAATGACATCCTGTGATAATCTAATGACTTTTTCATTAGGGGACTCATGTGCTTGATACCTACTCTTATATGCATTGTTTTTGTCCCAGCGATCCTGTTACTCTTCAAGAGTGTCACGAAGTGACTGTCCTGGTGTGACACGACCTGACGGGTCAGTCACAAAACGACGGAACACACAAGGGTACACCGGGGACACATTAACAACGGTGGGCCCTGACGGTAGGGAACGGGGAATGGGCACCTCCTGCACTCACCTGAGACTGTGCCCTGATCTTACTACCGTCCCTATACGGGTTCTTTCAACCCGTCGCCGACCAGGATACCTTGTCACTCACTTGCCCTGCTCTAATCCCTAAGTAGGGAACTGGCAGGTGAGAGCACTGGTCCCACCGCTGCACTAATACAACACAAGGAGAGTTACACAACAAAGGGACAACGAAACAATAACAGCACACTTAGCTTTCTCTGCTGCAATGCACTGCACAGCAGAGTAAGGCACCAGGAATCAGGATTCAACTGCAGAACCAAAGCACTTAGCAAGCAGCACTTCCAGAAAGGTTGGTATCCAAAGGACCTGTATAACCAACAGTCAGCTGAAGCACCAGGTGACCTTATAAAGGATGGTGGGAGTGGTAACAAACTTCAGCTGACCCAGCAGCAATGCAATGCAATATCACCACCGGCCACCGGAAGGAGAAAACTGCATTACCCCCAATGACAAGAAAGGAAAAAACATTTTAGTCTGAAAGAAACCAGATCTGCCACAGATCCAAACATAGATCGTGACAAAGAGTCTCATTTGCCCTTGTTGTCTTTGACGTTGTACCTTTGCTGCTTTCCTTTCATTGTCATTGGCGTACTTTTTAGGAGGAGCTATTTTGGCGTTGATATTTGCTTTTTAAAGGGGTTTTCCCAAGAACAAAAGTTCATGTATTATTATTATTCTGTGTGTGTTTATATTGTCTGTGCCTGACCATGTACCAAACATACCACAGCTCCTGGGCCGGGCAGGCAGCAAAAGACAATACTGACATTACAGCAGGAGATCGCAGAAGATACGTTTTGTGAGGTAAAATATTTTTTAAAAACAGTTAGTGAAATATTTTTCCTCACAAAATGAATCCATTGTGATCCCCTGCTGTAATGTCAGTATTGTCTTTTGCTTCCTCCCCTGCCCAAGAGATGTGGTATGCTCCGTACATGGTCAGACACAGTCAATTTTTAAAATGAACTTTCGTTCGTGTGAAAACCCCTTTAATGTGACCAGCTTCATCTGCCTATAGACATGTTGCACATTTTCCACCGGGATCAGCCGAATGATTCAATGCATCTGCGCGTAATTTACGCAGGCAAAGAAGATCAGATTGACGCTATCTTTGTGCAAACAGATAGCGGCAGTCACATTAAAACTGTGCATGTGCTCCTCCTGTACAAAGATGACTGCAGTCAGTGAATCATTTGGCTGATCGCAGCAGGGGCGTGTTCGCAACGGTGTTCTGTTGGTGGTACCGCACAATAGGCTGTTTGAGAGTGTGGGTGTGAGTGAGTGTGAATGTGTGAGTGTGTGAATGTGAGTATGAGTGAGAATGTGAGAGTGTTAGTGTGAGTGCAAGTGTGTGAGTGTGACTGTGTGAGTATAAGTGTGAGAGTGTGAATGTGAGTGTGAATGTTAGTGTGAGAGTGAGTGTGAGTGTGTGAGAGTGTGAGTGTGAATGTGAGTGTGTGTGTGTGAATGTGAGTGTGAGAGTGTGAGTGTAAGTGTGAGTGTGTGTGTGAATGTGAGTGTGAGAGTGTGAGTGTAAGTGTGAGAGTGTGAGAGTGTGAAAGTGAGAGTGTGAGTGTGAATGTGAGTGTGTGGGTGTGAATGTGAGTGTGAGAGTGTGAATGTGAGTGTGTGTGAGAAGTGTTTGAGTGTGAGTGTGTGAGAGGGATTGTGTGTGTAGTGCGTACGGCGTATAGAGTGTGTGTGTGTGTGTGGTGCGATGGTGTTCCGTTGGTGGTACCAGCAGCAGTTTCCATATTGAGACACCCATCACTTGGGTGCCCCAATATGGCGGTCGATGAACTACCTCTGCTTGTAATTCTGGGATACGGTGACATCTGGACAGAACAGGAAATGAAAACATTACAAGTCAATTATATAAATAGATATATTTTCTTAGAGTACTGCTGATACCGGCATCCTCTGCCTGTAGACACGTCACACATCTGCCTCCGGGATCAGCCGAATGAGTCAATGTACCTGCACGTAATTCGTGCAGGCACAGTAAATCAGACCGCCTCCATCTTTGTGCACACAGATAGAGGCAGTCACATTAAAACTGCACATGCGCTTCTCCTGTACGAAGATGGCTGCAGTCAGTTAATCATTTGGCTGATCCCAGCAGCGGCATGTTCACAATGGTGTTCCGCTGGTGGTACCGCGCAAGAGGCTATCTGTGGATGTGAGTGTGAGAGTGAGTGTGTGTGAGAGTGTGAGTGTGTGAGTGTGAGAGTGTGAGTGTGATTGTGTGAGTGTGAATGTGAGTGTGAATGTGAGTGTGTGAGTGTGTGAATGTGAGGGTGTGAGTGTGTGTGAGTGTGTGAGTATGTTGAGTCCGGCGTATAGAGTATGTGTGTGTGAATGTGAGAGTGTGGGAGTGTGTGTGTGTGTGTGTGTGTGAGTGTGTGTGTGTGACTGTGTGACCATGTGAGAGTGAGTGTGTGACCATGTGAGAGTGTGTGTGTGCGTGTGTGCTGCGTATGGGGTATAGAGTGTGTGTGTGTGTTTATGTGTGTGATGCGAAGGTGTTCCGCTGGTGGTACAGCGCAATAGGTTGATACCAGCAGCAGTTTCCATATTGAGACACCCATCACTTGGGTGACCCAATATGGCGGTCGGTGAACATCGTCTGCTTGGAATTCTGGGATACGGTGACATGTGGACAGAACAGGAAAACATTACAAGGCAATTACCGTATATACTCGAGTATAAGCCGACCCGAGTATAAGCCGACCCCCTAATTTTGCAACAAAAAACTGGGAAAACTTAATGACTCGAGTATAAGCCTAGGGTGGGAAATGCAGCAGCTACAGGTAAATGTCAAAAGTAAAAATAGATACCAATAAAAGTAAAATTAATTGAGACATCAGTAGGTTAAGTGTTTTTGAATATCCATATTGAATCAGGAGCCCCATATAATGCTCCATAAAGTTTATGATGGCCCCATAAGATGCTCCATATTAAAATATGCCCCATATAATCCTGCATAAAGGTTAATAAAGGCCCCATAAGATGCTCCATAGACACATTTGCCCCATATAATGCTGCACAAATACTGATTATGGCCCCATAAGATGCTCTATAAAGATATTTGCCCCATATAGTGCTGCACAAACCTTGATTATGGCCCTATAAGATGCTCCATACAGACACTTGCCCCATGTACCGTAATGCTCCACAAACGTTAATTATGGCCCCATACAGACACTTGCCCCATATAGTGCTGCACAAACGTTATGGCCCCATAGATGCTCCATACAAAACACTTGCCCCATATAGTGCTGCACAAATGATATGGCCCCATAGATGCTCCATACAGACACTTGCCCCATTTGCTGTTGCTGCAATAAAAAAAAATAAATCACATACTCACCTCTCCGTTGCTCTGGCCCCCGGCACTTTCAATAGTCACCTGCTCCTCGTTCCAGCGCCACTCCATGTTCAGCACTGGCGTTCAGCAGAGGGCGTGCACTAACCACGTCACCGCGCCCTCTGACCTGAGCGTCCCAGCTGAAGACAGAGCGATGCCCGGAACGAGGAAAGGTGACTATCGTGCAGCGCTCCCCTCCCCGATATACTCACCTGTTCCTGGCGCTGTGCAGTCCCTGCTTCCCAGACACCACAGCTTCATCCTGTACTGAGCGTCACCGTTACCGCTCATTACAGTAATAAATATGCGGCTCCACCTCTATGGGAGGTGGAGCCGCATATTCATTACTGTAATGAGCGGTACCATGTGACTGCTCAGTACAGGAAGAAGCTGCTGCTGCCGGCATCGGGAAAGCCAGGGACCTGCAGGGACCGTGCCTGGAGTAGGTGAGTATTATTAGACAGCCCCCGCTCCCCCTCCCCTGCCGACCCCTGGGTATGGCTCGAGTATAAGCCGAGAGGGGGACTTTCAGCCCAAAAAAGTGGGCTGAAAATCTCGGCTTATACTCGAGTATATATGGTATATAAATAGATATATTTTCTTTGAGTACTGCTGGTACACGACCATGCATGGTTCATGGTGTTTATGTTCCTCCTCCTCTAATTTTTAATATTTTGTGTGTTTTTAATTTTCGTCTTGTTCATGATTCTTTTATCCTGTTTTGTGAAATTGGTGTTCTCACAATAAAGTACAGTAAATTGTCTGTGTCTCCTGATGGTGGAATCAGGCTTGAGCTGCAGCCACCAGGTACCACTCCTAGGTAATCCCCGGTGCTACAGCTGCCGACCTCCTGGGTCAGGTTCACTGGACGGAGATACGCGACCAGAGTCACTGACATTCAGGATCCGGAAACTGACGGACAGTCCGGACAACGTGCACTTCGGGGATTGGTTCTCATTCAGACACACAGGTCTCTGGAAATGGTTCAGGTACCACTGATGCGGCGTGGCTTCAGGGTTCAGGTTTCGCCAGAACGACTTCTGGTACCTGCGGAGCAGCTTCAGGGTTACGTATAAACTACACAAGACTACAGGGACAATACTGAACAATGAAACCACTATATTAGACTAAGGACGGGGGACCTGGCAGCATACAGTTGCACGCACACACTACTACAAAGTAACTATAGGGGTTGCTCAGGCTGCTGGAAGCCTGTGCAGCGTGCACAGGAGAAGGAGGGAGAGAAGCTTGAGGACGCTATGGCGGCAGTCAGTATGTTGCATCACTATATGGATAGAGCAGGAGATTTCTGAGGGCACCAGCAATGTATGTTACACTCTGATAAACCTTTTGAGGCTATTCCATGATTATTCAAAGCAGTTTTTCAGGTTTTATTGATAAAATCACTATTTTATCTTCTGCAAATCTAGCAATTCTCACAATGCTGAGCTTTGTATAACCTGACCCACACAACTAATTGTTTGTGTCATAATACACTACCACAAACATGAGTTGAGAAGATCAGATTTTGATATCTCCTAATTCTTTAAATTAAACAGGTCACCCACTCACATCTGATTGTCATCCTAATAGTTGAAAACACCAGATTCTACACCATATTCCATTTTATTATGTAAATGATATGATTTTATTAAATACACATGCAAATGAGTCAGTATAATGTTCAAATCATCCACCGTTAGAGTATAAATCATATTTTATTGGACAAACCTCACAATGATAACAGTATTTGTTTCAGAACTAAAAGAAACCTCAAAATTCATTGTTCAAAGTTATTATGCAAAGCAGAGTTTCCAAACATTTTGTCGGTTGTAAAGAACTAAAGTTGTTCATTTGTAGAATTTACAGTATTAAGATGCCACATTTACTAAAATCAAAAGATTTTTCATTCTAAAATATCTTAACAGGTCAATTAAGTAAATAAGGCAGCACACTGCAGCGCCAAAACATGCAAACTTGAAATACGAAATTTGAACTGCATTTCTGCACTAGAAATATGAAAAATGAGAGCGTTTAGCGCTTAAAAATGGCCAATTTTATGTGTACCTGGTAGCCACTTTACGACATCTCTCTTATACCAGGTCCTAAACTTGCCTTACCTTGCTGAGAATAAACGTCTCCATCTGAATGGGTACATGTGAAACCTCTTCCTAGACTAAAATTCTCTCTCTCTGTGGAGGCATATTGGACCTGCTGTAATTAAAACACCTGTGACTAGGAGGCGGAGTGCTCAGTCAGAAGGCTAAAGAATACATTTCAAAAGACTGACCGTCAGATCCAAACATAGACTAAGTGTGAACAGGTGCTGAACCCAGAGTCGCCAACTCATATATAATTAAGTAAATAAGGCAGCACACTGCAGCGCCAAAACATGCAAACTTGAAATACGAAATTTGAACTGCATTACTGCACTAGAAATATGAAAAATGAGAGCGTTTAGCGCATAAAAATGGCCAATTTTATGTGTACCTGGTAGCCACTTTACGGCATCTCTCTTATACCAGGTCCTAAACTTGCCTTACCTCGCTGAGAATAAACGTCTCCATCTGAATGGGTACATGTGAAACCTCTTCCTAGACTAAAATTTACACATAAAATTGGCCATTTTTATGCGCTAAACGCTCTCATTTTTCATATTTTTAGTGCAGTAATGCAGTTCAAATTTCGTATTTCAAGTTTGCATGTTTTGGCGCTGCAGTGTGCTGCTTTATTTACTTAATTATATACGAGTTGGCGACTCTGGGTTCAGCACCTGTTCACACTTAGTCTATGTTTGGATGTGACGGTCAGTCTTTTGAAATGTATTCTTTAGCCTTCTGACTGAGCACTCCGCCTCCTAGTCACAGGTGTTTTAATTACAGCAGGTCCAATATCCCTCCACAGAGAGAGAGAATTTTAGTCTAGGAAGAGGTTTCACATGTACCCATTCAGATGGAGACATTTATTCTCAGCAAGGTAAGGCAAGTTTAGGACCTGGTATAAGAGAGATGCCGTAAAGTGGCTACCAGGTACACATAAAATTGGCCATTTTTATGCGCTAAACGCTCTCATTTTTCATATTTCTAGTGCAGTAATGCAGTTCAAATTTCGTATTTCAAGTTTGCATGTTTTGGCGCTGCAGTGTGCTGCCTTTTATACTTAATTATATACGAGTTGGCGACTCTGGGTTCAGCACCTGTTCACACTTAGTCTATGTTTGGATGTGACGGTCAGTCTTTTGAAATGTAATCTTAACAGGTCAAGTTACATGTTAACATAGGACCTTCTCTTTGACATCATATTCACAATTCTTGAATCCATTGAACTTGTGAGCTTTTGGGTAGATTTTGCTTGCATTTCTTTACAGGATGTCAGACTAGTCTCAGAGAGCTGCTGTTTTGATAAGAACTGCCTCCAACTATCATAAAACTTTTGCTTGAGGATACTGTATAATTTCTGAATAGGATTGAGGTCAGATGAGGATGGTGGCCATACCATGAGGTTTTCTCCTTCTTTAACCATAGCAGTCAATGACTTGGTGGTATTCATTGTAGCAAGAGATGGTGCAATGTCATGCATGTACAGTAGATGATTTTGCTACAGATGGTACTGTTCTTCTTTTTGTACCATGGAAGAAAGTTTTCAGTTAGATAAATGATATGATATAACCTAAATTTGCTATATTTGACTCCAACCTTATGACACAGACTCTAGACCAGAACTTTCAGACGTTACTAATCCTGGGATGTCCCTTCACATGCTCATAGACATCCCGGGACTAGTCACTGTGGAAAGTATCAGCTTAGAATGCATGAAGCACTCTCACATCTTGACATTATGATGGCATCCCAACCTTGCAATGTGCATGCGTAGAAATGGGGTTTCAGTGAGCTGTAGTGATGAGCGAGTATACTCGTTGCTCGGGTTTTCGAGAGCACGCTCGGGTGGTCTCCGAGTATTTGTGACTGCTCGGAGATTTAGTTTTTGTTACTGCAGCTGAATGATTTACAGATACTAGACAGCTTGAATACATGTGGGGATTCCCTAGCAACCAGGCAACCCCCACATGAGCTGGCTAGCAGCTGTAAATCATGCAGCTGCGTCAGCAAAAACTAAATCTCCGAGCTCTTACAAATACTCGGAGACCACCCGAGCGTGCTCTGGAAAACCCGAGCAATGAGTATACTCACTCATCACTAGTAGTGTTAAGACAGTGAGGTCCATACATGTTTTTTTTTGTTTTATCAACCTTTAACCTTTTGCCGACCTTACTTGGTTTACAAAATGGTGGAAAGTTGGCTGCCCTCTTGCTGAGTTTATGTGGAGCAGATTTCAAAAACTCTGTACTCTGAAGAAAGTAAAACTCAGGTAGAATTCTTTTCCACTATAATGCATTTCTCCTTCTATATGGTCTATGCATTTTTAACAAATATGACCTCACTGAGAGCTTCGAACAGGATATGGCATTTATGAGGGAGGATACAAGGATTGCATCTGAACTGTTGAGGGAGGATAATCCATTCATTTTTCTAGATATGCATTCTCTTATCATGGGTGATGAATAAGCTCTGAAAGGAGATAAGCCCCCATAAAGCTGTAAATAGTCATAAAAATCAGACATTGTGAAATAATGGAATATGTTATTGTTAAATAACCATGTGTTTTATGTGTGGAATCTATGATTTAATTTTAAAACGTGAAAGCTAACCAATGATAAGGAACTTTAGATTATCGGTTATATTATTGTAGAAAATGTCTTACTTACCTGTTGTGCAGTGTAGTTCTCTTTCAAGGAGAAATATGACAGTAGAACTAATACCCAGTTTTAAGTTCAAAACAGTTCAATTCATAAGTTCATATTTAATTACATATTAAGATTACCACATAACTTTACTTGTAACAACCACACATAATCAACTTGGTATGATTTTGGGTCACTTTGAGCGTACTGCACAGTTGCTTGCCAATTCATTATTGTCATACATTATGCTGGCCATGTAAAAATATCCCTACAAGTAGACCTAAGCAGGCAGTTTGTTAGTATTTGCAGCTTTTACCACTCTAGGCTAGAATTGCCACTCCACATACTGTCCCACACACTGACTTCACTTTGGCAGATCAAATACTAGATTTCCAGTAACAACCTTATGCAGCTCACTAGATCCCTCCATTGAATCACATTGCAACTCTCCACTCAGGCTCCCATTCACGTCTTCTACACCAATAGCCCATTGACACTCTTTTAAGTATTTGTACTCACCTCTACTTTACAAACACACACACTTCTGGACCCTACCCTACACATATACAAACACCCCTCTGGATCCTCCCTTACACACACACACACACACACACACACACACACACACACACACACACTCCCCTCTGGATCCTCCCCTACACACACACATACACACACTCCTCTGGATCCTCCCCTACACACACACACATACACACACTCCTCTGGATCCTCCCCTACACACACACATACACACACTCCTCCGGATCCTCCCCTACACACACGCACACCCCTCTGGATCCTCCCCTACACACACATACACACACTCCTCTGGATCCTCCCCTACACACACACACACACCCCTCTGGACCCTCCCCTACACACATATACAAACACCCCTTTGGATCCTCCCCTACACACACACACACACACACACACACTCCCCTCTGGATCCTCCCCTACACACACATACACACACCCCTCTGGATCCTCCCCTACACATACACATGCACACACTCCTCTGGATCCTCCCCTACACACACACGCACACCCCTCTGGATCCTCCCCTACACACACATACACACACACACCCCTCTGGATCCTCCCCTACACACATATACAAACACATCTCTGGATCCTCCCCTACACACACACACACACACACCCCTCTAGATCCTCCCCTACACACATATACAAACACATCTCTGGATCCTCCCCTTCACACACATACACACCCCTCTGGATCCTCCCCTACACACACACACCCTTCTGGATTCTCCCGTACACACACACACACACACCCCTCTGGATCCTCCCCTACACACACATACACACACTCCTCTGGATCCTCCCCTGCACACACATATACACACCCCTCTGGATCCTCCCCTACACACATATACAAACACCCCTCTGGATCCTCCCCTTCACACACATACACACCCCTCTGGATCCTCCCCTACACACACACACACACCCTTCTGGATCCTCCCGTACACACACACACACACACCCCTCTGGATCCTCCCCTACACACACATACACACACTCCTCTGGATCCTCCCCGTCACACACATACACACCCCTCTGGATCCTTCCCTACACACACACACCCTTCTGGATCCTCCCGTACACACACACACACACACCCCTCTGGATCCTCCCCTACACACATATACAAACACCCCTCTGGATCCTCCCCTGCACACACACACTCCTCTGGATCCTCCCCTACACACATATACAAACACCCCTCTAGATCCTCCCCTACACACACATGCCTAAAACTTGAAAAGATGAAATTTGCTTCTAACAGCAAGTAATAAAATGATTAGATGAATGAGATACAATATGATTAGCGGCATTAGCAATTTTTATATCTGTGTTATGTTCAGAAATTCACACTTTTAATTTATGTGAGGTAATTTAATTGAGGAGACTTTATTCCCTATCATAGTCGCTTTTTTTTTTAGCAACAATGGAGCAACCTATATCCAAAATGGAAAATAATAATGAACAAAAAATCTAAGAACATCAGTAAGACAATTAAACCAGTCTTGTACATACAGTACAGTTCCCAATTTAATTGTGTTAAAACAATCATTTCTAAAATAATTCATATTTTATACCAGGACCCTACATCATTTTCCATTTTGGAACCACGTTGCTCCATTGTTGCTAAAAAAGTGACCATGATAGGGAATAAAGTCACACCTAGTTATTTTACCTCTCAAAAGGGATCAAAAACATGGTTTTCTTGTAAAGAATTTTATGGATGCAGTAATAACCGATGCCGCACTTGTGCACATGCATCTCTCACTAAAGCATTTCAAAACCATGACAGATCCTGCAGCAATGATATAAAAGATTTAATCAATGCAATACACAAGATGTCATTTATGTAATTAACTGCTCTGTCATAAAATGTACATGGATTACACCTCACGTAAACTAAAAGTTTGAATTTCTGAACATATAACTGATATAATTATTGCAAACACCGCTAATCATAATGTATCTAATTCATCTAATCATTTTATTACTTGCCATCAGAAATAAATGTCATCTTTTCAAGTTTTCGGAATAGCAAAGGTTAGGAGTTCAATCAGGGATGGAGACCATAGGAGACAATTACGTACCAGGGAAGCCTATTGGATCTACAGTGTAGGCACCTGCATATCCAATGGACTCAATATGTGTAAGCAAATTATGTTCCATTATTACTTTTTAACATGAATCATTTTCTGCTTTTGATTTTATTTTCTTGTCTATGTTGTTTTTAACATGACTATTTGTTTCTCACATGTATTTTGCATCCAGCAAGGATTGTCTCCATGTAAATTGTGAACATACGTCATGAATTATTTAATCTGCCGCTCATCATGATTGCATTTGGTTCTTACTCTCATTTGACATAATAGCTTTGCCAAAGGACACCCCAGCTGTGCCTGAAATGCGGTGCACTGTCCATCTATTCCTTTCTCCCCTAATGGATATGTCATTTTATGGATATTGAATAAATGAACTGTTTTTGAAGGAGCTAGAATACTTCAACTTTTTTGGTAACTGGAAACAGTATAGGTAAGACAGTTTTCTAAGACCTTTTGGGGCCTTGTTCTTCACATGGAGTTAGTGAATAATCCAGAACTTCGGCAATATTGGAGTGTTGATGTTTTATACAACACACCATTGTTCTGCAAGGTTATGACCCATAAACCTATTGAGGCCAACCACAAATTTTTCCATTACAATGTTAATGTACGCTGTCTTCCCCGAGATAACCTCAACTTTGGACCAACTTTTCAAAGTTCGACTGGTCATTGAGCACTTCAGCAACAAGTTTGCTGACGCTTACATTCCCCAAAGGGACATCTGCATGGATGAGTCCCTAATACATTTCAAGGGGAGGCTCAAATTTCAACAATACCTGCCCAGTAAGAGGGCCAGGTACAGAATTAAATGCTACAAGCTGTATGACAATACCTGAGGGTACACCCACAAATGTAGCGTTAGTGAAAGGAGGACACCCAGATTCAACCCCTTGAATGCCCCCCTGTTCTGCGAGTGAGTGTGAAAATTGTGTGGGATTTGGTGCACCCACTGCTGGATCAAGATTATCACCTCTACGTAGGCAGCTTTTATACCAGCATCCCACTCTTCAAGTACATCTCTGCGCGAGCTACCACAACCTGTGGTGCTCTCTGAGGAAATCAGAAAAGCCTCCCTATGACAAGAATTGGGCAGCTGCTCAGAAAGGGTGAGCGCAGAGCCCAATGTTGCGACAACAAGCTGGTGGTCAATTACAAGGACAATAGGGATGTCCATAAGAAAAGCTGAAATTCAGCCCGGGCAATATAAAACACACAGATCCATGCTGTCCCCACCCACGAGCCCCAGATTGTGATATCTATTACTAATATCACCCTACCTGGAGGAAATCAAGATTTCCAATATTTCTAATAATACCGCTATATAAGATTGAATAGTAATAACAATGCCACAATAAAAATACTGCAATATAACAGACAAAAAACAACAAACCATAACAAAATATTACCAGCATATACAGTAGTTAAAATACCATGATTCTAATCATTAAAGGGGTTGTCTAGTTTTGTGGTTAAAGTCTACGTAACTTCAGACTATTGAATCCTCAAAGGGCGCACTGTTAGGATTCTCTGGTGTTGGCGCTATGAGTGACCATCATGTGACCACAAGTGTGGAATTTCCAGACCTCTGGCACATTGCAACTAAACATACTCTACTTTGCTGAATTCACTTGTATTGAGTGAGGCTGTGCACGTCCAGTCAGAATTCAATCGCATAAATTCAAATTGCAAATATGTGGTCACATGACCTGCAGCTCCCAGCACCGGAGAATCCTCAAAGCATTCCATCCACATACTGTAAGGATTCAGAAGTTTGCAGAGTCACTGCAAACTTTAACATAAATTGTGGACAACCCCTTTAAACAAATTCACTGTACTGGGACTGATATCACCACCATGCAGTTACCATATAATGGTAATATCAGGTCTACACCAGTGTTCTGCAGACCTATATGTGTGTACTGTGCAACTTCTCATCAGTAACATGTGGCTGATTGTCATAATGTATTATCTCTTTTCTTTTGATTTGGCCCAGACCACCATGACATCTTCTTCCATCCATAATTCGTCTATGTAAAATATAACAAAGACATCTTTACTTTACTGCTTTTCCAAGACCCTCTTCACATTCTACCACATCTACAGACTCCACAACTTGTACTGACTTATAATCTTTCCCCAGTGCATCCTTACAGCTATAGAGCACCATACAGTAATAATATCCCCTTGTGCTACCTTACAATACCCTATTCTTCCTTTATTAATATTCCCCTTCACCGCTTATACTGTAATAGTGACTCATCACCTCCTTATAATAATACAAACATCCTTTGTGCTTTCTTATAATTATAATAAGAATAATTATTAATGCTTCCTTGATTTCCCATAACGATAACAATCCCCAATTGTGTCTCCTTATAATAATAACCCTTAGTGCCTGGTTATTGTAATAAGGCTCCTGAGCAGGGGCTTACATAGAAATAACAGGTCCCATAGAAAAAGTCCTATCACGTCACAGTCAAACAAGGGCATATCCCCTAACTCTAAGAAATGAAGCATATGTATTGCAGCCCTTACATTTTTTTACCCTTTTTCTAAAGCCTCTAAATGGTCTCATCCCCATTATACCTTTTTCATGACCCCTATAGAGTATTATACCCCACACAGTGTGATGACCCTATACAAAGTATGATGCTCCACAGCACCCCACACAGTAAGATGGTCACTAGCCATCTTTGTGCAGAAAGATAGCGGCGGTCACATTAAAACTGCGCATGCGCTCCTCCTGTTTAAAGATGGTGGCAGTCAGCGAATAATTCAGCTGATCCTGGCGGCGGCGTGTTCGCAACAGTATTTGCTGGTTGTACCGCGTAAGAGGCTGCATACAGCGTATACAGTGTGTGTATGTGTGTGTTGTGCATGCGGCGTATACAGTGTGTGTGTTTGTGTGGTGCATATGGCGTATACAGTGTGTGTTTGTGTGTGTGTATGGTGAGTATGGTGTATACAGTGTGTGTGTGTGTGTGTGTGTGGTGCGACGGTGTTCCGCTGGTGGTACTGCGCAAGATGCTGGTACCACCAGCAGTTTCCATATTGAGACACTCATCAATTGGGTATCCCAATATGGAGGTCGGTGAACTTCCGCAGCTTGGAATTCTTGGATCCGGACACATCTGGACGGAACAGGTTGTGAAGACAGTACAAGGTAAGTATATATATATATATATATATATATAGAGAGAGAGAGAGAGAGAGATAATGGTCCCCCTATCAGCATCCCATGCAGCATGATGTTCCCCCACGAGTCCCCTATAAAGCATGATGGTTGCCCACAAACAGCCAGAATAGAGAATGGTGGTCACTACAAATGGCCTCCTTATAGTAAGCTGGTCCCCACAAACAGCCCTCCATGTAGTATGATGGTCCCCTATATAGTATGATTGTCCTCCTAACAGGCCGCATATAGTGTGATGGTCCCCCAGAAAAAGCCCTCTATATATTATGATGGTCCCCCGCATACAGTGCCCCATATAGTATTATTGACCCCACAAACAGCTTGTTATATTGTACTGTAGTCCCCCACAAACAGCCCCCTACATAGTATGATGGTCAAACAAAAACAGACCCCCATATAGTATGATGGTCCCCCACAAACAGTCCCTCATATAGTATGATGTTTTCCACAAACAGCCCTATATAGTATGATGGTCTCCTACAAATGGACCCCATATAGTAAGGTGGTCCCCACAAACAGCCCTCCATGTAGTATGATGGTCCCCCATGTGCATGATGTGCTCATAACAGCCCCCATATTGTGTGATGGTAACCCACAAACAGCCCTCTATATATTATGATGGTCACCAACAAGCAGCCCCTTATATAGTATGATGTTCCCCCACAAACAGCCCCCTATATAGTATGATAGTCAACAAAAAGAGCCCCCCATGTTTTATGATGGTCCCCCACAAACAGCCCCCCAAATAGTATGATGGTTCCCCACAAACAGTCCCCCATATAGTATGATGTTCCCAGCAAATAACTCCCATATAGTATGATAGTCCTCCACGTACAAACCCCATATATTATGATGGTACCCTACAAACAGTCCCCTATATACTATGATGAAGAAAAATAGAGCCTCGCATATAGAATGATCATCCTCACAAACAGCCACCTACGGTATGTAGTAAGATGGTCCCCCACAAACAGCCTCCCATATAGTATGGTGCTCCCCCATAAATAACCCCCTTATAGTATGATGGTCCCCACAGACAGCCCCCCATATAGTATGACGGTCCCCCACAAACAGTCCTTTATATACTATGATGAAGAAAAATAGACCTTGGCACTCCTTTTCAATACAGAAATAACATATTTATTGCACAAATAGAAGAAACAGAAAGATCCACATAAAAAAATGTTGACGTTTCGGCCTAAACATCAATGTTTTTTTACGTGTGTCTTTCTGTTTTTTTCTATTTGTGTAATAAATATATTATTTCAGCATTGAAAAGGAGTGCCAAGTTCTATTTCTCTTCTTGTATATGGACTGGAAGCCTACTTAAGCACCCTAAAAGAGTGTCACATAAGCCTAATACAAGCTATATATACTATGATGGTCACCCACAAACAGCCCCCATATAGTATGATGGTCCCTCACAAACAGGTCCCTACATAGTATGGTGGTCCCCCCAAAACAGCCCCCATACAGTATGATGGTCCCCCACAGACAGCCCTCCATATAGTATGATAGCCCCCACAAACAGCCCCCAATATATTATTATGATCCCCACAAACAACTCCCATATATTATTACGGTCCCCCACAAACAGCACCCATATATTAATATGGTCCCCCACAAACAGCCCCTTTATATTAATATGGTCACCCACAAACAGCCCTCATATATTATTATGGTCCCCCACAAAAAGTTCCCTTATATTATTATGGTCTTGCACAAACAGCCCTCATATATTATTATGGTCCTACATAAACAGCTCCCATATATTATTATGATCCCCCACAGATGCCAAAAACAAAAGAAAATCTGTATACTCACCTAGCCCTGGCTTCTCGTCCTCCTCAGCGTCTGTCTCCTCTTCTGTTCCAGCTCTCAGTGGACACTGGCTGTGCAATTATTTTTATTATTATTATACATTTTTATAGTGCCACTTATTAGATGGCGTTTTACATGTGAAAAAGGGGGCAGATATAGACAAATACATTAAACATGAGCAAAAAACAAGGCACTAACAGGTACATAAGGAGGGAGGACCCTGCCCATGAGGGCTCACAGTCTGCAGGGGAAGGGTGAGGATACACTAGGAGAGGGTAGAGCTGGTTGTGTGGCGGTTCAGTAGGTTGAGGATCACTGCAGGCTGTAGGCTTGTCGGAAGAGGTGAGTCTTCAGGTTCTTTTTGAAGGTTTCTATGGTAGGCGAGATTCAGATGTGTTGTGGTAGAGAGTTCCTGAGCATAGGGGAAGCACGGGAGAAGTCTTGGATGCGGTTGTGGGAATGCAGTGACATCACCCTTGGTAGAAGGAATGCCTACAGCGTGCCTGCGTAAGTGACCTGCGTGCCACGGCCTCCAACAGGCCCACAGCAGAAGAGATGCCTGAGGCCTGCCTGAGGAAGTGATGGAGCCTACTGCTCTGTGCTTCATCACAATTGTTAAAGGGAACATGTCTTCAGGATTGTGCTCAGCAACCACCAGACAGTGTCAGGTTGGCGCCGTTGTACCTTGTTTGATGAAATCCGTCTTCTGGTTGATGTGTAATCTTTATTTTCAATTTTCAGTTAATGAGATTCTTATGCTTCAGGGAGGGCCTGTGGGGTGGGGTCTTTCTGTGGTGCTGCCTTCCATCTATTTTACATACTGTATGTGCTATGGCTTGGGAAAAAAAACTACATTCATCATGCAGGCACCGGCGGCAGCCCCTGCACTGTAGCATGATTGCATCTATAATATCCATATTTTTATTTTATTTAGTGATATATATTGCTGAGAAAAAAACATTTCTTCCTCAAAATGGTGCTGGCCACGCTTGCATAGGCACATAATTTGGAATGTGATTGATGGTCCATATAGTATGATGGTCCCCTATATAGTATGATGGTCCTCCTAACAGCCCCAGTGTAGTGTAATGGTCCCGCTCAAACAACCCTCTATATATTTTGATGGTCCCCTGTTATGGACCCGGTGGTTAGGAGCACCCGAAACGACCTGATGGTTAAACTAATAAGGACAAGCTCTGGGAAGTGGGAGCTCTGCTGACCGCAACCGCTAATCCTATCACAAACACTAGAAATAGCCGTGGAGCGTACCTAACTCTCCCTAGACGCCTCTTCACAGCCTAAGAGCTAACTAGCCCTAGAGATAGAAAATAAAGCCTACCTTGCCTCAGAGAAATTCCCCAAAGAAAAAGGCAGCCCCCCACATATATTGACTGTGAGTTAAGATGGAAGTCACAAACACAGAAATGAAACAGGTTTCAGCAAAGGGAGGCCAGACTTACTAAACAGACTGAGGATAGGAAAGATAACTCTGCGGTCAGCACAAAAAACTACAAAAAGACCACGCAGAGTGTGCAAAAAGACCTCCGCATCGACTCACGGTGCGGAGGTGCCACCCTGCATCCCAGAGCTTCCAGCTAGCAAGGCAAAATCATGATAGCAAGCTGGACAAGAAAACAATGAACAAATAATTAACTAGCAGGGACTTAGCTTCTGCTGGATTAGACAGGTCACCAGAAAGATCCAAGAGCGAACTGAACCAGTACAAGAACATTGACAGCTGGCATAGAGTAACGATCTGAGTGGAGTTAAATAGAGCAGCCAGCCAATGAATAAACTAAGTCACCTGTGGAAGGAACCTCAGAAGCAGCAGCTCCACTCACAGCCACCAGAGGGAGTCCATGGACAGAACTCGCCGAAGTACCATTCATGACCACAGGAGGGAGTTCGATAACAGAACTCACAACAGTACCCCCCCTTGAGGAGGGGTCACCGAACCCTCACCAGAGCCCCCAGGCCGATCAGGACGAGCCAAATGAAAGGCAAAAACTAGATCGGCAGCATGAACATCAGAGGCAAAAACCCAGGAATTATCTTCCTGACCATAACCCATCCACTTGACCAGGTACTGGAGTTTCCGTCTCGAAATACGAGAATCCAAAATCTTTTCCACCACATACTCCAACTCCCCCTCGACCAACACCGGGGCAAGAGGATCAACGGAGGGAACAATAGGTGCCACGTATCTCTGCAATAACGACCTATGGAACACATTATGAATGGAAAAAGAAGCTGGAAGGGCCAAACGAAATGACACAGGATTGAGAACTTCAGAAATCTTATACGGACCAATGAAACGAGGCTTAAACTTAGGAGAGGAAACCTTCATAGGAACATAACGAGACGACAACCAAACCAAATCCCCAACACGAAGTCGGGGACCAACACAGTGCCGGCGGTTAGCGAAACGTTGAGCCTTCTCCTGGGACAATGTCAAATTGTCCACCACATGAGTCCAAATCTGCTGCAACCTGTCCACCACAGTATCCACACCAGGACAGTCCGAAGGCTCAACCTGCCCTGAAGAGAAACGAGGATGGAAACCAGAATTACAGAAAAAAGGCCAAACCAAAGTAGCCGAGCTGGCCCGATTATTAAGGGCGAACTCAGCCAAAGGCAAGAAGGACACCCAATCATCCTGATCAGCAGAAACAAAGCATCTCAGATATGTTTCCAACGTCTGATTAGTTCGTTCGGTTTGGCCATTAGTCTGAGGATGGAAAGCCGAAGAAAAAGACAAATCAATGCCCATCTTAGCACAAAAGGACCGCCAAAACCTCGAAACAAACTGGGAACCTCTGTCCGAGACGATGTTCTCCGGAATGCCATGCAAACGAACCACATGCTGGAAAAACAATGGCACCAAATCAGAAGAAGAAGGCAATTTAGACAAGGGTACCAAATGGACCATCTTAGAGAAGCGATCACAAACCACCCAAATGACCGACATCCTTTGAGAGACAGGGAGATCTGAAATAAAATCCATGGAAATATGCGTCCAGGGCCTCTTCGGGACCGGCAAGGGCAGAAGCAACCCACTGGCACGAGAACAGCAGGGCTTAGCCCGAGCACAAGTCCCACAGGACTGCACAAAAGAACGCACATCCCGTGACAAAGAAGGCCACCAAAAGGATCTAGCCACCAAATCTCTGGTACCAAAGATTCCAGGATGACCAGCCAACACCGAACAATGAACCTCAGAGATAACTCTACTAGTCCATCTATCAGGGACAAACAGTTTCCCTGCTGGACAACGGTCAGGTCTATCAGCCTGAAACTTCTGCAGCACCCGCCGCAAATCAGGGGAGATGGCAGACAAAATTACCCCCTCTTTGAGAATACCCGCCGGCTCAGGAACACCCGGAGAGTCAGGCACAAAACTCCTTGACAGGGCATCAGCCTTCACATTCTTAGAGCCCGGAAGGTACGAAACCACAAAACCAAAACGGGAGAAAAACAGCGACCATCGAGCCTGTCTAGGATTCAACCGTTTGGCAGACTCGAGATAAGCCAAATTCTTGTGATCCGTCAAGACCACAACGCGATGCTTGGCTCCTTCAAGCCAATGTCGCCACTCCTCGAATGCCCACTTCATGGACAACAACTCTCGATTGCCAACATCATAATTGCGCTCAGCAGGCGAGAATGTTCTAGAAAAGAAGGCACATGGTTTCATCACCGAGCCATCAGAACTTCTTTGCGATAAAACAGCCCCTGCTCCAATCTCAGAAGCATCAACCTCGACCTGAAACGGGAGCGAAACATCTGGCTGGCACAACACAGGGGCAGAAGAAAAATGACGCTTCAACTCCTGAAAAGCCTCTACAGCCGCAGAGGACCAATTGACCACATCAGCACCTTTCTTGGTCAAATCAGTCAACGGTTTAGCAACACTAGAAAAATTAGCGATGAAGCGACGGTAAAAATTAGCAAAGCCCAGGAACTTCTGCAGGCTCTTTACAGATGTCGGCTGAGTCCAATCATAAATGGCCTGAACTTTAACAGGGTCCATTTCGATAGTAGAAGGGGAAAAAATGAAACCCAAAAATGAAACCTTCTGAACTCCAAAGAGACATTTTGACCCCTCACAATCAAGGAATTTGCGCGAAGGACCTGGAACACCATTCTGACCTGCTTCACATGAGACTCCCAATCATCCGAAAAGACCAAAATATCATCCAAATATACAATCATGAATCTATCCAGGTACTTTCGGAAGATGTTATGCATAAAGGACTGAAACACAGATGGAGCATTAGAAAGCCTGAATGGCATAACCAGGTACTCAAACTGGCCCTCGGGCGTATTAAATGCTGTTTTCCATTCATCGCCCTGTTTAATACGCACAAGATTATACGCCCCTCAAAGATCTATCTTGGTGAACCAACTAGCCCCCTTAATCCGAGCAAACAAATCAGACAGCAGTGGCAAAGGGTACTGAAATTTGACTGTGATCTTATTAAGAAGGTGGTAATCAATACAAGGTCTCAAACAACCATCCTTCTTGGCCACAAAAAAGAACCCTGCTCCCAACGGTGATGACGACGGGCGAATATGACCTTTCTCCAAGGATTCCTTTATATAACTCCGCATAGCGGCGTGCTCTGGCACAGATAAATTGAACAGTCGGCCCTTAGGAAACTTACTACCAGGAATCAAATTAATCGCACAATCGCAATCCATATGAGGAGGTAGGGCACTGGAGTTGGGCTCATCAAATACATCCCGGTAGTCCGACAAAAACTCAGGAACTTCAGAAGGAGTGGAAGGTGTAATTGACAGCAATGGAACATCACCATGTACCCCTTGACAACCCCAGCTGGACACAGACATAGATTTCCAATCCAATACTGGATTATGGACCTGTAGCCATGGCAACCCCAAAACGATCACATCATGCAGATTATGCAACACCAAAAAGCGAATATCCTCCTGATGTGCAGGAGCCATGCACATGGTCAATTGAGTCCAGTACTGAGGCTTATTCTTGGCCAAAGGCGTAGCATCAATTCCTCTCAATGGAATAGGATACTGCAAGGGCTCCAAGAAAAAACCACAGCACCTGGCAAACTCCAAGTCCATCAAATTCAGGGCAGCGCCTGAATCCACAAATGCCATAACAGAATAGGACGACAAAGAGCAAATCAGAGTAACGGACAAAAGAAATTTAGACTGCACCGTACCAATAGTGGCAGACCTAGCGAACCGCTTAGTGCGCTTAGGACAATCGGAGATAGCATGAGTGGAATCACCACAGTAAAAACACAGCCCATTCCGACGTCTGTGTTCTTGCCGTTCAGCTCTGGTCAAAGTCCTATCACATTGCATAGGCTCAGGCCTATGCTCAGAGAATACTGCCAAATGGTGCACAGCTTTGCACTCACGCAAGCGCCGATCGATCTGAATGGCCAAGGACATAGACTCATTCAGACCAGCAGGCGTGGGAAATCCCACCATGATATCCTTAAGGGCTTCAGAAAGACCCTTTCTGAAAATTGCCGCCAGGGCACACTCATTCCACTGAGTAAGCACAGACCACTTTCTAAACTTCTGACAATATACCTCCGCTTCATCCTGACCCTGACACAAAGCCAGCAAGATTTTCTCTGCCTGATCCACTGAATTTGGTTCATCATAAAGCAATCCAAGCGCCAGAAAAAACGCATCTACATCACGCAATGCAGGATCTCCTGGCGCAAGGGAAAATGCCCAGTCTTGAGGGTCTCCACGCAACAAAGAAATAATGATTTTTACTTGTTGAACGGGGTCACCAGAGGAGCGGGGTTTCAAAGCAAGAAACAGTTTACAATTATTTTTGAAATTCAGGAACTTTGATCTATCCCCAGAAAACAAATCAGGAATCGGAATTCTAGGCTCTAACATCGGATTCTGAACTACAAAATCTTGAATGTTTTGTACCCTTGCAGTGAGATGATCCACACAAGAGGACAGACCTTGAATGTCCATAGCTACACCTGTGTCCTGAACCACCCAGAGGTTTAGGGGAAAAGAAAGACAAAACACACTGCAGAGAAAAAAAAATGGTCTCAGAACTTATCTTATCCCTCTATTGAGATGCATTAACACTTTTGGCCAGCTGTACTGTTATGGACCTGGTGGTTAGGAGCACCCGAAACGACCTGATGGTTAAACTAACAAGGACAAGCTCTGGGAAGTGGGAGCTCTGCTGACCGCAACCCCTAATCCTATCACAAACACTAGAAATAGCCGTGGAGCGTACCTAACTCTCCCTAGACGCCTCTTCACAGCCTAAGAGCTAACTAGCCCTAGAGATAGAAAATAAAGCCTACCTTGCCTCAGAGAAATTCCAGTGGGAGCTCTGCTGACCGCAACCCCTAATCCTATCACAAACACTAGAAATAGCCGTGGAGCGTACCTAACTCTCCCTAGACGCCTCTTCACAGCCTAAGAGCTAACTAGCCCTAGAGATAGAAAATAAAGCCTACCTTGCCTCAGAGAAATTCCCCAAAGAAAAAGGCAGCCCCCACATATATTGACTGTGAGTTAAGATGGAAGTCACAAACACAGAAATGAAACAGGTTTCAGCAAAGGGAGGCCAGACTTACTAAACAGACTGAGGATAGGAAAGGTAACTTTGCGGTCAGCACAAAAAACTACAAAAAGACCACGCAGAGTGTGCAAAAAGACCTCCGCACCGACTCATCGGTGCGGAGGTGCCACCCTGCATCCCAGAGCTTCCAGCTAGCAGGGCAAAATCATGATAGCAAGCTGGACAAGAAAACAATGAACAAATAATTAACTAGCAGGGACTTAGCTTCTGCTGGAGTAGACAGGTCACCAGAAAGATCCAAGAGCGAACTGAACCAGTACAAGAACATTGACAGCTGGCATAGAGTAACGATCTGAGTGGAGTTAAATAGAGCAGCCAGCCAATGAATAAACTAAGTCACCTGTGGAAGGAACCTCAGAAGCAGCAGCTCCACTCACAGCCACCAGAGGGAGTCCATGGACAGAACTCGCCGAAGTACCATTCATGACCACAGGAGGGAGTTCGATAACAGAATTCACAACAGTCCCCCACATACAGTGCTACATATAGTATGATGGCCCCCGCAAACAGTAGTATGGTAGTCCTTTACAAACAGCCTCCTTTATAGTATGATGGTTCAACAAAAATAGCCCACCATGTAGCATGATGGTCCCTACAAACAGTCCTTCATATAGTATGATGTTCCCAACAAACAGCCCCCATATAGTATGATGGTCCTCCACAAACAAACCCCATATAGTATGATGGTACCCCACAAACAACACCCCATATAGTATTATCATCCCCAGAAACAACCCCCTATATAGTATGATGGTCACCCCAAAGCAGCCTTCCATATAGTATAACACGCCCCCACAGACAACCCCTCATATATTATGATGGTCCCACACAAACATGCCCCTATATAGTATAATGGTCCCCCCGCAAACAGCTCCCATCTATATATATAATTGTCTAAGGGTTTTTCCGTCTGTCTGTCTTTCTGTCTGTCTGTCTGTCTGTCCTGGAAATCCCGCGTCTCTGATTGGTCGAGGCCGCCAGGCCTTGACCAATCAGAGACCGGCACAGCATCGACGTAGAAATCCCGCATCTCTGATTGGTCGAGGCCGCCAGGCACAGCGACGATGATGTCATAAAGGACGTAGACATCTCACGTTTCTGATTCAGCGACGGGCACAGTATCGACGTAGATGTCATAATGGTTGCCATGGCGACGATGATGTCATAAAGGTTGCCTCGACCAATCAGCGACGGGCACAGTCTGCCGCGAATTCTGGAATCATCATTGTCCATATACTACGGGGACATGCATATTCTAGAATACCCAATGCGTTAGAATCGGGCCACAATCTAGTATAGTATAATGGCCCAAACAATCAGTCCCCATATATTATTATGATCCCCAAACAGCCCGCATATATTATTATGGTGCCCCACAAACAGTCCCCATATATTACTATGGTCCTCCACACACAGCCCCCATATATTATTATGGTCCTCCACAAACAGCTCCCATATATTATTTTGATCCCCTACAGCCTCCAAAAAGAAAAGAGAATCCTTATACTCACCTAACCCTGACTTCTCATCCTTCGCAGCATCAGTCTCCTCTTCTGTCCTGTGACATCACCTGTGTGCAATGGCCTGCAGCAGACCCTCGGAAGAAGGGATGTCCATGGCCCACCTGCACAAGTGACCTGCATGCAACAACCTCCAACAGGCACTCAGCCAAAGAGATGCCTGAGGCCTGCCTGAGGAAGTAAAGAAACCTGCTGCTCTGTGCTTCATCACAATTGTTAAAGGGAACTTGTCTTCAGGATTGCGTTCAGTAACCTACAGACAGTGTCAGGTTGGCACCATTATACCTTGGTTGATAAAATCTGTCTTGTGGTTGTTGTGTAATCTTTATTTTCAGCTTTCAGTTAATGAGATTTGTGTGCTTCATGGAGGGCCTGTAGGTGGGTCTTTATGAGGTGCTCCCTGCCATCCATTTTACATACTGTATATGTTATAATGTTGAATAAAAAAAATTACATTCATCATGCAGGCGCTGGCGGCAGCGCCTGCAATGTAGCATTATTGCATCTATAACGTCCATATTTTTATTTTATTAAAGGGAACCTGTCACCTGAATTTGGCGGGACTGGTTTTGGGTCATATGGGCGGAGTTTTCGGGTATTTGATTCACCCTTTCCTTACCCGCTGGCTGCATGCTGGCTGCAATATTGGATTGAAGTTCATTCTCTGTCCTCCGTAGTACACGCCTGCGCAAGGCAATCTTTTACTGTTTAGGTACATCAGGGTCTCTCCAAATGTGACATGGCAGCCGCTCTCAATTCCAACCAATTTTGTGTTCAAAAAGTCAAATGGTGCTCTTTCCCTTCTGAGCCCAAACAGTAGTTTTCCCCCACATATGGGGTATCTGCGTACTCAGAAGAAATTGCGCAACAATATTTGGGGTCCAATTTCTCCTGTTACTCATGTGAAAATAGAAAAAATGTGGGTCTAAAATATTTTTTTGTGAAAAAAACTTAAATGTTCATTTTTTCTTTCCATATTGCTTCAGTTGCTGTGAAGCATCTGAAAGGTTAATAAACTTCTTGTATGTGGTTCTGAGCACCTTGTGGGTTGTAGTTTTTAGAATTATGTCATTCATGGGTATTTTCTGTCATATAGGCCAATAAAATAACATCCCAATTTACAGTTACGTCCATATATATATTTGGACAGAGACAACATTTTTTCTAATTTTGGTTATAGACATTACCACAATGAATTTTAATCAAAACAATTCCGATGCAGTTAAAGTTCAGACTTTCAGCTTTCATTTGAGGGTATTCATATTAAAATTGGATGAAGGGTTTAGGAGTTTCAGCTCCTTAACATGTGCCACCCTGTTATTAAAGGGACTAAAAGTAATTGGACAGGCAATTACTGCCTGAAGTCTTGAACTCATGGACATCACCAGACGCTGTGTTTCCTCCTTTTTCATGCTCTGCCAGGCCTTCACTGCGGTGGTTTTCAGTTCCTGTTTGTTTGTGGGCCTTTCTGTCTGAAGTTTAGTCTTTAACAAGTGAAATGCATGCTCAATTGGGCCATTCAAGAATTTTCCACTTCTTTGCTTTAATAAACTCCTGGGTTGCTTTGGCTGTATGTTTTGGGTCATTGTCCATCTGTAGTATGAAACGACGACCAATCAGTTTGGCTGCATTTGGCTGGATCTGAGCACACAGTATGGCTCTGAATACCTCTGAATTCATTCGGCTGCTTCTGTCCTGTGTCACATCATCAAAAAATACTAGTGACCCAGTGCCACTGGCAGCCATGCATGCCCAAGCCATCACACTGCCTCCGCCATGTTTTACAGATGATGTGGTATGCTTTGGATCATGAGCTGTACCAAGCCTTCGCCATACTTTTCTTTTTCCATCATTCTGGTAGAGGTTAATCTTGGTTTCATCGGTCTTTCAGATTTTTTTTAGCAAAGTCCAGTCTAGCCTTTTTATTCTTGATGCTGTGGCTTGCACCGTGCAGTGAACCCTCTGTATTTACTTTCATGCAGTCTTCTCTTTATGGTAAATTTGGATATTAATAAATAATAATAATCTTTATTTTTATATAGTGCTAACATATTCCGCAGCGCTTTACAGGTTGAACACATTATCATCGCTGTCCCCGTTGAGGCTCACAATCTATATTCCCTATCAGAACGTCTTTGGAATGTGGGAGGAAACCGGAGTACCCGGGGAAACCCACGCAAACACGGAGAGAACATACAAACTCTTTGCAAATGTTGTCCTTGGTGGGGCTTGAACCCAGGACTCCAGCGCTGCAAGGCTGCTGTGCTAACCACTGCGCCAACGTGCTGCCCCCTATTGATACACCTACCTCCTGGAGAGTGTTGTTCACTTGGTTGGCTGTTGTGAAGGGGTTTCTCTTCACCAATGAGATTATTCTGCGATCATCCAACACTGTTGTCTTCAGTGGGCGCACAGGTCTTTTTGCATTGATGAGTTCACTAATGCTTTCTTTCTTTCTCAGGATGTACCAAACTGTAGATTTTGCCACTCCTAATATTGAAGCAATTTCTCAGATGTTTTTTTTTCTGTTTTCGCAGCTTAAGGATGGCTTGTTTCACCTGCATGGAGAGTAGTGTTGAGCCACCTCCCTAGTGTTCGGTTTGGTTCGTCGAACAGGGACGTGTTCGACGAATGTTCGTCGAACGTTCGACGAACACCGTTGAACCCCATTGAAACCAATGGCAGGCAAACACAAACACATACAAACACTTGGAAAACACATAGAAAACACCTTAAAAGGTGTCCAAAAGCTGACAAACTGCTCAGAAGACACAATAAACACATATAAAAGTTACAACTACATATTGTCATGCCAAAAGAAAAGAGGTGGAGGAGTAAAAGGAGGAGGAGACACAGATATAGGCATGTCATGCCCTTCTAAAATCAAGAAAGGCTGGAGTAAAAATCTAAAATCACTCTACTAACACCCAGACGTCTTGACAAAAAAAAATAAAAAAAGAAATATCTTTAGGTAGAATGGCGGCGGGTCCATTCAGAACACTTTTCTTAGAAGATGTAGTGGTATCCCCATTGGGAGTTGTGCCAAAAAATGAACCCAATACATTCAGACTAATCCACCATTTGTCATATCCAAGGGGCAGGTCAGTAAATGACAACATCGACCAAGTACAGTACTATGTACTGTATCTCCTTTGATGAGGCAATCAGGCGGGTCAAGAAGTTGGTAAGGGGCACCCTAATGGCAAAAAGAGACATTGATGGGGCGTTCCGGTTACTACCTGTGCCTCCGAATAGTGTCCTCCCATTGGGCTGCTTCTGTGAAGGAGCATACTACATAGATCGCTGTTTGCCCATGGGGTGCTCCATACCCTGCTCACTATTTGAGGTGTTTAGTTGCTTCCTCAAATGTGTTGTCATGGACGTTTGTAAGGCAGCACATATTATCCATTACCTCGACGACTTCTTATGCCTGGGCCCAAAAGATTCGCCACAGTGTGAAAACACGCGGTAGTACACCTGTGAGAAGGAGAGAGCTGGAGGGAGAGTGGACACCCCAGAGTCGAGGGGTTAGATTGAGAAAGAAAGAAGGCGGTGTAGTTTGCTTCATAGGTGGGGTACTCTGCTGAGTAGCAGAAATTGCTACTAGACCCAAAAGGATTTCATGGCCAGATGCCGTTAAAAAATAGTAGTTAGGTAAACAGGCGGTGTAGCTTGCTTCATGGGTGAAGTACGCTGCTGAGTAGCACCAAATTCTACTAGGCCCAAAAGGATTTCCTGGGCCAGATGCCGTTAAAAATAGTACTTAGGTAAACAGGCGGTGGGTGGCTGGGCTACTCTGCTGACTAGCAGACACAGAAGCTTTGGAGCAGACCTCTGAATCCCAGGCTATAGTATGTATAAACAGCTCTACAGACTCAACCGTGTGTTACCCCATGCTCAGACGGACGGCTGGAGACTTGGGAGCTGTGAGGAAGCAACTGCAATTGGGGTGACGACTCTGACGACTGGAGTAGTTGTGATGTTGAAGTTGACATGGAGGAGAGCCCACTTTAACGAGCACTTGATATCTGTTCAAGCACCTGCTGTTTTTGTGCCTCATCTGGAATTTTTGGCAATGCTTGTAGCGATGGTCGTAAGAAAGGGATCATATCAGATTGTCCACGAAAAGAAGTAGACATCTTTCTTTGGCTGGAATATGGTCTTTCTTCGGCAGATGTTACTGTTGCTTTACCACCTACCCCACGGACACAACCTTTTTTCCCTTTCCAACATGCCTATTCCCCTTTCCACCAGCAGCAGGCCTTTTGCCACTCATTTTAGTGCTTAACTAATTGGCAACTCTGTATCTGTAGTTGTTGGCACAACAACCGATGAATGAAAACCGAGCAGAACTGAGTGGACAAACTGTGGCACTAGGCCCAAAACTATTAACCGGGTTAGATACAGTAAAAATTTAGATACACAGGCGGTGTAGTTAGTTTCACAGGCGGGCTACTCTGCTGACGTGCAGACACTGCTCCTAGGCCCAAAACTATTAACTGGGTTAGATGCAGTAAAACTTGAGATATAAAGACGGTGTAGTTAGTTTCACAGGCGGGCTACTCTGCTGACGTGCAGACACTGCTCCTAGGCTCAAAATTATTAACTGGATTAGATGCAGTAAAAATTTAGATACACAGGTGGTGTAGTTAGTTTCACAGGTGGGCTACTCTGCTGACGTGCAGACACTGCTCCTAGGCCCAAAACTATTAACTGGATTAGATGCAGTAAAAATTGAGATACACAGGCGGTATAGTCTCACAGGCGGGCTACTCTGCTGACATGCAGACACTGCTCCTAGGCCCAAAACTATTAACTGGATTAGATGCAGTAAAAAATTGAGATACACAGGTGGTATAGTTAGTTTCACACGCGGGCTACTCTGCTGACATGCAGACACTGCTCCTAGGCCCAAAACTATTAACTGGGTTAGATGCAGTAAAAATTGAGTTACACAGGTGGTGTAGTTAGTTTCACAGGCAGGCTACTCTGCTGATGTGCAGACACTGCTCCTAGGCCCAAAACTATTAACTGGGTTAGATGCAGTAAATATTGAGATACACAGGCGGTGTAGCTAGCTTCACAGGTGGGCTACTCAGATGACTATCAGACAATGCTACTAGCCCAAAAGGATTGGCTGAGCTAGATTACACCAAATGCTGTGACAAACACTTGCACAGTACTGCCACATACCTGCCTGGCAATAAGTGCTATGAACTGCTGTAACCTACCCTGAAAAGGGCTGATATTACAACTAGTCCCAACTTCTCCCGGCTCCCTAAACCTATCTCTCTGAAAATTTGCTCCAAAAAAACACTCTTAGGCCGGTTTCACATGTCAGTGGTTCCGGTACGTGAGGTGACAGTTTCCTCACGTACCGGAGCCACTGACACACGTAGACACATTAAAATCAATGCATCTGTGCAGATGTCATTGATTTTTTGCGGACCGTGTCTCCGTGTGCCAAACACGGAGACATGTCAGTGTGACGCCCAAGAGACCGGGGTACCCAGCACCGGACCAATGGGGTCTGTCTCTTGAGGGGGATGTCACGGGTGGCTTGACCCGGTGCTGTGGCCTCAGGCAATGCACAGTGTAAGGGGTATCGTGAGGGGACAGGCACTTACTTGATCAGCAGCAGGTTCTCCCAGCGGCGATGATCCCGATCCTGGATAGATGGCTATTGTCCAAATGAAAGACTGAGGCACTGAAACGTTTAACCAGTTTACTTTAGCATTAAAAGAATTTTAAACCAGTCCTGTCACCGGAGTCTGTATGGGAACTCTGAGTTACTTTGACCCTGCCGGGGTCTTCGCCTCTTATTGTGCGCAATTTCTGTGTGGCCCTGCTGCTGTATGTGAACTGGCTGCCGGCCCAATCTGTCCCCTCCGGGTCCTGGTTCGACGGGCAACCCGAGTCCTTTTATCGGCTTACCCCCTCCGGGAGTACCGCTGAACCCTGTGTCTGTTGCTGCGTCCGGCCCTAGTGAAGCTGATATCACCTCACGTTTTTCCGGTTGCTGTATTATATATAATGAATACAGCCACGGATCCGGTATCCGTCTTTGCGCCTGTTCTGGGTAGTCATTAATGCTACCCGGTTCTCACAATGTCCCTTTTCTCTGTCCCTCTTCTCCTCAGGCCGGTGATTTGGGCCTGGAAACCGTCATAGGGCTGTTAGAAATTCAGCTGTATGACCTCTCACTATCAGCTCCTTAGCCCAACTGCCATTTCTTCTCTCAGACCAGAATGGATTAAGGGGAGTCTCTGGAGCTCCCCCTTCTGGCCGGAGGTGGTAGTGCAGTTTTGCTATTTTAGTATTTGTGTCTAGTGTCAGTAACTATTTTTGTGGCAAATACCCCTAGGGGTGCCACATTCCCCCTTAGTTAAGAACAGTACTCCGGGACTGTGGGACGATAACATTTTGAAATAACAATTAATATGTACAGAGTCTTAAAAATGAAAAGTTACAAAAACCACTCAAGGAAACAAAAATAGAGTTCTGTAAAAAGTCACTTCAAATAGCGTCCATTAATACAGTTCTACCCTTGAAGGTACTCAATATAAAGTCTAAAGAAAGTTCAAAAAGAGCAAAAAGCAAAGTTCAAAAAGCAGTCTTTCCGGAGCTTTGATTTAGTGCCTCCGGGCTGATAACAAGTTCAAGAATATGCAAGAAGTTCATACAGACAAGTCTCTGTAGGTACTGGGCTTAAACGTTGCAGACTGATAACAATGACTATACTACATTTTCTGTTTAACTATATACGGCATAACATATATACAATTCACATTATGAGCTTTATAGTTGGTAATCTGCATACCTGGCCGGTAATTGACCCTGGGTACTACGCTGTGATCTACGTAATAGTGGTATCTCTTCATGTGGAGTACTACTGTCTACTGCGGATGTAGTATCTGCCCGCTCTGCTAAAGATAATTCCATAACTATGGAGTTGGCAAGTCCACCGTGAATGGGATTACTCTTTTCAGGAATCTGCTCTTCCTGGCCTGGAACCTCCTGTAGTACGGGGTCAGCCTCTTCCTGTCTTGGGACTTCTGGTATTGGGTTCGGTGTTGGATAAAAGGCCACCATGGGAACCACTACTGCACCATGGTATGTTAGTAGGGTTTTGGGAAAGTCTCCTATACAGGTGTGATACACTTCCTCTTCTTTTTCCTTTACTGGTTGAACTTGTATGGGTTGAATAACTTCTGGTTCTGGCTGGACGTCTGGCTCTTTCAATGCTTCCGGACATAATTTAAGATTGTCTCTTGACACTAGTACAGATGTTAAGCCTCCGTTTTTGCTAATGAGACACATTTTAGGATTATCCACTCTTGTTGGTAAAACTGTGTAGGGTACGGCTTCCCACTGATTGTCCAGTTTATTGGTTCGACGATTTCTCTTGAGCACTTGGTCACCCGGTCTTAATGGGGTCGCTAGAGCATTCTGGTTGAAAGTTCGCTCTTGTCTTTCTCTAGTTTGCTGAAGGCTTCTTTCCACTCTCTCTTGCACTTGGCGATACTGCTTTTGCCGTATGATATCCCAATTGGAGTCTTGAACTTCTGCGTCTGGTTTCAGAATTCCCATTTCTAGATCGATTGGTAATTGGCCGGGTCTTGCACGCATAAGATAAGCTGGGGTGCAGTTGGTGGAGCTCACCGGGACATGATTATACAGATCCACCAAGTCAGGCAATTTCTCTGGCCATTGATTCCTTTCTGTCTCAGGTAAAGTCTTTAGTAGGTCTATTACAATATGGTTCATCTTCTCGCATAAGCCGTTTGTTTGTGGATGATAGGCCGTCGTCCTGATCTTTTTGCAACCATACATATTACAGAATTCTCTGAAGATCTCTGATTCAAAGGCTGTACCTTGGTCGGTGAGAACCTGTTCCGGATATCCATGGGGTCTACAAAAGTACGTTTGGAACGCTTTGGCTGCTGTTTTTGCTGTCAGATCTTTTACGGGTACTACTACCAAGAAGCGTGAATAATGGTCCACGATGGTCAAGGCATAGACATAGCCGGACCGGCTTGGTATTATCTTCACGTGGTCTATGGCTACAAGTTCAAGTGGTTGTTTGGTGATTATGGGCTGCAGTGGTGCTCTTTGGTTCTTTTGATCGTTTCTTCTGAGGTTGCACGGGCCACAATTTCTGCACCACTGTTCGATTGATTTTCTCATCCCGACCCAATAAAATCTTTCTCTTAGAAGTACTTCTAACTTTTTCCAACCAAAGTGACCAGCACCATTATGGTAAGCTTCGAGGACCATCTTGACATCTTGTTTAGGCACGATAATCTGCCAAACCAATTCATGTGTTTTCGGATTGGTGTACCTTCTACAGAGCTTCCCTTGATACAGGAACATTTTGCCTCTCTCTTTCCAGAGTTGATGCGTCTCTTCTGGGGCATCCTCATCGGGATATGCACTTTGCTCAGTTAACAGTTCCTTCACCAACTTCACAGCCGGATTGCTGTCTTGGGTGTCAGCCCATCTATGGTGTGCTAACGGATTAAAATTCACCTCTTGTTGTTTCTGATAGGTACTTGACTGATGATGTTTTGCCTTGGGATGATGGAAGGCTGGTAGTTCAATTTCTTCAAGCTCCCCCGTTTCTTCTTCTACATCTCTCAAGTGTGGCATCCGGGATAGGGCATCGGCATTTCCATTCTTGCGACCTGCTCGATACTTGATCTTGAAGTTGTAATTAGATAACCGGGCTATCCATCGCTGTTCTAACGCACCTAATTTGGCTGTGTCCAGGTGGGTCAACGGATTGTTGTCAGTATAGACAATAAATTCTGCAGCGGCCAGATAGTGTTTGAAACGTTCCGTCACAGCCCAAACTACTGCCAGTAGTTCCAATTTGAAGGAGCTATAATTTTCTGGATTTCTTTCAGTAGGCCGGAGCTTTCTACTTACAAAGGCGATGACTTTCTCCCGACCTTCTTGCTTTTGTGACAGCACCGCTCCTAGTCCCACATTACTGGCATCGGTGTAGAGGATGAAAGGCTGATGGTAATCTGGGTATGCCAGAACCTCTTCTCCGGTTAGTGCCTTCTTTAGTTGTTCAAAGGAGTCTTCCCTTTCGTCGTTCCACTGGAAAGGAGGGTTTCGGCTTGAAGGTTTCTTCGTCTGCCCTACCAAGGCGTCTTGCAAGGGTGCTGCCAACTTGGTAAATCCTTTTATAAATCTGCGATAGTAACCCACCAATCCCAGGAAGTGCCTCACTTCTTTTGCGCTGGTAGGTCTCGGCCAATCCCTTATGGCGGTTATTTTCTCGGGATCCGGTGCTACTCCCTCCGAACTCACGATGTGTCCCAGGTTCTGTACCTTTGGCTTGAGAAGGTGACATTTGGATGGCTTGATTTTCATGCCATACCTGGATAAGGCTTCGAACACTTCTGCCAAGTCTTTTAAGTGTTGTTCGTAAGTCTTTGAGTAGACGATCACATCATCTAGGTACAGGAGGACGGTCTCGAAGTTCTTGTGTCCGAGGCAGCATTCCATCAGCCGCTGGAAGGTATCGGATGCATTGCAGAGTCCGAACGGCATGCGATTAAATTCACTTAGACCCATTGGTGTGCTGAATGCCGTCTTTTCCTTATCTTTCTCAGCCACAGGGACTTGCCAATACCCACTTGTTAAGTCTAAGGTGGAAAAATAATTAGCAGATTTCAAAGCAGTCAAGGACTCTTCTATCCTAGGCAAAGGGTAGGCATCTTTATGGGTGATGTTATTAATCTGCCGGTAGTCTACGCACATTCTCATAGTTCCATCTTTTTTTTTGACAATCACTAGAGGGGCCGCCCAGGGGCTACAGCTGTCTCTTATTACCCCGGCCTGTTTCATTTCCCTCAGCATATCTTTTGCACATTGATAGTGAGCGGGCGGTATGGGTCTATATCTTTCTTTTATTGGGGGATGGTCACCTGTGGGGATTGTGTGTTCTACCCCTTCTATCCGTCCGAAGTCCAATGGGTGTTTACTGAAGACTTGTTCATATTCCGTCACTAGCCTATACACCCCTTGTTTTTGATGGGTAGGTGTTGAATTTATGCCCACGTGTAGCTGTTGGCACCAATCCTCCATTTCTCCATCTGAGCCATTGCCTTCCACCTGACAGGTTGGTTCTAAGGGCTCAATGGTTGTGATGGCATTGTTGTCAACAGTATATAGCTTTGCCATTGTAGCATACCTTGGCAAAGTGACCTCTTCCTCTCCACAGTTCAAAAGTCGTACCGGCACTCGTCCCCGGTGTACTTCGACTATCCCTCGTGCTGTGAGTATAGTGGGCCTGCTGTCGGTGTACACTGGTTCTATTAAGGCTTGATAATCTCGTCCCTTAGTACCAATGGCTGCTCTACACTGGAGTTGAGCGACCTTGACCTTTTTAGAGTCGAGCCGGGTTTCGTGAAACCCGACTATCTCAATAGTCGGGTCGGGTGAAATCGGCCGATTATGACGTAAAGTCGGGATCGACCGAAACACGAAACCCAATGCAAGTCAATGGGGCAGCATAGTCGGCAGTGAGTGGGGGCCAGGAAAACACCTAGAGTGCCCATTTTAATGTCAAAACCATCCATTCTTCTTAATGAAGCTTGTCAAGCGTAATTTACCTTATAATAATTGGAAGGCATTTGAAATTGGGGGTCATTTGGCTAAAGTTGTGGTGGGTAGGGCTGGTTCAAGTAATTAGTGGGCCCAGGAAATCTGGACCACGTCACGGCAGTGGAGCAGGGAGAGGTAAGTATTTCAACTTTGCAAGTGCTGTGAACCTGAGCAAGCAGGGGGGGGCCCACTCGTTGGCATTGGCACTGGCCCAGGGCCCCTCAAAGTACAGCGGTGTGTTTGCACGGCGGGGGCGCCTCCCACCGGCAGCAACACTTTTGCGTACTATGAGAGGCCCTGTGCCAGTGACGTCGACAACTAGTATTCCTCCCCCCACCTGATGAAGGAACCTGCACTTTCATCTGCACCTTCCTCTTTGTCCCCGTGTAAGGTGGTATGGTATGCGGGAAGAGCAACCTGACTTTCAGCAGGGTCACAATGTTGTTGTGTAGCGTGCACGGGGAATGTTGCGTTATGGGTCAATGTACCAGCAGACTCATCTATCACTGGCTGGGCAATGGGCAGGATGAGGAGGAAACACAGATATAGGCCCAAAAAATAAAGTTGGCTAAATGCAGTTCAAAATTGGTAACACAGGAATAACCAGGGGGCATTGCAGTGGAGGACAACTGGAATGAGAGGCAGACACCGATAGTAGGCCCCAACCCAACTAGTAGGCCAAATGCAGTCTAACATTAACAACTACTTAACGAGCGTCTGAAAACGGAATTTCAGGACAGGAAACCAGGAGAACAGCAAGGAGCGGCAGACACTGTTAGTAGTCCCCAAACCAACTAGTACGCCAAATGCAGTTGTTCCATTTAACCACAATTTAACGAGAGCCTGAAGATAGAAGCTCAGGAAAGGCAACCTGGAGAACACCTTGGAGTGGAACACACCATCTCTCTCCACCCCATACCCATTTTGTAGGCCTAATGCAGTGTAGTTTTCTACAACTACTAAACGAGAGTCGGAAGACCGAAGTAATGGCAAGGAAACCTGGGGAACACCTTGGAGTGTAAGACACCATCTCTCTCCACCCGATACCCATTTTGTAGGCCTAATGCAGTGTAGTTTTCTACAACTACTAAACGAGAGTCGGAAGACCGAAGCAATGGCAAGGAAACCTGGGGAACACCTTGGAGTGTAACACACCATCTCTCTCCACCCGATACCCATTTTGTAGGCCTAATGCAGTGTAGTTTTCTACAACTACTAAACGAGAGTCGGAAGACCGAAGCAATGGCAAGGAAACCTGGGGAACACCTTGGAGTGTAACACACCATCTCTCTCCACCCGATACCCAATTTGTAGGCCTAATGCAGTGTAGTTTTCTACAACTACTAAACGAGAGTCGGAAGACCGAAGCAATGGCAAGGAAACCTGGGGAACACCTTGGAGTGTAACACACCATCTCTCTCCACCCGATACCCATTTTGTAGGCCTAATGCAGTGTAGTTTTCTACAACTACTAAACGAGAGTCGGAAGACCAAAGCAATGGCAAGGAAACCTGGGGAACACCTTGGAGTGTAACACACCATCTCTCTCCACCCGATACCCATTTTGTAGGCCTAATGCAGTGTAGTTTTCTACAACTACTAAACGAGAGTCGGAAGACCGAAGCAATGGCAAGGAAATCTGGGGAACACCTTGGAGTATAACACACCATCTCTCTCCACCCCATACCCAATTTGTAGGCCTAATGCAGCCTACTTTCCGACAACTACTAAACGAGAGCATGAAGATCGAAGCTCAGGAAAGGCAACCTGGGGAACACCTTGGAGTGTAACACACCCTCTCTCTACACCACGGAAGGGCTGATTCTTAGGAAGGAAGGCTGTCGGAAAGAAGCAGGGCGCGTCCGAGGGTGATTATATTCTTATTAGGTATATACTCACCCTCGGACGCGCCCTGCTTCTTTATTTGTAATGAATGTTTATTTGCAATGTGGTTTTGACTTACTCTATTTTTTTGGTAAATAATGATTTTATTATTTTCATTGTTTTGCATCTTCTTGGCAATAATATAAAGAAGACGCGACAGGACAACACTCGGTGGATGCCATATCTGTGTTTTAAATTGAAAAAAACTTTCAGTTAACTACTTGCAGGAGAAAGTTATTGTAGCTGGTGGCCATTTTTAGTACTGTACCAGATTTTTGTTGTATGTGTTTGTTTTTAATGTTAAAATGTCTGCATTTGATATCTCTCCAGTATTTTCTTTTTTATAAGCAAAATACTTATTTTTATATTTTCTGATGTTGGTTCAAGGGGTACACGGGCAGCAGTAGACAGGTCAGTGGAGGCCTAGTGGAAGGAGGGACCGCAGACAGGCTTTGAAGGCCTAACATAATAAATTGGGCTGGCTGTAGGCAATTTAAAATTGGTTCCAGGGGAACACGGGCAGCAGTGGCCTGGTCAGTGTAGTAGTAGTGGAAAGAACGGGCCGCAGACAGGCTTCGAAGGCCTAACATAACAAAAATTGGGATGTAGGCAATTTACAATTGGTTCCAGGGGAACACGGACAGCAGTAGACAGGTCAGTGGAGGCCTAGTGGAAGGAGGGACCGCAGACAGGCTTCGAAGCCCTAACATAATAAATTGGGCTGGCTGTAGGCAATTTAAAATGGGTTCCAGGGGAACCCGGGCAGCAGTAGACAGGTCAGTGGAGGCCTAGTGGAAGGAGGGACCGCAGACAGGCTTCGAAGCCCTAACATAATAAATTGGGCTGGCTGTAGGCAATTTAAAATTGGTTCCAGGGAAACACGGGCGGCAGTAGACAGGTCAGTGGAGGCCTAGTGGAAGGAGGGACCGCAGACAGGCTTCGAAGCCCTAACATAATAAATTGGGCTGGCTGTAGGCAATTGAAAATTGGTTCCAGGGGAACACGGGCGGCAGTAGACAGGTCAGTGGAGGCCTAGTGGAAGGAGGGACCGCAGACAGGCTTCGAAGCCCTAACATAATAAATTGGGCTGGCTGTAGGCAATTTAAAATTGATTCCAGGGGAACACGGGCGGCAGTAGCCAGGTCAGTGTAGTAGTAGTGGAAAGAACGGGCCGCAGACAGGCTTCGAAGGCCTAACATAACAAAAATTGGGCTGTAGGCAATTTAAAATTGGTTTCAGGGGAACACGGGCGGCAGTAGACAGGTTAGTGGAGGCCTAGTGGATGGAGGGACCGCAGACAGGCTTCGAAGGCCTAACATAATAAATTGGGCTGGCTGTAGGCAATTTAAAATTGGTTCCAGGGGAACCCGGGCAGCAGTAGACAGGTCAGTGGAGGCCTAGTGGAAGGAGGGACCGCAGACAGGCTTCGAAGCCCTAACATAATAAATTGGGCTGGCTGTAGGCAATTTAAAATTGGTTCCAGGGGAACACGGGCGGCAGTAGACAGGTCAGTGGAGGCCTAGTGGAAGGAAGGACCGCAGACAGGCTTCGAAGCCCTAACATAATAAATTGGGCTGGCTGTAGGCAATTTAAAATTGGTTCCAGGGGAACACGGGCAGCAGTAGACAGGTCAGTGGAGGCCTAGTGGAAGGAGGGACCGCAGACAGGCTTCGAAGCCCTAACATAATAAATTGGGCTGGCTGTAGGCAATTTAAAATTGGTTCCAGGGGAACACGGGCGGCAGTAGCCAGGTCAGTGTAGTAGTAGTGGAAAGAACGGGCCGCAGACAGGCTTCGAAGGCCTAACATAACAAAAATTGGGCTGTAGGCAATTTAAAATTGGTTCCAGGGGAACACGGGCAGCAGTAGACAGGTCAGTGGAGGCCTAGTGGAAGGAGTGACCGCAGACAGGCTTCGAAGGCCTAACATAAGAAAAATGTCAATACAATGGTATTGACAGTGCCAGGCATTGAAGGATGTCAGCGCATAGACTAAACATTGGTGGAGCTGTGAGAGAAAATTTTGCAAGTGGTAGAGCACTGTTTGACCTGGGGGGGGACTGTCTTGTGGCCGGCGGTACAGGCCCAGGGCCCCTCATATTACAACGGTGTGTCTGACGTTGGGTGCGCACCACCACCGCCAGACACTTTATTGTACTATGAGGGACCTAGTGGCAGTGCCGTCGACCAAAAGCGGGCACACCCACCTCTTCAGACAAACAGTACTCTCACGGGTGCTGGCGCCAAGTGGCGATACCACGGCCCCGTGTGGGGACTTTGGCCATTTAGGGAGGTGTTAACATGTCGGATGCTGGACAATCAGGTGCTGCAAATTACGAGATTGGAAAAGTCGTTCAGAATAGTCCACAGGCAAGACCTTTACATAGGAAAGCTAGGTGTCAGCCGGGCAAGGTGGGGCAAAAGATTTCGAAATCCAGTTGTGGTTCATTTTAATGAAGGTTAGATCATCTACATTTTGGGTAGCCAGACGAGTCCTTTTTTCTGTTAGTATTGAACCTGCAGCACTGAATACTCTTTCTGATAGGACACTAGCTGCCGGGCAAGCAAGCTCCTGCAATGCATATTCTGCCAATTCTGGCCAGGTGTCTAATTTTGATGCCCAGTAATCAAATGGGAATGACGGTTGAGGGAGAACGTCGATAAGGGATGAAAAATAGTTAGTAACCATACTGGACAAATGTTGTCTCCTGTCACTTTGAATTGATGCTGCAGTACCTGTCCTGTCTGCGGTCATAGCAAAATCACTCCACAACCTGGTCAGAAAACCCCTCTGGCCAACGCCACTTCTGATTTCTGCCCCTCTAACACCTCTGGTCTGCTGGCCCCTGCAGCTCGTGTTAGAACGATCACGGGCGCTGTGTGCAGGGAATGCCAGAAGCAAACGGTCAATAAGAGTTGATTGTTTGGTTGCTAATATTAGTTCCAAGTTCTCATGTGGCATTATATTTTGCAATTTGCCTTTATAGCGAGGATCAAGGAGGCAGGCCAACCAGTAATCGTCATCGTTCATCATTTTTGTTATGCGTGTGTCCCTTTTGAGGATACGTAAGGCATAATCCGCCATGTGGCCCAAAGTTCCAGTTCTCAAATCTGTGGTTGTGCTTGGTTGAGGGGCAGTTTCAGGCAAATCCACGTCACTTGTGTCCCTCCAAAAACCAGAACCCGGCCTTGCCGCGCCAACAATTTCCACTGGCCCCGGAAAAGCTTCCTCATTAAAAATATAATCATCCCCATCATCCTCCTCGTCCTCCTCCTCCTCTTTGCCCGCTACCTCGTCCTGTACACTGCCCTGGCCAGACAATGGCTGACTGTCATCAAGGCTTTCCTCTTCCTCAGCTGCAGACGCCTGATCCTTTATGTGCATCAAACTTTGCATCAGCAGACGCATTAGGGGGATGCTCATGCTTATTATGGCATTGTCTGCACTAACCAGCCGTGTGCATTCCTCAAAACACTGAAGGACTTGACACATGTCTTGAATCTTCGACCACTGCACACCTGGCAACTCCATGTCTGCCATCCTACTGCCTGCCCGTGTATGTGTATCCTCCCACAAAAACATAACAGCCCGCCTCTGTTCACACAGTCTCTGAAGCATGTGCAGTGTTGAGTTCCACCTTGTTGCAACGTCTATGATTAGGCGATGCTGGGGAAGGTTCAAAGAACGCTGATAGGTCTGCATACGGCTGGAGTGTACGGGCGAACGGCGGATATGTGAGCAAAGTCCACGCACTTTGAGGAGTAGGTCGGATAACCCCGGATAACTTTTCAGGAAGCACTGCACCACCAGGTTTAAGGTGTGAGCCAGGCAAGGAATGAGTTTCAGTTGGGAAAGGGAGATGGCAGCCATGAAATTCCTTCCGTTATCACTCACTACCTTGCCTGCCTCAAGATCTACAGTGCCCAGCCACGACTGCGTTTCTTTCTGCAAGAACTCGGACAGAACTTCAGCGGTGTGTCTGTTGTCGCCCAAACACTTCATAGCCAATACAGCCTGCTGACGTTTGCCAGTAGCTGCCCCATAATGGGAGACCTGGTGTGCAACAGTGGCAGCTGCGGATGGAGTGGTTGTGCGACTGCGGTCTGTGGACGAGGTCTCGCTTCTGCAGGAGGACGAGGAGGAGGGGGTGCGAACGGCTACAGCCAACTGTTTCCTAGACCGTGGGCTAGGCAGAACTGTCCCAAACTTGCTGTCCCCTGTGGACCCTGCATCCACCACATTTACCCAGTGTGCCGTGATGGACACGTAACGTCCCTGGCCATGCCTACTGGTCCATGCATCTGTTGTCAGGTGCACCTTTATGCTCACACATTGCCTGAGTGCATGGACGATGCGCTCTTTAACATGCTGGTGGAGGGCTGGGATGGCTTTTCTGGAAAAAAAGTGTTGACTGGGTAGCTCGTAGCGTGGTACAGCGTAGTCCATCAGGGCTTTGAAAGCTTCGCTTTCAACTAACCGGTAGGGCATCATCTCTAACGAGATTAGTCTAGCTATGTGGGCGTTCAAACCCTGTGTACGCGGATGCGAGGCTAAGTACTTCCTTTTTCTAACCATAGTCTCATGTAGGGTGAGCTGGACTGGAGAGCTGGAGATCGTGGAACTAGCGGGGGTGCCAGTAGACATGGCAGACTGAGAGACGGTGGGAGATGGTATTGTTGCCGCCGGTGCCCTAGATGCAGTGTTTCCTACTACGAAACTGGTGATTCCCTGACCCTGACTGCTTTGGCCTGGCAAAGAAACCTGCACAGATACTGCAGGTGGTGCAGAAAATGGTGGCCCTACACTGCCGGAAGGGATGTTGCGTTGATGACTAGCTTCATTGGCCGAGGGTGCTACAACCTTAAGGGACGTTTGGTAGTTAGTCCAAGCTTGCAAATGCATGGTGGTTAAATGTCTATGCATGCAACTTGTATTGAGACTTTTCAGATTCTGCCCTCTGCTTAAGGTAGTTGAACATTTTTGACAGATGACTTTGCGCTGATCAATTGGATGTTGTTTAAAAAAATGCCAGACTGCACTCTTTCTAGCATCGGATACCTTTTCAGGCATTGCAGACTGAGCTTTAACCAGATGGCCACGCTGTCCTCCAACAGGTTTTGACTTTGCCACGCGTTTTGGGCAAGATACGGGCCCGGCAGATGGAACCTGTTGCGATGTTGATGCCTGCTGCGGCCCCTCCTCCTCCGCTTCAGAACTGCTGCCGCCTGCACCCTGTTCCCCCAATGGCTGCCAATCGGGGTCAAGAACTGGGTCATCTATTACCTGTTCTTGTAGCTCGTGTGCAACTTCGTCTGTGTCACCGTGTCGGTCGGTGGTATAGCGTTCATGATGGGGCAACATAGTCTCATCAGGGTCTGATTCTTGATCAGCACCCTGCGAGGGCAATGTTGTGGTCTGAGTCAAAGGACCAGCATAGTAGTCTGGCTGTGGCTGTGCGTCAGTGCACTCCATGTCAGATTCAACTTGTAATGGGCATGGACTTTTAACTGCTTCACTTTCTAAGCCAGGGACGGTATGTGTAAAGAGCTCCATGGAGTAACCCGTTGTGTCGCCTGCTGCATTCTTCTCTGTTGTTGTTTTTGCTGAAGAGGACAAGGAAGCGACTTGTCCCTGACCGTGAACATCCACTAACGACACGCTGCTTTTACTTTTACCAGTTTCACGAGAGGAGGCAAAAGAGCTAGAGGCTGAGTCAGCAAGATAAGCCAAAACTTGCTCTTGCTGCTCCGGCTTTAAAAGCGGTTTTCCTACTCCCAGAAAAGGGAGCGTTCGAGGCCTTGTGTAGCCAGACGACGAACCTGGCTCCACAGCTCCAGACTTAGGTGCAATATTTTTTTTCCCACGACCACCTGATGCTCCACCACTACCACTACCCTCATTACCAGCTGACAATGAACGCCCCCGGCCACGACCTCTTCCACCAGACTTCCTCATTTTTTTTAAAAACGTTACCAAACTAACGGTATTTGTTGCTGTCACACAACTTACACGGTGAGCTATAACTTCAGTATGATTTAGCTACCCCTTTACAGGTGGGTGAGACCACAACGAAAATCAGGCACAATGTTACACACTCTGTTGTTTGTGGCAACAAATGAGAGAGATGCCACACACGCAGGACTGTCACTGAAGCGCAAATGTAAATATTAATCTCCCACTGATTTGTTTGTTTTTTTTTAACAGGGAGACTTTAGAAAAAAAAAATAATTAAAAAAAATGATTTTTTAAGGAAGAATTTATAAACCAAATAAAATGAAATGATTGTTTCAGGGAGAATTTAGAAAACAAATAAAAAAAAAATAGGCTTTCTATGGCCCACTGAGTGAGAGAGGACGCACACAGGAGTCAGGAGTGGCACACAAGCCCAGAGGCCAATATTTATCTCCCACTGATTGATTTAGTGATTTTTTCAGGTAGATTTTGGAACCCAAATCAAGCAAAAAAATAAATAGGCTTTCTATGGCCCACAATTGGAGAGAGAGAGAGAGATGGCACACCCAGGAGTCAAGACTGGCACACAAGCAGAAAGGGCAATATTAATCTCCCACTGATTTGATTTTTTTTTTTTTTTTCAGGGAGACTTTAGAAAAAAAAAATACAAAAAAATGAATTTTTCAGGAAGAATTTAGAAACAAAATAAAATAAAATGATTGTTTCAGGGAGAATTTTGAAAAAAAAAAAAAAAAAAAGGCTTTGTAGGGCCCACTGAATGAGAGAGGACGCACACAGGAGTCAGGAGTGGCACACAAGCCCAGAGGCCAATATTTATCTCCCACTGATTGATTTAGTGATTTTTTCAGGTAGATTTTGGAACCCAAATCAAGCAAAAAAATTAATAGGCTTTCTATGGCCCACAATTGGAGAGAGAGAGATGGCACACCCAGGAGTCAAGACTGGCACACAAGCAGAAATGGCAATATTAATCTCCCACTGATTTGATTTTTTTTTTTTGTTTCAGGGAGACTTTAGAAAAAAAAATACAAAAAAATGATTTTTTCAGGAATAATTTAGAAACCAAATAAAATAAAATGATTTTTTCAGGGATAATTTAGAAAACAAATAAAACAAAAAATAGGCTTTCTAGGGCCCACTGAGTGAGAGATGACGCACACAGGAGTCAGGAGTGGCACACAAGCCCAGAGGCCAATATTTATCTCCCACTGATTGACTTAGTGATTTTTTCAGGTAGATTTTGGAACCCAAATCAAGCAAAAAAATAAATAGGCTTTCTATGGCCCACAATTGGAGAGAGAGAGAGAGAGATGGCACACCCAGGAGTCAAGACTGGCACACAAGCAGAAAGGGCAATATTAATCTCTCACTGATTTGATTTTTTTTTTTTTCAGGGAGACTTTAGAAAAAAAAAATACAAAAAAAATGATTTTTTCAGGAATAATTTAGAAACCAAATAAAATAAAATGATTTTTTCAGGGAGAATTTAGAAAACAAATAAAACAAAAAATAGGCTTTCTAGGGCCCACTGAGTGAGAGATGACGCACACAGGAGTCAGGAGTGGCACACAAGCCCAGAGGCCAATATTTATCTCCCACTGATTGATTTATTGATTTTTTCAGGTAGAATTTAGAACCCAAATCAACCCAAAAAATAAATAGGCTTTCTATGGCCCACTATTTGTGAGAGAGATGGCACGCTCAGGACTGGCACACAAGCCCAGAGGCCAATATTAATCTCCCACTTTTTTTTTTTTTCCAGGGAAAATTTATAAACCCAATAAAAAAAATAATAAATAGGCTTTCTATGGCCCACTATCTGAGAGAGAGAGATGGCACGCTTAGGACTGGCACACAAGCCCAAAGGCCAATATTAATCTCCCACTGATTGATTTATTGATTTTTTTCAAGTAGAATTTAGAACCCAAATCAAGCAAAAAAATTAATAGGCTTTCTATGGCCCACTGAGTGAGAGATGGCACACACAGGAGTCAGGAGTGGCACACAAGCCCTGAGGCCAATATTTTTCTCCCACTGATTGATGTTGTGATTTTTTCAGGTAGATTTTGGAACCCAAATCAAGCAAAAAAATAAATAGGCTTTCTATGGCCCACTGAGTGAGAGATGGCACACACAGGAGTAAGGAGTGGCACACAAGCCCTGAGGCCAATATTTTTCTCCCGCTGATTGATGTAGTGATTTTTTCAGGTAGATTTTAGAACCCAAATCAAGCAAAAAAATAAATAGGCTTTCTATGGCCCACTGAGTGAGAGATGACACAGACAGGGATGGCACTCTAGCAGAAATGCCAATCTTAATCTCCCACAAAAAAAAAAAAAAAAAGGAACTGTCCTTCAATTACTATCTCCCTGCAGTAATCTCAGCCAGGTATGGCAGGCAGCAATAAGGAGTGGACTGATGCACAAATTAAATAAAAAGTGTGGACAAACAAACAAGATAGCTGTGCAGAAAGGAAGGAACAAGAGGATTTGTGCTTTGAAAAAAGCAGTTGGTTTGCACAGCGGCGTACACACAGCAATGCAGCTATCAGGGAGCCTTCTAGGGCAGCCCAATGAGCTACAGCGCTGAGGAAAAAAAAAAATGTAGCTTCCACTATCCCTGCACACCGAAGGTGGTGTTGGGCAGTGGAAATCGCTACAGCACAAGCGGTTTGGTGGTTAATGGACCCTGCCTAACGCTATCCCTGCTTCTGACGAAGCGGCAGCAACCTCTCCCTAAGCTCAGATCAGCAGCAGTAACATGGCGGTCGGCGGGAACGCCCCTTTATAGCCCCTGTGACGCCGCGGACAGCAAGCCAATCACTGCAATGCCCTTCTCTAAGATGGTGGGGACCAGGACCTATGTCATCACGCTGCCCACACTCTGCGTTTACCTTCATTGGCTGAGAAATGGCGCTTTTCGCGTCATTGAAACACGACTTTGGCGCGAAAGTCGCGTACCGCATGGCCGACCCCGCACAGGGGTCGGATCGGGTTTCATGAAACCCGACTTTGCCAAAAGTCGGCGACTTTTGAAAATGAACGACCCGTTTCGCTCAACCCTACTCTACACCATACCAGCATTTCTGTTTTTGGTGGGATTACAATAGACGTTGAATCACTTACCCTCACACTGCCGATTTCTCCACCTGCAACTTCTACCTGTTGCCTTAACATCAATACTTTTATTTCCCTCCGGAGAACTCTCTGCTGGCAGGATTGGGCAGTTTCAGCAATTTGCTGTAAGACAGAAATGACTTCGGAAAAGCAGTTCTCTAAGGCCGGCGTCACACTTGCGAGTTTTACGGACGTAAGAGCGCAGAATCTACGTCCGTAAAACTCGCAAAAAATACGGCACAATTATTCTCTATGCCCCGGCTCCTATTTGCCGTATTTTACTGATCATTATTATACGGCTTTCTACGGCCGTACAAAATCGCAGCATGCTGCGTTTGTCACCGTACTGCGCAAGAAATAAATGAAATGAAAGTCTATGGAAGCGTGAAAAATACGGATTACACACGGACAAGCAGTGTGACTTGCGAGAAATACGCAGCGCTGTTAGAGAGAAAAGCCGGCAATTCAGTGCGGTGTACAGTAAAATCACACTGACAGCTTACAGTCCAATAGGTAGAATAAATGTGTACACATAGAATAGGTATATATATATATATATATGTCAGTGAGACACATATATGTATATATATTAATATTTATTCCAGCGCTATACAGCTTGAAAGCCGGTAATTCCAATACCGGCTTTTTCTTTCTCCTTCCTAAAACCCGACATGATTTGAGACATGGTTTACATGGTTTTTTATTGTATTGTATAGGTAATTTCCCACGATCTATGAACAGCCAGCAGAGGGCGCCTCACCGCAAATGAAGCTAAATATAGATCATTGATCTATTTTTAGCCTCATTCCCTGGGGTTTTGCAGCGAGGAGCAGCCTGCATTAGCACAGCTCCTTGCTGCAAAATGTTTTAACCCCTTCAGAAGGATTTACATCGTTGGACGTTACAGATCTGCGGAGGGTAAGTATATTGTTGGTTTATTATGTTTTTTTACTCACAGAACGAGGGTCTTCAGTGACTGGATTGGGCGTTGAATAAAATACTGCAACAACCATTGTTTTTATTTCATTAAAATAATTTTAACTAATGTGTTTGTGTTTTATTTAACCCTTCACTACAATTGGATTAATAATGGATAGGTGTCATAATTGACGCCTCTCCATTATTAATTAGGCTTAATGTCACCTTACAATAGCAAGGTGGCATTAATCCTTCATTACCCCATATCCCACCGCTACACGGGAATGGGAAGAGAGTGGCCAAGTGCCAGAATAGGCGCATCTTCCAGATGTGCCTTTTCTGGGGTGGCTGGGGGCAGATATTTTTAGCCAGGGGGGGGCCAATAACCGTGGACCCTCTCCAGGCTATTAATATCTGCCCTCAGTCACTGGCTTTACTACTCTGGCGGAGAAAATTGCGCGGGAGCCCACGCCAATTTTTTCCGCCATTTAACCCTTTATTTTAAGAGCTAGAACGGCCAAATTTTGCAGATACACACTACTGACATTAGTAGTGTGGAATCTGCAAAAAAAATGGAGAGAAGACATGGTTTACTGTATGTAAACCATGTCTCAAATCATGTCGGGTTTTAGGAAGGAGAAAGAAAAAGCCGGTAATTGAATTACCGGCTTTCAAGCTGTATAGCGCTGGAAAAAATATTAATATATATATATATATATATGTGTCTCACTGACATATATATATGTATATACCTATTCTATGTGTACACATTTATTCTACCTATTTTACTGTAAGCTGTCAGTGTGATTTTACTGTACACCGCACTGAATTACCGGCTTTTCTCTCTAATATATGTGTCTACTGACATATATATATATATATATATATATATATATATATATACATATAGACAGTATATATATTTTTTCTTTTCTTTTTGGGACACATGGATCACTTCTATAGCGGTATGTTGGTTTTGCTAGCCTGCGAGAAAACCACGCAGTACGGATGCCATACGGATTACATACGGAGGATGCCATGCGCAAAAAACGCTGACACACCCTGCCTACGGAGGAGCTACGGACCACTTTTTTCGGGACTTTTCAGCGTATTACGGCCGTAATATACGGACCGTATTGTTTTACGCTGTGTGTGACGCCGGCCTAACACATTCATTCCTATCAATACAGTTGGTTCACAGTTCCGCCGGTCAACATCAACAACAATTATACCCTGTTTCTTCAATTCTACTTTACCAATCTTTATGGTCATCTCCCTGAATCCTAGTTTCGGTACCAACTTACCATTACTGGCCCATATATCTAGTTCAACATCAGAGGGCCCTTTATCAATATCTGCATCAGCCCAGTACCTCTTATAAAGGATATACGGTATAGATGAAATCTGGGAACCTGTGTCCAGCAAAGCGTTGAGGGGCATTCCGTCCAGCACGATAGGGATAATGGGTCGTCCTCCGATGTTCCTGTCGTGCCAGGGTGTTGGGCCTTGAAAGTTCATTCCTGCGAAGCGGCCCGCATTCCCAGGGGATTCCCGTTTAAATCACAATCTCGTGCAAAGTGGCCTGGCTGCTGGCAACGGCGGCAAATGGGCTGTCCATCCGGTTGGTAGCGGTCGCGGGGTCGTCCTCTCCATGTCGGGTATCTCCGGGGTCTCATCCATGGAACACCTTCTCTACGGTTTGACAACTCCATCTTGGGTCCTCTCATCTCCTGCATGGTTTTAGCCATTGAAGCAACAACATCAGTTAAAGAGTCAAGCTTTTGTTGAAGAGCCTTATTAGTACTGGGCCCCAGGGGCTTAGCAATGGCCCCGGACATAGCTGATGTCACTGGTACTCCATGTTGTTGAGGAGCCTCTGCCATGAGTTGCGCAGGCTCCTGATCCCGAGGTGCCTCTGCCAGCTGGAGACGTATAACGCTCTCCTTTAATTGGGCAAATGTCAATTCAGGGTTCTTAAAAACAAGCATGCTCACATGCCCCCGGTGAGAAGGGGTGTAGAGTCCCTCAATAAATTGATCTCTTAGCAGTTTATCCGCTCCGGTGTTAAAAATGGGTTCAGCCAGTGTAAGTGATTTAAGGGCTTCCTGCAGGTTTAAGGCAAAGTCTCTCACGCCCTCATTAACTTTTTGTTTGCAATTAAAGAATCGTACTTTAGCTTTCCTGCTGGCAGTGGTTTCAAATGTAGCTTTTAATCCAGCAAATATGCGTTCAACAGTGCCTTTTAGATCAGCTGCCCATGCTGTGACTTCTCGCTTAGCATGGCCACTTAACTGCATCATCAGGAGACTAACACGCTGGACTTCACCCACAGGGAACATGTCAAAATGGGCCAGCATCTTTTCTCTGAAATCGTCAAGGGTATTAGGCTCACCTTCATACATTGGAAGCCATGGGCCACCCGGGGTATATGGCATCAGCACCGGCATGATGGGCGCCACTCCTTGCACCGCTGCGCTACCGGACTCTCTATCGACACTCTGTCTTTCAGCTGCATTAGCGTCGCCGGGTGCTGCGGCGTCTCCGTGCTGCGACATACTGTGCCCCCTTAGTTAATCCGGACCCTTCCGGTCCTCCACTTCCGTCGGGATAGTGTAGATTCGTTCCACTGTGCAGCAGGATCGATTTTCCCCTTGCTCTGATGTCAGAGCGCTCAGCTTGGTGCCGCCCACAATGACACGCCCCCTGCTGCTCCCGCCCGCCGCGCGCTCTGTAATGGCGGATTCTGAAGTTTTTCAGTTAGACTGGGGCTCAGGTGATGGCGTAGCTCAATTAACAGTCTCGTGCCTAACGGTTATGAGGTGATTACCTCAGGGGATGACGGCCATCTTTACTCCATTATAACCAATGGGGAAAAGTCAATTTCAATAGTTTTCAATGGGGAATGGATTTTTCTTTAATAAAGTCAATTTTCAAGATTTTTCATCCAAGTTTTCACAGTTTTGGGCTCCAATCACGGCACACAATACCCGGTATGCGGGCTGGCTGGATCCTGTTCGTGACGCCAATTGTGACGCCCAAGAGACCGGGGTACCCAGCACCGGACCAATGGGGTCTGTCTCTTGAGGGGGATGTCACGGGTGGCTTGACCCAGTGCTGTGGCCTCAGGCAATGCACAGTGTAAGGGGTATCGTGAGGGGACAGGCACTTACTTGATCAGCAGCAGGTTCTCCCAGCGGCGATGATCCCGATCCTGGATAGATGGCTATTGTCCAAATGAAAGACTGAGGCACTGAAACGTTTAACCAGTTTACTTTAACATAAAAGGATTTACAACCAGTCCTGTCACCGGAGTCTGTATGGGAACTCTGAGTTACTTTGACCCTGCCGGGGTCTTCGCCTCTTATTGTGCGCAATTTCTGTGTGGCCCTGCTGCTGTATGTGAACTGGCTGCCGGCCCAATCTGTCCCCTCCGGGTCCTGGTTCGACGGGCAACCCGAGTCCTTTTATCGGCTTACCCCCTCCGGGAGTACCGCTGAACCCTGTGTCTGTTGCTGCGTCCGGCCCTAGTGAAGCTGATATCACCTCACGTTTTTCCGGTTGCTGTATTATATATAATGAATACAGCCACGGATCCGGTATCCGTCTTTGCGCCTGTTCTGGGTAGTGATTAATGCTACCCGGTTCTCACAATGTCCTTTTTCTCTGTCCCTCTTCTCCTCAGGCCGGTGATTTGGGCCTGGAAACCGTCATAGGGCTGTTAGAAATTCAGCTGTATGACCTCTCACTATCAGCTCCTTAGCCCAACTGCCATTTCTTCTCTCAGACCAGAATGGATTAAGGGGAGTCTCTGGAGCTACCCCTTCTGGCCGGAGGTGGTAGTGCAGTTTTGCTATTTTAGTATTTGTGTCTAGTGTCAGTAACTATTTTTGTGGCAAATACCCCTAGGGGTGCCACATCAGTGTTCGTGGTAGCGCACGGATTACACGGACCCATTAAAGTTAATGGGTCCATGTAAAACATGTACCGCACATGGACGTTGTCCGTGTGCAGTCCGTGTGCCGTGCAGGAGACAGCGCTACATTAAGCGCTGTCCCCCCCACTGGTGCTGAAGCCGCCATTCATATCTTCCCTGCAGCAGCATTTGCTGTAGAGAAGATATGAATAATTATGTGTAAAATCAAGATCCAAATGAAAATATAATCTTACATTGATGTTGGGTACAGCAGTAGGGATTGCTGCACTACATGTCATGGCAGTTGACTGAAGCGCATTCAGCTATATACTTGTGTCATGCTGCAAGCCATAGTGACAGATTAACTGCCCTGTAGCTGCACTCTATATATACTGAATATATATATATATATATCTATATATATAATTGCCTAAGGGTTTTTCCGTCTGTCTGTCTGTCTGTCTGTCTGTCCTGGAAATCCCTGCTCTCTGATTGGTCGAGGCCGCCAGGCCTCGACCAATCAGAGACCGGCACAGCATCGACGTAGAAATCCCGCGTCTCTGATTGGTCGAGGCTGCCAGGCCTCGACCAATCAGCAACGGGCACAGCGACGATGATGTCATAAAGGACGTAGACATCCCGCGTCTCTGATTGGTCGAGGCCGCCAGGCCTCGACCAATCAGCAACGGGCACAGCGACGATGATGTCATAATGGTTGCCATGGCGATGATGATGTCATAAAGGTTGCATCGACCAATCAGCAACGGGCACAGTCTGCCGCGAATTCTGGAATCATCATTGTCCATATACTACGGGGACATGCATATTCTAGAATACCCGATGCGTTAGAATCGGGCCACAATCTAGTAGTAGTTATATTCTTGTATATATATAATTGTCTAAGGGTTTTTCCGTCTGTCTGTCTGTCTGTCTGTCTGTCTGTCCTGGAAATCCCGGCTCTCTGATTGGTCGAGGCCGCTAGGCCTCGACCAATCAGCAACGGGCACAGCGACGATGATGTCATAATGGATGCCATGGCGACGATGATGTCATAAAGGTTGCCTCGGCCAATCAGCGAAGGACACAGTCTGCCGCGAATTCTGGAATCATCATTGTCCATGCACATGCATATTCTAGAATACCCGATGCGTTAGAATCAGGCCACAATCTAGTATATATATATATAGATATATATATATATATACTGTATATGTCCTGACCTTTCTTCGGCCACATTTCCACACCTTTAGATTTAATCACCTAGTGATTCCAAAAACCCATGTATTGTACAAGTATAATTTTTTTGGCTCATCATTTTAATTTTTTTGGTGTTATTTTATTTGCTTTTGTACTCGATTTTCTCTGTGATTTTGCATAGTTCACTGGGTTGCCTTCTACATGGGTGCATAGCACTGTATTACTGGTAATTAATTTGTGTAAACAAATTCATGCAGCGGAGATAGACATAGGATGCCAAAGTGCTGCACTTCAGGGAACCCAGAGAGCACCCAATTGCATATTTGGAAAGAGATTTGCTAAGCTTATTTGTGATGCTCTTTGCCTCAAAAAACTATTGAATATGTTGTGCACCATACTTATTATATATGGGCAATTTTGGGCCTTTCTCAACAAGGGGGAGTGGTTAAGTGGAAAGGGTCATGATTAAACATATATAAATATGATTTACAATGTGCCACCATATCTCGTGTTCAACACTAAACTATACTGTCCTAGAAAGAGCATAGGGTTATTAGTAATACACAAATTGCCAAAGGCAAATAATGATCCTTATTAAAGATCCTAAATTAAAACTTAACTTTTATTTAATTTAACAGTAGAGGGGATATACTGTTTAAAATCATGTGACACTAGTGTGTGATTAATGAATAAACTACTTCAGGGGAACCTCCAATTTCTAGAAAGTGCTAGTGCTTAGAAGGGCCAATTGTTATTTATTTAGAATTGCACTACCTGTGCATTGATGTGAGTGAGCATCTGGTGAACCAGAATTATTTATAACCATTTGGTAATTACAAGTATATCATTCTTATCAGTGGAACTATCAATGCTGATTATCTTCTAAAGTGACTTGGTCTCTTATATAATTATTGCCCACCAGACGCTATCACAATCTGAGGGTTAGATCTGCTATTATTACTCCCATAAGGTGCCATTGTATTCATTTGGTCCTATCTCAAATATCATATAGGACACTCTGACCCTTATATTAAGATATATTGTGCATTAAGCATTAATCACCACACTAGAACATACTAGTTAAAAATCAGCAGTCATTAGTAACAACAAGTTTCACCTTTGGTGTCATCAGGGGTTTGAGCCTCAAAGTAATAAAAACAGCTGTAATGATGAGATTGTGATAGCGACTGGTGGTCAATAATCTTATGTAAGAGATTAAGTCACTTTGGAAGACAATCAGGATTGATAGTTCCACTGATACAAATGATATACTAGTAATTACCAAGTAATAAATAATTATGTTTCGTCAGATGCTCACTCAAATCAATGCACAGGTAGTGCAATTCTAAATATATAACAATTAGTCCTTCTAAGCACTAGCACTTTCTAGTAATTGGAGGTTCCCCTGAAGTAGTTTATTTCTTAATCACACACTAGTGTCATATGTTTTTAAATAGTGTGTCCCATCCGCTGTTAAGTTAAATAAAAGTTAAGTTTTAATTTGTGATCTTTAATAGGGATCATTATTTGTCTGTGTCAATTTGTGCATTACCATATCTTGTGTTGACATGGTATGTATCTTTTATTTTTATGTCTGTACTATAGGAAAATAATGAGGAATAAGGAATACTAAACCGTTTACATAAAGCAACACTTATTTTCCAAATTCTCAAGCAATTCTACTTATCTCTCAGGATTCTAACAGCCTTTTTCCATTTCTCTTCCAATATGTTTCCAGATTTCTTTTTTAATTTAGTTTTTGTTTTGGCTGCCCCCAGCACAAATGATAAACAGTTTTGCTGAAAGCATCGCCTAGGAAAATATGTGGAAACTTTAAAAGGAATTTTTCCAAGATCATCATAGATTACTTTGTGACACAATATTTATTCTTTGCACGTTAAGTGACATAGTGCCAGGCAGGTTATTAGGGCAGTCATCCATTTTTTATAGAAAACCCGCTTTGTTTGGCATTAATTGAGTTATTGAGGCTTTTAGAGTCAGAGTGGAGCTAAAAGACTACCAGGCAGTAATGATCGTGTGAAAGTTGCCGTCATGGTCTACATGAGCGTCTCGTAACCAACTCTACCATCGCTCTCACATTAATCTATAAAACACAACAGAAAACATATTTGTGATTATCTTTTGTACTTCTAGGTAATCTAAAGATACATTATATGTTTCTAATAATCTATTATTTTTTCCAACTGAATCTTTGAAAGAACAGCTTGCATTTATAATCGGTACAATTTATCACCTATCCCCAAAGTACTCTGCCGTTGAAATGCCTGACATATATATTAGGTGTTGTGGATTTAGCAAAAATTGAATTATAAATTGCCTTGCCAGCTTTTGCCTCTGGAAATAATGAAAAAGTGAGCCTAAAGAACATTGCCTTGAAGGATTTATTTTTAAGTGGCTTTTGAGAAAAACACAACTAACACGGATTGATCAGACTGAATCTCAATAAGTTAATGTATACTTGGCCTCAACAACATAAAAACTTTCTAAGATTTGTAGATGAAAGGCCAAACTGGTTGCATGGGAATTTCCATAAAAATAAGCCTATTGAATAAAGTATCAACAGACCAAGCAGCGTGCTTGTATTCCAGGGAACCGATCCCAAGTAACATGTGCAATAGTGTTGCCATTTTTTTCCGAACTTAAAGTAAATGTCATCCTAATGTTCTTTCTTTTCTACCTCCATGAAATATCAAGTCCCAATAAATAGAAAAAGAGTTTCCTCTGGCTTTTTACAGTTACAGATCCTAATGGCACATCATAAAAGGAGTTTTATTAACAATGGTAATGGATTGGTAAAAGATTATTTTGCTGAAGCATTAAAAAGGTCAAAACACAGGTTGTTGAGTAACACTCAATCATTAACCAAAACCTCCACCAAAAAGCTTGATGTGTTCTGTTTTTAATGGTTGGTTTAAACAAAATGCATCTTTACACACTAAGAAAGCCTTTGAAAGATATCGGGAAACAATGTTGCTTTCGCAAAATAATTTGGCCAAGATGTTAAGAAAAGTTGTACCATAACTTCGATTAGTCGAAAGTGACATGTTTGCATAGAACCTATTTATTTTTATAAGGATAAAGGATTACAGGTTGATTTTAAAAATGTCTTAAACTTAAAATGTTAATAAGTTTGATTAAAATAAAACTTTATTTTTTCCATTTTGGATAATGATCGTGTATCTTACATTGTTCACTACTACTACAGCAGAGCATTGTTTAAAAATAACAATATATACTCACCCATCTTTTGCTACTGCTGAATCCCTGCCGGTATCTCTTTACTCTTCTGGCAGGTGATGATATGTAACCATTAAAGCCATTGATTGACTACAGAAGTCACATGACAACATGACTAGAAAAGTAGTAGAGAATTTCTTTGTTAGTAATGTTTTTTTTTATTGTCATTTAGTACATTTTCTGCAAGGAACCATATCCACCACAATACTTTTCCTCTATGGGTCAATATCACATGCTTTTTTATGTATTGGTGGTTGCTTAAAGGGAATCTATCAGTAGGGTTAAGCAGTCTATATGGGTATGTAGGTCATAGGAAGCTGAATTAAATTATATCCTTTTTTATTATATGTAAATCAGCTGTTCAGGACTTTGGGCCAGACATTTATCTACTATACACAAGAGTCTTCCTCCAGGACATATTTTAAATGAAAGGGGGCATTACCAGTGTGAGACAGGTAACCAATATATGACAGTAGAATTAAATTTTGTCTCATCTAATATATAATTGCCAATGGGCTCTGTCACAGCTTCTGGTGATTGTGTCGCTATCCCACAATCCCCCGTGGCCAGAAGCTGTGACAAAAACAGCACCACTAATCCGTCGGGATTTCAGCGACACTAGCTGCCAAAGCCGCATGGCACCGCTCATTAGCTGGGCCACCCTGGCCCCGCAGCTTTGGCGGGGGATTAAAATCCCGTGCAGCACAGCTCATTGGCTAAGCAAGCGGGGCGGGGGATTTGAATCCTGTGCCGCTCATTGGCTGAGCGCCAGGGGTGCTCAGCCAATGAGCAATGCCGTGTGGCTTTGGCGTGGGAATTTGAATCCTGCGCCGCTCAAAGCCATGCTGCACCGCTCTTGGGCTGAGCTGCCGCCGGCTGGTGCAATGAGCGGCGTGGGATTCAAATCCCGCGCCAAAGTCACATGGCAATGCTCAGCCAATGGGGCGGAGAATTTGAATCGCACACCACTCATTGGCTGAGCACCAGGGGGATGTTCATTTCACTGCACTCCCGATGCAATAGTATCGGGCCTATTTCTAGTTACAAACATATTTACAGCAGCAGCTCTCACAACTCTGTATTGTAATAGGGCAGCAGCGCTTACCGGTCAAATGAAGGGCAACCGAACACCGGACTGGAACCATGGTTCCACGGTTCCAGTCCGGTGTTCGGTTGTCCTTCATTTGACCGGTAAACGCTGCTGCTTATCATAAATGCACCATTTGGCATTTTAGGTTATATACTATCAGTAGCTCACTGCCTTTGTATATATTGACACATTGGACTCTGTGCATCGGGGGTTGCCTGCTCTCTTAAACCATGCTGATGCACTGTTTCTAAGAATCTTTTGTACCTTTTGTATTTATTCATGCATTTATTCATGTATTATCAATAGACATTTTGTAAATTAAATAAAGCATAATTATTTTTAAACCTACAGTTAGGTCCATATATATTTGGACAGAGACAACATTTTTCTAATTTTGGTTATAAACATTACCACAATGAATTTTAAACAAAACAATTCAGATGCAGATTCAGACTTTCAGCTTTCATTTGAGGGTATCCACATTAAAATTGGATGAAGGGTTTAGGAGTTTCAGTTCCTTAACATATGCCACCCTGTTTTTAAAGGGACCAAAAGTAATTGGACAGATTCTATCATTTTAAATAAAACGTTCATTTTTAGTACTTGGTAGAAAATCCTTCGTTGGCAATGACTGCCTGAAGTCTTGAACTCATGGACATCACCAGACGCTGTGTTTCCTCCTTTTTGATGCTCTGCCAGGCCTTCACTGCGGTGATTTTCAGTTGCTGTTTGTTTGTGGCCTTTCTGTCTGAAGTTTAGTCTTTAACAAGTGAAATGCATGCTTTTTTGGGTTGAGATCAGGTGACTGACTTGGCCATTCAAGAATATTCCACTTCTTTGCTTTAATAAACTCCTGGGTTGCTTTGGCTTTGTTTTGGGTCATTGTCCATCTGTAGTATGAAACAACGACCAATCGGTTTTGCTGCATTTAGCTGGATCTGAGCACACAGTATGGCGGCTCTGAATACCTCAGAATTCATTCGGCTGCTTCTGTCCTGTGTCACATCATCAATAAACACTAGTGACCCAGTGCCACTGGCAGCCATGCATGCCCAAGCCATCACACTGCCTCCGCCGTGTTTTACAGATGATGTGGTATGCTTTGGATCATGAGCTGTACCACACCTTCGCCATACTTTTCTCTTTCCATCATTCTGGTAGAGGTTGATCTTGGTTTCATCTGTCCAATGAATGTTCTTCCAGAACTGTGCGGCTTTTTTAGATGTTTTTTAGCCTTTTTCTTCTTGATGCTTACGAGTGGCTTGCACCATGCAGTGAACCCTCTGTAGTTACTTTCATGCAGTCTTCTCTTTATGGTAGATTTGGATATTGATACGCCGACCTTCTGGAGAGTGTTGTTCACTTGGTTGGCTGTTGTGAAGGGGTTTCTCTTCACCATGGAGATTATTCTCCGATCATCCACCACTGTTGTCTTCCGTGGGCGCCCAGGTTTTCTTGCATTGATGAGTTCACCACTGCTTTCTTTCTTTCTCAGGATGTACCAAACTGTAGATTTGGCCACTCCTAATATTGTAGCAATTTCTCGGTTGGTTTTTTTTCTGTTTTCGCAGCTTAAGGATGGCTTGTTTCACCTGCATGGAGAGCTCCTTTGACCGCATGTTTACTTCACAGCAAAACCTTCCAAATGCAAGCACCACACCTCAAATCAACTCCAGGCCTTTTATCTGCTTAATTGAGAATAACATAATGAAGGGATTGCCCATACCTGTCTATGAAATTGCCTTGGAGTCAATTTTCCAATTACTTTTGGTCCCTTTAAAAACAGGGTGCCACATGTTAAGGAGTGGAAAATCCTAAACCCTTTATCAAATTTTAATGTGGATACCCTCAATTGAAAGCTGAAAGTCTGAACTTCAACTGCATCTGAATTGTTTTGTCTAGAATTCATTGTGGTAATGTCTATAACCAAAATTAGAAAAATGTTGTCTCTGTCCAAATATATATGGACCTAACTGTATATACTCCTTTTTTGCCTTGTATTGCATTAAAGATGAACTGGAGAGGGGAAAGTTGATGGCTTCTGTTGTTTCCATAGTGAGAAAGGAGCATATTTTAGATACAGCTCTGGCAAAAATTAAGAGACCATCAACTCAATACCCTGTCATGGGCATCTCAATCTCCAGACCTGAACCCCAATTGAATACCACTGGAATGTAATCAAGAGGATGATGGATAGTCACAAGCCATCAAACTAAGAAGAACTGCTTACATTTTTGCACCAGAAGCAGTGTGAAAGACTGGTGGAAAGCATGCCAAGACGCATGAAAGCTGTGATTAAAAATCAAGGTTATTCCACAAAATATTGAAATCTGAACTCTTCCTGAGTTAAAACATTAGAATTGTTGTTTCTAAATGATTATGAACTTGTTTTCTTTGCATTATTTGAGGTTTGAAAGCACTGGGTTTTTATTTTAATTTTTACCATTTCTCCTTTTCAGAAAAAAAAAATTATTGCTTGGAAATTCGGATACATGTTGTCAGAAGTTTATAGAATAAATAAACAATTTACATTTTACTCAAAAATATACCTATAAAGAGAAAAATCGTGGTACGGTCAGGGGAAGAAGTGTATAGTTGTGCGTCATCAGCATAAAGATCGTGCTGAAAGCCAAGTTTGCTGATGATCTCTCCAATTGGGGCCATGTAGAGAGAGCAGAGAAAAGGGCCAAGGAATGATCTTGAGAGACTCCAGTAGAGAGAGGAAGAGTAGAAGAAGTAAAGCCAGAGAGCGATACACTGAAGGAGCGGTCAGAAATCTAGGAAGAGAACCAGGAGAGCTCAATGCTCTTTATGTATCGACAGCTGCATAGAAGTCAAGAAGAATGAGCAGAGAGTAGTCACTGTTGCATTTTTCTGTCAATAGCTCATTGGTCACTTTGATGAGTGCAGTTTCTGTAGAATGTAGGGGGCAGAAGCCAGACTGATGGATCTAGAAGAGAGTGAGGGGAGAGGTGACAGGTAAGGTGGGAGTTAACCAAGCACTCCAAGAGTATAAAAATCAAGGGGAAATTAGAGAATAGTCTGAAGCTATTTGTGCAGGATTGGTCATGAAAAGGGTTTTTAACAAATGAGTAATTATTAGAGTTGAGCGACTTTTACTTTATTAGGATCGAGTCGGGTTTCACAAAACCCGACTTTGTCAAAAGTCGGGTCGGGTGAAATCGGCCGATTATTTCGAAAAGTCGGGGACCGACTGAAACACAAAACCCAATGGAAGTCAATGGGGAATCAAAGTCGGCAGTGAGTGGAGGACAGGAAAACACCTACAATGCCCATTTTAATGCCAAAAACATCAATTCTTATTTCTTAATCTTGTTAATCTTAATTTACTTTATAATAATAGTTAGGAATTGAAAACAGAGGGTCATTTGGCTAAAGTTGTGGGGGGGTAGGGCTGGCTCAAGATTTTCGTGGGCCCAGGAAATGCAGAATACTTCACGGCGGTGTAGCAGGGAGAGGTAAGTATTTCAACTTTGTGCTGTGCTGTGATCCTGAGCAAGCAGGGGGGGCCCTCATAGTACGGCGGTGTGTTTGATGGCGGGTGGCGCCTCTCACTGCCAGAGACACTTTTGCGTACTATGAGGGGCCTGTGCCAGTGACGTCGCCAACAAGTATGCCCCCCCACTTGATGAAGAAACCTGCACTTTCATCTGCACCTTCCTCTTTGTCCCCGTGTAAGGTGGTATAGTATGCGGGAAGGGGAACCTGACTTTCAGCAGGGTCAGATTCTGGCTGTGTAGAGTGCAAGTGGAATGTAGTGGTCTGGGTCAATGTACCAGCAGACTCATCTAGCAGTGGCTGGGCAATGGGCAGGATGAGGAGGAAACACAGATATAGGCCCAAATAATAAAGTAGGCTAAATGCAGTTCAAAATTGGTAACAGGACTAAACAGGCGGGATAGCTTTGTTCAGTGGAGGACAACTGTAATGAGTGGTGCAGACACAGTTAGTAGGCCCAAAATAAAAAAGTAGGCTAAAAGCAGTTCAAAATTGGTAACAGGATTAAACAGGCAGCATTGCTTTGTTCAGTGGAGGACAACTGTAATGAGTGGCGCAGACACAGTTAGTAGGCCCAAAATAAAAAAGTAGGCTAAAAGCAGTTCAAAATTGGTAACAGGATTAAACAGGCAGCATTGCTTTGTTCAGTGGAGGACAAATGTAATGAGTGGCGCAGACACAGTTATTAGGTCCACAATAAAAAAGTAGGCTAAATGCAGTTCAAAATTGGTAACAGGACTAAACAGGAGGCATAGCTAGGTACTGGGGTGGGCTCCTGTGCTGAGTAGCAGACAGTGGTAGTAGGCGGAAAGTATTAACTGGTCTAAATGGAGGCCAGGGCCCCTGTATATTTTAACTATCATCTATCATTTCAACAAATTTGTATTGGCAGTGCCATTGAAGGATTTAACAGCACAGACTACACAGTGGTGGAGCAGGGACAGGTAAGTTTTTCAAGTGGTAGAGCACTGTTCGAGCTGGGGGGGAACTGTTATGTTTGCTAATGACAGGTGTTATGAAGGCAATCCAGAAACACAGTGTGCTTAGCGATCAGAGCGCACATAGTGATCTGACAAATACCCAAAAATCCAAGAACGAGCTCTGAGACGTGGAAACTCTGTAGACTGCACACCTGATCCTATCCTAAACACAACTAAAAGCGGCTGTGGATTGCGCCTAACAACTACCTAGGCAACTCGGCACAGCCTAAGAAACTAGCTAGCCTGAAGATAGAAAAATAGGCCTGACTTGCCCCAGAGAAATTCCCCAAAGGAAAAGGCAGCCCCCCACATATAATGACTGTGAGTAAGATGAAAAGACAAAACGTAGGGATGAAATAGATTCAGCAAAGTGGGGCCCGATATTCTAGGACAGAGCGAGGACAGTAAAGCGAACTTTGCAGTCTACAAAAAACCCTAAAGCAAAACCACGCAAAGGGGGCAAAAAAAACCCACCGTGCCGAACTAACGGCACGGCGGTACACCCTTTGCGTCTCAGAGCTTCCAGCAAAACAAAAGACAAGCTGGACAGAAAAAAAACAACAAAAAAGCAAAAAGCACTTAGCTATACAGAGCAGCAGGTCACAGGAACAATCAGGAGAAGCTCAGATCCAACACTGAAACATTGACAAGGAGCAAGGATAGCAGCATCAGGCGGAGTTAAGTAATGAAGCAGTTAACGAGCTCACCAGAACACCTGAGGGAGGAAGCTCAGAAGCTGCAGTACCACTTGTGACCACAGGAGTGAATTCAGCCACAGAATTCACAACAGTACCCCCCCTTGAGGAGGGGTCACCGAACCCTCACCAGAGCCCCCAGGCCGACCAGGATGAGCCGCATGAAAGGCACGAACAAGATCGGAAGCATGAACATCAGAGGCAAAAACCCAGGAATTATCTTCCTGAGCATAACCCTTCCATTTAACCAGATACTGGAGTTTCCGTCTAGAAACACGAGAATCCAAAATCTTCTCCACAATATACTCCAATTCCCCCTCCACCAAAACCGGGGCAGGAGGCTCAACAGATGGAACCATAGGTGCCACGTATCTCCGCAACAACGACCTATGGAATACATTATGTATGGAAAAGGAGTCTGGGAGGGTCAAACGAAAAGACACAGGATTGAGAACCTCAGAAATCCTATACGGACCAATAAAACGAGGTTTAAATTTAGGAGAGGAAACCTTCATAGGAATATGACGAGAAGATAACCAAACCAGATCCCCAACACGAAGTCGGGGACCCACACGGCGTCTGCGATTAGCGAAAAGTTGAGCTTTCTCCTGGGACAAGATCAAATTGTCCACTACCTGAGTCCAGATCTGCTGCAACCTATCCACCACAGAATCCACACCAGGACAGTCCGAAGACTCAACCTGTCCTGAAGAGAAACGAGGATGGAACCCAGAATTGCAAAAAAATGGAGAAACCAAGGTAGCCGAGCTGGCCCGATTATTAAGGGCGAACTCAGCCAATGGCAAAAAGGACACCCAATCATCCTGGTCTGCAGAAACAAAACATCTCAGATATGTTTCCAAGGTCTGATTGGTTCGTTCGGTCTGGCCATTAGTCTGAGGATGGAAAGCCGAGGAAAAGGATAGGTCAATGCCCATCCTACCACAAAAGGCTCGCCAGAACCTTGAAACAAACTGGGAACCTCTGTCAGAAACAATATTCTCAGGAATGCCATGCAACCGAACCACATGCTGAAAGAACAAAGGTACCAAATCAGAGGAGGAAGGCAATTTAGCCAAGGGCACCAGATGGACCATTTTAGAAAAGCGATCACAGACCACCCAAATGACTGACATCTTTTGAGAAACGGGAAGGTCAGAAATGAAATCCATCGAAACATGTGTCCAAGGCCTCTTTGGGACCGGCAAGGGCAAAAGCAACCCACTGGCACGAGAACAGCAGGGCTTAGCCCTAGCACAAATCCCACAGGACTGCACAAAAGTACGTACATCCCGTGACAGAGATGGCCACCAGAAGGATCTAGCCACTAACTCTCTGGTACCAAAGATTCCAGGATGACCAGCCAACACCGAACAATGAAGTTCAGAGATAAGTTTATTAGTCCACCTATCAGGGACGAACAGTTTCTCTGCTGGACAACGATCAGGTTTATTCGCCTGAAATTTTTGCAGCACCCGCCGCAAATCAGGGGAGATGGCAGACACAATGACTCCTTCCTTGAGGATACCCGCTGGCTCAGATAAACCCGGAGAGTCGGGCACAAAATTCCTAGACAGAGCATCCGCCTTCACATTTTTAGAGCCCGGAAGGTACGAAATCACAAAGTCGAAGCGGGCAAAAAATAACGACCAACGGGCCTGTCTAGGATTCAAGCGCTTGGCAGACTCGAGATAAGTCAAGTTCTTATGATCAGTCAATACCACCACGCGATGCTTAGCTCCTTCAAGCCAATGACGCCACTCCTCGAATGCCCACTTCATGGCCAGCAACTCTCGATTGCCCACATCATAATTACGCTCAGCGGGCGAAAACTTCCTGGAAAAGAAAGCACATGGTTTCATCACTGAGCAATCAGAACCTCTCTGTGACAAAACCGCCCCTGCTCCAATCTCAGAAGCATCAACCTCAACCTGGAACGGAAGAGAAACATCTGGCTGACACAACACAGGGGCAGAACAAAAACGACGCTTCAACTCCTGAAAAGCTTCCACAGCAGCAGAAGACCAATTAACCAAATCAGCACCCTTCTTGGTCAAATCGGTCAATGGTTTGGCAATGCTAGAAAAATTACAGATGAAGCGACGATAAAAATTAGCAAAGCCCAGGAACTTTTGCAGACTTTTCAGAGATGTCGGCTGAATCCAATCCTGGATGGCTTGGACCTTAACTGGATCCATCTCGATAGTAGAAGGGGTAAAGATGAACCCCAAAAATGAAACTTTCTGCACACCGAAGAGACACTTTGATCCCTTCACAAACAAAGAGTTAGCACGCAGGACCTGAAAAACCATTCTGACCTGCTTCACATGAGACTCCCAATCATCTGAGAAGATCAAAATGTCATCCAAGTAAACAATCAGGAATTTATCCAGATACTCACGGAAGATGTCATGCATAAAAGACTGAAACACAGATGGAGCATTGGCAAGTCCGAACGGCATCACTAGATACTCAAAATGGCCCTCGGGCGTATTGAATGCAGTTTTCCATTCATCTCCTTGCCTGATTCTCACCAGATTATATGCACCACGAAGATCTATCTTAGTGAACCAACTAGCCCCCTTAATCCGAGCAAACAAGTCAGATAACAATGGCAAGGGATACTGAAATTTAACAGTGATCTTATTAAGAAGGCGGTAATCAATACACGGTCTCAGCGAACCATCCTTCTTGGCTACAAAGAAGAACCCTGCTCCCAGTGGTGATGACGATGGGCGAATATGTCCCTTCTCCAGGGATTCCTTCACATAACTGCGCATAGCGGCGTGTTCGGGCACGGATAAATTAAATAATCGACCTTTAGGGAATTTACTACCAGGAATCAAATTGATAGCACAATCACAATCCCTATGCGCAGGTAGAGCATCGGACTTGGGCTCTTCAAATACATCCTGATAATCAGACAAGAACTCTGGGACCTCAGAAGGGGTGGATGACGAAATCGACAAAAATGGAACATCACCATGTACCCCCTGACAACCCCAGCTGGATACCGACATGGAATTCCAATCCAATACTGGATTATGGGTTTGTAGCCATGGCAACCCCAACACGACCACATCATGCAGATTATGCAACACCAGAAAGCGAATAACTTCCTGATGTGCAGGAGCCATGCACATGGTCAGCTGGGCCCAGTATTGAGGTTTATTCTTGGCCAAAGGTGTAGCATCAATTCCTCTCAATGGAATAGGACACCGCAAAGGCTCCAAGAAAAACCCACAACGTTTAGCATAATCCAAATCCATCAGATTCAGGGCAGCGCCCGAATCCACAAACGCCATGACAGAAAACGACGACAAAGAGCATATCAAGGTAATGGACAGAAGGAATTTGGACTGTACAGTACCAATGACGGCAGACCTAGCGGACCGCTTAGTGCGCTTAGGACAATCAGAAATAGCATGAGTGGAATCACCACAGTAGAAACACAGACCATTCAGACGTCTGTATTCCTGCCGTTCAACTCTAGTCATAGTCCTATCGCACTGCATAGGCTCAGGTTTAACCTCAGGCAGTACCGCCAAATGGTGCACAGATTTACGCTCGCGCAAGCGTCGACCGATCTGAATGGCCAAAGACAAAGACTCATTCAAACCAGCAGGCATAGGAAATCCCACCATGACATCCTTAAGAGCCTCAGAGAGATCCTTTCTGAACAAAGCTGCCAGCGCAGATTCATTCCACTGAGTGAGTACTGACCATTTCCTAAATTTCTGACAATATACTTCTATATCATCCTGACCCTGGCACAAAGCCAGCAAATTTTTCTCAGCCTGATCCACTGAATTAGGCTCATCGTACAGCAATCCGAGCGCCAGGAAAAACGCATCGACACTACTCAATGCAGGGTCTCCTGGCGCAAGAGAAAATGCCCAGTCTTGAGGGTCGCCGCGCAAAAAAGAAATAATAATCAAAACCTGTTGAATAGGATTACCAGAAGAATGAGGTTTCAAGGCCAGAAATAGCTTACAATTATTTTTGAAACTTAGAAACTTAGTTCTATCTCCAAAAAACAAATCAGGAATAGGAATTCTTGGTTCTAACATAGATTTCTGATCAATAGTATCTTGAATTTTTTGTACATTTATAACGAGATTATCCATTGAAGAGCACAGACCCTGAATATCCATGTCCACACCTGTGTCCAGAATCACCCAAATGTCTAGGGGAAAAAAAAAAAAAAGTGAACACAGAGCAGAAAAAAAAAATGATGTCAGAACTTTTTCTTTCCCTCTATTGAGAATCATTAGTTTGGCTCCTTGTACTGTTATGTTTGCTAATGACAGGTGTTATGAAGGCAATCCAGAAACACAGTGTGCTTAGCGATCAGAGCGCACACAGTGATCTGACAAATACCCAAAAATCCAAGAACGAGCTCTGAGACGTGGAAACTCTGTAGACTGCACACCTGATCCTATCCTAAACACAACTAAAAGCGGCTGTGGATTGCGCCTAACAACTACCTAGGCAACTCGGCACAGCCTAAGAAACTAGCTAGCCTGAAGATAGAAAAATAGGCCTGACTTGCCCCAGAGAAATTCCCCAAAGGAAAAGGCAGCCCCCCACATATAATGACTGTGAGTAAGATGAAAAGACAAAACGTAGGGATGAAATAGATTCAGCAAAGTGGGGCCCGATATTCTAGGACAGAGCGAGGACAGTAAAGCGAACTTTGCAGTCTACAAAAAACCCTAAAGCAAAACCACGCAAAGGGGGCAAAAAAAAACCACCGTGCCGAACTAACGGCACGGCGGTACACCCCTTGCGTCTCAGAGCTTCCAGCAAAACAAAAGACAAGCTGGACAGAAAAAAAACAACAAAAAAGCAAAAAGCACTTAGCTATACAGAGCAGCAGGTCACAGGAACAATCAGGAGAAGCTCAGATCCAACACTGAAACATTGACAAGGAGCAAGAATAGCAGCATCAGGCGGAGTTAAGTAATGAAGCAGTTAACGAGCTCACCAGAACACCTGAGGGAGGAAGCTCAGAAGCTGCAGTACCACTTGTGACCACAGGAGTGAATTCAGCCACAGAATTCACAACAGGGAACACTCTCTCGTGGATGGCGGTACTGGCACAGGGCCCCTCATATTATGACGGTGTGTCTGACATTGGTTGTGCATCACCACCATCAGAGACACTTCATTGTACTATGAGGGACCCTGTGCCAGTGCCATCGCCCAAGAGTGGGCACACCCACCTGTCCAGGCAAAAGGCACTCGCACGGGTGCTTGCGCCAGATGGTGACCACGGCCCTGTGGGGGGAGTCAGCCCTTTTAGGGAGGTATAAAAATGGCTTATGGTGGACATTCAGCAGCTGCAAATGGGGGAATTGGAGAAGTCAGTAAGAGGAGGCCAAAAGCAAGACATTTTTCAGGCAAGCTACGTGTCAGCAGGAGAAGGTGGGGCAAAATAATTTGAAATCCATGATTGGTTCATTTTAATGAAGGTTAGATCATCAACATTCTGGGTAGCCAGATGTGTCCTTTTTTCGGTCAGTATTGAACCAGCAGCACTGAAGACTCTTTCTGATAGCACACTAGAAGCAGGGCAAGTGAGCTCCTGAAATGCATATTCTGCCAATTCAGGCCAGGTGTCTATTTTAGATGCCCAGTAATCAAAGGGAAATGACCTGTGAGGGAGAACATCAATAAGGGAGGAAAAGTAGTTTGTAACCATACTGGACAAATGCTGTCTCCTGTCACTTTGAATCGATGCAGTGGCAGAAAGTGGCTGGAAGATATATGAAAAAATACAAGGACTGTAGTACAATTTCAATCTCCCTACAATGATCTCAGGAAAAGTATGGCAGCAATAAAAAGAACTGCTGCACACAAAAGTGTGGACAAATAAACAAGAGAACTGTGCAGAAAGTAGCAACATGATTTTTGCTTTTAAAAAAGCAGTTGGTTTGCACAGCGGCGTGCAAACAGCAATGCAGCTATCAGGGAGCCTTATAAGGTAGCCTAATAAGCTACAGAGCTGATGCACAATAATATAGCCTCCATTGTCCCTGCAAACAAATGGTGGTGTTGGACAGTGGAAATCGCTACAGCACAAGCAGTTTCAGGGCTTAATCTTCCCTCCCTAACTATATCCCTTCTTCTGATGAAGCTGCGGCAACCTCTCCCTATGCTATGATTGGCAGAAGTAAGATGGCGGTCGGCGTGCATGCTCCTTTATAGCTCCTGTGACGCCGCAGAGAGCAAGCCAATTACTGTCATGACCTTTTCTAAGATGGTGGGGACCGAGACCTATGTCATCACGCTGCCCACACTCTGCATCCTCCTTCTTTGGCTGAAAAAAGCATCATACGAAACGTGACTTTGGTGCGAAGATTGCCGACCTCATGGCCGATCCCACACTAGGATCTGGTCGAGTTTCATGAAACCCGACTTTGCCAAAAGTTGGCGATTTTTGATTTTGTCCAATCCGTTTCGCTCAACCCTAGTAATTATAGAGTGTTTGAAGGAGAAGGGGAAGATACCAGAAGAGAAGGAGAGATTTTACTTAGGTGAGTACTGACGACTCGAGAAAGAGACTGGAGTAGCTGTGAGGGAATGGGGCAGCAGTGCATGTAGTAGGACGAGAAGAAGAGAGGCACCTGGAGACTTCTGTGACTCTGTCAAATGTGGAGAGTGAGCCAGAGGAGATGTGGGGAGGAATGGAAGTCACGGCACTTGGTGGCTGGGAGCTGATTTCCTAACAGATATTTTCTATTTTCTCTGTAAAGTAGGAGGCCAGATCATGAGGACAGATGTCTGTGATAGGGGCCTGTGCTTTAGGACTGAAGAGGGGGTGAAGGGTTTGAATGAGTTTTTTTAAATAAAAAGGGGCACAAATATTATTACCGCAGAGTGGTCCCAAAATATCTATATCCACCCACGTAATATGGTGTGTAAGACCCACAATGCTGAAAAGACAATGGCATATGTAATCATCAGACCTATTACATTACCCCTGACTTTTCCATAAAGTTTGGAAAGTATTCTATCATGGAGCGCAACAACTTAAAATGTACATTTTCTCAGTGACAATTTCCATCACATGTGTGCTGTCACAACTCATAATTTAAATCATGTTTCCAAGGAAAATGAGGCATGTTTCCAAGGAAAATGGGGCACCTTGACCAATTAGTACAAGAATCTGCTCCTGTGTGTCACACTATTTTGGCTACACATCATTTATATTAAACCCAGACAGAACCCTGTATCAGAATGTAACTAATTTATTGTTGTTTTTATTCCCAGCTTAGTCTACTTGCCCCCTCATTACTCAAGATTCAGCAGTCATCTGCTACAAGTTGTTCTAAAACCTATGATACCTTTGAAATGGAATTAAATCCTCCCAAATTAATCACGCATATCCCTTCAGGTGCGCAATGTTTAGCATATCCAGTAGAAGTAATCCTGCGGTGACCACAATTCTCAGTTTAGTGAGTTTATTTTTACTGCAGTAAAAAGTTGGCAGCTTAAAATATTCTACAGCTGTTTCTGCTGAACTGTGGTTCAACATGGATGTGTCTATTTAGTTATAAAAATGTTCACCAATAAATCAAAATGTTTCCTGTGCTTGAAAAAGCATTGTACTATAGTGTAATATAAACTTACATTCACCTCATTTGTAGAACAATATGACAAAAAATCCCAAATTGGGTCAGTAGACAGCTTCTCGCTCCTTCCCTAAAATATACAACATTTTAAGGGATTCAGAGTTTTTTTCCCTTCACCTGTAATGACTATTTGTACTTTAGTTCCATAACACCTTCCATGGTGGGACAAAACATCAATATTTCTAAGCTAGCCATTTGTTAGATGAGTATATGTCTAGGGAACTTTCCCAATCAACATCTGTTCTCCCGGGTTCTCCTTCTCCCCAATACTTTTGCAAACATTTGAGCATTAAAAATCCACTTGTCAACAAAATGATCATATAATAAACAATATTTCCCCCAAATTTTACATTTATTGGATGTGGAAGTCTCATAGTTTCCCTTATAAAGAACTTTATGGGTAGATTCACACATTTTCCATGGCCAATGTAGCTGCATTAAACCACTGTAAAACAATGAAAAGTCAAATTTACCTATTTGTTGTGGCTAAATCCATGGCTGAAAATATGTGAGTCCTTAAAGGACTTGTACCAAAATAGCTAGCAATTGTCTATCCATAGAATATGCGAGAATATGTAGAAGAAGAATGTGCAGCACTCACCGGATTGCTTGTCAATCAGAGTCCTTTATTGTGCCATCCAAATTAGGACAAAGAGACCGGGGGTGTGGGCAGGTGTACAGAGGAATGCGGGGAACACAGGCGGACGACGGCCATTTCGCTTGCTTACTTCTGCGTATTCTCGCACATGTACTTGTTTGTTTTCATGTGAGCACCATAAACCGGCTGCAGATACAACCGACTTGTTTCAGTTTTCAAGGATCGTATGTGGACACATTCAGGGTTAAGCATTGGTGCCGTTCTTTTGTGAATTCTTTTTTCCTGGATGATCTATCCGTAGAATAGGTGATGACTTTCTGACTCCTGAGTGGCCCACAAATAATGAGACTTGGACTTTGAAGTTCCCCATCAGAATCAGTGGTCCATTTCCCCTCTGTTCCCTGTCTATGACTCTGCTGGAGAGATGATAAATTGTCATAGTATCTTTCTACAAACTCATTACCTTGGGATAAAATATATATGAAGAAAAAAACATAAGTTATCAAAACTTATGTGTGTCAGGATAATTGTTCTCTGAGATATAAATATGATATTTCCCAATTGTCACTAGGAAAAGCAGTGTACACAGTGCTGTTTCACTTGCATATTAGGATCCACAATATTATCTAAATGTCAGTTGATGGGATCATAGTGGATAGACTGTAAAAAGTAAGGTGGATATGGAATTAAAAAGATTTTTGTAACATTATTGATTAAAGGTTACATTTTATATTGTTATTCCACTTCGGTCAGCGAATAGATTGTAGAAGAAACCTGACCTTTACCATTTAACCCCTGTAAAATATTAGGTGGATCAAGAATATGAAAAAGAAATGGTTGAAATGCGAAACTGTCTTTTTCCCCTAACTCAAATTGCCCTAGAGCAATACAAAGTCCTCAAAAAGCTACTTTGGATAGACTTGGCACAAGCCACTCCATCTGGCAGATTCCAGAGGAACCTCAGCCTTCACTCTTTAACCGCTGTACATGGATCTGGTGGATAGAGAGTAAGGAATAGAAAGAGAGGAACTGCCCCTTACCCTAGCCAAAAATGCCCTAGTGTAATGCAAAACACATACCATAACCCTAATACATCCTCACTATTGTGTATCGAAAATTTCAGCAGAGTTTCTTAAATATTTGTCAGTAATATTTGTTATTTAAGATTAGTGATCAGCGAATTTGTTTGGAAAACGATCGCCAAACATGAATTCAACATGAATATGGCACATTCGGATTCGTGATCGGAAACCCGAGCAAAATTTTATAAAATCATTAAAAATTGGTAACATTCGGTAAAAAGTGCAGGAAAATATTTCTGTTGCCACAAAAGTATTTTCAGCACTTTTGCAAAGATAATGGTGGTGTGTATCATGATCATTTTGAATGTGTTTGATGAGTGAAGGGGGTTGGCAGAGGTCAGCGGCGCGGCGTTCTTGTAAACTTTTAACTGTTTTTCCTAACTTTGCATGTGCACATTGCGGCTAGCCAAACAGGGTGCAGGAAACACCCACGATGTCCTGACACCACGGCTTGTGTCATTGGCTGCTAAAATCACGTCCCTCTCCAGAGCTGACATCTTGTGCCATTTTGACACTGAAGCAGCGCAGAAATGTTGCTCCTGACGTTGGCACTGTTAGCAGCAAGATTTTAGCTAGTTAGCTAGGCAGTTATATATCCAATAGTGCAGCTAGCTACTGTCCAGTGTGGCTGTTAAATTAGCCTTCCAGCATTATTTTTTGGCCATTACTGAGGTACACAGACAAAACCAGCAGAGCACAGGTTCTACAAGTGCGTTATGCACTGCTTCTATAATGCTCCATGCACTAGCGTTCTAAATAATATTTTCACACTAGCTAAATGTGAAACAGCCTGCTGTATCATACCACCTTTTCATTTAGTGCTGTGGTGATGTGAAGCTGTCTGCAGACCTAACGCACATTAAAAAAAATTATAATTTTTCTATTGAAAAAAGTTAGAAAGCCCGCCATATCAGACTTTGACATTTTGTTGGGTTGAAATTAAGCTGTCTGCAGATATCACACACATAACCAAAAATGTTTTATGTTGCTAAATGTCATACAACAGGGGACCTGACTTTAAGATTGTTTGTAGTATCAAGTGTGTCATAGATGCCTGATCCAGAGGCCACAAAAAATTCTTGTAATCCAAACGTCACACAGTAGTGGACCAGACTTTAAAATAGTTTGCAGCAGCTAGTGTGTTATAGAGGCCTGATCCAAAATCCACAAAAAATTCTTCTGTTCCTAGTGTCATACAGGCCTCATGCACACTCAAACAATTCTTTCTTCTGTGACTAACGCGATACAGCTCGCCAAATTTCACCTTGAAATTTACTGCAGCTAAAAGTCAGCTGTTTCAGTGGTGGTGCAGAGTTTAAAATGAGTGATGAGCGAATATACTCATTACTCGAGATTTCCCGAGCACGCTCGGGTGTCTGACGAGTATTTTTTAGTGCTAGGAGATTTAGTTTTCATCGCCGCAGCTGAATGAATTACATCTGTTAGCCAGCATAAGTACATGTGGTGGTTGCCTGGTTGCTAGGGAATCCCCACATGTAATCAAGCTGGCTTAGAGATGTAAATCATTCAGGTGCGGTGATGAAAACTAAATCTCTAAGCACTAAAAATTTCTCAGAGGACACCTGAGCGTGCTCGGTAAATCTTGAGTAACGAGTATATTCGCTCATCACTATTTAAAATCTATTTTTTTGTTGCTAATACTGTGTTCCTTCCACAATATCTGAGCAACATGCCTGGGAAAAAGCAAGGCCATTGTGGAAGGGGAATTAGGCTTCGTGTTCAAGGTGTATATGGGGTAGGTGGTAAGGTTAGTGAAAGCACTAGTGAACCAAAAATGTCACGTGCTATGCAAAGACATCTGACAACTTCCGTTACTGAACGGGCTATCCCACTACTTTTCTCTGGCAGACACACAGCTGTACACCTTGTTGATGAGGCCCAGAAAGAGCACATGCTCAAGTGGATTGCAAGCGCAGATTCAAGTCGCCTCTCTTTCTTTTCCTCCACCTCAATATCACACCTAGTACAGTCCACAGAGGTGGCACCAAAATTCCCCTTGCTTCCCAACTCTCCAACCATACAACTGACAATACGGAACCAGAGAAGGGAAAGTCTAAAGAGCTGTTTACACATTCTATGCCATGATTATCAGAAGTATACTCAAAAGCTTCACAGAGTGAAGAGGAGGAAATCTGTACCGATGCCCAAAATGTATTTAGCTTGGATTCGGGACAGGATGAAGTAGAGTCTGAAGAGTATCCTGACCCTCGTCATCAGACGTTACCCCTGGTGGGGAAGGTGATCCAAATGAGATGCATATATCTGAGGCTCATGCGGACTGTACTGTGCTGTCAGCTCAGGACGAGGAGGGCGACTCTAAGGGCGAAGAATGTGATAATACAGAGGATGATGATGATGAGATGTTAGATCCCAGTTGGCATGAGCATATAGGCATACAGCTGAATAGGTCATCTGAGGAGGAAGACAAGGAGGTTATTTTTCATCATATGTCCCAGACACGTAGTGATGCAGCCCCGATGAGCAATGCATCCTCAGCCAGAACTGTGGCCAGCAGCATCTGCGGGTCTTCAGCTAGCAGGGGTGGCAAGGGTTATCTAACCTGGGCCTTTTTTCACTGCAAAGGATGAGCCAACTCACATAATCTGCCAACTTTGCAAAAAAACTAAGTAGCGGTAAAAAGAAAAAAAGTGCAATAATTTGACTACTACATGTATGAACCTTCATATGCACAACATTAACATTAGTTACTTTGGGAATTCCACTATGCAAAAATGCAGACCAGCGGGCATCAACAAACATCGGGCTCACCATCAATTCCATCTGCTGCTTCTTCCCTCTTTTACTGTGCCAACTATTGAGATGCAGGTCTTTCGTCAGCAGAATCTTGTGTTCTTTACCCGCTCCAGTCATGCTGACTGAGAGTCCGCTTTCAGCTGTAGCAAAAGCGGACATGCCTGCTGTTTTTGACCGATCTCAGAGAATGAGAACACCTCAACTTTCTCAATCCACCATAGTATCTCCACCTCTCTCGGGTCCAGCAGTTTGTCCAGTTCACTGTACTCCGCCCTCTCTCAGCAGTGCAGCCAGCCCACGGTACCGCAGTTGTGATGTCTTTCGCTGTACCCCAGTACCAACAGCCCAGTCACCATTACTTTTCTGAGAAAGCTGTGCTTGCCCTACACCAGCATATCGCAGACATCTGCATTTCTCCACATACACTTGGATGAGCAAGCATGGCCAAGGGCGTTACATCTCGCTGACTGGGCACTGGGTAACTCTGGTGACTGTGGGGCAGGCACTGCTCCATAAGTCTTGGAATCCCCAAGGCTTGCTGGACAAACCTTTACATTTAACACTTCCTCCGCTGCTTCTGCCTCTTCCTCTGTTGCCTCCAAAACTCCCACCTGCGCACTCAACCTCTGTCTTAGGTCCCTTTCACATGTCTCTGTCTCCATTATGTGTGGTGACAGTTTTCACATGTACCGGAGACACGTACACACATAGACCCATTCAAATGAATGGGTCTATGCACATGTCAGTGTGTTTTCATGGACCGTGTGTCTGTGGGAAAAACATGCTGACATGTCTGGTTTTTGCTCTCAGCACGGGCAGAAAAACATCCCGCACATGTGCACATGGAGAACACACATTAATGTCCTATGTGTGACATGGACAGCCACCGGGGAAGAAGAGTTACTGTAAGCGTTGTTCCCCAACGGCTGGTGCTGAAGCCGACTGCCATCATTCTCCCCTGCTCTGCCGGCGAGCAGAGGAGAACTATGAGCTTTATATTACAGTCCAAACAACAGCATGTTTTAGCTTTTGGGACTGTTACCCCATCATCCAACACTGGCTGTTGCTAATAACAGTGACAGTAAGTGCGGAGGATGGGGGTATTCCACAGCCACCGGCTGCGATCGTTCGTAAATAAATGAATGAAAAACCCGACGTGGGTTCCCCCTATTTTATTAACCAACCAGACAAAACTCACAGCTGCGGGATGCAATCCCCAGCTGTCAGCTTCAGCAATGTTGGTTATCTAGAATAGTGGGGTCCTCATGCTGTTTTTTTAATTATTTAAATAAATAATAAAAAAACGGTGTGGGGTCGCTCCCATTTTTGACAACCAGCCTTGTTAAAGCTCATAGCTGGGGGGGCTGATATACTTAGACTGGTAAGGGGCCATTGATATACGCCCCCACAGCCTAAAAACAGCAGCCCGCAGCTGCCCAGAAAGGGGGCATCTTTCAGATGCCCCTTTTCTGGCACTTTGCCTGGCTCTTCCCACTTGACCTGTAGCGATGGAGAGTGGGGTAACATTTGTGGGGTTGATATCACTTTTCAGTGACATCAAGCCCACGGCTTAGTATTGGAGAGGTGTCTATAAAACACCTCTCCATTACTAATCCTATAGTTGTAATGTTAAATAAAGACATGGCCAGAATAAAGTATTTTATTTGAAAAATTACACAGACACCTTTAATGTTCTTAATTAAACCATACTTACTATAATACCTAATTCCCCAACACCCTTGATCTCCTGTAATAAAAATAAAGTAATAATAAACCATTAATACACCATACCTGTCCATCATTGTGTCCCACGCTGTAATCTAAATAAAGGGGATAAATAGTTTTCAATCAGTATGGTGCCAAGATGCCACCCTCCCAGCTTAAATCCACTGGTAAATGAGCTGCTGCGAGTGTAGCATCATTCACCAGCGGTGACATCATCACTGGCTTTTTCCCACAGTCCAGAGGTCACCGCTGGTGAATGATGCTACGCTCTCTGTAGTTCATTCACTAGTGGTTTTCAGCCCAGGCAGTGGCATCTATGCACCGTCCTGGTTGAAAACTATTTAGCCACCCAGACTTGGATTACAGTGTGGGACACAACGATAGACAGGCATGGTATATTGTTGGTTTATTATTTTACTTTTATTACAGGAGATTGATGGCGTCGGGGAATTAGGTGTTACAGTAAGTATGGTTTAATTTAGAACATTAAAGGTGTCTGTGTAATTTTTTCAAATAAAAGACTTTATTCTGGCCATGTCTTTATTTAACATTACAACTATAGGATTAGTAATGGATAAGTGTCTTATAGACACCTCTCCATTACTACGCCGTGGTGACATCAACCCGACAAATATTACCCCACTTTCCACTGCTACTGAGCAAATGGAAAGAGCAGGTCAAAGCACCAGAAAAGGCATATCTAATAGATGCGCCTTTTCTGGGCAGCTGTGGGCTGCTGTTTTTAGGCTGGGGGGCCTATATATTGATATATATATATATATATATATATATATATATATATTGATTGGCCCCTTACCAGTCTGAGAATAGCAGCCCCCAGCTTTGAGATTTAGCAAGGATAGATGTTTGTTTAGTTTTGTTTGGTTGGTTAATAAATTAGGGGGAAACCCACATCGAGTTCATTCTTTTATTTCCGAACGATGATGGGGGTAACAGTCCCAAAAGCCACCACCTGCTGACTGTAATATTATGCTCAGCACTCTCCTCTTCTCACCGGCAGAGCAGGGGAGAATGATGACAGCCAGCATCACAGCAGCCGCCGAGGAACATCACTTACAGTAGCGCTTCTTCCCCAACGGCTGTCCGTGTGGTACTGATGCGGCACACAGGTGACATGGATATCTCCGGTACCGATGTTTCTGGTACCGGAAATATACGTACATGTGAAACCGGCCTTAATGAGACACTAGTTCCAACAGTGCAGAGCAAATCCCCACCATCTCCGGACTGCAAAGCCAATGCTCACCGCAATCAGGCAGTTTTAAAATTGATATGCCTTTAAGATAGCAGTCATACAACTGAAGAGTTGTTGACCACTCTCCAGGCTTAGTTTGATCAATGGCTGTCTCCGTTGAAAATACATTCAGGGAAGGCTGTGTCTGATAACTGTGCGGACCTTGTGGCGACCCTTGAGTGAGGCAAGCTCAGACCCTCAACCTGGTGGTACAGCGTTTTCTCTGCCACTATCCTTTTCTGAGTGAGCAGCTCCAGATAGCGCGTAAGCTGTGTGCTCATTTCCACTGTTCGTACCCCTCAGGTCATCGACCTGCATCGATACAGATGTCTCTGTCCATGCCAGTTAACAGGTTGATATGCAATGAGCCGACACGGTGGAATTCCACTCTGCACATATTGAAGCGACTGTGGCAGCAGCAACGAGCCCTGACACAGTATGTCATGTCGTATACCCTGGGCTAACACAGTGCCCAACAGACATGTCGCATATCACGTTTACAGAGTGTGCATACATTAAGGACCTCTGCACCCTTCTGCACAGTTTCAAAATAGCTAAGATGGTTAGCGCTGACGACGCCGTCAACAGCATCACTATTCGGGTCATCTACACTCCCTGACAGAAGTTATGTCGTTTATCCATGTTATGTAAATAAAAGCTTAAACCTGATGTTAAATTCATCCATTGGTTGTATAATTTATTTTTTTGAAAGCTGAAACCCTCCGAAATGTGGTTTAGGTTAAGAAAATAAATTGGCATCAATGCAGAAATATTGATCAATTATACTATTTCTACCGTGGTGAAGTTGATTACACTTTTGTAGTGTCTGCCACTAATTTATGAAAATGTTTAGACTCTTGGTTGGGTCTCCTTCATGCGTGTTGTCATTAGCAGTAGGCCTCCGAGAGAGTCTGGCCTCCACTTCCTTGGACTCAACTACCCGTGTTACTATCCTTAAATTTTTCTGACAATTATCTACGAAACTGATATTTGTGCCACCTGAGTGTGGCTCAGCATGAAAGCAGGTAGAGATGTTGCATGTGGTATCAGGGCTCCCAACAAAGGAGACCAACACTGATGTCTCACCCACCTCATCTTACTGTGACGCTCAATTGAAAGCTGTAAATACGATCCCAGACCCCGATACCTCATGCCTGGCTTATTGCTGCAGTGCCATGCCACAATTTGTACTGTGGGTGAATTAAGGCCACTTTCCTGGTTTCTGTCCCTCATGTAATGTGTTTTGGCAGCATTGGGGGCCGTTATAAGGTGTTGTGCATGCATTTGTTTTTGCCTCCCATTGACATGAATGGCGTTTGATTATTTTTGGCAAATATTCGACTAAATTATCTTCAAATATTGCAAATTCAGGGATCGTAAACCGAAATAAACATTGAAATATTCGCTCATCTCTATTTAAGATCAATAAGTGAAATGAATGTGAATGACACGCATACGGGAAGTAATCGATGGCTGTCACGTTCAAATACTGTATTTTTTGGAAAATAAGAAGCTCTGTTTTTGCCCAAAATTTGAGAAGAAAAATTAGGGTGTGTCTTAGCATCTTATAATCTGAATATAGCTTACCGCGGGGGGGCTGCTCTGGGGAAGCAGGGTCACAGGAGGCAGGGTTGCTGCTGCAGAAAATTGGCAGTGGCAGGAGTGGAAAAATGCTGCAGGCCCCGAGCTGGGAGAAGGGGATGTTCGGTGGTGCGAGGCTGTGGCAGGCCCCACACTTTCATAAAATGTTGGTGGAGTCCCCGCACTTCCCAATTTTTTCACTGCACTAGACTTTTGGAAAATGATTACCAGTGGTAGCACATGCACAGATTAAGATCTTGATTCCTGATATCTCAGTTTGCGCATTCGCCTCCTCAGGTAGTCATTTTCCCAAAGTCAACAGCAGTGAAAACAATGGGAAATGTGGGCTCTCCCAGCCTCACACTGCTGAACACCCCCTCCTTCCAGCCCAGGTCCCATATCATCGGCCCACTCCTGCTGCTACTGCTAGATTACTGCAGCAGCAACCCTGCCTCCTTTAACCCCACTCCACTGTAGCCACCTTCCCAGTATGCTACCTAAAATCGGAATATAAGACACACCATCATTTTATAAAAAAAAATGTTTTCCTTAATTCCTCAAAAAATTAGGTGGGTCTTAAGGTACCTTCACACTAAACGATATCGCTAGCAATCCGTGATGTTGCAGCGTCCTCGCTAGCGATATCGTTTAGTTTGACACGCAGCAGCGATCAGAATCCTGCTGTGATGTCGTTGGTCGGGGCTAGAAGGCCAGACCTTTCTTTGGTCGCTGACTCTCCCGCTGACATCGCTGAATCGGCGTGTGTGACACCGATTCAGCGATGCCTTCGCTGGTAACCAGGGTAAACATCTGGTTACTAAGCGCAGGGCCGCGCTTAGTAACCCGATGTTTACCCTGGTTACCGGCATCGTTGGTCGCTGGAGAGCGGTCTGTGTGACAGCTCTCCAGCGACCAAACAGCGACGCTGCAGCGATCCGGATCGTTGTCTGGATCGCTGCAGCGTCGTTTAGTGTGAAGGTAACTTTATGGTAAGCAAAGTATGGTAACGAAGGTTCTAGGGGGATTTTGATATAACATTTGTTTAATTGACTAATTTGATTTTAATTTGGATTGGTGACATTCTTGAATATAACTACAATTACTGCTGTGGCAAGCACTACAAATGCTGAAATTAAGATTACAAAATGTCCACCTCTTTTTCCATTTTGAGGTGATATTACGGAAATGATGATATTGCATTTTCCATGATGAACATTGAGATGTGACAAAATAATGACATTGGATTTGTCAATATACAATATACATTGACAGTTAGACTAAATAGATATTTCTTGTGCAAATATCTCAATGATATAAATACATTCATTAAATCATTCTGTTTATTTAATGTTTGGAATGTATATGAAAAGCTTTTAAATGGCCGCTATCAGCAGATAACTGTAACCCTCGTGAGTATCCTTGAGCTTTTATAGCTTTTAATTTATCAAAGGAAATAATTAGCACAGATTGTGGCAGCTAGTGATGGAATTTATTCATTTGGAAGCCATGAGTTTCCTGTCATTAAAACGACATCATGTCCTTCCTTCTCTATTAAACTTAAGTCAGACCAGTAAGAAGTTACTAAAAGGAAATGAAGAGTTTTTTGGCATGGTGCCACATACATGATTTAATAGAAGAGAAGATAGCAGGTCTGGAGTGCATGCCAATAAGTCGTCTACTCAACCATCTTGTGTTCTCTAGATTGCGTTCTCTAGTGAAATTGGTCCCTAAGTGGTCATTTATGATCTATTGTTGGGTTTTCTTCAAAATATTGTTATAGAAAATAGAAATCATTTGAAGTCATGTCAATGAAGTAATGAGATGTAATGCTCCCTGTCATACCACAGCAGACCACCAATAAACGTCTCTTGTGCATATGCATAAAACTCAATAGAGTATAATATTTTGCAAATTAAATAAAATAAAAATGGCAACTAGCTTTTTTTGCCTACATTGTACAGTGCAACTTAAAGAGAATTACAAAAGTTGTGTTTTTGACACTTGCACAAAATGAAAAAATATAAAACAGTAAGGAGAATTGGATCTTGTGTACGTCACAGGAGACTTTTGCGCTCATGATGGCCTCTATCCAGACTCTTATGGTCCAATAAGTTGGTATTATATCCATGGTCAAATAGGTTGCTATTGTATATGGGCCCTCATGGTTCAAATAAGTTGGTATTGCATCTAGCATCTAGACCCCAATAGTCCAATAAGTTGGTAAGGAATTTATGCCGGCATGATACAATAACTTTGTGTCTAACACCTATGCCTAGTTCTTAGTGATGAAGTGGAATAATTCCAACCATTGTTTATTTAATGGCATCTTTAGCCATTACTGGCCTTATAGGTAGAGATGAGCGAAACACTAAAATGCTCGGACACTCGTTACTCGCGCCGCACAATTTTTAATGCTCAGATGCTCATTTCGAGTAACAAGTATAATGAGGGTCAATAGGAAATCCTATCATTTTTCTGGCAGACACTACAAGGAGGTCTGGGGGGCAGTGAAAATATTGAAAGAGATGGAAAAAGTGCCGAATGGAAGGAGAACAGCATGTGGAAGACACCTGGAAACATCTCTGACTCCCAATGGTATCACATTTCAACTACACTTTAAGGACTCACAATAAAACATTAAAAATCAGTGAGAAATTGGATTTTACAGGAAAAATGTTGTAAAACATTTTTTCCTGCATAATGCCTTACCTATATGGCAAATGTTTAAAAGAATAAAAAAATATAATGAAGTAGACCAAAATTGATTTATTTATTAAAACAATTGCAAATTACAGTGTGATTTTTGAAGGAAGCAAGAAGTGCCAAAAATGTGGGAGTCAGAGGTACTCAGATACACCCTGTATTAGACATAAAGGAGTGCCTCATACACATTCAGTTAAAATTGTAATGTAGTGGTCCTCCCAGACTTATAAAGGCTATGCAAAAAAAAGTGCAAATCCTGTCAAAAATTACAAGCGGGGTCATCCATATACCCATGAAGGCATCAACTGTAGTGCCTCATTCAAATATTGTGAAGAAAATGTAGTTGCAGTACTGCCAAAATCATAAAAGCTCAGCAGACAGTACAAAGCCTGCTAATAATTACCAGCTAAGTCATCCATACACCCTTGAAGGCATCAACTGGAGTGCCTCATAAAAAAAATTTTTAGTGTTGTTGTGGTACTTCTACATTCATAAAGGCTTTGCAGAAAGCCTGAGAAAAAAATATAACTTGGGTGATCCAGCCATCCATAGACAATAAAAGGCAACAACTGGCGGGCCTCATTAAAATATTGAACACTTTATGGGCTGCTGTCATCTAGTGGTGTGGAAAAGTCAGGTCTAATCCAGGCTTTATTTATTGTTATCAGAGAGAGCCAGTGAGCACTTTCTGTTGACAGGCGAAAGTACCTGTCTGTTATGACCCAGCCCTGGTAGCACTAAAAACCCACTCAGATAAGATGCTAGTGGCAGGGCAGCACAGCACCTCCAAGGAAGGAATAGAGGGACAGCTCATGCCAGGTGACCAGCTTTGAGACCCAATAGCTGAAAGCCACAGAGGAATTAGGGAGGCTGCTGGTTTTGTCAACCAGGTATTTCTTGATCATTTTAAAAAGACTTTTCCCTCTTCAAAAATACCCAGTCATCAGGGCATGGATCCTGAAAGTGTGTCATGAAATTGTCTCAGGCCTTTGACAGTGGACCCCTACCTCCGCTGTATCTCGAGCGTGTCTTCCTCACCTCTCCTCCTTTGTTGGGTAAGGAAGCCTGCCTCCTGCCGCTAGCATTGCTTGATTGGAATTTTTTCAACATATTTTCCACAATGGCCTTCTGATATAGCACCATTTTAAAAGAACGCTCCGATACAGGAGGAAGAGATGTAAAGTTCTCCTTGTAGTGTGGATCTAGCAGGGTGAACAACCAGTACTCTTTTTTGGTCAGCATGAATGTAATGCCAGGGTCATGGGAATTGCAGGGATACATAGAATCTGCCATATGTGCCAAGGTCTCTACAGCGAACACTTACCTGCCTCCACCATGATGACTACTCTCCATATCCTCTTCCTTTTCCATCTTTTCTTCCTCATTCATGTAACAAATGGAAATGGAGGCACAGATGGTTAAGTTCACATTCATTTTTTATTGATATTTTTGTGGAACCTTGAGACCATGGCCCGGGGGTCTCTGAAGGGGGCGTGACTGCGTGAGCCCCAGGCACATGTGGTAAATCCCTTTAAACAGTGTCAGAATGGAATGCCTGGGGGACACAGGTGCTACCTCAAGTTAGACCCTGCTATCCCAGCAGGACAGATGGACAAGCAGGGTTAACAGACGTCATGGAGCTAACACAGGTGGTACTGGCGTTGTCCAGAGGTATGGATGGCTGAATGGCGGAACGTGACAGAACTGGCGTATACAGAGTGATCATCATCCAGGATAACCAGGTAACAGGTAGGTGATAGTCTGTGGAGTCAGAGTAAGCAGAGGACTGGCAGAACACTTCAGAAGCAACGCACACACTAGCTGAGAACAGAAGCTAGTAACAGAGGACCCTTGTTGTTCTGGCACCCTCCCAATGGCGGAGGGGCTATAAATAGTAATTACTAACATGCTGTTGGTCAGAAGTACTTTTAAAAAAATGTGCGCTGTCTCTTTAAGAGATCGGAAGCATGCGTGTTTGACCTAAGCACTCTACCTGAGAAACTGCTGGCTGCGTGCCAGCAAGCACAGGGAAGAGAGGAAACAGAGGCTGCTGCAGGATGGCATGGGGCCAACACAAAGTGGGAGTCCCGACGGGGACCTCGCGAAGGTACAGGACCGGAACTGGGTGTAACAATTCCCCTTTTCAGCCCATGTTCTCCATACCGTGTTTCCCTCCTCATGTTCTCCATATCGTGCATCCCCCTTCATTTCATCCATATCGTGCTTTCCCTACGCATGTTCTCTATAATGTGGCTCCCCCCTCATGTTCTCCATATCATGTTCCCCCTCGTTATGTTCTCCATACCATGCTTTGCTCCTCATTTTCTCCATACCGTGCTTCTTCCCTCATGTTCTCCATACTATGCTTCCCCCATGTTCTCCATACCGTGCTTCCCCCATTCATTTTCTCCATGTCGTGCTTCCCCTATCATGTTCTCCATACCATGCTCTTCCTCTCATGTTCAACATACAGGTCTTCCCATCTTAATTTTGTCCATACTGTGCTTGCCCATCCATGTTCTTCATGCTGTGATTCCCTTTCATGTTCTCCATACCATGCATCCTAAACCATGCTTTTACGTTTTTCCTCTCATTTTCCCCACACCGTTCTTCCCCCTCGTGTTCTCAATACTATGCTCCTCCCATGTTCTCCATACTGTGAACTGCCATCCCGCTCAGGTCACCCCCACTTCCACACTTATAGAAACATACAGGCCATTAACACCCAGAAACTTATGAAGAACTTGCAGTCCTCATTGGCCCCAATCTCCTCCATCTCATGTCCTGATTCTGCTCTGAAGCATTACAATGAAACCCTGCAAAATGCCCTGGATGAAGCTGCTCCTCCTATAAATAAAACAACTCAGCACAGATGGCGACAACCTCATCACCTCGCTGTCCAATAACTAGTGTTGAGCGATACCTTCCGATATCGGAAAGTATCGGTATCGGATTGGATCGGCCGATATCGGTATCGGATTGGATCGGCCGATATTCAAAAAATATCGGATATCGCCGATACCGATACCCGATCCCAATGCAAGTCAATGGGACCAAAATATCGGAATTAAAATAAACCCTTTCTTGCCTTGTAGGTTCATTCTACATGAAGGAAAACAACTAAGAATAATGCCGGATGTATTTGGGGAGGTGGCGGAGACATTACAGTCATAGAGGTTTATCCCAATCAAATAGAATAGCATGGTTTTTTTTTTTTAAGACGTTCGGAGTGACAAAGATATTGACTATGTAAATTTTTTTTTTTATTTTGTCAGATATTGATGTTTCACTATTCCACGCCCTTCCCCTTCTTTTTTTTCTTTTTTTTTTTTCTTTTCCCACACTTTCATCTTCATCATCATCAGCATCTTTGACATCAACTTCTTCTTCACCTTATTCATCTTCTTCTTCATCCTTTACCTTTTTTTTTTTTTTTTGATTACATTCATCATATTCATTTTATTCAACTATTATTATTCTTCCTATTCTACATATTCTTTTTATTCCACTGTTATTATTCTTCCTATTCTACTTCTTCATCATATTCTCATTTGTGACAGGCATTCCCGTAGTTGTTATCTATAAAAGTTGGAAGATTACACCTTCCGTTCTGCCAGTCACAAAAGTTACATTTGTCCGCGTTCAGTTTGGCCTGCAGCATCAGGCTTTATCCAGGGGCACCACGAGGAGGAACGGACTCACCCCCATACACTGCTTAGTCTTCTTCTGCATATAATTTAGATAATATCTTTTGCTCTGATATTAAGTCTTATGCTTAATGTTCTTCTGCTCTTTGTTCTGCAGCCTCTTGTTCTTCTGCTTCTTTGTCTTCCATGTCGTCTTCTCCAGGGTCGTCGTCTCCAGTGTCGTCATCTCCGCCGTCGTCGTCTCAGCCGTCGTCGTCTCCGCCGTCGTCGTCTCCGCCGTCGTCGTCGTCATCATCGGGGTGGCCTTCCGGGTCATCGTCGTCATCGGGGTGGTCTTCCGGGTCGTCGACTTTAGGGTCTTCAACTTGGAAATGTAGCAGAAGGTACAAGAAGGCTGAGAAAATGCCAAGAACCAGCTGATGGAACTGGAACTCGGATGGCTACCCGAAGGTTCAAGAGCCTATGGAACTACCGAGGACCAGCTGACGTTACTGGAACCCGGTTACTAAGCAGGAGGTACCCGTGCTAAAAAGCACTACCAAGGACCGCCTGACGTTGGCGGAACTCGGATACCCAGAAGGAGGCACCTAAGCCAAAGGCTCTGCCCGAAACCAGCTGACGGTACTGGAACCAGGATGGGGAGCAGAAGGTACAAGAGCAAAAGACACTGCCGAGAACCAGCTGACGGTACTGGAACCCGGATGGGTAGCCGAAGGTCCAAGAGCCAATGGAACTACCGAGGACCAGCTGACGTTACTGGAACCCGGTTACTAAGCAGGAGGTACCCGTGCCTGAAAGCACTACCAAGGACCACCTGACGTTGGTGGAACTTGGATACCCAGAAGGAGGCACCTAAGCCAAAGGCTCTGCCCGGAACCAGCTGACGGTACTGGAACCAGGATGGGGAGCAGAAGGTACAAGAGCAAAAGACACTGCCGAGAACCAGCTGACGGTGCTGGAACCAGGTGGTGGACCCGAAGGCCCACAGGAGAGGAGAGAACAGCTAGGCCGCGAGGCAGCCGCAGTTACCGAACCCCAACAGTCCTTCAGGGGGAGCTGTGCCTACTGGCACTACAGAACCAGCCTTGACTACCAGTTCACGCAGCCCACATAGGAAGCTCCTAAACTGGAGGCACCCTGGAGTTGGCTAACCCGACAGCACCACGACGGGGCAAGCATAGGCGTCTCAGTGAGCTTGACACAACCCGGAAACAGCTGACGGTGCTGAGACCAGGCTTGGCACGAGGGAGTACCTGTGTCAAAAACACTGCCGAGAACCAGCTGGCGTTGCTGGAACCCAGATGCGTTGCCCCAGTGTGCAAGAGCCAATGGCACGACCGAGGACCAGCTGGCGGTGCTGGAACCCGGTTACTAAGCTGTAGGTGCCCGCGCTTAAAAGCACTACCAAGGACCGCCTGACGTTGGCGGAACTCGGATACCCAGGAGGAGGCACCTAAGCCAAAGGCTCGGCCCGGAACCAGCTGACGGTGCTGGAACCAGGAGGTGGACCCGAAGGCCCACAGGAGAGGAGAGAACAGCTAGGCCGCGAGGCAGCCACAGTTACCGAACCCCAACAGTCCTACAGGGGGAGCTGGGCCTACTGGCACTACAGAACCAGCCTTGACTACCAGTTCACGCAGCCCACATAGGAAGCTCCTAAACTGGAGGCACCCTGGAGTTGGCTAACCCGACAGCACCACGACGGGGCAAGCATAGGCGTCTCAGTGAGCTTGACACAACCCGGAAACAGCTGACGGTGCTGAGACCAGGCTTGGCACGAGGGAGTACCTGTGTCAAGAACACTGCCGAGAACCAGCTGGCGGTGCTGGAACCCAGATGCGTTGCCCCAGTGTGCAAGAGCCAATGGCACGACCGAGGACCAGCTGGCGGTGCTGGAACCCGGTTACTAAGCTGTAGGTGCCCGCGCTTAAAAGCACTACCAAGGACCGCCTGACGTTGGCGGAACTCGGATACCCAGGAGGAGGCACCTAAGCCAAAGGCTCGGCCCGGAACCAGCTGACGGTGCTGGAACCAGGAGGTGGACCCGAAGGCCCACAGGAGAGGAGAGAACAGCTAGGCCGCGAGGCAGCCGCAGTTACCGAACCCCAACAGTCCTACAGGGGGAGCTGGGCCTACTGGCACTACAGAACCAGCCTTGACTACCAGTTCACGCAGCCCACATAGGAAGCTCCTAAACTGGAGGCACCCTGGAGTTGGCTAACCCGACAGCACCACGACGGGGCAAGCATAGGCGTCTCAGTGAGCTTGACACAACCCGGAAACAGCTGACGGTGCTGAGACCAGGCTTGGCACGAGGGAGTACCTGTGTCAAGAACACTGCCGAGAACCAGCTGGCGGTGCTGGAACCCAGATGCGTTGCCCCAGTGTGCAAGAGCCAATGGCACGACCGAGGACCAGCTGGCGGTGCTGGAACCCGGTTACTAAGCTGTAGGTGCCCGCGCTTAAAAGCACTACCAAGGACCGCCTGGCGTTGGCGGAACTCGGATACCCAGGAGGAGGCACCTAAGCCAAAGGCTCGGCCCGGAACCAGCTGACGGTGCTGGAACCAGGTGGTGGACCCGAAGGCCCACAGGAGAGGAGAGAACAGCTAGGCCGCGAGGCAGCCGCAGTTACCGAACCCCAACAGTCCTACAGGGGGAGCTGGGCCTACTGGCACTACAGAACCAGCCTTGACTACCAGTTCACGCAGCCCACATAGGAAGCTCCTAAACTGGAGGCACCCTGGAGTTGGCTAACCCGACTGCACCACGACGGGGCAAGCATAGGCGTCTCAGTGAGCTTGACACAACCCGGAAACAGCTGACGGTGCTGAGACCAGGCTTGGCACGAGGGAGTACCTGTGTCAAGAACACTGCCGAGAACCAGCTGGCGGTGCTGGAACCCAGATGCGTTGCCCCAGTGTGCAAGAGCCAATGGCACGACCGAGGACCAGCTGGCGGTGCTGGAACCCGGTTACTAAGCTGTAGGTGCCCGCGCTTAAAAGCACTACCAAGGACCGCCTGGCGTTGGCGGAACTCGGATACCCAGGAGGAGGCACCTAAGCCAAAGGCTCGGCCCGGAACCAGCTGACGGTGCTGGAACCAGGTGGTGGACCCGAAGGCCCACAGGAGAGGAGAGAACAGCTAGGCCGCGAGGCAGCCGCAGTTACCGAACCCCAACAGTCCTACAGGGGGAGCTGGGCCTACTGGCACTACAGAACCAGCCTTGACTACCAGTTCACGCAGCCCACATAGGAAGCTCCTAAACTGGAGGCACCCTGGAGTTGGCTAACCCGACTGCACCACGACGGGGCAAGCATAGGCGTCTCAGTGAGCTTGACACAACCCGGAAACAGCTGACGGTGCTGAGACCAGGCTTGGCACGAGGGAGTACCTGTGTCAAGAACACTGCCGAGAACCAGCTGGCGGTGCTGGAACCCAGATGCGTTGCCCCAGTGTGCAAGAGCCAATGGCACGACCGAGGACCAGCTGGCGGTGCTGGAACCCGGTTACTAAGCTGTAGGTGCCCGCGCTTAAAAGCACTACCAAGGACCGCCTGACGTTGGCGGAACTCGGATACCCAGGAGGAGGCACCTAAGCCAAAGGCTCGGCCCGGAACCAGCTGACGGTGCTGGAACCAGGAGGTGGACCCGAAGGCCCACAGGAGAGGAGAGAACAGCTAGGCCGCGAGGCAGCCGCAGTTACCGAACCCCAACAGTCCTACAGGGGGAGCTGGCCTACTGGCACTACAGAACCAGCCTTGACTACCAGTTCACGCAGCCCACATAGGAAGCTCCTAAACTGGAGGCACCCTGGAGTTGGCTAACCCGACTGCACCACGACGGGGCAAGCATAGGCGTCTCAGTGAGCTTGACACAACCCGGAAACAGCTGACGGTGCTGAAACCAGGTTTGGCACGAGGGAGTACCTGTGACAAAAACACTGCCGAGAACCAGCTGGCGGTGCTGGAACCCAGATGCGTTGCCTATTAAAGTTGTCTTCCTAGAGCCCCAACTAGCGGTGCTGGAGCAAAGAGTAAGCAGGGGGAGCAGAGTGTAGGCCGAAGCCTGCACTGGTGGCAGCTTTTGGTCGGTTGTGCCAGCGTGGCTTGTGCTGGACACGATGCCGGCTACACAGCAGGGGAACAGCTGGCGGTGCTGAACCCCACTAACACATTGGCTGGTGTTTTTCTCTGTGCAGCTAGCACTTCCAGGCTACAACTGGCGGTGTTATAGCCCAGGGTCAGCAGGAGGAGGAGAGGAGCAGAGTGTAGGCCGAAGCCTAGTTGAACCAATTTCAACGGTAACCTTTAACCCCCCCTCGGGTGTTGCAAGGTACAAGAGCCACACCTTGAACTGCATTAATGATGCACAAGTCAAAGGTTGCTCTCTTAATTTTGCTCCTTGCACACGCTGAATAAAACACGTACACTATTTAGCCCATTATACTGTCAAACAGTAGTGGAGGCGTGACTTGTCTTTTTAAGGAGACGCAGCACAGGTGTACAAATTTACACCTAGGTGCTGGGCGCAGATTCCTTACCGTTGTTATTTGCAGTACAGGAAACTGAGCTCTTGTGTTATCCCTTGGCAATACTCTGTTAGTGCAGGCCGTCTCATGACCTCATTTCATGTTGGCCGGTGCGGTTAACGATGGACATGAATCCCAGACCCACAGTGCCTTTTCCTAAAGTCACACTGCGGTGCTGGGATTCGTGGCCTTGTGCAGTAAATATGTTCGCCGCTCACACATGTCCTTACACCTGCTTCAGACTGGGCGGCCTCAGCTGATCCCTTATCGCATGCCGCGGCCATGAGGCCGCACAGTCAGAAGAAGGCGGAAGGAGGGGAGTGAAGACAGGGGAACATATGCACTGCTCGTGCCCATCAATCACACCCTCGCAGTCAAAATATATGAGACAACGAGGGGCGTTGTGTCGGGCAGGGCGGACGCACAGGCACAGCCAGCCAACCAATGATGTCAGAAGACGGGCAGCGCTAACAATGGGGGTGCTGCGTGTCATTAGAAAGGAAAGTCACACCTCAGGGACAGTGGAATGGTCTCTAATGAGACACATTTTGTACGTGTTGAGTTCCACGTGGGCAAGGAGAAAAAAGTCAGCCACCTTGTACAAATGCAGCAGTACTGCTGTACAAGGTGGCTGTTATACATAGAAACACCTGGGGGTGGGGGGCAGGCACCCTTCAATTTCAGTTCATGTGCCTGCGTGGCGTTTGCAGGACACGTTGCCGGCTACACAGCAGGGGAACAGCTGGCGGTGCTGAACCCCACTAACACATTGGCTGGTGTTTTTCTCTGTGCAGCTAGCTGTTCCGGGCAAAAACTAGCGTTGTTTGAGCCCAGGGTCAGCAGGAGGAGGAGAGGAGCAGAGTGTAGGCCGAAGCCTGCACTGGTGGCAGCTTTTGGTCGGTTGTGCCAGCGTGGCTTGTGCTGGACACGATGCCGGCTACACAGCAGGGGAACAGCTGGCGGTGCTGAACACCACTAACACATTGGCTGGTGTTTTTCTCTGTGCAGCTAGCACTTCCAGGCTACAACTGGCGGTGTTATAGCCCAGGGTCAGCAGGAGGAGGAGAGGAGCAGAGTGTAGGCCGAAGCCTAGTTGAACCAATTTCAAAGGTAACCTTTAACCCCCCCTCGGGTGTTGCAAGGTACAAGAGCCACACCTTGAACTGCATTAATGATGCACAAGTCAAAGGTTGCTCTCTTAATTTTGCTCCTTGCACACGCTGAATAAAACACGTACACTATTTAGCCCATTATACTGTCAAACAGTAGTGGAGGCGTGACTTGTCTAATTAAGGAGACGCAGCACAGGTGTACAAATTTACACCTAGGTGCTGGGCGCAGATTCCTTACCGTTGTTATTTGCAGTACAGGAAACTGCGCTCTTGTGTTATCCCTTGGCAATACTCTGTTAGTGCAGGCCGTCTCATGACCTCATTTCATGTTGGCCGGTGCGGTTAACGATGGACATGAATCCCAGACCCACAGTGCCTTTTCCTAAAGTCACACTGCGGTGCTGGGATTCGTGGCCTTGTGCAGTAAATATGTTCGCCGCTCACACATGTCCTTACACCTGCTTCAGACTGGGCGGCCTCAGCTGATCCCTTATCGCATGCCGCGGCCATGAGGCCGCACAGTCAGAAGAAGGCGGAAGGAGGGGAGTGAAGACAGGCGAACATATGCACTGCTCGTGCCCATCAATCACACCCTCGCAGTCAAAATATATGAGACAACGAGGGGCGTTGTGTCGGGCAGGGCGGACGCACAGGCACAGCCAGCCAACCAATGATGTCAGAAGACGGGCAGCGCTAACAATGGGGGTGCTGCGTGTCATTAGAAAGGAAAGTCACACCTCAGGGACAGTGGAATGGTCTCTAATGAGACACATTTTGTACGTGTTGAGTTCCACGTGGGCAAGGAGAAAAAAGTCAGCCACCTTGTACAAATGCAGCAGTACTGCTGTACAAGGTGGCTGTTATACATAGAAACACCTGGGGGTGGGGGGCAGGCTCCCTTCAATTTCAGTTCATGTGCCTGCGTGGTGTTTGCAGGACACGTTGCCGGCTACACATCAGGGGAACAGCTGGCGGTGCTGAACCCCACTAACACATTGGCTGGTGTTTTTCTCTGTGCAGCTAGCAGTTCCGGGCAAAAACTAGCGTTGTTTGAGCCCAGGGTCAGCAGGAGGAGGAGAGGAGCAGAGTGTAGGCCGAAGCCTGCACTGGTGGCAGCTTTTGGTCGGTTGTGCCAGCGTGGCTTGTGCTGGACACGATGCCGGCTACACAGCAGGGGAACAGCTGGCGGTGCTGAACACCACTAACACATTGGCTGGTGTTTTTCTCTGTGCAGCTAGCACTTCCAGGCTACAACTGGCGGTGTTATAGCCAGGGTCAGCAGGAGGAGGAGAGGAGCAGAGTGTAGGCCGAAGCCTAGTTGAACCAATTTCAAAGGTAACCTTTAACCCCCCCTCGGGTGTTGCAAGGTACAAGAGCCACACCTTGAACTGCATTAATGATGCACAAGTCAAAGGTTGCTCTCTTAATTTTGCTCCTTGCACACGCTGAATAAAACACGTACACTATTTAGCCCATTATACTGTCAAACAGTAGTGGAGGCGTGACTTGTCTTTTTAAGGAGACGCAGCACAGGTGTACAAATTTACACCTAGGTGCTGGGCGCAGATTCCTTACCAATGTTATTTGCAGTACAGGAAACTGCGCTCTTGTGTTATCCCTTGGCAATACTCTGTTAGTGCAGGCCGTCTCATGACCTCATTTCATGTTGGCCGAGCAGAGTGTAGGCCGAAGCCTGCACTGGTGGCAGCTTTTGGTCAGTTGTGCCAGCGTGGCTTGTGCTGGACACGATGCCGACTACACAGCAGGGGAACAGCTGGCGGTGCTGAACCCCACTAACACATTGACTAGTGTTTTTCTCTGTGCAGCTAGCAGTTCTGGGCAAAAACTAGCGGTGTTTGAGCCCAGGGTCAGCAGGAGAGGAGCAGAGTGTAGGCCGAAGCCTAGTTGAACCAATTTCAAAGGTTACCTTTAACCCCCCCTCAGGTGTTGCAAGGTACAAGAGCCACACCTTGTGCAGCATTAATGCTGCACAAGTAAAAGGTTGCTCTATTTAATTTGCTCCTTGCACACGCTGAATAAAACACGTACACTATTTAGCCCACTATACTGTCAAACAGTAGTGGAGGCGTGACTTGTCTTTTTAAGGAGATGCAGCACAGGTGTCAAAATTTACACCTAGCTGCTGGGCGCAGATTCCTGAGCGTTGTTAGTTGCTGTACAGGAGTCTGCGCTATTGTGATCCCTTGGCCATGCGCTGTGAGCGCTTCCTGTCTTCTGACCTCATTTCATGTCGGCCGTTGCGGTTAGCGATGGACATGAATCCCAGACCCACAGTGTGTTTTCAAAAAATCACACTGCGTGGCTGGGATTCGTGGCCTTGTGCAGTAAATAGGTTTGCCGCTCACACATGTCCTTACACCTGCTTCAGACTGGGCGGCCTCATCTGATCCCTTATCGCCTGCCGCGGCCATGAGGACACCCAGTCTGAAGAAGGCGGAAGGAGATGAGTGAACACAGGCAAACATATGCACTGCACATGCCCATCAATCACACCCTCGCTGTCCAAAAAAATAAGACACCGAGGGGCGTTGTTTCAAGCAGGGCAGACGCACAGGCGCAGCCAGCTAACCAATGATGTCAAAAGACGGGCAGCGCTAACAAGGGTGGTGCTGCGTGTCATTAGAAAGGAAAGTCACACCTCAGGGACAGTGGAATGGTGTCAATGAGACACATTTTTTACGTGTTGAGTTCCACGTGGGCAAGGAGAAAAAGTCAGCCACCTTGTACAAATGCAGCAGTACTGCTGTACAAGGTGGCTGTTATACATAGAAACACCTGGGGGTGGGGGGCAGGCTCCCTTCAATTTCAGTTCATGTGCCTGCGTGGCGTTTGCAGGTCACGTTGCAAGCTACACAGCAGGGGAACAGCTGGCGTTGCTGAACCCCACTGACACATTGACTGGTGTTTTTCTCTGTGCAGCTCGCATGTCCGGGCAAAAACTGGCGGTGTTAGAGCCCAGGGTCAGCAGGAGGAGGAGAGGAGCAGAGTGTAGGCCGAAGCCTGCACTGGTGGCAGCTTTTGGTCAGTTGTGCCAGCGTGGCTTGTGCTGGACACGATGCCGACTACACAGCAGGGGAACAGCTGGCGGTGCTGAACCCCACTAACACATTGACTGGTGTTTTTCTCTGTGCAGCTAGCAGTTCCAGGCAAAAACTAGCGGTGTTTGAGCCCAGGGTCAGCAGGAGAGGAGCAGAGTGTAGGCCGAAGCCTGCACTGGTGGCAGCTTTTGGTCAGTTGTGCCAGCGTGGCTTGTGCTGGACACGATGCCGACTACACAGCAGGGGAACAGCTGGCGGTGCTGAACCCCACTAACACATTGACTGGTGTTTTTCTCTGTGCAGCTAGCAGTTCCGGGCAAAAACTAGCGGTGTTTGAGCCCAGGGTCAGCAGGAGAGGAGCAGAGTGTAGGCCGAAGCCTAGTTGAACCAATTTCAAAGGTTACCTTTAACCCCCCCTCAGGTGTTGCAAGGTACAAGAGCCACACCTTGTGCAGCATTAATGCTGCACAAGTAAAAGGTTGCTCTATTTAATTTGCTCCTTGCACACGCTGAATAAAACACGTACACTATTTAGCCCACTATACTGTCAAACAGTAGTGGAGGCGTGACTTGTCTTTTTAAGGAGATGCAGCACAGGTGTCAAAATTTACACCTAGCTGCTGGGCGCAGATTCCTGAGCGTTGTTATTTGCTGTACAGGAGTGTGCGCTATTATGATCCCTTGGCCATGCGCTGTGAGCGCTTCCTGTCTTCTGACCTCATTTCATGTCGGCCGTTGCGGTTAGCGATGGACATGAATCCCAGACCCACAGTGTGTTTTCAAAAAATCACACTGCGTGGCTGGGATTCGTGGCCTTGTGCAGTAAATAGGTTTGCCGCTCACACATGTCCTTACACCTGCTTCAGACTGGGCGGCCTCAGCTTATCCTTATCGCCTACCACGGCCAGGAGGCCGCACAGTCTGAAGAAGGCGGAAGGAGATGAGTTAAGACAGGCGAACATATGCACTGCTCGTGCCCATAAACCACACCCTCACTGACAAAATAAATATGACAACGAGGGGCGTTGTTTCTAGCAGGGCGGATGCACAGGCGCAGCCAGCTAACCATGATGACAAAAGACGGGAAACGTTACCAAGGGGGGTGCTGCGTATCATTAGAAAGGAAAGTCACACCTCAGGGACAGTGGAATGGTCTCAATGAGACACATTTTGTACGTGTTGAGTTCAACGTGGGCAAGGAGAAAAAGTCAGCCACCTTGTACAAATGCAGCAGTACTGCTGTACTAGGTGGCTGTTATACATAGAAACACCTGGGGGGGGTGGGGCCAGGTTCCCTTTAATTTCAGTTCATGTGCCTGCGTGGCGTTTGCAGGTCACGTTGCCGGCTACACAGCAGGGGAACAGCTGGCGGTGCTGAACCCCACTAACACATTGGCTGGTGTTTTTCTCTGTGCAGCTAGCACTTCCGGGCAAAAACTAGCGGTGTTTGAGCCCAGGGTCAGCAGGAGGAGGAGAGGAGCAGAGTGTAGGCCGAAGCCTGCACTGGTGGCAGCTTTTGTTCTGTTGTGCCAGCGTGGCTTGTGCTGGACACGTTGCCGACTACACAGCAGGGGAACAGCTGGCGGTGCTGAACCCCACTGACACATCACCTAGTGTTTTTTCTGTGTAGACAACACTTCCAGGTGGCAACTGACAGTGTTGAAACCCAGGGAATCAAAGAGGAGCAGAGTGTAGGCCGAAGCCTGCAGTGGAGCAAGTTGAAAGGGAACCTTTAACCCCCCCCCCCCCAGGCATTTGTTGCTGAAAGAGCCATCTTGTACAGCAGTAATACTGCACATGGAAAATGGTGGCTCCGAAAATTATGCTCCTTGCAAACGCTGAAGTACACACTCATATAATGTGTCCCCTCACACCGTCAAACCATCCCGGAAGTGGGACTTTCCTTTGTAATGTGACACATCACAGCCGTCATTCCAACCCCCTTGGTGCCGGGCGCCACCTCCTCAACGTTGTTTGGTTCTGTCACGGAGCCCGCGCTGTAATGTTATCCCTTGGCCATGCACAGTTAGCGGTGGCCGTCTTCTGACATCATGTAGGTGTCAGGCTGGCAGTGCCTGTGCGTCCAAGCTGCCCGAGATCCAACCTTGCAGTGTCATCTAATGTAGTCCCACTGCGGGCCAGGGATCCATGGGCATGCGCAGTGCATATCATCGCCTCTCACTCACCTCCTTCCTGCTTCTTCAGACTGTGCGGCGTCACGGCCGTGGCATGCTATTAGGGATCAGCTGACGCCGCCTAGTCTGAAGAAGCGTGAAGAAGGGGAGTGAGAGGCTAGTAGATGCACTGCGCATGGCCATGGATACCAGGCCCATTGTGGGATCACATTAGACGACACTGCGAGGTGTGATTTCGGGCAGCGTGGACGCACAGGCGCAGCCAGGACGACAACAAATGATGTCAGAGGACGGGCAGCGCAAACTGTGCATGGCCAAGGGATAACATAACAGCGCAGGGTCCATGACGGAATCAAACAACGCTAAGGAGGCAGTGCACGGTGCCAAGGGGGTAGCAATGACGGCTGTGCTGCGTCACATTACAAAGGAAAGTCCCACCTCCGGGATGGTTGGACGGTGTGAGGGGACACATTACATGAGTGTGTAGTTCAGCGTTTGCAAGGAGCATAATTTCAAGAGCGACCTTTCCCTTGTGCAGTAGTAGTGCTGCACATGGTGGCTCTTTCAGTAACAAACGCCTAGGGGGGGGGGGGACAGGTCCCCTTACATTTTAGTTGTGCCAGCGTGGTGGTCGCATGACACGTTGCCGGATACACAGCTGGGGATCAGCTGACGTTACTGAACCCCAATAACAGAGGAGCGACTGTTGACTGTGCACACAGCACTTCCAGGCACCAACTGGCGGTGTTAGAGCCCAGGGACAGCAGGAGGAGCAGATTGGAGGTATTGCCGCACACACAGCTGGGGATCAGCTGACGTTACTGAACCCCAATAACAGAGGAGCGACTGTTGACTGTGCAGACAGCACTTCCAGGCACCAACTGGCGGTGTTAGAGCCCAGGGACAGCAGGAGGAGCAGATTGGAGGTATTGCCGCACACACAGCTGGGGTTCAGCTGACGTTACTGAACCCCAATAACAGAGGAGCGACTGTTGACTGTGCACACAGCACTTCCAGGCACCAACTGGCGGTGTTAGAGCCCAGGGACAGCAGGAGGAGCAGATTGGAGGTATTGCCGCACACACAGCTGGGGATCAGCTGACGTTACTGAACCCCAATAACAGAGGAGCGACTGTTGACTGTGCACACAGCACTTCCAGGCACCAACTGGCGGTGTTAGAGCCCAGGGACAGCAGGAGGAGCAGAGGAACAGAGTGTAGGCCGAAGCCTGATTGTTGCAAGTTGAAAGGGAACCTTTAACCCCCCCCCCAAGACGTTTGTAGCTGAAAGAGCCATCTTGTGCAGCACTAACGATGCAAAAGGAAAAGGTGGTTCTTTTAATTATGCTCCTTGCAAACACCGAAGTAAACACTAAAAATGTGTCCCCTTATACCGTTAAACCGTCCCGGAGGTGCGAATTTCCTTCATAATGGGACACAGCACAGCTGACATTCCTATCCCCTTGGTGCCGTGCGCTGCCTCCTCAGCGTTGTTTTAAGCTGTCACGGAGCCTGCGCTGTTCTGTTAGCCCTTGGCCATGCCCAATTAGCGCTGCCTGTCTTCTGACATAATTTGGTGTCAGGCTGTCACTGCCTGTGCGTCCACGCTGCTCCAGATCCCACCTCGCAGTCTCGTTCAACGTAATCCCACTGCGGGCCTTGGAACCATGGACATGCACAGTGCATATCCTCGACTCTCACTCCCCTCCTTCCCTCTTCTTCAGACTGTGCGGTGTCACGGCCGTTGCATGCTATTAGGGATCAGCTGACGGCGCACAGTCTAAAGAAGGCGGAGGGAAATGAGCGAGAGCCCGAGGGGAAGATATGCACTGCGCATGCCCATGGATCCCAGGCCCACAGTGTGACTCAATCAGAAGACACAGCGAGGCGGGATCTCGGGCAGCGCGGCCGCACAGGCGCAGCCAGCCTGACACCAAATTATGTCAGAAGACAGGCAGCGCAAATAGGGCATGCCCAAGGGATAACAGAACAGCGCAGGCTCCGTGACAGCTTAAAACAACGCTGAGGAGGCAGCGCATGGCACCAAGGGGGTAGGAATGACGGCTGTGCTGCGTCACATTGCGAAGGAAAGTCCCAGCTCCGGGACAGTATAACGGTATCAGTGAACACATTTTATAAGTGTTAAGTTCTGCGTGTGCAAGGAGCTAAAAAAAAAGAGCTACCTTTTCCTTGTGCAGCATTACTGCTGCACAAGATGGCTCTTTCAGTAACAAACTGGGGATCAGCTGACGTTACTGAAACCCAATAACACTGGGTCGTATGTTTTTACTGTGCAGCCTGCACTTCTGAGCCGCAACTGGCGGTGTTGGAGCCCAGGAATAGCAGTTCAGGTGGTAGAAAGATGAACACAGCAGAAGACCTGGATGACACCCAATTACTTAATCAGGCAGAGGAGTGGCAAATTCCTGCGAGATCCAGGCCTGGTTCATTTTCAGGAAAGTAAGCCGGTCAACGTTATCGGAGGATAGTCGCATGCGACGGTCTGTTAGTACACCACCTGCGGCACTAAAGACACGTTCCGATAAGACACTAGCCGCAGGGCAAGCCAGCACCTCCAATGCATACTGGCTTAGCTCTGGCCATGTATCCAGCTTAGAGACCCAAAACTTGAACGGGGAAGAGCCGTCTGGGAGTACAGTAAGAGGGCAAGCCATGTAGTCTGTCACCATCTGACGGAACCGTTGCCTCCTGCTGACTGGAGCCACCGGTGATGGTGTAGACATTTGGGGCGGGCACACAAAAGTGTGCCAGAGTTGTGCCATACTGGGCTTGCCTTGGGCAGAGGCACTGCTTCTGCTCCCTCTTTGGGCAGAGCCTCCCCCACTGCCTCGACGCACTGAGCTGCTTTGTAAAGCACTAGCAGCACTCCTCTCAGTTGGACAGGAGAAGATGATGGAATTCACCAGTGTGTCGTGGTACTCCCGCAATTTACGCTCCCGGGTCAACGCAGGGATGAGGTTTTGGACGTTGTCCCGGTAGCGAGGATCGAGGAGGGTGAACACCCAATAATCAGGCATGTTGAGAATGTGGTCGATGCGGCGGTCGTTTCTCAGGCACTGCAGCATGAAATCCACCATGTGCTGCAGAGTGCCAACTGGCCCAGAAACGCTGTCCCCTGCTTGAGACATGATCTCTGCCCGCTCGTCATCACCCCACCCTCACTGTACACACTGACCACTGGACAATTGTGTCGCTCCCTCCTCTGGACGGAGCTCTTCCTCCTCCATTGACTCCTCCTCATCCTCCTCACAAATTGGCCCCTGCGTACCCCTTTGTGAGGAACCACGTGGCGCTGACTCTCCAGAAGCTGATGGAAAAGGTGACTCCTCATCCTCCACCTCTTCCACAACATCATCCCTTAACCCTTGCAAAGTTTGCTGAAGCAGGCAGATAAGGGGGACAGTCATGCTGACTAGTGCATCATCTGCACTTGCCATCCGCGTGGAATAATCAAAAGGACGCAAAACCTGGCAGACGTCCTTCATAGTGGCCCACTCTGTGGTTGTGAAGTCTGATCGGCGCTGACTGCGACTTCTTTGCGCCTGATGCAGCTGGTACTCCATAACTGCTTGCTGCTGCTCACACAACCGCTCCAACATATGTAACGTGGAATTCCACCGGGTAGGTAGGTCACATATGATGCGGTGTTCCGGAAGGCGGAATCGGCGCTGCAGAGCAGCAATGCGGGATCTGGCCAAGCTGGAACGCCACAAGTGAGCACACTCTAGGCGGATCTTGTGCAGCAGGGCATCAAGATCCGGATAGTCCCTCAGAAAACTCTGCACAACCAAATTGAGCACATGTGCCAGACATGGGATGTGAGTGAGGTTGCCAAGGGCCAAAGCTGCCACCAGATTTCGGCCATTGTCACACACTACCATGCCTGGCTGGAGATTCGCTGGCAGTAACCACACATCGCTCTCCTGCTTGATGGCATTCCAGAGCTCCTGCGCTGTGTGGCTTCGATGCCCCAATGAAACTAGTTTCAAGACGGCCTGCTGACGTTTGGCCACGGCTGTGCTCATGTCGGTCATAGGTAAACGTTCACGGGTCCATGTGGAGGTGGACTGTGACGGATTCTGCAGAGAGGAATCTGAGGAACTGGTGTAAGAGGAGGAGTCGATGCGTACAGACTGGATTCCTGCAATCCTTGGAGTGGGCAGGACACGTCCTGCGCCACTCGCACGATCTGTACCTGGCTCAACAACATTAACCCAATGGGCAGTGAGGGAAACATATCGCCCCTGTCCATGCTGACTGGTCCACGCATCGGTGGTGAGGTGGACCTTGCTACTGACGGCGTTCAGTAGCGCATGTTTTATGTTTGCCTCAACATGCCTGTGCAGGGCAGGGACAGCCTGCCTGCTGAAGTAAAATTGGCTGGGCACCTTGTACTGTGGGACTGCCAATGCCATCAAGTCACGGAAGCTGTCAGTCTCCACCAGCCTGAACGAGAGCATTTCCAGGGACAACAGTTTGGCAATGCCTGCATTCAGAGCCTGTGCTCGGGGGTGGTTGGCCGAGAATGCCCGCCTTTTCTCCCATGCCTGTACTACCGATGGCTGTAGAGTAGACTGGGAGTGTGAGGATGACTGGGAAGGTGGTGCTGTGGGTGGAATTACACTAGGTCTCTGGACAACAGTGGAGGAAGAGGCAACACGAGATGAAGAGGTGGTAGCTGCCGCTGTTGGTTGGCCTACGTCTTCACTGTGTTTCTGTAACTCCACCGCGTGCCTGTTCCGCACATGTTTCCACATATTTGTGGTATTGAGGTTGCTGACACTTTTACCTCTTTTTACTTTCTGATGACACAGCTTGCATTTGACAAAACAAATGTCATCTGCAACTGTGTCAAAAAAGGACCAGGCACTGCAAGTCTTGGGAGCGCCCTTTTTGGCTTTGGAAAGAGACAGGCTCCTAACGGGTGCCAAAGTGGAGGCTATAGGCTCCGCAGTCTTCCCCCTCCCTCTCCCTCTTTGGCCCGTAAGGGGAAGCTCTTCCTCAGAGCTGCTCCCACCACCTTCCTGTTCCTCACGCCACGATGGGTCAAGGACCTCATCATCTCCACTACCCTCTGCCACCAACTGCTCCTCCTGGGTAGTCTCGGCAGCACAGTACGCATCAGAAAGCGGCACCTGAGTTTCATCATCAGATGAGTACTGCGCTGTGGTCACCGGAGGCACTGGCCCACCTGCCTCTTCAGAGTCAGAGAGAAAAAGCTGTTGGGCATCACTGCACACTGCCTCTTCTTCCATTTCTCCAATGCTGCTTGGCTGGCCCTCTGTTTCCAAGCCAAGAGATTCAGAGAACAGAAGTAGAGACGGCTCCTGTCCTGGGCTCTCTGACTGCCTGGCCAATTTGGCAGGTGGTGAAGAGACAGATGGCTGCTCTCCAGTGCTCTGTGCCTGATAGGATGTGGCACTAACTGAAGTCGATGCCGAGGCGTTAGCTGCCATCCACCCGACAACGGCTTCAATTTGGTCTTCACGCAGCAGCGGTGCACGGCGCTCTCCGACAAAGCTGCGCATGAAGGACTGTTCCCTGCTGAAACTGAGTGACGACGAGTCACCGGCGCCCGCAGCAGGCACAGAATCACCACGTCCTCTCCCTGCTCCTCTCCCTGCTCCGCGCCCACGCCCACGTGCCTTACTCCCTGCCCTCTTCATCTTGGTTGACAGATAAAGATAAGCAGAAAAGTACCAAGGCCTTAGCGTGCTTATTCCTGAAATGCTCCTCCTAACAGGTGTAAGAAACACTAATGTTGTAAAGTGTGGACTAAACTTTATTATTTTTCAAATGTGGACTACACAAGTGTTAAGTTGTGTTTGGTGAACTTTACTTTTTTTTTGTGCAGATCGGGCTACAGAGCTAGTTTAAATCACACGGAGACCGTGCAGACAGCCGTAAACGGCGCTGCAAGGCCAAAAAACCCTCCTCTAGGTTATCCTATGTAGTGTTTTTCCACTATTTAGCTGGAGACGGGTGGAAAGACACTAATAGGAATTTTTTTTTTTAAATTTTAAACAGGCTGCACTATTTGAAAAAAAGGAAATTGTTTTTCAAGGTATGAGGCAGTAACGCACCCTGAGCTGAATCCAACCGGCTATAGCTGCACACAGACTACAGGGCGAGCTGCGCTCACACAGAGACCGTGCAGACAGCCGTAAACGGCGCTGCAAGGCCCAATAAACCCCCTCTAGGTTATCCTATGTAGTGTTTTTCCACTATTTAGCTGGAGACGGGTGGAAAAACACTAATAGGGAATTTTTTTTTGAAATTTTTAAACAGGCTGCACTATTTGAAAAAAAGGAAAATTTTTCTCAAGGTATGAGCCAGTAATGAACTCTGAGCTGAATCCAACCGGCTATGGCTGCACACAGACTACAGGGCGAGCTGGGCTCACACGGAGACCGTGCAGACAGCCGTAAACGGCGCTGCAAGGCCCAAAAACCCCCCTCTAGGTTATCCTATGTAGTGTTTTTCCACAATTTAGCTGGAGACGGGTGGAAAAACACTAATAGGGATTTTTTTTTTAAATTTTTAAACAGGCTGCACTATTTGAAAGAAAGGAAAATTTTTCTCAAGGTATGAGCCAGTAACGAACCCTGAGCTGAATCCAACCGGCTATGGCTGCACACAGACTACAGGGCGAGCTGGGCTCACACGGAGACCGTGCAGACAGCCGTAAACGGCGCCGCAAGGCCCAAAAACCCCCCTCTAGGTTATCCTATGTAGTGTTTTTCCACAATTTAGCTGGAAACGGGTGGAAAAACACTAATAGGAAATTTGAGAAAAAATGTGCAGCAGGCTGCACTATGAGCAAAAAAGGACAACTGTGTGAGGCAGTGTGAACCCCCCCTGAGCTGAATACAACCGGGTATATGGCTGCACACAGACTACAGAGTGAGCTGCACACACACACACACACAGAGACCTTGCAGAACGCTATTAAAACAGCGCTGCAAGGCAAGAGCAAGGTGAACAGTGAAGAACACACAGCGTTTTGCTAAATTAGCCTTTGGAAAGGAAAATAAAGCAATTAGCTAGCTCAACTGGCCCTCAGTTAGAACACAGCGTCCTGTCCCTAACTGAAATCACAGCAGAGTGAGCGCAAAATGGCGGCAGCGTTTTTTATAGTGCAGAGTGACATCATTTCAGCAGCCAATCACAGCCTTGCCAGTACTTACATGCCCACCATGCTAAACAGGATGTGCCCACACTTCCAATCATTCCTCATTGGCTGCTGCGTGCAGTTTGAATTCTGGGAACTTCCGATTCCGATATCCAATACGCGGGAAGTATCGGAATTCGGTATCGGAATTCCGATACCGCAAATATTGGCCGATACCCGATACTTGCGGTATCGGAATGCTCAACACTACCAACAACCCTAAATGTCTCTTTGACACTTTCCAGTCCCTACTCAACCCAAGAGTGCAGACCCCAACCACAGATCTCCGCGCTGACGATCTGGCCAATTACTTCAAAGAAAAAATTGACCACATTCGACAGGAAATCATCTCCCAATCTCTTCATACCATGCACTGTCCTCTCTCCCCCACTGCACCTAGTTCACTCTCTGACTTTGAACCAGTTACAGAAGAAGAAGTAATCAGGCTCCTTGCATCTTCTCGCCCAACCACCTGCACCAGTGACCCCATTCAGTCACATCTCCTCCAGTCCCTTTCCCTGGCTGTCACCTCTCACCTAACAAAAATATTTAACCTTTCTCTCACTTCCGGTATTTTTCCATCCTCATTTAAGCATGCCATCATACATCCATTACTTAAAAAACCATCCCTCTGCAGCTTTACATGAACACCTGAGCCTTACACTATGGCTGGTCTGACTAACTAAAACAATTGTTACCATTCACCTCTCGTGTCTCCCCTTTTCCTCATAGTTTGTAAGCTTGCGAGCAGGGCCCTCATTCCTCTTGGTATCTCTTTTGAACTGTGATTTCTGTTATGCTGTAATGTCTATTGTCTGTACAAGAAACCCTCTATAATTTGTAAAGCGCTGCGGAATATGTTGGCGCTATATAAATAAAATAATAATTATTATTATTATTACTGTGCTTCCCTCCCGTCATGTTCTCCATACCATGCTTACCCCTCATGTTCTCTAAACAGTGCTTCTCCCCTCATGTTCTCCATACCATCCCTCCCCCTTTCATTTTCTCCATACCGTACTTTCCCCCTCATGTCCTGCATACCATTCTTCCCCTTCATTCTTTCATTCTTCCCCCCTATCCATACCATGCTTTCCCTACTCATGTTCTCCATACAATTATTTCCCCCCCTCATGTTCTCCATACTGTGCTTCCTCACTTAATGTTTTCCATACCGTGCTTCCCCCTTAATGTTCTCCAGAATGTGCGCCCCTCCTTATGTTCTCCATACCATGTTTCCCATCGTCATGTTCTCCATATCGTGCTTCTCCCCTCATTTTCTCCATACCATGCTTCTCCCCTCATGTTCTCCATACCATGCTTCAACCCCTTCATTTTTTCCATATCGTGCTTCCCTCCCTCATGTTCTCCATACCGTGCTTCCCCCTCATGTTCTCAATACCGTTCTTCCCCCATGTTCTCCATACCATGCTTCCCCCCTTTATTTTCTCCATACCGTGTTACCCCCTCATGTTCTGCATAACGTGCTTCCCACCTTCATTTTTTCCATACCATGCTTCCCCCTCATGTTCTCCTTACCGTGCTTTCCCCACTCATGTTTTCCTTACTGTTCTTCCCCCATTGTTCTCCATGATGTGCGCCCCTCTTTATGTTTTCCATACCATGCTTCTCCCCTCATTTTCTCCATACCATTCTTCAACCCCTTCATTTCTTTCATAGTGTGCTTCATCTTCATGTTCTCCATACCGTGCCTCCCCTCTAATGTTCTCCATAAAGTGCGTCCCTCCTTATGTTCTCCATACCATGTGTCCCGTCTAGAGTTGAGCGACCTTGACTTTTTTAGAGTCGAGCCGGGTTTCGCGAAACCCGACTATCTCAAAAGTCGGGTCGAGTGAAATCGGCCGATTATGACGTAAAGTCGGGATCGACCGAAACACGAAACCCAATGCAAGTCAATGGGGCAGCATAGTCGGCAGTGAGTGGGGGCCAGGAAAACACCTAGAGTGCCCATTTTAATGTCAAAACCATCAATTCTTCTTAATGAAGCTTGTCAAGCGTAATTTACCTTATAATAATTGGAAGGCATTTGAAATTGGGGGTCATTTGGCTAAAGTTGTGGTGGGTAGTGCTGGTTCAAGTAATTAGTGGGCCCAGGAAATCTGGACCACGTCACGGCAGTGGAGCAGGGAGAGGTAAGTATTTCAACTTTGCAAGTGCTGTGAACCTGAGCAAGCAGGGGGGGCCCACTCGTTGGCATTGGCACTGGCACAGGGCCCCTCAAAGTACAGCGGTGTGTTTGCTTGGCGGGGGCGCCTCCCACCGGCAGCAACACTTTTGCGTACTATGAGAGGCCCTGTGCCAGTGACGTCGCCAACTAGTATTCCTCCCCCCACCTGATGAAGGAACCTGCACTTTCATCTGCACCTTCCTCTTTGTCCCCGTGTAAGGTGGTATGGTATGCGGGAAGAGCAACCTGACTTTCAGCAGGGTCACAATGTTGTTGTGTAGCGTGCACGGGGAATGTTGCGTTATGGGTCAATGTACCAGCAGACTCATCTATCACTGGCTGGGCAATGGGCAGGATGAGGAGGAAACACAGATATAGGCCCAAATAATAAAGTGGGCTAAATGCAGTTCAAAATTGGTAACACAGGAATAACCAGGGGGCATTGCAGTGGAGGACAACTGGAATGAGAGGCTGACACAGAGAGTAGGCCCAAATCAGTAAGTAGTCGAAATGCAGTTCAAAATTGGCAACCGTAGTAAACAGGCGGCACAGCTTTGTTCAGTGGAGGAGAACAGCAAGGAGTGGCAGACACCGATAGTAGGCCCCAACCCAACTAGTAGGCCAAATGCAGTCTAACATTAACAACTACTTAACGAGCGCCTGAAAACGGAATTTCAGGACAGGAAACCAGGAGAACAGCAAGGAGCGGCAGACACTGTTAGTAGGCCCCAAACCAACTAGTACGCCAAATGCAGTTGTTCCATTTAACCACAATTTAACGAGAGCCTGAAGATAGAAGCTCAGGAAAGGCAACCTGGAGAACACCTTGGAGTGGAACACACCATCTCTCTCCACCCCATACCCATTTTGTAGGCCTAATGCTGTGTAGTTTTCTACAACTACTAAACGAGAGTCGGAAGACCGAAGCAATGGCAAGGCAACCTGGGGAACACCTTGGAGTGTAACACACCATCTCTCTCCACCCGATACCCATTTTGTAGGCCTAATGCAGTGTAGTTTTCTACAACTACTAAATGAGAGTCGGAAGATCGAAGCAATGGCGAGGAAACCTGGAGAACACCTTGGAGTGTAACACACCATCTCTCTCCACCCCATACCCATTTTGTAGGCCTAATGCAGTGTAGTTTTCTACAACTACTAAACGAGAGTCGGAAGATCGAAGCAATGGCGAGGAAACCTGGAGAACACCTTGGAGTGTAACACACCATCTCTCTCCACCCCATACCCATTTTGTAGGCCTAATGCTGTGTAGTTTTCTACAACTACTAAACGAGAGTCGGAAGACCGAAGCAATGGCAAGGCAACCTGGGGAACACCTTGGAGTGTAACACACCATCTCTCTCCACCCGATACCCATTTTGTAGGCCTAATGCAGTGTAGTTTTCTACAACTACTAAACGAGAGTCGGAAGATCGAAGCAATGGCGAGGAAACCTGGAGAACACCTTGGAGTGTAACACACCATCTCTCTCCACCCCATACCCATTTTGTAGGCCTAATGCTGTGTAGTTTTCTACAACTACTAAACGAGAGTCGGAAGACCGAAGCAATGGCAAGGCAACCTGGGGAACACCTTGGAGTGTAATACACCATCTCTCTCCACCCGATACCCATTTTGTAGGCCTAATGCAGTGTAGTTTTCTACAACTACTAAACGAGAGTCGGAAGACCGAAGCAATGGCAAGGCAACCTGGGGAACACCTTGGAGTGTAACACACCATCTCTCTCCACCCGATACCCATTTTGTAGGCCTAATGCAGTGTAGTTTTCTACAACTACTAAACGAGAGTCGGAAGATCGAAGCAATGGCGAGGAAACCTGGAGAACACCTTGGAGTGTAACACACCATCTCTCTCCACCCCATACCAATTTTGTAGGCCTAATGCTGTGTAGTTTTCTACAACTACTAAACGAGAGTCGGAAGATCGAAGCAATGGCGATGGAAACCTGGAGAACACCTTGGAGTGTAACACACCATCTCTCTCCACCCCATACCCATTTTGTAGGCCTAATGCTGTGTAGTTTTCTACAACTACTAAACGAGAGTCGGAAGACCGAAGCAATGGCAAGGCAACCTGGGGAACACCTTGGAGTGTAACACACCATCTCTCTCCACCCGATACCCATTTTGTAGGCCTAATGCAGTGTAGTTTTCTACAACTACTAAACGAGAGTCGGAAGATCGAAGCAATGGCGAGGAAACCTGGAGAACACCTTGGAGTGTAACACACCATCTCTCTCCACCCCATACCCATTTTGTAGGCCTAATGCTGTGTAGTTTTCTACAACTACTAAACGAGAGTCGGAAGACCGAAGCAATGGCAAGGCAACCTGGGGAACACCTTGGAGTGTAACACACCATCTCTCTCCACCCGATACCCATTTTGTAGGCCTAATGCTGTGTAGTTTTCTACAACTACTAAACGAGAGTCGGAAGACCGAAGCAATGGCAAGGCAACCTGGGGAACACCTTGGAGTGTAACACACCATCTCTCTCCACCCGATACCCATTTTGTAGGCCTAATGCAGTGTAGTTTTCTACAACTACTAAACGAGAGTCGGAAGATCGAAGCAATGGCGAGGAAACCTGGAGAACACCTTGGAGTGTAACACACCATCTCTCTCCACCCCATACCCATTTTGTAGGCCTAATGCTGTGTAGTTTTCTACAACTACTAAACGAGAGTCGGAAGACCGAGGCAATGGCAAGGCAACCTGGGGAACACCTTGGAGTGTAACACACCATCTCTCTCCACCCGATACCCATTTTGTAGGCCTAATGCAGTGTAGTTTTCTACAACTACTAAACGAGAGTCGGAAGACCGAAGCAATGGCAAGGCAACCTGGGGAACACTTTGGAGTGTAACACACCATCTCTCTCCACCCGATACCCATTTTGTAGGCCTAATGCAGTGTAGTTTTCTACAACTACTAAACGAGAGTCGGAAGATCGAAGCAATGGCGAGGAAACCTGGAGAACACCTTGGAGTGTAACACACCATCTCTCTCCACCCCATACCCATTTTGTAGGCCTAATGCAGTGTAGTTTTCTACAACTACTAAACGAGAGTCGGAAGATCGAAGCAATGGCGATGGTAACCTGGAGAACACCTTGGAGTGTAACACACCATCTCTCTCCACCCCATACCCATTTTGTAGGCCTAATGCTGTGTAGTTTTCTACAACTACTAAACGAGAGTCGGAAGACCGAAGCAATGGCAAGGCAACCTGGGGAACACCTTGGAGTGTAACACACCATCTCTCTCCACCCGATACCCATTTTGTAGGCCTAATGCAGTGTAGTTTTCTACAACTACTAAACGAGAGTCGGAAGATCGAAGCAATGGCGAAGAAACCTGGAGAACACCTTGGAGTGTAACACACCATCTCTCTCCACCCCATACCCATTTTGTAGGCCTAATGCTGTGTAGTTTTCTACAACTACTAAACGAGAGTCGGAAGACCGAAGCAATGGCAAGGCAACCTGGGGAACACCTTGGAGTGTAACACACCATCTCTCTCCACCCGATACCCATTTTGTAGGCCTAATGCAGTGTAGTTTTCTACAACTACTAAACGAGAGTCGGAAGACCGAAGCAATGGCAAGGCAACCTGGGGAACACCTTGGAGTGTAACACACCATCTCTCTCCACCCGATATCCATTTTTTAGGCCTAATGCAGTGTAGTTTTCTACAACTACTAAACGAGAGTCGGAAGATCGAAGCAATGGCGAGGAAACCTGGAGAACACCTTGGAGTGTAACACACCATCTCTCTCCACCCCATACCCATTTTGTAGGCCTAATGCTGTGTAGTTTTCTACAACTACTAAACGAGAGTCGGAAGACCGAAGCAATGGCAAGGCAACCTGGGGAACACCTTGGAGTGTAACACACCATCTCTCTCCACCCGATACCCATTTTGTAGGCCTAATGCAGTGTAGTTTTCTACAACTACTAAACGAGAGTCGGAAGACCGAAGCAATGGCAAGGCAACCTGGGGAACATCTTGGAGTGTAACACACCATCTCTCTCCACCCGATACCCATTTTGTAGGCCTAATGCAGTGTAGTTTTCTACAACTACTAAACGAGAGTCGGAAGATCGAAGCAATGGCGAGGAAACCTGGAGAACACCTTGGAGTGTAACACACCATCTCTCTCCACCCCATACCCATTTTGTAGGCCTAATGCTGTGTAGTTTTCTACAACTACTAAACGAGAGTCGGAAGACCGAAGCAATGGCAAGGCAACCTGGGGAACACCTTGGAGTGTAACACACCATCTCTCTCCACCCGATACCCATTTTGTAGACCTAATGCAGTGTAGTTTTCTACAACTACTAAACGAGAGTCGGAAGACCGAAGCAATGGCAAGGCAACCTGGGGAACACCTTGGAGTGTAACACACCATCTCTCTCCACCTGATACCCATTTTGTAGGCCTAATGCAGTGTAGTTTTCTACAACTACTAAACGAAAGTCGGAAGATCGAAGCAATGGCGAGGAAACCTGGAGAACACCTTGGAGTGTAACACACCATCTCTCTCCACCCCATACCCATTTTGTAGGCCTAATGCTGTGTAGTTTTCTACAACTACTAAAAGAGAGTCGGAAGACCGAAGCAATGGCAAGGCAACCTGGGGAACACCTTGGAGTGTAACACACCATCTCTCTCCACCCGATACCCATTTTGTAGGCCTAATGCAGTGTAGTTTTCTACAACTACTAAACGAGAGTCGGAAGACCGAAGCAATGGCAAGGCAACCTGGGGAACACCTTGGAGTGTAACACACCATCTCTCTCCACCCGATACCCATTTTGTAGGCCTAATGCAGTGTAGTTTTCTACCACTACTAAACGAGAGTCGGAAGATCGAAGCAATGGCGAGGAAACCTGGAGAACACCTTGGAGTGTAACACACCATCTCTCTCCACCCCATACCCATTCTATAGGCCTAATGCAGCCTACTTTCCGATAACTACTAAACGAGAGCATGAAGATCGAAGCTCAGGAAAGGCAACCTGGGGAACACCTTGGAGTGTAACACACCCTCTCTCTACACCACGGAAGGGCTGATTCTTAGGAAGGAAGGCTGTCGGAAAGAAGCAGGGCGCGTCCGAGGGTGATTATATTCTTATTAGGTATATACTCACCCTCGGACGCGCCCTGCTTCTTTATTTGTAATGAATGTTTATTTGCAATGTGGTTTTGACTTACTCTATTTTTTTGGTAAATAATGATTTTATTATTTTCATTGTTTTGCATCTTCTTGGCAATAATATAAAGAAGACGCGACAGGACAACACTCGGTGGATGCCATATCTGTGTTTTAAATTGAAAAAAACTTTCAGTTAACTACTTGCAGGAGAAAGTTATTGTAGCTGGTGGCCATTTTTAGTACTGTACCAGATTTTTGTTGTATGTGTTTGTTTTTAATGTTAAAATGTCTGCATTTGATATCTCTCCAGTATTTTCTTTTTTATAAGCAAAATACTTATTTTTATATTTTCTGATGTTGGTTCAAGGGGTACACGGGCAGCAGTAGACAGGTCAGTGGAGGCCTAGTGGAAGGAGGGACCGCAGACAGGCTTCGAAGCCGTAACATAATAAATTGGGCTGGCTGTAGGCAATTTAAAATTGGTTCCAGGGGAACCCGGGCAGCAGTAGACAGGTCAGTGGAGGCCTAGTGGAAGGAGTGACCGCAGACAGGCTTCGAAGGCCTAACATAAGAAAAATGTCAATACAATGGTATTGACAGTGCCAGGCATTGAAGGATGTCAGCGTATAGACTAAACATTGGTGGAGCTGTGAGAGAAAATTTTGCAAGTGGTAGAGCACTGTTTGACCTGGGGGGGGGGGACTGTCTTGTGGCCGGCGGTACAGGCCCAGGGCCCCTCATATTACAACGGTGTGTCTGACGTTGGGTGCGCACCACCACCGCCAGACACTTTATTGTACTATGAGGGACCTAGTGGCAGTGCCGTCGACCAAAAGCGGGCACACCCACCTCTTCAGACAAACAGTACTCTCACGGGTGCTGGCGCCAAGTGGCGATACCACGGCCCCGTGTGGGGACTTTGGCCATTTAGGGAGGTGTTAACATGTCAGATGCTGGACAATCAGGTGCTGCAAATTACGAGATTGGAAAAGTTGTTCAGAATAGTCCACAGGCAAGACCTTTACATAGGAAAGCTAGGTGTCAGCCGGCAAGGTGGGGCAAAAGATTTCGAAATCCAGTTGTGGTTCATTTTAATGAAGGTTAGATCATCTACATTTTGGGTAGCCAGACGAGTCCTTTTTTCTGTTAGTATTGAACCTGCAGCACTGAATACTCTTTCTGATAGGACACTAGCTGCCGGGCAAGCAAGCTCCTGCAATGCATATTCTGCCAATTCTGGCCAGGTGTCTAATTTTGATGCCCAGTAATCAAATGGGAATGACGGTTGAGGGAGAACGTCGATAAGGGATGAAAAATAGTTAGTAACCATACTGGACAAATGTTGTCTCCTGTCACATTGAATTGATGCTGCAGTACCTGTCCTGTCTGCGGTCATAGCAAAATCACTCCACAACCTGGTCAGAAAACCCCTCTGGCCAACAACACTTCTGATTTCTGCCCCTCTAACACCTCTGGTCTGCTGGCCCCTGCAGCTCGTGTTAGAACGATCACGGGCGCTGTGTGCAGGGAATGCCAGAAGCAAACGGTCAACAAGAGTTGATTGTTTGGTTGCTAATATTAGTTCCAAGTTCTCATGTGGCATTATATTTTGCAATTTGCCTTTATAGCGAGGATCAAGGAGGCAGGCCAACCAGTAATCGTCATCGTTCATCATTTTTGTTATGCGTGTGTCCCTTTTGAGGATATGTAAGGCATAATCCGCCATGTGGGCCAAAGTTCCAGTTCTCAAATCTGTGGTTGTGCTTGGTTGAGGGGCAGTTTCAGGCAAATCCACGTCACTTGTGTCCCTCCAAAAACCAGAACCCGGCCTTGCCGCGCCAACAATTTCCACTGGCCCCGGAAAAGCTTCCTCATTAAAAATATAATCATCCCCATCATCCTCCTCGTCCTCCTCCTCCTCTTCGCCCGCTACCTCGTCCTGTACACTGCCCTGGCCAGACAATGGCTGACTGTCATCAAGGCTTTCCTCTTCCTCAGCTGCAGACGCCTGATCCTTTATGTGCGTCAAACTTTGCATCAGCAGACGCATTAGGGGGATGCTCATGCTTATTATGGTGTTGTCTGCACTAACCAGCCGTGTGCATTCCTCAAAACACTGAAGGACTTGACACATGTCTTGAATCTTCGACCACTGCACACCTGACAACTCCATGTCTGCCATCCTACTGCCTGCCCGTGTATGTGTATCCTCCCACAAAAACATAACAGCCCGCCTCTGTTCACACAGTCTCTGAAGCATGTGCAGTGTTGAGTTCCACCTTGTTGCAACGTCTATGATTAGGCGATGCTGGGGAAGGTTCAAAGAACGCTGATAGGTCTGCATACGGCTGGAGTGTATGGGCGAACGGCGGATATGTGAGCAAAGTCCACGCACTTTGAGGAGCAGGTCGGATAACCCCGGATAACTTTTCAGGAAGCACTGCACCACCAGGTTTAAGGTGTGAGCCAGGCAAGGAATGTGTTTCAGTTGGGAAATGGAGATGGCAGCCATGAAATTCCTTCCGTTATCACTCACTACCTTGCCTGCCTCAAGATCTACAGTGCCCAGCCACGACTGCGTTTCTTTCTGCAAGAACTCGGACAGAACTTCAGCGGTGTGTCTGTTGTCGCCCAAACACTTCATAGCCAATACAGCCTGCTGACGTTTGCCAGTAGCTGCCCCATAATGGGAGACCTGGTGTGCAACAGTGGCAGCTGCGGATGGAGTGGTTGTGCGACTGCGGTCTGTGGACGAGGTCTCGCTTCTGCAGGAGGACGAGGAGGAGGAGGAGGGGGTGCGAATGGCTACAGCCAACTGTTTCCTAGACCGTGGGCTAGGCAGAACTGTCCCAAACTTGCTGTCCCCTGTGGACCCTGCATCCACCACATTTACCCAGTGTGCCGTGATGGACACGTAACGTCCCTGGCCATGCCTACTGGTCCATGCATCTGTTGTCAGGTGCACCTTTGTGCTCACAGATTGCCTGAGTGCATGGACGATGCGCTCTTTAACATGCTGGTGGAGGGCTGGGATGGCTTTTCTGGAAAAATAGTGTCGACTGGGTAGCTCGTAGCGTGGTACAGCGTAGTCCATCAGGGCTTTGAAAGCTTCGCTTTCAACTAACCGGTAGGGCATCATCTCTAACGAGATTAGTCTAGCTATGTGGGCGTTCAAACCCTGTGTACGCGGATGCGAGGCTAAGTACTTCCTTTTTCTAACCATAGTCTAATGTAGGGTGAGCTGGACTGGAGAGCTGGAGATCGTGGAACTAGCGGGGGTGCCGGTGGACATGGCAGACTGAGAGACGGTGGGAGATGGTATTGTTGCCGCCGGTGCCCTAGATGCAGTGTTTCCTACTACGAAACTGGTGATTCCCTGACCCTGACTTCTTTGGCCTGGCAAAGAAACCTGCACAGATACTGCAGGTGGTGCAGAAAATGGTGGCCCTACACTGCTGGAAGGGATGTTGCGTTGATGACTAGCTTCATTGGCCGAGGGTGCTGCAACCTTAAGGGACGTTTGGTAGTTAGTCCAAGCTTGCAAATGCATGGTGGTTAAATGTCTATGCATGCAACTTGTATTGAGACTTTTCAGATTCTGCCCTCTGCTTAAGGTAGTTGAACATTTTTGACAGATGACTTTGCGCTGATCAATTGGATGTTGTTTAAAAAAATGCCAGACTGCACTCTTTCTAGCATCGGATACCTTTTCAGGCATTGCAGACTGAGCTTTAACCAGATGGCCACGCTGTCCTCCAACAGGTTTTGACTTTGCCACGCGTTTTGGGCAAGATACGGGCCCGGCAGATGGAACCTGTTGCGATGTTGATGCCTGCTGCGGCCCCTCCTCCTCCGCTTCAGAACTGCTGCCGCCTGCACCCTGTTCCCCCAATGGCTGCCAATCGGGGTCAAGAACTGGGTCATCTATTACCTCTTCTTGTAGCTCGTGTGCAACTTCATCTGTGTCACCTTGTCGGTCGGTGGTATAGCGTTCGTGATGGGGCAACATAGTCTCATCAGGGTCTGATTCTTGATCAGCACCCTGCGAGGGCAATGTTGTGGTCTGAGTCAAAGGACCAGCATAGTAGTCTGGCTGTGGCTGTGCATCAGTGCACTCCATGTCAGATTCAACTTGTAATGGGCATGGACTGTTAACTGCTTCACTTTCTAAGCCAGGGACGGTATGTGTAAAGAGCTCCATGGAGTAACCCGTTGTGTCGCCTGCTGCATTCTTCTCTGTTGTTGTTTTTGCTGAAGAGGACAAGGAAGCGACTTGTCCCTGACCGTGAACATCCACTAACGACGCGCTGCTTTTACTTTTACCAGTTTCACGAGAGGAGGCAAAAGAGCTAGAGGCTGAGTCAGCAAGATAAGCCAAAACTTGTCCTGCTGCTCCGGCTTTAAAAGCGGTTTTCCTACTCCCAGAAAAGGGAGCGTTCGAGGCCTTGTGTAGCCAGACGACGAACCTGGCTCCACAGCTCCAGACTTAGGTGCAATATTTTTTTTCCCACGACCACCTGATGCTCCACCACTACCACTACCCTCATTACCAGCTGACAATGAACGCCCCCGGCCACGACCTCTTCCACCAGACTTCCTCATTGTTTTAAAAACGTTACCAAACTAACGGTATTTGTTGCAGTCACACAACTTACACGGTGAGCTATAACTTCAGTATGATTTAGCTACCCCTTTACAGGTGGGTGAGACCACAACGAAAATCAGGCACAATGTTACACACTCTGTTGTTGGTGGCAACAAATGAGAGAGATGCCACACACGCAGGACTATCACTGAAGCGCAAATGTAAATATTAATCTCCCGCTGATTTGTGTTTTTTTTTAAAAAAAGGAGACTTTAGAAAAAAAAATAAAAAAAAATAAAATTATTTTTTAAGGAAGAATTTATAAACCAAATAAAATGAAATGATTTTTTCAGGGAGAATTTAGAAAACAAATAAAACATAAAATAGCCTTTCTAGGGCCCAGTGAGTGAGAGAGGACGCACACAGGAGTCAGGAGTGGCACACAAGCCCAGGAGCCAATATTTATCTCCCACTGATTGATTTAGTGATTTTTTCAGGTAGATTTTGGAACCCAAATCAAGCAAAAAAATTAATAGGCTTTCTATGGCCCACAATTGGAGAGAGAGAGATGGCACACCCAGGAGTCAAGACTGGCACACAAGCAGAAAGGGCAATATTAACCCCTTTACCCCCAAGGGTGGTTTGCACGTTAATGACCGGGCCAATTTTTACAATTCTGACCACTGTCCCTTTATGAGGTTATAACTCTGGAACGCTTCAATGGATCCTGGTGATTCTGACATTGTTTTCTCATGACATATTGTACTTCATGACAATGGTAAAAATTATTTGATAGTACCTGCGTTTATTTGTGAAAAAACCGGAAATTTGGCGAAAATTATGAAAATTTCGCAATTTTCCAACTTTGAATTTTTATGCAATTAAATCACAGAGATATGTCACACAAAATACTTAATAAGTAACATTTCCCACATGTCTACTTTACATCAGCACAATTTTGGAACCAAAATTTTTTTTTGTTAGGGAGTTATAAGGGTTAAAAGTTGACCAGCAATTTCTCATTTCTACAACACCATTTTATTTTAGGGACCACATCTCATTTGAAGTCATTTTGAGGGGTCTATATGATAGAAAATACCCAAGTGTGACACCATTCTAAAAACTACACCCCTCAAGGTGCTCAAAACCATATTCAAGAAGTTTATTAACCCTTCTGGTGCTTCACAGGAATTTTTTGAATGTTTAAATAAAAATGAACATTTAACTTTTTTTCACAAAAAATTTAATTCAGCTCCAATATGTTTTATTTTACCAAGGGTAACAGGAGAAAATGGACCCCAAACATTGTTGTACAATTTGTCCTGAGTATGCCAATACCCCACATGTGGGGGTAAACCACTGTTTGGGCACATGGCAGAGCTCGGAAGCGAAGGAGTGCCATTTGACTTTTCAATGCAAAATTGACTGGAATTGAGATGGGACGCCATGTTTCGTTTGGAGAGCCCCTGATGTGGCTAAACATTGAAACCCCCCACAAGTGACACCATTTTGGAAAGTAGACCCCCTAAGGAGCTTATCTAGAGGTGTGGTGAGAACTTTGACCCAACAAGTGCTTCACAGAAGTTTATAATGTAGAACCGTAAAAATAAAAAATCATATTTTTTCACAAAAATTATCTTTTCGCCCCCAATTTTTTATTTTCCCAAGGGTAAGAGAAGAAATTGGACCCCAAAAGTTGTTGTACAATTTGTCCTGAGTACGCTGATAGCCCATATGTGGGGGTAAACCACTGTTTGGGCGGATGGGAGAGCTCGGAAGGGAAGGAGCGCCGTTTGACTTTTCAATGCAAAATTGACAGGAATTGAGATGGGACGTCATGTTGCGTTTGAAGAGCCACTGATGTGCCTAAACATTGAAACCCCCCACAAGTGACACCATTTTGGAAAGTAGACCCCCTAAGGAACTTATCTAGAGGTGTGGTGAGCACTTTGACCCACCAAGTGCTTCACAGAAGTTTATAATGCAGAGCCGTAAAAATAAAACAAAATTTTTTTCCCACAAAAATTATTTTTTTAGCCCCCAGTTTTGTATTTTCCTGAGGGTAACAGGAGAAATTGGACCCCAAAATTTGTTGCCCAATTTGTCCTGAGTGCGATGATACACCATATGTGGGGGGAACCACTGTTTGGGCACATGGGAGGGCTCAGAAGGGAAGGAGTGCCATTTGAATGCAGACTTAGATGGAATGGTCTGCAGGTGTCACATTGCGTTTGCAGAGCCCCTAATGTACCTAAACAGTAGAAACCCCCCACAAGTGACACCATTTTGGAAAGTAGACCCCCTTAGGAACTTATCTAGATGTGTGCTGAGCGCTTTGACCCACCAAGGGCTTCACAGAAGTTTATAATGGAGAGCCGTAAAAATAAAACAAAAATTTTTTCCCACAAAAATTATTTTTTAGCCCCCAGTTTTGTATTTTCCCGAGGGTAACAGGGGAAATTAGACCCCACAATTTGTTGTCCAATTTGTCCTGAGTGCGCTGATACCCCATATGTGGGGGGGAACCACTGTTTGGGCGCATGGGAGGGCTCGGAAGGGAAGGAGCTCCATTTGGAATGAGGACTTAGATGGAATGGTCTGCAGGTGTCACATTGCATTTGCAAAGCCCCTAATGTACCTAAACAGTAGAAACCTCCCACAAGTGACACCATTTTGGAAACTAGACCCCCTAAGGAACTCATCTAGATGTGTTGTGATAGCTTTGAACCCCCAAGTGTTTCACTACAGTTTGTAACGCAGAGCCGTGAAAATTAAAAAAAAAAATCTTTCCCCCCAAAATTATTTTTTAGCCCCCAGTTTTGTATTTTCCCGAGGGTAAGAGGAGAAATTCGACCCCAAAAGTTGTTGTCCAATTTGTCCTGAGTACGCTGATACCCCGTATGTTGGGGGAAACCACCGTTTGAGCGCATGGCAGAGCTCGGAAGGGAAGGAGCACCATTTGGAATGCAGACTTACAGTGGGGCAAAAAAGTATTTAGTCAGTCAGCAATAGTGCAATTTCCACCACTTAAAAAGATGAGAGGCGTCTGTAATTTACATCATAGGTAGACCTCAACTATGGGAGACAAACTGAGAAAAAAAAATCCAGAAAATCACATTGTCTGTTTTTTTAACATTTTATTTGCATATTATGGTGGAAAATAAGTATTTGGTCAGAAACAAAATTTCATCTCAATACTTTGTAATATATCCTTTGTTGGCAATGACAGAGGTCAAACGTTTTCTGTAAGTCTTCACAAGGTTGCCACACACTGTTGTTGGTATGTTGGCCCATTCCTCCATGCAGATCTCCTCTAGAGCAGTGATGTTTTTGGCTTTTCGCTTGGCAACACGGACTTTCAACTCCCTCCAAAGGTTGAGATCTGGAGACTGGCTAGGCCACTCCAGGACCTTGAAATGCTTCTTACGAAGCCACTCCTTCGTTGCCCTGGCGTTGTGCTTTGGATCATTGTCATGTTGAAAGACCCAGCCACGTTTCATCTTCAATGCCCTTGCTGATGGAAGGAGGTTTGCACTCAAAATCTCACAATACATGGCCCCATTCATTCTTTCATGTACCCGGATCAGTCGTCCTGGCCCCTTTGCAGAGAAACAGCCCCAAAGCATGATGTTTCCACCACCATGCTTTACAGTAGGTATGGTGTTTGATGGATGCAACTCAGTATTCTTTTTCCTCCAAACACGACAAGTTGTGTTTCTACCAAACAGTTCCAGTTTGGTTTCATCAGACCATAAGACATTCTCCCAAAACTCCTCTGGATCATCCAAATGCTCCCTAGCAAACTTCAGACGGGCCCGGACATGTACTGGCTTAAGCAGTGGGACACATCTGGCACTGCAGGATCTGAGTCCATGGTGGTGTAGTTTTTTACTTATGGTAGGCCTTGTTACATTGGTCCCAGCTCTCTGCAGTTCATTCACTAGGTTCCCCCGCGTGGTTCTGGGATTTTTGCTCACCGTTCTTGTGATCATTCTGACCCCACGGGGTGGGATTTTGCGTGGAGCCCCAGATCGAGGGAGATTATCAGTGGTCTTGTATGTCTTCCATTTTCTAATTATTGCTCCCACTGTTGATTTATTCACTCCAAGCTGGTTGGCTATTGCAGATTCAGTCTTCCCAGCCTGGTGCAGGGCTACAATTTTGTTTCTGGTGTCCTTTGACAGCTCTTTGGTCTTCACCATAGTGGAGTTTGGAGTCAGACTGTTTGAGGGTGTGCACAGGTGTCTTTTTATACTGATAACAAGTTTAAACAGGTGCCATTACTACAGGTAATGAGTGGAGGAAAGAGGAGACTCTTAAAGAAGAAGTTACAGGTCTGTGAGAGCCAGAAATCTTGATTGTTTGTTTCTGATCAAATACTTATTTTCCCCCATAATATGCAAAAAAAATGATAAAAAAACAGACAATGTGATTTTCTGGATTTTTTTTTCTCAGTTTGTCTCCCATAGTTGAGGTCTACCTATGATGTAAATTACAGACGCCTCTCATCTTTTTAAGTGGTGGAACTTGCACTATTGCTGACTGACTAAATACTTTTTTGCCTCACTGTAGATGGAATGGTCTGCAGACGTCACATTGCGTTTGCAGAACCCCTAATGTACCTAAACAGTAGAAACCCCCCACAAGTGACCCCATATTGGAAACTAGACCCCCCAGGGAACTAATCTAGATGTGTTGTGAGAACTTTGAACCCCCAAGTGTTTCACTACAGTTTATAACGCAGAGCCGTGAAAATAAAAAATATTTTTTTTCCCACAAAAAATATGTTTTAGCCCCGAGTTTTGTATTTTCCCAAGGGTAGCAGGAGAAATTGGACCCCAAAAGTTGTTGTCCTATTTGTCCTGAGTACGCTGATACCCCATATGTTGGGGTAAACCCCTGTTTGGGCACACGGGAGAGCTCGGAAGGGAAGAAGCACTGTTTTACTTTTTCAACGCAGAATTGGCTGGAATTGAGATCGGACGCCATGTCGCGTTTGGAGAGCCCCTGATGTGCCTAAACAGTGGAAACCCCCCAATTATAACTGAAACCCTAATCCAAACACATCCCTAACCCTAATCCCAACAGTAACCCTAACCACACCTCTAACCCTGACACACCCCTAACCCTAATCCCAACCCTATTCCCAACCGTAAATGTAATCTAAACCCTAACTGTAACTTTAGCCCCAACCCAAACTGTAGCCCTAGCCCTAACCCTAATCCTAACCCTAGCCCTAACCCTAGCCCTAACCATATCCCTAACCCTAGCCCTAGCCCTAACCCTAGCCCTAACCCTAGCCCTAACCCTAGCCCTAACCCTAGCCCTAACCCTAGCCCTAGCCCTAACCCTAGCCCTAACCCTAGCCCTAACCCTAGCCCTAACCCTAACCCTAACCCTAGCCCTAACCCTAACCCTAGCCCTAACCCTAACCCTAACCCTAGCCCTAACCCTAATCCTAACCCTAGCCCTAACCCTAGCCCTAACCATATCCCTAACCCTAACCCTAGCCCTAGCCCTAACCCTAGCCCTAACCCTAGCCCTAACCCTAGCCCTAACCCTAACCCTAACCCTAGCCCTAACCCTAACCCTAGCCCTAACCCTAACCCTAACCCTAGCCCTAACCCTAGCCCTAGCCCTAACCCTAGCCCTAACCCTAGCCCTAGCCCTAACCCTAGCCCTAACCCTAATGGGAAAATGGAAATAAATACATTTTTTTAATTTTTCCCTAACTAAGGGGGTGATGAAGGGGGGTTTGATTTACTTTTATAGCGGGTTTTTTAGCGGATTTTTATGATTGGCAGCCGTCACACACTGAAAGACGCTTTTTATTGCAAAAAATATTTTTTGCGTTACCACATTTTGAGAGCTATAATTTTTCTATATTTTGGTCCACAGAGTCATGTGAGGTCTTGTTTTTTGCGGGACGAGTTGATGTTTTTATTGGTAACATTTTCGGGCACGTGACATTTTTTGATCGCTTTTTATTCCGATTTTTGTGAGGCAGAATGACCAAAAACCAGCTATTCATGAATTTCTTTTGGGGGAGGCGTTTATACCGTTCCGCGTTTGGTAAAATTGATGAAGCAGTTTTATTCTTCGGGTCAGTACGATTACAGCAACACCTCATTTATATCATTTTTTTATGTTTTGGCGCTTTTATACGATAAAAACTATTTTATAGAAAAAATAATTATTTTTGCATCGCTTTATTCTCAGGACTATAACTTTTTTATTTTTTTGCTTATGATGCTGTATGGCAGCTAGTTTTTTGCGGGACAATATGACACTTTCAGCGGTTCCATGGTTATTTATATCTGTCTTTTTGATCGCGTGTTATTCCACTTTTTGTTCGGCGGTATGATAATAAAGCGTTGTTTTTTGCCTCGTTTTTTTTTTTTTTTTCTTACGGTGTTTACTGAAGGGGTTAACTAGTGGGCCAGTTTTATAGGTCGGGCCGTTACGGACGCGGCGATACTAAATATGTGTACTTTTATTGTTTTTTTTTTTATTTAGATAAAGAAATGTATTTATGGGAATAATATATATATTTTTTTTCATTATTTTGGAATATTTTTTTTTATTTTTTTTTACACATTTGAAATTTTTTTTTTTTACTTTTTTACTTTGTCCCAGGGGGGGACATCACAGATCAGTGATCTGACAGTTTGCACAGCACTCTGTCAGATCACTGATCTGACATGCAGCGCTGCAGCCTTCACAGTGCCTGCTCTGAGCAGTCTCTGTGAAGCCACCTCCCTCCCTGCAGGACCCGGATCCGCGGCCATCTTGGATCCGGGGCTGGAGGGAGCAGGGAGGGAGGTGAGACCCTCGCAGCAACGCGATCACATCGCGTTGCTGCAGGGGGCTCAGGGAAGCCCGCAGGGAGCCCCCTCCCTGCGCGGTGCTTCCCTGCACCGCCGGCACATCGCGATCATCTTTGATCGCGGTGTGCCGGGGGTTAATGTGCCGGGGGCGGTCCGTGACCGCTCCTGGCACATAGTGCCGGATGTCAGCTGCGATAAACAGCTGACACCCGGCCGCGATCGGCGGCGCTCCCCCCGTGAGCGCTGCCGATCGCATATGACGTACTATTGCGTCCTTGGGAAGTAAAGCCCACCCCACATGGACGCAATAGTACGTCTAATGGCAGAAAGGGGTTAATCTCCCACTGATTTGATTTTTTTTTTTTTTCAGGGAGACTTTAGAAAAAAAATACAAAAAAATGAATTTTTCAGGAAGAATTTAGAAACAAAATAAAATAAAATGATTGTTTCAGGGAGAATTTAGAAAACAAATAAAACAAAAAATAGGCTTTCTAGGGCCCACTGAGTGAGAGAGGACGCACACTGGAGTCAGGTGTGGCACACAAGCCCAGAGGCCAATATTTATCTCCCACTGATTGATTTAGTGATTTTTTCAGGTAGATTTTGGAACCCAAATCAAGCAAAAAAATTAATAGGCTTTCTATGGCCCACAATTGGAGAGAGAGAGATGGCACACCCAGGAGTCAAGACTGGCACACAAGCAGAAAGGGCAATATTAATCTCCCACTGATTTGATTTTTTTTTTTTTTTTCAGGGAGACTTTAGAAAAAAAAATACAAAAAAATGAATTTTTCAAGAAGAATTTAGAAACAAAATAAAATAAAATGATTGTTTCAGGGAGAATTTAGAAAACAAATAAAAAAAAAAATAGGCTTTGTAGGGCCCACTGAGTGAGAGAGGACGCACACAGGAGTCAGGAGTGGCACACAAGCCCAGAGGCCAATATTTATCTCCCACTGATTGATTTAGTGATTTTTTCAGGTAGATTTTGGAACCCAAATCAAGCAAAAAAATTAATAGGCTTTCTATGGCCCACAATTGGAGAGAGAGAGATGGCACACCCAGGAGTCAAGACTGGCACACAAGCAGAAAGGGCAATATTAATCTCCCACTGATTTGATTTTTTTTTTTTTTCAGGGAGACTTTAGAAAAAAAAAATACAAAAAAAATGATTTTTTTCAGGAATAATTTAGAAACCAAATAAAATAAAATGATTTTTTCAGGGAGAATTTAGAAAACAAATAAAACAAAAAATAGGCTTTCTAGGGCCCACTGAGTGAGAGAGGACGCACACAGGAGTCAGGAGTGGCACACAAGCCCAGAGGCCAATATTTATCTCCCACTGATTGATTAAGTGATTTTTTCAGGTAGATTTTGGAACCCAAATCAAGCAAAAAAATTAATAGGCTTTCTATGGCCCACAATTGGAGAGAGAGAGATGGCACACCCAGGAGTCAAGACTGGCACACAAGCAGAAAGGGCAATATTAATCTCCCACTGATTTGTTTTTTTTTTTTTTTTTCAGGGAGACTTTAGAAAAAAAAAATACAAAAAAAATGATTTTTTTCAGGAATAATTTAGAAACCAAATAAAATAAAATGATTTTTTCAGGGAGAATTTAGAAAACAAATAAAACAAAAAATAGGCTTTCTAGGGCCCACTGAGTGAGAGAGGACGCACACAGGAGTCAGGAGTGGCACACAAGCCCAGAGGCCAATATTTATCTCCCACTGATTGATTAAGTGATTTTTTCAGGTAGATTTTGGAACCCAAATCAAGCAAAAAAATTAATAGGCTTTCTATGGCCCACAATTGGAGAGAGAGAGATGGCACACCCAGGAGTCAAGACTGGCACACAAGCAGAAAGGGCAATATTAATCTCCCACTGATTTGATTTTTTTTTTTTTTCAGGGAGACTTTAGAAAAAAAAATACAAAAAAATGAATTTTTCAGGAAGAATTTAGAAACAAAACAAAATAAAATGATTGTTTCAGGGAGAATTTAGAAAACAAATAAAAAAAAAATAGGCTTTGTAGGGCCCACTGAGTGAGAGAGGACGCACACAGGAGTCAGGAGTGGCACACAAGCCCAGAGGCCAATATTTATCTCCCACTGATTGATTTAGTGATTTTTTCAGGTAGATTTTGGAACCCAAATCAAGCAAAAAAATTAATAGGCTTTCTATGGCCCACAATTGGAGAGAGAGAGATGGCACACCCAGGAGTCAAGACTGGCACACAAGCAGAAAGGGCAATATTAATCTCCCACTGATTTGATTTTTTTTTTTTTTTCAGGGAGATTTTAGAAAAAAAAAATACAAAAAAAATGATTTTTTTCAGGAATAATTTAGAAACCAAATAAAATAAAATGATTTTTTCAGGGAGAATTTAGAAAACAAATAAAACAAAAAATAGGCTTTCTAGGGCCCACTGAGTGAGAGAGGACGCACACAGGAGTCAGGAGTGGCACACAAGCCCAGAGGCCAATATTTATCTCCCACTGATTGATTAAGTGATTTTTTTCAGGTAGATTTTGGAACCCAAATCAAGCAAAAAAATTAATAGGCTTTCTATGGCCCACAATTGGAGAGAGAGAGATGGCACACCCAGGAGTCAAGACTGGCACACAAGCAGAAAGGGCAATATTAATCTCCCACTGATTTGTTTTTTTTTTTTTTTTTCAGGGAGACTTTAGAAAAAAAAAATACAAAAAAAATGATTTTTTTTCAGGAATAATTTAGAAACCAAATAAAATAAAATGATTTTTTCAGGGAGAATTTAGAAAACAAATAAAACAAAAAATAGGCTTTCTAGGGCCCACTGAGAGAGAGAGGACGCACACAGGAGTCAGGAGTGGCACACAAGCCCAGAGGCCAATATTTATCTCCCACTGATTGATTTATTGATTTTTTCAGGTAGAATTTAGAACCCAAATCAACCAAAAAAATAAATAGGCTTTCTATGGCCCACTATTTGTGAGAGAGATGGCACGCTCAGGACTGGCACACAAGCCCAGAGGCCAATATTAATCTCCCACTTTTTTTTTTTTTTTTCCAGGGAAAATTTATAAACCCAATAAAAAAAATAATAAATAGGCTTTCTATGGCCCACTATCTGAGAGAGAGAGATGGCACGCTTAGGACTGGCACACAAGCCCAAAGGCCAATATTAATCTCCCACTGATTGATTTATTGATTTTTTCAGGTAGAATTTAGAACCCAAATCAACCAAAAAAATAAATAGGCTTTCTATGGCCCACTATTTGTGAGAGAGATGGCACGCTCAGGACTGGCACACAAGCCCAGAGGCCAATATTAATCTCCCACTTTTTTTTTTTTTTCCAGGGAAAATTTATAAACCCAATAAAAAAAATAATAAATAGGCTTTCTATGGCCCACTATCTGAGAGAGAGATGGCATGCTTAGGACTGGCACACAAGCCCAAAGGCCAATATTAATCTCCCACTGATTGATTTATTGATTTTTTCAGGTAGATTTTGGAACCCAAATCAAGCAAAAAAATAAATAGGCTTTCTATGGCCCACTGAGAGATGGCACACACAGGAGTAAGGAGTGGCACACAAGCCCTGAGGCCAATATTTTTCTCCCACTGATTGATGTAGTGATTTTTTCAGGTAGATTTTAGAACCCAAATCAAGCAAAAAAATAAATAGGCTTTCCATGGCCCACTGAGTGAGAGATGGCACACACAGGGATGGCACTCTAGCAGAAATGCCAATCTTAATCTCCCACAAAAAAAAAAAAAAAAAGGAACTGTCCTTCAATTACTATCTCCCTGCAGTAATCTCAGCCAGGTATGGCAGGCAGCAATAAGGAGTGGACTGATGCACAAATTAAATAAAAAGTGTGGACAAACAAACAAGATAGCTGTGCAGAAAGGAAGGAACAAGAGGATTTGTGCTTTGAAAAAAGCAGTTGGTTTGCACAGCGGCGTACACACAGCAATGCAGCTATCAGGGAGCCTTCTAGGGCAGCCCAATGAGCTACAGCGCTGAGGGGAAAAAAAAAAATGTAGCTTCCACTGTCCCTGCACACCGAAGGTGGTGTTGGGCAGTGGAAATCGCTACAGCACAAGCGGTTTGGTGGTTAATGGACCCTGTCTAACGCTATCCCTGCTTCTGACGAAGCGGCAGCAACCTCTCCCTAGGCTCAGATCAGCAGCAGTAACATGGCGGTCGGCGGGAACGCCCCTTTATAGCCCCTGTGACGCCGCGGACAGCAAGCCAATCACTGCAATGCCCTTCTCTAAGATGGTGGGGACCAGGACCTATGTCATCACGCTGCCCACACTCTGCGTTTACCTTCATTGGCTGAGAAATGGCGCTTTTCGCGTCATTGAAACGCGACTTTGGCGCGAAAGTCGCGTACCGCATGGCCGACCCCGCACAGGGGTCGGATCGGGTTTCATGAAACCCGACTTTGTCAAAAGTCGGCGACTTTTGAAAATGTTCGACCCGTTTCGCTCAACCCTAGTCCCGTCCTCATGTTCTCCTTACCATGTTTCCCCCTCATGTTCTGCATACCATGCTTCACTCCATGTTCTCCATGCCGTGCTTCCCTCTTCATTTTCTCCATACCATGTTCCTCCCTCATGTTCTTCATACTGTGCTTCCCCCATGTTCTCCATAGTGTGCTTCCCCCTCCATGCAGTTAATTGTTTGCTAAAAGGCAACAAATCCCTTATCTAAATTCCTAAATATTAACTTTTATTATTATTAACTATTAAAGAAACAAACATTAAAACTTTCATCAAGTGAGCTTCAATTGGTGGACCCTAGCGTGCTAACATTAGGGTAATCTTCCATCCTATTTATAGTGCTAATAGTCCTACCTACATATTCTTTTTATATCATTTCATAAAGGTTTGTGGATCAAGGTGTGGCCGCTACCTCTATACCACATCTATTGCCCCAGAGAGTTCACTGACATGTGCTCTTAAAATCTGCCCTAAGCCTCCCCAACATGTTTCACCAGTACCACTGGCATCATCAGGGGATTGAGGCTGTAATGAGCCAAAAAGAAGTTGCTGGACCTTTTAAAAACTAGGGTCTGATGTCTCAGGGGGTCAACCAATCATCTAGTGCCAGTCATAGACCAATCATAGTTCCTCTTACATGATGAGAAAGATACAGTGGGTATGGAAAGTATTCAGACCCCTTTATATTTTTCACTCTTGGTTTCACTGCAGCCATTTGGTAAATTCAAAAAAGTTCATTTTTTCTCATAAATGTATACTCTGCACCCCATTGTGACTGAAAAAAACCAGAAATGTAGAAATGTTTGCAAATTTATTAAAAAAGAAAGACTGAAATATCACAGTTATAAGTATTCAGACCCTTTGCTCACACACTCATATTTAAGTCACATGCTGTCCCCTTCTTGTGATCCTCCTTGAGATGGTTCTACTCCTTCATTAGAGTCCAGCTGTGTTTAATTCAACTGATAGGACTTGATTTGGAAAGGCACACACCTGTCTATATAAGACCTAACAGCTCGCAGTGCATGTAAGACAAAATAAAAATCATGAGGCCAAAGGAACTGTCCAAGGAGCTCCAAGACAGAATTTTGGCAAGGCACAGATCTGGCCAAGATTACAAAATAATTTCTGCAGTGCTCAAAGCTCCTAAGAGCACAGTGGCCTCCATAATTCTTAAATGGAAGAAGTTTCGGACAACCAGAAGTCTTTCTGGACCTGTCCGTCCAGCCAAACTGAGCAATCATGAGAGAAGAGCCTTGGTGAGAGAGGTAAAGAAGAACCCCAAGATCACTGTGGCTGAGATCCAGAGATGAAGTAGAGAGATGGGATAAAGTTCCACAAAGTCAACTATCATTGCAGCCCTCCACCAGTCGGGCCTTTATGGCAGAGTGGCCCGATGGAAGCCTCTCCTCAGTGCTAGACATGAAAGCATACATAGAGTTTGCTAAAAAACACATGAAGGACTACCAGACTATGAGAAATAAGATTCTCTGGTCTGATGAGACTAAGGTAGACCTTTTTGGTGATAATTCTAAGCACTATGTGTCGAGAAAACCAGGCACTGCTCATCACCTGCTCAATACAATCCCAACAATGAAACATGGTGATGGCAGCATCATGCTATGGGGTATTTTGCAGCCACAGGCACAGAACGACTGGTTGTCATTGAAGGAAACATGAATGCAGCCAAGTACAGAGATATCCTGGATGAAAACCTCTTCCAGAGTGCTCTAGACCTCAGACTTGGCTGAAGGCTCACCTTCCATCAAGACAATGTCCCTAAGGCCTCTTTCACATTTCCGTCTTTTTGAAGACGTTGCAATGCATCGTTCTTTGCAAAAAATGCATCCTGCAAAGTTGCCCGCAGGATGCGTTTTTTGCACATAGACTTGTATTACCGACGCATCGCGACGTATGGACACACGTTCCATATGTCGTGCACTGGATACGTCAGTAATTGACGGACCGTCGTCACAAAAAAAGTTCAATGTAACTTTTTTTGTGCGATGGGTCCATTTTCGACCGCGCATGCGCGGCCGAAACTCCGCCCCTCCTCCCCGGACTGCAGAATGGGCAGCAGATGCATCCATCCACTGCCCACTTCGTGCAGAGAATTCACAACGTCCGTCGGTACGTCGGCCCGACGCATTGCGACGGGCCCGTACTGATGGAAATGTGAAAGAGGCCTAAGCACACAGCTAAAATAACAAATTAGTGGCTGCAGAACAACTCTGTGACTTTTCTGTGACCAGCCAGAGCCCTGACCTAAACCCAATTGAACATCTCTGGAGAAACATGAAAATGGATGTCCACCAACGTTCACCATCCAACCTGATGGAACTGGAGGGGATCTGCAAGGAAGAATGGCAGGGGATCCCCAAATCCAGATGTGAAAAACTTGTTGCATCATACCCAAGAACACTCATGGCTGTACTAGCTCAAAAGGGTGATTCTACTCAATACTGAGCAAAGGGTCTGAATATTTATGACCATGTGATATTTCATTTTTTCTTTTTTAATACATTTGCAAAAATTTTTACATTTCTGTTTTTTTTAGTCAAGATTTGGTGCAGAGTGTATATTAAAAATTGAACTCTTTTGAATTTACCAAATGGCTGCAATGAAACAGAGAGTGAAAAATGTAAAGGGGTCTGAATTCTTTCCGTACCCACTATATATATATCTTGATATAATGGCCTCAAACCTGTATCAAAGTTATATGCAGACAATGTGCTTATGCATAGTTTCATATTGCGGTACAAATCCATACCAAAATATCCGGTACTCAATACTTCCTGGGATGTTAGGCCATAAGTAGTGTCAAGCCATCTCCCTAGTGTTCGAGCTCTGTTCGGTTCGTCGAACAGGGACGTGTTCGAAGAAATGTTCGTCGAACGTTTGACGAACCCCATTGAAACCAATGGCAGGCAAACACAAACACATACAAACACATGGAAAACACATAAAAAACACAACAAACAAATGGAAAAGTCACAACTACATATAGTCATGCAAAAAGAAAAGAGGTGGAGGAGTAAAAGGAGGAGGAGACACAGATATAGGCATGTCATGCCCTTCTAAAATCAAGAAAGGCTGGAGTAAAAATCTAAACTCACTCTACCAACACCCAAACGTCTTGACAAAAAAATGTAAAAAAGATATATCTTTAGGTAGAATGGCAGTGGGTCCATTCAGAACACTTTCCATAGAAGACGTAGTTGCTTTATGGTTGAAGTACGCTGCTGAGTAGCACCAAATTCTACTAGGCCCAAAAGGATTTCCTGGGCTAGATGCCGTTACAAAATAGTTAGGTAAACAGGCGGTGTAGCTTGCTTCATGGGTGAAGTACGCTGCTGAGTAGCACCAAATTCTACTAGGACCCAGAAGGATTTCCTGGGCTAGATGCCGTTACAAAATAGTAGTAAGGTAAACAGGCAGTGTAGCTTGCTTCATGGGTGGGGTATGCTGCTGAGCTGCACCAAATTCTAGTAGGCCCAAAAGGATTTCCTGGGCTAGATGCTGTTGCAAAATAGTAGTTAGGTAAACAGGTGGTGTAGCTTGCTTCATGGGTGAAGTACGCTGCTGAGTAGCACTAAATTCTATTAGGCCCAAAAGGATTTCCTGGGCTAGATGCCGTTACACAATAGTAGTTAGGTAAACAGGCGGTGTAGCTTGCTTCATGGGTGAAGTACTCTGCTGAGTAGCACCAAATTCTACTAGGCCCAAAAGGATTTCCTGGGCTAGATGCCATTAAAAATAGTACTTAGGTAAACAGGCGGTGGGTGGCTGGGCTACTCTGCTTACTAGCAGACACTGAAGCTTTGGAGCAGATCTCTGAATCCCAGGCCATAGTATGAGTAAAAAACTCAGCAGACGATTCCACCCACCTGGAATTGACGATGGCAATGTAAAACTCAGCAAGGGGACTAAATAAAAGAGCCTCTATTTTTTCCCAAAATTCGGCCACAGACACCACTTAAGTGGCATCAATTTCGCCAGAGTTTTTTAAAACGGTTTGTGAGGTGATTTTCAAAAATCATCAAGCTTTTAGTCTCCCCAAGATGACACAGGGGTAGAAAAGTCCTTGCGGATCCAGGATTTGTTCATCTTGATGAATGTTATTCTGTCTACATTGTCACTGGACAGCCGCGTGCGCTTATCTGTCAGCACAGCACCAGCAGTGCTGAACACACATTCAGAGAGAACGCTGGCTGCGGGGCACGACAAGATCTCCAAGGCATAAGTGGCAAGCTCAGGCCATTTTTCAAGATTGGAAGCCCAAAATGAGCAAGGATCCAGTTCCACAGTCATGGCATCGATGTTGACTTGCAGATACTCTAGTACCATCCTATCTAGGCGTTGGCTCTGCATCAGACTTCTTGTCTCCTGTGGCTTTGCAAAGGATGGTCTAAAAAAATCTTGAAATGATTGGAAAAAATTGCTGTTACCACCAGATACGATGTTAATGTTACGGTTTGAGTGATGACTCGTTAGAACTCTGAGATTCACTACGTGCACCACTGGTGTTTTGTGGAAAAGTAGATGTTAGATTCTGTAACAGTCTCTGCTGATACTCCTGCATGCGTGAATCCCTTTCTATGGCAGGAATTATTTCGCCAAATTTGCTTTTGCACCGAGGATCAAGAGTGTGGTAACCCACTAGTCGGCATTACTTTGAATTCTGACAATCCGAGGGTCATGTTGCAGGTGGTGAAGCAAGAAGGCACTCATGTGTCTTGCACATCCAGGAGGACCAAGTCCTTGTTGTCTTGGTGGCGGCGAGGTGAGAATCATGCTTACTTCCTCTGCCTTCTCCCCCCAACCTTGCACAACAGAAATTTGATCAAGGTCTCCCTCATCTGATGAGTCTTCCATGCCCAGCGCCAGTTCGTCCTCCACTTCTTCCTCACCTCCTGCACCTTCCTCAACAGTTTGGCTGCTACCATGCGCCCTCGGTAATCCCTCTCCCCCAGCTTCCAATGCCAGCCGCCTTGGTGCTGCTAACCTTCTTGACCTTGGAGATATGATCCCTCCCGCATACGACTCCTCCTGTTCCTCCTCCTCCTCCTCTTGTTCCACCACCTGACTCCGAACACTGTGTAAGGTGTGCTCCTTCTTGTAAATCACCGGAATGGTCATGCTGATAATGACATCGTCAGCACTAAACATCTTCATTGCTATTTCAAAACTGTGCAGAAGGGTGCATAGGTCCTTGATCTGATAACACTCCTGCAGCGTGATTTGCCCCACCTCTTGATCTCGTTGGCCCAGGCTATACGTCATAACGTGTTGCACCAAGGCTTGTCAGTGCTGCCACAGTCGCTGCAACATGTGCAGAGTTGAATTCCACGGTGTGGGCACATCGCATTTCAGCCGGTGAACTGGCAGGCCCAACAAGTTCTGTAGAGATGCAAGTCATTGAGCTGCGGGATGCGAACGGCGGAAGTGAGCACATAGTGACTGTGCCCTCTGCAGAAGCCCATCTAGTCCGGGATAGTGGGATAAAAATTGCTGGACAACCAGGTTAAAAACGTGAACCATACAAGGCACATATGTGACATTGCCCCGGCGAAGGGCCGCACCAAGGTTTGCAGCATTGTCACACACAGCTGTCCCTGGCTGCAGGTTGAGAGGAGACAACCATTGATGGAACTCAGTCTCCAGAGCAGACCACAACTCCTCAGCTGTGTGACTCACATTTCCCAGACATTTCAATGTAAACAATGCCTGACGCCGTTGAGCCCTGGTGACAGCATAGTGAGGAGGGGTGCAGGATTCCTTCTGCGAAGTTACAACGCGGGTGGCATTACCAGCCCGGCTTTGGGTGCAGGTGGAGGACCGAGAGGAGGTTGAGGAGGCTGAAGCAGTGGAGGAACTTCTAAATACAGGGGATCGAAGAGCAACTCATGGGGACGGCAAGACTTGGACAGCAGCCCCTTCTCCTGATGTCGCCGTAGTTACCCAGTGCCCAGTGACCGACATGTAATGCCCCTCTCCATGTCTACTCATCCAAGTGTCTGTGGTGAAATGCACCCTGTCACACACAGAGTTTCTCAAGGAAGCGGTGATGTTGTGTGCAACATGCTGGTGTAGCGCAGGCACAGCTTTCTTTTTGAAGTTGTAGCGACTGGGCATCTGGTACTGGGGCAGTGCGACGGTCATAAGGTCTCGAAAATCCTCTGTGTCCACCAGGCGGAAAGGCAACATTTCTGTAGCCAACAGCTTGCAGATGGAGAAATTCAACCTCTTAGCTTTGTCATGGCTAGGAGGAAATGGTATTTTACTTGTCCACATCTGAGGGACTGAGGGCTGGCTGCCGTGCTTAGACGGAGTTGAGTAGGGTGTCCCCGGCAAACTGCTGGTCTGTGAGGAAGGTGCAGGCAAAGATGTTATGTTGCCTTGATCAAAATGTGGTGTCGATGTTGGAGAGCACTCAGCACCATCAGGTGTTTCCACTTGCAAATGTCCTGACGACCTGCCAATCACACTGGCTGTTGCCGGTAAAGAGATGGAAGGTCTGCATCCAAAACCATGTGCGACTGCTGTCCCCACAGTCACAGAGGATGAAGAGGACGCGGATGCACTTGATGGAGCAGATGGTCATTGACCCGACCCACTAGGCCTCATTGTAGCACAGTGAGCTTCCCACTGCAACTTATGCCTCATATCCATGTGACGATTCATGCATGAAGTACTCAAGCTAGTGATTTTTTGGCCTCTACTAAGATTTTGTTGACAAATCTTACAGACAATATGAGTTGGGTCATTCATTGCGATGTCAAAAAATGCCCAGGCTATGCAAGGCTTAGAGTCCATGCGACCTGAAGAGCCACCACGACTTCTGGTCTGAGGAACAGTTGGGGTTGAGGATGCAGTTGTTGACGTGCTTCCGGTACAGCATCTCTGTCCAGTAAGTCGCACTGTTACCTCATTGTCAGACTCGTCACTAGCATCCTCCTCCACCTCCTCTGCTGACGTCATGGACTGGCGGACTGGGGGTTGACAGTAAGTGGGATCTGCAACCTCGCCATCATCATCCTGTGTGTTCTCACACACGTCGTCCTCAGAGCCAACCTCTTCCTGCCCCGACCGAAAAGTCAAGTTTTTGTTCCAATCAGGTATCTCAATCTCATCATCAACAGGAGTTACAGTTTGGGAACGAGGGTCTACATTTTGCTCAAAACCTTCTTCATCTGGGCCTGGATCCGACTCACAAAGATTCTGGGCATCAGTGCAAATCATTTCCTTGTCTGGATTAACAGAAGCTCTGGAGCAGACCTCTGATTCCCAGGCTATAGTATGCGTAAACAGCTCTACAGAATCAACCATGTGTGTTACCCCATGCTCAGACGGGCAGCTGGAAACTTGGGAGCTGTGAGGAAGCAAGTACGATTGGGCTGACAACTCTGAGGACTGGAGTACTTGTGATGTTGAAGTTGACATGGAGGAGAGTCCACTTGAACGAGCACTTGATATCCGTTCAAGCACCTGCTGTTTTTGTGCCTCATCTGGAATTTTGGCGATGCTTGTAGTGATGGTCGTAAGAAAGGGATCATATCAGATTGTCCACGAAAAGAAGTAGACATCTTACTTTGGCTGGAAGATGGTCTTTCTTCTGCAGATGTTACTGTTGTTTTACCACCTACCCCACGGACACAACCTTTTTTTCGCTTTCCAACACGCCAATTCCCCTTTCCACCAGCAGCAGGCATTTTGCCACTCATTTTAGTGCTTAACTAATTGGTAACTCTGTATCTGTAGTTGTTGGCACAACAACCGATGAATGAAAACCGAGCAGAACTGAGTGGCCAAACTGTGGTACTAGGCCCAAAACTATTAACTGGATTAGATGTAATGAAAATATAGATACACAGGCGGTGTAGTTAGTTTCACAGGCGGGCTACTCTGCTGACGTGCAGACAATGCTCCTAGGCCCTAAACTAATAACTGGATTAGATGCAGTGAAAATTGAGATACACAGGCGGTATAGTTTGTTTAACAGGCAGGCTACTCTGCTGACGTGCAGACACTGCTCCTAGGCCCAAAACTATTAACTGGATTAGATGCAGTGAAAATTGAGATACACAAGCGGTATAGTTTGTTTCACAGGCGGGCTACTCTGCTGACGTGCAGACACTGCTCCCAAGCTCAAAACTATCAACTGAATTAGATGCAGTGAAAATTGAGATACACAGGCAATGTAGTTAGTTTCACAGGCGGGCTACTCTGCTGACGTGCAGACACTGCTCCTATGCCCTAAACTAATAACTGGATTAGATGCAGGGAAAATTAAGATACACAGGCGGTGAAGTTAGTTTCACTGGCGGGCTACTCTGCTGACGTGCAGACACTGCTCCTAGGCCCAAAACTATCAACTGAATTAGATGCAGTGAAAATTGAGATACACAGGCGGTATAGTTTGTTTCACAGGCGGGCTACTCTGCTGATGTACAGACACTGCTCCTAGGCCAAAAACTATCAACTGGATTAGATGCAGTAAAAATTGAGATACAGAAGCGGTATAGTTTGTTTCACAGGCGGGCTACTCTGCTGACGAGCAGACACTGCTCCTAGGCCCTAAGCTATTAACTGGATTAGATGCAGTGAAAATATAGATACACAGGCAGTGTAGTTAGTTTCACAGGCGGGCTACTCTGCTGACGTGCAGACACTGCTCCTAGGCCCAAAACTAATAACTGGATTAGATGCAGTGAAAATTGAGATACAAAGGCAGTGTAGTTAGTTTCACAGGCGAGCTACTCTGCTGATGTGCAGACACTGATCCTATGCCCTAAACTAATAACTGGATTGGATGCAGTGAAAATTGAGATACACAGGCAGTGTAGTTAGTTTCACAGGCGGGCTACTCTGCTGATGTGCAGACACTGCTCCTATGCCCAAAGCTAATAACTGGATTAGATGCAGTGAAAATTGAGACACACAGGCGGTGAAGATAGTTTCACAGGCGGGCTACTCTGCTGATGTGCAGACACAGCTCCTAGGCCCAAAACTATCAACTGGATTAGATGCAGTGAAAATTGAGGTACACAGGTGGTATAGTTTGTTTCACAGGCGGGCTACTCTGCTGACGTGCAGACACTGCTCCTAGGCCCAAAACTATCAACTGAATTAGATGCAGTGAAAATTGAGATACACAGGCAATGTAGTTAGTTTTACAAGCGGGCTACTCTGCTGATGTGCAGAAACTGCTCCTAGGCCCAAAACTATCAACTGAATTTGATGCAGTGAAAATTGAGATACACAGGCGGTATAGTTTGTTTCACAGGTGGGCTACTCTGCTGACGTACAGACACTGCTCCTAGGCCCAAAACTATTAACTGGATTAGATGCAGTAAAAATAGAGATACACAAGCGGTATAGTTTGTTTCACAGGCAGGCTACTCTGCTGACGTGCAGACACTGCTGCTAGGCCCAAAACTAGCAACTGAACTAGATGCAGTGAAAATTGAGATACACAGGCGGTATAGTTTGTTTCACAGGGGGGCTACTCTGCTAACGTGCAGACAATGCTCCTAGGCCCTAAACTATTAACTGGATTAGATGCAGTGAAAATTGAGATACACAAGCGGTATAGTTTGTTTCACAGGAGGGCTACTCTGCTAACGTGCAGACACTGCTCCTAGGCCCTAAACTATTAACTGGATTAGATGCAGTGAAAATAGAGATACACAGGCGGTGTAGTTAGTTTCACAGGCGGGATACTCTGCTGACGTGCAGACACTGTTCCTAGGCCCAAAACTATTAACTGGATTAGATGCAGTGAAAATAGAGATACACAGGCGGTGTAGTTAGTTTCAAAGGCTGGCTACTCTGCTGACGTGCAAAACTGCTCCTAGACCCAAAACTATTAACTGGATTAGATGCAGTGAAAATAGAGATACACAGGCTTTGTAGTTAGTTTCACAGGCGGGCTACTCTGCTGATGTGCAGACACTGCTCCTAGGCCCTAAACTATTAACTGGATTAGATGCAGTGAAAATAGAGATACACAGGCGGTGTAGTTAGTTTCACAGGCGGGCTACTCTGCTGATGTGCAGACACTGCTCCTAGGCCCTAAACTAATAACTGGATTAGATGCAGTGAAAATTGAGATACAAAGGCAGTGTAGTTAGTTTCACAGGCGAGCTACTCTGCTGACGTGCAGACACTTCTGCTAGGCCCAAAAGTATGAACTGGATTAGATGGAGTGAAAATTGAGATACACAAGCGGTATAGTTTGTTTCACAGGAGGGCTACTCTGCTAACATGCAGACACTGCTCCTAGGCCCTAAACTATTAACTGGATTAGATGCAGTGAAAATAGAGATACACAGGCGGTGTAGTTAGTTTCACAGGCGGGATACTTTGCTGACGTGCAGACACTGTTCCTAGGCCCAAAACTATTAACTGGATTAGATGCAGTGAAAATAGAGATACACAGGCGGTGTAGTTAGTTTCAAAGGCTGGCTACTCTGCTGACGTGCAAAACTGCTCCTAGGCCCAAAACTATTAACTGGATTAGATGCAGTGAAAATAGAGATACACAGGCTTTGTAGTTAGTTTCACAGGCGGGCTACTCTGCTGATGTGCAGACACTGCTCCTAGGCCCTAAACTATTAACTGGATTAGATGCAGTGAAAATAGAGATACACAGGCGGTGTAGTTAGTTTCACAGGCGGGCTACTCTGCTGATGTGCAGACACTGCTCCTAGGCCCTAAACTAATAACTGGATTAGATGCAGTGAAAATTGAGATACAAAGGCAGTGTAGTTAGTTTCATAGGCAAGCTACTCTGCTGACGTGCAGACACTGCTGCTAGGCCCAAAACTATGAACTGAACTAGATGCAGTGAAAATTGAGATACACCGGCGGTATAGCTTGTTTCACAGGGGGGCTACTCTGCTGACGTGCAGACAATGCTCCTAGGCCCTAAACTATTTACTGGATTAGATGCAGTGAAAATAGAGATACACAGACAGTGTAGTTAGTTTCACAGACGGGCTACTCTGCTGACGACGTGCAGACACTGCTCCTAGGCCCTAAACTATTAACTGGATTAAATGCAGTGAAAATAGAGATACAGAGGCGGTGTAGTTAGTTTCACAGGCGAGCTACTCTGCTGACGTGCAGACACTGTTCCTAGGCCCAAAACTATTAACTGGATTAGATGCAGTGAAAATAGAGATACACAGGCGGTGTAGTTAGTTTCAAAGGCTGGCTACTCTGCTGACGTGCAAAACTGCTCCTAGGCCCAAAACTATTAACTGGATTAGATGCAGTGAAAATAGAGATACACAGGCGGTGTAGTTAGTTTCACGGGCGGGCTACTCTGCTGACATGCAGACACTGCTCCTAGGTCTAAAACTATTAAAGGGAACCTGTCACCCCGTTTTTTCAAGAATAGCTAAAAATAGCGTTAAATAGGGGCAGAGCTGTGCTTTACATTAGTGTATTTTGGAGCCTTTATTCCCCACCTATGCTGCCGAAATAGCTTTGTAAAGTCGCCGTTTTGGGCTGTCACTTACGCTGGTCAGGTCATATGGGTGTGGTGACAGCGCTGTTTCTCCCCCAGATCTCTGTTGGTGGTGTAGTGGTGTGCGCATGTCCAAGTGGCGAATCCACTGTGCAGCTTCAAAAAAAATAGTGCAATCTGCGCTATTCAGCCATTTATCGGTGGGCGTGGCAATCTTTGTGAGGCCGCGCGTGCGCAGATGGTTCTTCTCGGCTTCCCGGGGTTTCAGGAAAATGGCTGCGGGATGCCGCGCGTGCGCAGATGGCGATCTCGATGGCCATTTTCATGAAGCCGAGTTCGCATCTCGGCTGCAGGAAAATGGCCGCCGCGATCTCCATTTGCGCACGCGCGGCATTCCGCGGCCATTTTCCTGAAGCCCCGGGAAGCCAAGAAGAACCATCTAGATCGCGCTATTTTCCTTGAAGCTGCGCAGTGGATTCGCCACTTGGACATGCGCACACCACTACGCCACCAACGGAGATCTGGGGGAGAAACAGCGCTGTCACCATGCCAATATGACCTGACCAGCGTGAGTGACAGCCCAAAACTGCGACTTTACAAAGGTATTTCGGCAGCATAGGTGGGGAATAAAGGCTCCAAAATACACTAATGTAAAGCCCAGCTCTGCCCCTATTTAACGCTATTTTTAGCTCTTATTGAAAAAATGGGGTGACAGGTTCCTTTTAACTGGATTAGATGCAGTAAAAATAGAGATACACAGGCTGTGTAGTTTGCTTCACAGGTGGGCTACTCTGCTGACGTGCAGACACTGCCCCTAGGCCCTAAACTATTAACTGGATTAGATGCAGTGAAAATTGAGATAAACAGGCGGTATAGTTTGTTTCACAGGCGGGCTACTCTGCTGACGTTCAGACACTGCTCCTAGGCCCTAAACTATTAACTGGATTAGATGCAGTTTAAATAGAGATTTACAGGCGGTGTAGTTAGTTTCACAGGTGGGCTACTCTGCTGACGTGCAGACACTGCTCCTAGGCCCAAAACTATTAACTGGATTAGATGCAGTGAAAATTGAGATACACAGGCGGTGTAGTTAGTTTCACAGGCGGGCTAGTCTGCTGACGTGCAGACACTGCTTCTAGGCCCTAAACTATTAACTGGATTAGATGCAGTGAAAATTGAGATACACAGGTGGTGTAGTTTGTTTCACAGGCGGGCTACTCTGCTGACGTGCCGACACTGCTCCAAGGCCCTAAACTATTAACTGGATTAGATGCAGTGAAAATAGAGATACACAGGCAGTGTAGCTAGTTTCACAGGCGGGCTACTCTGCTGACGTGCAGACACTGCTTCTAGGCCCCAAACTATTAACTGGATTAGATGCAGTGAAAATAGAGATACACAGATGGTGTAGTTAGTTTCACAAGCGGGCTACTCTGCTGACGTGCAGATACTGCTCCTAAGCCCTAAACTATTAACTGGATTAGATGCAGTGAAAATAGAGATTCACAGGCGGTGTAGTTCGTTTCACAAGCGGGCAACTCTGCTGACGTGCAGACACTGCTCCTAGGCCCAAAACTATTAACTGGATTAGATGCAGTGAAAATAGAGATACACAGGTGATGTAGTTAGCTTCACAGGCGGGCTACTCTGCTGACGTGCAGACACTGCTCCTAGGCCCTAAACTTTTAACTGGATTAGATGCAGTGAAAATAGAGATACACAGGCGGTATAGTTTGTTTCACAGGCGGGCTACTCTGCTGATGTGCAGACACTGCTCCTTGGACCATAATTATTAACTGGGTTAGATGCAGTAAAAATTGAGATACACAGGTGGTGTAGCTAGCTACACAGGCGAGCTACTCAGATGACTATCAGACAATGCTACTAGCCCAAAAGGATTGGCTGAGCTAGATTACACCAAATGCTGTGACAAACACTTGCACAGCACTGGCACAGACCTGCCTGGCAAACAGTGCTATGAACTGCTGTAACCTTCCCTGAAAAGGGCTGATATTACAACTAGTCCCGACTCCTCCCAACTCCCTAAACCTATCTCTCTGACAATTCGCTCCAAAAAAACACTCAGTTTGTATAGCCCCCACAGCAGCAGCGGTGCCGACTAACAATAAACTGCAGCAGTGAGGAAATGGTGGCGATGGGGCAAATGGCTGGTTCTTATAGGGCAAGGACATGTGACATAAACAGCCAATGACACATGCCCTTGCTTGTGTGCATCACATGCACATTGCTGTGTATTTATGCACTGCTGATAGGCTGAGAGACTGCACCACCTCATTGTAAATGCGGGAAAGAAAAAAAAATGGAGATCGGTGTTATTTCAGCACAGATCTAGCCCCCGCCCCTCCCCCCGCCCACTATACTTTGAAACAGTCTATTAACAATGATAAACAGTTTTAATGTGCAAATCAAGCTAGGCTTTTGGTGAACGAACAGTTATCGAACAGAAACTCGAACAGCCGAATTTTAAGCAAATTGTTCGGGTTCGTCGAACGACTCGAACACCGCCCATAACAGCTTGAATTTGAAATTGGCGAACAGTTCGACTCGAACACCGCTCATCTCTAGCTGTAAGTTAAACTAAAGCAGTATTCCTTCTGGGTATATTATCTGATGTTACTGCGCATGTGTTATAGCATGCATCGCTGCAAATCACACTGCGCATGTCAGTGATAATTGCATCTGCGTAGGTCCAAGACTTACTAGGACTATTGTATTTTCACTATAGCCTCTATACATGAGCAGTTATCATTAGGTATAAGTATTGTGCTTAGAAAATTATATAACAGCTAAACTACCAGATGTCAATAATCTATTTACCATATGTGATATGCAGTATGCGATTTACAGTATACGACATTTTATTTTTAGCAGGTGCCATATACAGTTATATGAAAAAGTTTGGGCACCCCTATTAATCTTAAGCTTAATGTTTTATAAAAATTGTTTTTGTTTGCAACAGCTATTTCATTTTCATATATCTAATAACTGTTGGACACAGTAATGTTTCTGCCTTGAAATGAGGTTTATTGTACTAACAGAAAATGTGCAATCTGCATTCAAACAAAATTTGACAGGTGCATAAGTATGGGCACCCTTATCATTTTCTTGTTTTAAATACTCCTACCTAATTTTTACTGACTTCCTAAAGCACTTTTTTTGGTTTTCTAGCCATCCTGCCGCTGCTCCTCAGTCCTCCTGTGCTGGTGGTATGGGGTATTCCCGGGCTTGTGTACCTCATGAGTTGTCCGTGATCCGCACCTGCGCCGTGTGTCTCCTTAGGCTGCAGGCATGCACTTGATGGATTCCTTTCTTCTGTTTCCAGGTGTCCTGACCTGGAAGTGCCCTCCTCTCTGTCTGGTGTCAGTATATCTGGCGCTCTCTCCCTCACATCGGCACATGGTAATTCACTCTGGTGCATGCTCGGTACTGGTATGTCTCAGGTCTTAACGCTGTTCTTAGAGTGCATACTCTGCTTTGTTCTGGTCTCCCGCACACTACCCAGTATGCGCTCTGTTCTGCTCTGGTCTCCTGCACATTACCTGGTGCGCGCTCTGCTTCTCTCTAGACTCCTGTGCATTTCCCAGAGTGCAGTCTGCACCGTCTTGGTTTCTCTGTCTCCTACGAGCCGGTCCCTGGTGCTAACTATTGCGGTATACCTTCCCACTGGGCCTGCTCCTAATGCTCCCTGTAAAGAGGGGGGTATCATCTGGTCTGCTCTCCCAGGAACAGTCGGCCTCGCGATCCATTGGATCCACTCAAGGAACCATGACACATTCTTCCTGTAGTAACAATTGGTCTAGGTTACCTTTCCTGGGCCCCAGCACCATTTGTCTAATTCCCCATATTTTGATGTCAAGGGGATTTCCCGGATGTGAATTCCTCATATGTACTGATAATGGGGTATCCATGCCCAAATTTATTGAGCAGATATGTTTAGACAGCTGTCTCCTCAGCTCCTGTATCGTTTCCCCTACATATAATTTAGGGCAAGGGCATCGTTTTGCATATACAACCCCCCGGGACTTGCAGTTGATATTATCCTTTATGAAATATTCTCTATTATCCACTGGGTTTAAGAAATTGCTCATTTTTGGCATAAATTTGTAAAATGTACAGGAGCTACATGGATGTGATCTCTTACTCAACACACTTCTTCCCTTTTAGAAAGATCTGTCTCTGTTGCAAAATGGCTATGTGTCAAACGGCCCCAAAGGCTTTTGTCTCTACAATAAGTTACAGATGGGTATCCCCAATGACATCCTGGGTCAGCCCTCAATATCGGCCAGTACTTCCGTAGGATGTTATATGCACTTGTCGCTTTTGCATCATATGTTCCAATAAACCTTATAATGGGGGCTTCTGCCCTCCTGGGAGCTACATCTAACAGTCTCTCTCAGTCCGTTGCCATAGCCCTATTAAATGCCCTATGAAGCACCCTCTTAGGCCGGCGTCACACTCAGCGTATGAAAATACAGTCCGTTACTTACGTCCGTAATACGCAGAAAAGTCCCCAAAATAGTGATCCGTATGTAATCCGTAGGCAGGGTGTGTCAGCGTATTTTGCGCATGGTATCCTCCGTATGTAATCCGTATGGCATCCGTACTGCGAGATTTTCTCGCAGGCTTGCAATACGGACATACAATGGATCCATGGGCTCAAATAATCGTAAAAACATATATACTGTCTATGTGTGAGACATATATATATATATATATATATATATAGTGAAAAAAGGAACAGCATCAAAATACTACCTTGAAAAAACGTGCAGAGCTTTCCAAACCACTGTTGTAGGTGGTTCAAATATAAAAAAAGAAAAAGGAAAACAGCACAACAAAAATGAAAAAAAGTATGTATGTAAACCATGTCTCATATCATGTTGGGTTTGAGAAGGAGATAGGAAAAGCCGGCAGTTGAATTACCGGCTTTTAAGCTATCTAGCGCTGTATGATATATTATATATATGTGTGTCTCACTGACACATATATATATATATATATATATATATATATATATATATATATACAGTATATATCCCTATACTATGTGTAGACATTTATCTTAGCTATTCTATTCTAACCTGTCAGTGTGATTTTACTGTACACCGCACTGAATTTCCGGCTTTTCTATAGAACACCGCTGCGTATTTCTCGCAAGTCACAATGCTGGTCCATGTGTAATCCGTAATTTTCTCGCCCCCATAGACTTTCAGTGGCGATTTTTTTGCGCAATACGGTGACAAATGCAGCATGCTGCGATTTTCTACGGCCGTAGAAGACCGTATAATACAGATCAGTAAAATACGGCAGATAGGAGCTGGGCCATAGGGAATCATTGTACCGTGTGCAATCCGTATTTTCTGTCCGTAAAACTCGCTAGTGTGACGCCGGCCTTAGGGTAACCTCTTGACGAGAATCTCCAAAATATATTTTGATGTTCCTTGATAAACGACGTGTCATTAGAATAATTACGCATTGCCAGAAGGTATTTCCCAACTAGTATGCCCGCCTTCGAGGATGGAGGATGCCAGCTTTCTCAACAAAGAAAACGTGGGTTTCATGCATATATTGGTATATGCATATCACCCTTTGCATTAATGGAAATATTCAGATCCAAAAAGTTTATTTCCTTACAGCCAATTTCCATGGTGAAATGCATACCAATAATATTCTTATTCAGGATAGAAACAAAATCAAGAAATAGTCTTTTCGATAGTCTGAAACCTGCAAAGTCGCATAATGGGCTATATCAAATGCTGCAAATGACATATTTGTGCCACATTTAAGACAGTTTTGATAAATAATATGGAATCTCTTGCAAATCCAACATGCAATGTTCTGTTGCATATGTTTAGTTCTATTTTTTAATATTCAGTCTGTACTCAAAGGATACACGACTGCCAAAAGGATCAACAAATGTATTTCGCACAAAACATAAAAAAAGAAAGGTCACACATATACTGTATGTCTGCTGTCTCAAATTCGTTAACTTTGCTAATTGAGCCATTTTTTAAAAAAATCTTGCAACATGTGTTCAGCACATCATGTCCTGTTTGTGATTTACCTGATATTATTTCTAGGTTCTGTGGATCACAGTAACTTTCCAGAATTATACATGTAAAATATTGCCAGACAAACCTATCAGCAATTTCTGTTACTAGAGTATATGCAATTAAATAGTCATCACATTCCATTCCTGTCTAGGTCAACCGGCATTCCATGTACAACCTATGCTTATCAAGTTTATGTAGGGCAGGTCAGAAATATGTGATGAATGAGAGGTAAAATTAAATCAAAATGTAAAACTCATGGGACCCAACTTTCTGCAAGTGAAATGTATTATTGCATCTTTACTACATATATCACAGTCTCCATAAGTGAACTTAGGCTGTAGAATCTCTTAAAGCCATCACATAAGCATATTAAATAAAATTGATTTAATTTGTATGGGAATTTCAGTAATTGTTGATAATTCCATTTAGCTGGTGTGCCCCACAGGTACAAAATAGGCTTACATAACTGAGACTGTTATAACTCTTACTTGCTAAATTTTGAGATCTGCGTTCAGGTAGATTCCTAAGTGCGTCCATTTTTGCAGGCAACACTCATTTACATGACACTTCCTCATCCTATTGTTCTTGAGTGATATGTGCAAAAACTGGCAGACCTGGACACTTTTGCTTTCTTTAAAAGATAAACATAACAGTAAGCAAATTTGAAGGCATGTTGCGCTTTCTACAAATGTAGTAGATTTTACCTGCAAATAACAATGGTGACACTCTGAATATACTCTGTAAGGCTGGAGTCCCACTAAACGTATGAACTTGCTTCACCTATGTGATGTCGGCGCGAGCGCCATGGGAAATTTTCCCACAGCGCTCGTGGTGATGTCAGAAAGATGAAGTGAGTTCATTGGACGTGAACTCGCAGGACCTGTCTGATAGCACTGCAAGCAGGAGAACTTTCTCACGCTCGCGTTTCCGTCAGATAGGTAATAGGAGTTCACAGAGAGACACTAAGTACACAGTGCTCAGTGTCTGCTGGATGGCAGGCTGCATGGTTGCATCATGCATCATGCAGCCTGCCATCTAGATGTAGCAGAGCTAGACCCATCGTGAGATAAATGGATTAGCAGCATCTCGGCGGATAGATAAGGAATATTTTTCTTGTTTTTTAACTCATTTGCAGATGACAAGAGCATCGGGGAATGGGCGAGGTCTTAAGTATGGTTTAATAAAGATTATTAAAGGATTCTGTGTCATTCTTTCAATTAAAGGACTTTTTTCTGGGTGTCTGTGTTTTCTTACAATTTGACTATGGGGTTAATAATGGGAATGTCTTATTGACGTCTACACATTATTAACCTCGGGGCTTGATGTCACCGGACAATACAAAGGTGACATCAATCCCCCCAACTATCACCCCACTTGCCACCGCTACAGGGCAAGTGGGAAGAGCGAGTCTAAGTGACAGAATTGGCACATCTTAGAGATGTGCCTTTTCTGGGGTGGCAGAAAGCTGATGTTTTTAGCCTGGGGGGCCAGTATCCATGGCCCCTTCCTAGGCTATTAATATCAGAAAGCAGTTGTCTGCATAGCCTTTGCTGGTTATTAACTATAGGGGGACCCTAAGTCATTTTTTTGGGGTCCCCCATTTTAATAGCCAGTAAAGGCTAAGTATACAGTAGTGAGCTGATATTAATAGCCTTGGAAGCTCCATGGGTATTACTTCCTTCCCAGGCTATAAACATCTGCCCCCAGCCATCGACTTTCTCTCTGCTGGTTACAAAAATTGTGTAGGAGCCCACACCACTTTTTTTCCGCAAATTAAACTTTTATTACTTAAATGCATGTACAGTAGTTTGCACACACACTGCACTAATTGTATTTGTAAAAAAATCACTGAAATGGACCCCTACACAAACCAATATAAAGCCACCAAAATTAACAAAAATTCACTGACTGTGGTGGACAACCATTACCTAAAACATAACTTTTAATAATATAATAAAATTGAATAGCCACCAAGAATTGTGTACAGTCTACCCACTTTTAAGGGGAAGTAAAGAATGTTACACTAAGGCCCCTAGTGAAATCTAAAATTGTATATTGCACTAGAGCCCTATATAAAGACCGTAAATTTCCCAACTAAGGGTTAGTATGTATAATGTAGAATCTAACCTTTGCTGGCTTAACATATCATCCCCCCAGCCAAGGTGTATTAGATGAAATGCACAGTAGCTCACTAATTTGTCAGACACCAAATTATATTATGTGCATCATATATCGCCATATAGTGCTGACTTCAGTGTCACAGAAAGGGTTTCTGGACACATCAAGAGGCTATTATTAATATAGTATCACGTGTAACTGAGCATATCTGGCTATGATATGAGCCACCAGATATGCCAGATATGCTCCGTTATACGTGATACTTTATTAATAATAGCTTCCTGATGTATCCAGTAGATGGATGCTGGATGAGACGCGTTCAGGCGATGTTAATGTAGTGCTTAGGTCATAAATTTTGGTCTGGCACGATTCATATTAATGCTTGTCCCAGTGCGATGATTGGAGACAGCGTGGCTAATGAGTGGAAGGGACATGCGTATGGGGAAAATTGAAAGAACAATAATCAACCCCATTAACCTCCACGCAGATATGAATGGTAGGAGCAGAGTATTTTATTAGCTGTGTCTGCAATCGCATGGAGACTATTATAGGGCAACATAGGCACAGAAGGAATGATGTGTGCAAAGTGAAGATAGACTCATTCCTGTGACATCAGTGTACGTTGAGCCCTTTCCTATTGTATAGTCTGTGACACTGAAGACAGCATTATATGGCGATATATGATGCACATAATACAACTTGGTGTCCGACAAATTAGTGGGCTAGTGTGCAATTCATCTTATACACCTTGGCTGGGGGGCTGATATATTAACCCAGCGAAGGTTAGATTCTACATTATACATTCTGCACTATACATACTAACCTTTAGTTGGGAAATTTAAGGTCTTGATAAAGGGCTCTAGTGCAATATCCAATTTTAGATTTCACCAGGGGCCTTAGTGTAACATTCTTTACTTCAGCTTTTTCCCTTTCTTTTTCAGTGTCTAGTAGTGTTGAGCGATACCTTCCGATATCGGAAAGTATCGGTATCGGTTTGGATCGGCCGATATTCAAAAAATATCGGATATCGCCGATACCGATACCCGATCCCAATGCAAGTCAATGGGACCAAAATATCGGAATTAAAATAAACCCTTTCTTTCCTTGTAGGTTCATTCTACCTGAAGGAAAACAACTAAGAATAATGTAGGATGTATGGGGGAGGTGGCGGAGACATTAAAGGCAATGAGGATTAGTCCAATCAAATAGAATAGCATGTTTTTTTTTTTTTTTTAAAGACGTTCGGATTGAAAAAGATATTGAGTATGTAAATTTTTTTTATTTTGTCAGATATTGATGTTTCACTATTCCACGCCCTTCCCCTTCTTTTTTTTCTTTTTTTTTTTTTCTTTTCCCACACTTTCATCTTCATCATCATCAGCATCCTTGACATCAACTTCTTCACCTTATTCATCTTCTTCTTCATCTTCTACCTATTTTTTTTTTTTATTACATTCTTCATATTCATTTTCTTCAACTATTATTATTCTTCCTATTCTACATATTCTTTTTATTCCACTGTTATTATTCTTCCTATTCTACTTCTTCATCATATTCTCATTTGTGACAGGCATTCCCGTAGTTGTTATCTATAAAAGTTGGAAGATTACACCTTCCGTTCTGCCAGTCACAAAAGTTACATTTGTCCGCGTTCAGTTTGGCCTGCAGCATCAGGCTTTATCCAGGGGCACCACGAGGAGGAACGGACTCACCCCCATACACTGCTTAGTCTTCTTCTGCATATAATTTAGATAATATCTTTTGCTCTGATATTAAGTCTTATGCTTAATGTTCTTCTGCTCTTTGTTCTGCAGCCTCTTGTTCTTCTGCTTCTCGGTCTTCCATGTTGTCGTCTCCAGGGTCTTCGTCTCCAGTGTCGTCATCTCCGCCGTCGTCGTCTCAGCCGTCGTCGTCTCCGCCGTCGTCGTCGTCGTCGTCATCGGGGTGGTCTTCCGGGTCGTCGTCATCGGGGTGGTCTTCCGGGTTGTCGACGTTAGGGTCTTCAACTTGGAAATGTAGCAGAAGGTACAAGAAGGCTGAGAAAATGCCAAGAACCAGCTGATGGAACTGGAACTCGGATGGCTACCCGAAGGTTCAAGAGCCTATGGAACTACCGAGGACCAGCTGACGTTACTGGAACCCGGTTACTAAGCAGGAGGTACCCGTGCTAAAAAGCACTACCAAGGACCGCCTGACGTTGGCGGAACTCGGATACCCAGAAGGAGGCACCTAAGCCAAAGGCTCTGCCCGGAACCAGATGACGTTACTGGAACCAGGATGGGGAGCAGAAGGTACAAGAGCAAAAGACACTGCCGAGAACCAGCTGACGGTACTGGAACCCGGATGGGTAGCCGAATGTCCAAGAGCCAATGGAACTACCAAGGACCAGCTGACGTTACTGGAACCCGGTTACTAAGCAGGAGGTACCCGTGCCTGAAAGCACTACCAAGGACCACCTGACATTGGTGGAACTTGGATACCCAGAAGGAGGCACCTAAGCCAAAGGCTCTGCCCGGAACCAGCTGACGGTACTGGAACCAGGATGGGGAGCAGAAGGTACAAGAGCAAAAGACACTGCCGAGAACCAGCTGACGGTGCTGGAACCAGGTGGTGGACCCGAAGGCCCACAGGAGAGGAGAGAACAGCTAGGCCGCGAGGCAGCCGCAGTTACCGAACCCCAACAGTCCTACAGGGGGAGCTGGGCCTACTGGCACTACAGAACCAGCCTTGACTACCAGTTCACGCAGCCCACATAGGAAGCTCCTAAACTGGAGGCACCCTGGAGTTGGCTAACTCGACCGCCCCACGACGGGGCAAGCATAGGCGTCTCAGTGAAGTTGACACAACCCGGAAACAGCTGACGGTGCTGAAACCAGGCTTGGCACGAGGGAGTACCTGTGACAAGAACACTGCCGAGAACCAGCTGGCGGTGCTGGAACCCGGATGCGTTGCCCCAGTGTGCAAGAGCCAATGGCACGACCGAGGACCAGCTGACGGTGCTGGAACCCGGTTACTAAGCTGTAGGTGCCCGCGCTTAAAAGCACTACCAAGGACCGCCTGGCGTTGGCGGAACTCGGATACCCAGGAGGAGGCACCTAAGCCAAAGGCTCGGCCCGGAACCAGCTGACGGTGCTGGAACCAGGTGGTGGACCCGAAGGCCCACAGGAGAGGAGAGAACAGCTAGGCCGCGAGGCAGCCGCAGTTACCGAACCCCAACAGTCCTACAGGGGGAGCTGGGCCTACTGGCACTACAGAACCAGCCTTGACTACCAGTTCACGCAGCCCACATAGGAAGCTCCTAAACTGGAGGCACCCTGGAGTTGGCTAACTCGACCGCCCCACGACGGGGCAAGCATAGGCGTCTCAGTGAAGTTGACACAACCCGGAAACAGCTGACGGTGCTGAAACCAGGCTTGGCACGAGGGAGTACCTGTGACAAGAACACTGCCGAGAACCAGCTGGCGGTGCTGGAACCCGGATGCGTTGCCCCAGTGTGCAAGAGCCAATGGCACGACCGAGGACCAGCTGACGGTGCTGGAACCCGGTTGCTAAGCTGTAGGTGCCCGCGCTTAAAAGCACTACCAAGGACCGCCTGGCGTTGGCGGAACTCGGATACCCAGGAGGAGGCACCTAAGCCAAAGGCTCGGCCCGGAACCAGCTGACGGTGCTGGAACCAGGTGGTGGACCCCAAGGCCCACAGGAGAGGAGAGAACAGCTAGGCCGCGAGGCAGCCGCAGTTACCGAACCCCAACAGTCCTACAGGGGGAGCTGGGCCTACTGGCACTACAGAACCAGCCTTGACTACCAGTTCACGCAGCCCACATAGGAAGCTCCTAAACTGGAGGCACCCTGGAGTTGGCTAACTCGACCGCCCCACGACGGGGCAAGCATAGGCGTCTCAGTGAAGTTGACACAACCCGGAAACAGCTGACGGTGCTGAAACCAGGCTTGGCACGAGGGAGTACCTGTGACAAGAACACTGCCGAGAACCAGCTGGCGGTGCTGGAACCCGGATGCGTTGCCTTGCCTATTAAAGATTGTCTTCCTAGAGCCCCAACTAGCGGTGTTGGAGCAAAGGGTAAGCAGGGGGAGATGAGTGTAGGCCGAAGCCTGCACTGGAGGCAGCTTTGTGTCTGCGTTGCGTTTGCAGGACACTTTGCCGGCTACACACTGGGGGAACAGCTGGCGTTGCTGAACCCCACTAACACAATGGCGTGTGTTTTTATCTGTGCAGCTAGCACTTGCGGGCAAAAACTAGCGATGTTAGAGCCCGTGTTGAAGCAGGAGGAGGAGGAGAGGAGCAGAGTGTAGGCCGAAGCCTAGTTGAACCAATTTCAAAGGAAACCTTTAACCCCCCCCTCAGGTGTTACAAAGTACAAGAGACACACCTTGTGCAGTATTAATGCTGCACAAGTGAAAGGTTGCTCTATTAATTTGTCTACTTGCACACGCTGAATGAAAGACATACACAATTTACCCCATTCTACAGTCAAACTGTAGTGGATGCGTGACTTGGTTTTTTGATGAGACGCAGCACAGGTGTCCAAAATAACGCCTTGGTGCTTGGCGCAGCTTCCTGAGCGTTGTTATTTGCTGTACAGGAGTCTGCGCTCTTGTGTTATCCCTTGGCAATGCCCTGTTAGCGCTGCCCATCTTATGACCTCATTTCATGTTGGCCGGTGCGGTTAACGATGGCCATAAATCCCAGACCCACAGTGTCTTTTCATAAAGCCACACTGCGGTGCTGGGATTCGTGGCCTTGAGCAGTAAATATTTTGGCCGCTCACACACGTCCTTACACCTGCTTCAGACTGGGCGGCCTCTGCTGATCCCTTCTCGCATGCCGCGGCCATGAGGCTGCACAGTCTGAAGAAGGCGGAAGGAGATGAGTTAAGACAGGCGAAGATATGCACTGCTCGTGCCCATCAATCACACCCTCGCAGTCAAAATAATTAAGACAACGAGGAGCATTTTATTCAGGCAGGGCGGACGAACAGGCGCAAGTAGCCAACCAATGATGTCAGAAGACGGGAAGCGCTACCAAGGGGGGTGCTGCGTATCATTAGAAAGGAAAGTCACACCTCAGGGACAGTGGAATGGTCTCAAAGAGACACATTTTGTACGTGTTGAGTTCCACGTGGGCAAGGAGAAAACATCAGCCACCTTGTACAAATGCAGCAGTACTGCTGTACAAGGTGGCTGTTATACATAGAAACACCTGGGGGTGGGGGCCAGGCTCCCTTCAATTTCAGTTCATGTGCCTGCGTGGCGTTTGCAGGTCACGTTGCAAGCTGCACAGCAGGGGAACAGCTGGCGGTGCTGAACCCCACTAACACATTGGCTGGTGTTTTTCTCTGTGCAGCTAGCATGTCCGGGCAGAAACTGGCGTTGTTTGAGCCCAGGGTCAGCAGGAGGAGGAGAGGAGCAAAGTGTAGGCCGAAGCCTGCACTGGTGGCAGCTTTTGTTCTGTTGTGCCAGCGTGGCTTGTGCTGGACACGTTGCCGACTACACAGCAGGGGAACAGCTGGCGGTGCTGAACCCCACTAACACATTGGCTGGTGTTTTTCTCTGTGCAGCTAGCATTTCCGGGCAAAAACTAGCGGTGTTTGAGCCCAGGGTCAGCAGGAGGAGTAGAGGAGCAGAGTGTTGGCCAAAGCCTAGTTGAACCAATTTCAAAGGTTACCTTTAACCCCCCCCTCAGGTGTTGCAAGGTACAAGAGCCACACCTTGAACAGCATTAATGATGCACAAGTCAAAGGTTGCTCTATTTAATTTTGCTCCTTGCACACGCTGAATTAAACACGTACACTATTTAGCCCATTATACTGTCAAACAGTAGTGGAGGCGTGACTACTAGTCTTTTTAAGGAGACGCAGCACAGGTGTACAAATTTACACCTAGGTGCTGTGCGCAGATTCCTTACCGTTGTTATTTGCAGTACAGGAAACTGCGCTCTTGTGTTATCCCTTGGCAATACCCTGTTAGTGCAGGCCGTCTCATGACCTCATTTCATGTTGGCCGGTGCGGTTAACGATGGCCATAAATCCCAGACCCACAGTGGCTTTTCCTAAAGTCACACTGCGGTGCTGGGATTCGTGGCCTTGTGCAGTAAATATGTTCGCCGCTCACACATGTCCTTACACCTGCTTCAGACTGGGCGGCCTCAGCTGATCCCTTATCGCATGCCGCGGCCATGAGGCCGCACAGTCAGAAGAAGGCGGAAGGAGGGGAGTGAAAACAGGGGAACATATGCACTGCTCGTGCCCATCAATCACACCCTCGCAGTCAAAATATATGAGACAACGGGGGGCGTTGTGTCGGGCAGGGGGGACGCACAGGCACAGCCAGCCAACCAATGATGTCAGGAGACGGGCAGCGCTAACAATGGGGGTGCTGCGTGTCATTAAAAAGGAAAGTCACACCTCAGGGACATTGTAATGGTCTGTAATGAGACACATTTTGTACTTGTTGAGTTCCACGTGTGCAAGGAGAAAAAGTCAGCCACCTTGTACAAATGCAGCAGTACTGCTGTACAAGGTGGCTGTTATACATAGAAACACCTGGGGGGGTGGGGGGCAGGCTCCCTTCAATTTCAGTTCATGTGCCTGCGTGGCGTTTGCAGGTCACGTTGCAAGCTACACAGCAGGGGAACAGCTGGCGTTGCTGAACCCCACTGACACATTGACTGGTGTTTTTCTCTGTGCAGATTGCATGTCCGGGCAAAAACTAGCGGTGTTAGAGCCCAGGGTCAGCAGGAGGAGGAGGAGAGGAGCAAAGTGTAGGACGAAGCCTGCACTGGTGGCAGCTTTTGGTCGGTTGTGCCAGCGTGGCTTGTGCTGGACACGATGCCGGCTACACAGCGGGGGAACAGCTGGCGGTGCTGAACCCCACTAACACATTGGCTGGTGTTTTTCTCTGTGCAGCTAGCATGTCCGGGCAGAAACTGGCGTTGTTTGAGCCCAGGGTCAGCAGGAGGAGGAGAGGAGCAAAGTGTAGGCCGAAGCCTGCACTGGTGGCAGCTTTTGTTCTGTTGTGCCAGCGTGGCTTGTGCTGGACACGTTGCCGACTACACAGCAGGGGAACAGCTGGCGGTGCTGAACCCCACTAACACATTGGCTGGTGTTTTTCTCTGTGCAGCTAGCATTTCCGGGCAAAAACTAGCGGTGTTTGAGCCCAGGGTCAGCAGGAGGAGTAGAGGAGCAGAGTGTAGGCCGAAGCCTAGTTGAACCAATTTCAAAGGTTACCTTTAACCCCCCCCTCAGGTGTTGCAAGGTACAAGAGCCACACCTTGAACAGCATTAATGATGCACAAGTCAAAGGTTGCTCTATTTAATTTTGCTCCTTGCACACGCTGAATTAAACACGTACACTATTTAGCCCATTATACTGTCAAACAGTAGTGGAGGCGTGACTACTAGTCTTTTTAAGGAGACGCAGCACAGGTGTACAAATTTACACCTAGGTGCTGTGCGCAGATTCCTTACCGTTGTTATTTGCAGTACAGGAAACTGCGCTCTTGTGTTATCCCTTGGCAATACCCTGTTAGTGCAGGCCGTCTCATGACCTCATTTCATGTTGGCCGGTGCGGTTAACGATGGCCATAAATCCCAGACCCACAGTGGCTTTTCCTAAAGTCACACTGCGGTGCTGGGATTCGTGGCCTTGTGCAGTAAATATGTTCGCCGCTCACACATGTCCTTACACCTGCTTCAGACTGGGCGGCCTCAGCTGATCCCTTATTGCATGCCGCGGCCATGAGGCCGCACAGTCAGAAGAAGGCGGAAGGAGGGGAGTGAAAACAGGGGAACATATGCACTGCTCGTGCCCATCAATCACACCCTCGCAGTCAAAATATATGAGACAACGGGGGGCGTTGTGTCGGGCAGGGGGGACGCACAGGCACAGCCAGCCAACCAATGATGTCAGGAGACGGGCAGCGCTAACAATGGGGGTGCTGCGTGTCATTAAAAAGGAAAGTCACACCTCAGGGACATTGTAATGGTCTGTAATGAGACACATTTTGTACTTGTTGAGTTCCACGTGTGCAAGGAGAAAAAGTCAGCCACCTTGTACAAATGCAGCAGTACTGCTGTACAAGGTGGCTGTTATACATAGAAACACCTGGGGGGGTGGGGGGCAGGCTCCCTTCAATTTCAGTTCATGTGCCTGCGTGGCGTTTGCAGGTCACGTTGCAAGCTACACAGCAGGGGAACAGCTGGCGTTGCTGAACCCCACTGACACATTGACTGGTGTTTTTCTCTGTGCAGATTGCATGTCCGGGCAAAAACTAGCGGTGTTAGAGCCCAGGGTCAGCAGGAGGAGGAGGAGAGGAGCAAAGTGTAGGACGAAGCCTGCACTGGTGGCAGCTTTTGGTCGGTTGTGCCAGCGTGGCTTGTGCTGGACACGATGCCGGCTACACAGCGGGGGAACAGCAGGCGGTGCTGAACCCCACTAACACATTGGCTGGTGTTTTTCTCTGTGCAGCTAGCATGTCCGGGCAGAAACTGGCGTTGTTTGAGCCCAGGGTCAGCAGGAGGAGGAGAGGAGCAAAGTGTAGGCCGAAGCCTGCACTGGTGGCAGCTTTTGTTCTGTTGTGCCAGCGTGGCTTGTGCTGGACACGTTGCCGACTACACAGCAGGGGAACAGCTGGCGGTGCTGAACCCCACTAACACATTGGCTGGTGTTTTTCTCTGTGCAGCTAGCATTTCCGGGCAAAAACTAGCGGTGTTTGAGCCCAGGGTCAGCAGGAGGAGTAGAGGAGCAGAGTGTAGGCCGAAGCCTAGTTGAACCAATTTCAAAGGTTACCTTTAACCCCCCCCTCAGGTGTTGCAAGGTACAAGAGCCACACCTTGAACAGCATTAATGATGCACAAGTCAAAGGTTGCTCTATTTAATTTTGCTCCTTGCACACGCTGAATTAAACACGTACACTATTTAGCCCATTATACTGTCAAACAGTAGTGGAGGCGTGACTACTAGTCTTTTTAAGGAGACGCAGCACAGGTGTACAAATTTACACCTAGGTGCTGTGTGCAGATTCCTTACCGTTGTTATTTGCAGTACAGGAAACTGCGCTCTTGTGTTATCCCTTGGCAATACCCTGTTAGTGCAGGCCGTCTCATGACCTCATTTCATGTTGGCCGGTGCGGTTAACGATGGCCATAAATCCCAGACCCACAGTGGCTTTTCCTAAAGTCACACTGCGGTGCTGGGATTCGTGGCCTTGTGCAGTAAATATGTTCGCCGCTCACACATGTCCTTACACCTGCTTCAGACTGGGCGGCCTCAGCTGATCCCTTATCGCATGCCGCGGCCATGAGGCCGCACAGTCAGAAGAAGGCGGAAGGAGGGGAGTGAAAACAGGGGAACATATGCACTGCTCGTGCCCATCAATCACACCCTCGCAGTCAAAATATATGAGACAACGGGGGGCGTTGTGTCGGGCAGGGGGGACGCACAGGCACAGCCAGCCAACCAATGATGTCAGGAGACGGGCAGCGCTAACAATGGGGGTGCTGCGTGTCATTAAAAAGGAAAGTCACACCTCAGGGACATTGTAATGGTCTGTAATGAGACACATTTTGTACTTGTTGAGTTCCACGTGTGCAAGGAGAAAAAGTCAGCCACCTTGTACAAATGCAGCAGTACTGCTGTACAAGGTGGCTGTTATACATAGAAACACCTGGGGGGGTGGGGGGCAGGCTCCCTTCAATTTCAGTTCATGTGCCTGCGTGGCGTTTGCAGGTCACGTTGCAAGCTACACAGCAGGGGAACAGCTGGCGTTGCTGAACCCCACTGACACATTGACTGGTGTTTTTCTCTGTGCAGATTGCATGTCCGGGCAAAAACTAGCGGTGTTAGAGCCCAGGGTCAGCAGGAGGAGGAGGAGAGGAGCAAAGTGTAGGACGAAGCCTGCACTGGTGGCAGCTTTTGGTCGGTTGTGCCAGCGTGGCTTGTGCTGGACACGATGCCGGCTACACAGCGGGGGAACAGCTGGCGGTGCTGAACCCCACTAACACATTGGCTGGTGTTTTTCTCTGTGCAGCTAGCATGTCCGGGCAGAAACTGGCGTTGTTTGAGCCCAGGGTCAGCAGGAGGAGGAGAGGAGCAAAGTGTAGGCCGAAGCCTGCACTGGTGGCAGCTTTTGTTCTGTTGTGCCAGCGTGGCTTGTGCTGGACACGTTGCCGACTACACAGCAGGGGAACAGCTGGCGGTGCTGAACCCCACTAACACATTGGCTGGTGTTTTTCTCTGTGCAGCTAGCATTTCCGGGCAAAAACTAGCGGTGTTTGAGCCCAGGGTCAGCAGGAGGAGTAGAGGAGCAGAGTGTAGGCCGAAGCCTAGTTGAACCAATTTCAAAGGTTACCTTTAACCCCCCCCTCAGGTGTTGCAAGGTACAAGAGCCACACCTTGAACAGCATTAATGATGCACAAGTCAAAGGTTGCTCTATTTAATTTTGCTCCTTGCACACGCTGAATTAAACACGTACACTATTTAGCCCATTATACTGTCAAACAGTAGTGGAGGCGTGACTACTAGTCTTTTTAAGGAGACGCAGCACAGGTGTACAAATTTACACCTAGGTGCTGTGCGCAGATTCCTTACCGTTGTTATTTGCAGTACAGGAAACTGCGCTCTTGTGTTATCCCTTGGCAATACCCTGTTAGTGCAGGCCGTCTCATGACCTCATTTCATGTTGGCCGGTGCGGTTAACGATGGCCATAAATCCCAGACCCACAGTGGCTTTTCCTAAAGTCACACTGCGGTGCTGGGATTCGTGGCCTTGTGCAGTAAATATGTTCGCCGCTCACACATGTCCTTACACCTGCTTCAGACTGGGCGGCCTCAGCTGATCCCTTATCGCATGCCGCGGCCATGAGGCCGCACAGTCAGAAGAAGGCGGAAGGAGGGGAGTGAAAACAGGGGAACATATGCACTGCTCGTGCCCATCAATCACACCCTCGCAGTCAAAATATATGAGACAACGGGGGGCGTTGTGTCGGGCAGGGGGGACGCACAGGCACAGCCAGCCAACCAATGATGTCAGGAGACGGGCAGCGCTAACAATGGGGGTGCTGCGTGTCATTAAAAAGGAAAGTCACACCTCAGGGACATTGTAATGGTCTGTAATGAGACACATTTTGTACTTGTTGAGTTCCACGTGTGCAAGGAGAAAAAGTCAGCCACCTTGTACAAATGCAGCAGTACTGCTGTACAAGGTGGCTGTTATACATAGAAACACCTGGGGGGGTGGGGGGCAGGCTCCCTTCAATTTCAGTTCATGTGCCTGCGTGGCGTTTGCAGGTCACGTTGCAAGCTACACAGCAGGGGAACAGCTGGCGTTGCTGAACCCCACTGACACATTGACTGGTGTTTTTCTCTGTGCAGATTGCATGTCCGGGCAAAAACTAGCGGTGTTAGAGCCCAGGGTCAGCAGGAGGAGGAGGAGAGGAGCAAAGTGTAGGACGAAGCCTGCACTGGTGGCAGCTTTTGGTCGGTTGTGCCAGCGTGGCTTGTGCTGGACACGATGCCGGCTACACAGCGGGGGAACAGCAGGCGGTGCTGAACCCCACTAACACATTGGCTGGTGTTTTTCTCTGTGCAGCTAGCATGTCCGGGCAGAAACTGGCGTTGTTTGAGCCCAGGGTCAGCAGGAGGAGGAGAGGAGCAAAGTGTAGGCCGAAGCCTGCACTGGTGGCAGCTTTTGTTCTGTTGTGCCAGCGTGTCTTGTGCTGGACACGTTGCCGACTACACAGCAGGGGAACAGCTGGCGGTGCTGAACCCCACTAACACATTGGCTGGTGTTTTTCTCTGTGCAGCTAGCATTTCCGGGCAAAAACTAGCGGTGTTTGAGCCCAGGGTCAGCAGGAGGAGTAGAGGAGCAGAGTGTAGGCCGAAGCCTAGTTGAACCAATTTCAAAGGTTACCTTTAACCCCCCCCTCAGGTGTTGCAAGGTACAAGAGCCACACCTTGTGCAGCATTAATGCTGCACAAGTAAAAGGTTGCTCTATTTGTTTTGCTCCTTGCACACGCTGACTAAAACACGTACACTATTTAGCCCATTATACTGTCAAACAGTTGTGGAGGCGTGACTTGTCTTTTTAACGAGACGCAGCACAGGTGTCAAAATTTGCACCTAGGTACTGGGCGCAGATTCCTGAGCGTTGTTATTTGCTGTACAGGAGTCTGCGCTATTGTGATCCCTTGGCCATGCGCTGTGAGCGCTTCCTGTCTTCTGACCTCATTTCATGTCGGCCGTTGCGGTTAGCGATGGACATGAATCCCAGACCCACAGTGTGTTTTCAAAAAATCACACTGCGTGGCTGGGATTCGTGGCCTTGTGCAGTAAATAGGTTTGCCGCTTACACATGTCCTTACACCTGCTCCAGACTGGGCGGCCTCAGCTGATCCCTTATCGCCTACCACGGCCAGGAGGCCGCACAGTCTGAAGAAGGCGGAAGGAGATGAGTTAAGACAGGCGAACATATGCACTGCTCGTGCCCATAAACCACACCCTCGCTGACAAAATAAATATGACAACGAGGGGCGTTGTTTCTAGCAGGGCGGATGCACAGGCGCAGCCAGCTAACCATGATGACAAAAGACGGGAAACGCTACCAAGGGGGGTGCTGCGTATCATTACAAAGGAAAGTCACACCTCAGGGACAGTGGAATGGTCTCAATGAGACACATTTTGTACGTGTTGAGTTCCACGTGGGCAAGGAGAAAAAGTCAGCCACCTTGTACAAATGCAGCAGTACTGCTGTACTAGGTGGCTGTTATACATAGAAACACCTGGGGGGGTGGGGCCAGGTTCCCTTTTAATTTCAGTTCCTGTGCCTGCATGGCGTTTGCAGGTCACGTTGCCGGCTACACAGCAGGGGAACAGCTGGCGTTGCTGAACCCCACTAACACATTGGCTGGTGTTTTTCTCTGTGCAGCTAGCACTTCCGGGCAAAAACTAGCGGTGTTTGAGCCCAGGGTCAGCAGGAGGAGGAGAGGAGCAGAGTGTAGGCCGAAGCCTGCACTGGTGGCAGCTTTTGTTCTGTTGTGCCAGCGTGGCTTGTGCTGGACACGTTGCCGACTACACAGCAGGGGAACAGCTGGCGGTGCTGAACCCCACTGACACATCACCTAGTGTTTTTTTCTGTGTAGACAACACTTCCAGGTGGCAACTGACAGTGTTGAAACCCAGGGAATCAAAGAGGAGCAGAGTGTAGGCCGAAGCCTGCAGTGGAGCAAGTTGAAAGGGAACCTTTAACCCCCCCCCCCAGGCATTTGTTGCTGAAAGAGCCATCTTGTACAGCAGTAATACTGCACATGGAAAATGGTGGCTCCGAAAATTATGCTCCTTGCAAACGCTGAAGTACACACTCATATAATGTGTCCCCTCACACCGTCAAACCATCCCGGAAGTGGGACTTTCCTTTGTAATGTGACACAGCACAGCCGTCATTCCAACCCCCTTGGTGCCGGGCACCACCTCCTCAACGTTGTTTGGTTCTGTCACGGAGCCCGCACTGTAATGTTATCCCTTGGCCATGCACAGTTAGCGGTGCCCGTCTTCTGACATCATGTAGGTGTCAGGCTGGCAGTGCCTGTGCGTCCAAGCTGCCCGAGATCCAACCTTGCAGTGTCATCTAATGTAGTCCCACTGCGGGCCAGGGATCCATGGGCATGCGCAGTGCATATCATCGCCTCTCACTCACCTCCTTCCTGCTTCTTCAGACTGTGCGGCGTCACGGCCGTGGCATGCTATTAGGGATCAGCTGACGCCGCCTAGTCTGAAGAAGCGTGAAGAAGGGGAGTGAGAGGCTAGTATATGCACTGCGCATGGCCATGGATACCAGGCCCACTGTGGGATCACATTAGACGACACTGCGAGGTGTGATTTCGGGCAGCGTGGACGCACAGGCGCAGCCAGGACGACAACAAATGATGTCAGAGGACGGGCAGCGCAAACTGTGCATGGCCAAGGGATAACATAACAGCGCAGGGTCCATGACGGAATCAAACAACGCTAAGGAGGCAGCGCACGGTGCCAAGGGGGTAGCAATGACGGCTGTGCTGCGTCACATTACAAAGGAAAGTCCCACCTCCGGGACGGTTGGACGGTGTGAGGGGACACATTACATGAGTGTGTAGTTCAGCGTTTGCAAGGAGCATAATTTCAAGAGCGACCTTTCCCTTGTGCAGTATTAGTGCTGCACATGGTGGCTCTTTCAGTAACAAACGCCTAGGGGGGGGGGGGGACAGGTCCCCTTACATTTTAGTTGTGCCAGCGTGGCGGTCGCATGACACGTTGCCGGATACACAGCTGGGGATCAGCTGACGTTACTGAACCCCAATAACAGAGGAGCGACTGTTGACTGTGCACACAGCACTTCCAGGCACCAACTGGCGGTGTTAGAGCCCAGGGACAGCAGGAGGAGCAGATTGGAGGTATTGCCGCACACACAGCTGGGGATCAGCTGACGTTACTGAACCCCAATAACAGAGGAGCGACTGTTGACTGTGCACACAGCACTTCCAGGCACCAACTGGCGGTGTTAGAGCCCAGGGACAGCAGGAGGAGCAGATTGGAGGTATTGCCGCACACACAGCTGGGGATCAGCTGACGTTACTGAACCCCAATAACAGAGGAGCGACTGTTGACTGTGCACACAGCACTTCCAGGCACCAACTGGCGGTGTTAGAGCCCAGGGACAGCAGGAGGAGCAGAGGAACAGAGTGTAGGCCGAAGCCTGATTGGAGCAAGTTGAAAGGAAACCTTTAACCCCCCCCCAAGACGTTTGTAGCTGAAAGAGCCATGTTGTGCAGCACTAAGGATGCAAAAGGAAAAGGTTGCTCTTTTAATTATGCTCCTTGCAAACACCGAAGTAAACACTAAAAATGTGTCCCTTTATACCGTTAAACCGTTCCGGAGGTGCGAATTTCCTTCGTAATGGGACACAGCACAGCTGTCATTCCTATCCCCTTGATGCCGTGCGCTGCCTCCTCAGCGTTGTTTTAAGCTGCCACGGAGCCTGCGCTGTTCTGTTAGCCCTTGGCCATGCCCAATTAGCGCTGCCTGTCTTCTGACATAATTTGGTGTCAGGCTGTCAGTGCCTGTGCGTCCACGCTGCTCCAGATCCCACCTCGCAGTCTCATCTAACGTAATCCCACTGCGGGCCTTGGAACCATGGGCATGCACAGTGCATAACCTCGACTCTCACTCCCCTCCTTCCCTCTTCTTCAGACTGTGCGGTGTCACGGCCGTGGCATGCTAGGGATCAGCTGACGGCGCACAGTCTAAAGAAGGCGGAGGGAAATGAGCGAGAGCCCGAGGGGAAGATATGCACTGCGCATGCCCATGGATCCCAGGCCCGCAGTGTGACTCAATCAGAAGACACTGCGAGGCGGGATCTCGGGCACCGCGGCCGCACAGGCGCAGCCAGCCTGACACCAAATTATGTCAGAAGACAGGCAGCGCAAATAGGGCATGCCCAAGGGATAACAGAACAGCGCAGGCTCCGTGACAGCTTAAAACAACGCTGAGGAGGCAGCGCATGGCACCAAGGGGGTAGGAATGACGGCTGTGCTGCGTCACATTACGAAGGAAAGTCCCAGCTCCGGGACGGTATAACGGTATCAGTGAACACATTTTATAAGTGTTAAGTTCTGCGTGTGCAAAGAGCTAAAAAAAAAGAGCTACCTTTTCCTTGCGCAGCATTACTGCTGCACAAGATGGCTCTTTCAGTAACAAACGACGGGGGGGGGGGGGGGGGAGAGGTTCCCTTACATTTAGGTTGTTGTGCCAGCGTGGCGGTCGCAGGACACATTGCCGGCTACACAGCTGGGGATCAGCTGACGTTACTGAAACCCAATAACACTGGGTCGTATGTTTTTACTGTGCAGCCTGCACTTCTGAGCCGCAACTGGCGGTGTTGGAGCCCAGGAATAGCAGTTCAGGTGGTAGAAAGATGAACACAGCAGGAGACCTGGATGACACCCAATTACTTAATCAGGCAGAGGAGTGGCAAATTCCTGCGAGATCCAGGCCTGGTTCATTTTCAGGAAAGTAAGCCGGTCAACGTTATCGGAGGATAGTCGCATGCGACGGTCTGTTAGTACACCACCTGCGGCACTAAAGACACGTTCCGATAAGACACTAGCCGCAGGGCAAGCCAGCACCTCCAATGCATACTGGCTTAGCTCTGGCCATGTATCCAGCTTAGAGACCCAAAACTTGAACGGGGAAGAGCCGTCTGGGAGTACAGTAAGAGGGCAAGCCATGTAGTCTGTCACCATCTGACGGAACCGTTGCCTCCTGCTGACTGGAGCCGCCGGTGATGGTGTAGACATTTGGGGCGGGCACACAAAAGTGTGCCAGAGTTGTGCCATACTGGGCTTGCCTTGGGCAGAGGCACTGCTTCTGCTCCCTCTTTGGGCAGAGCCTCCCCCACTGCCTCGACGCACTGAGCTGCTTTGTAAAGCACTAGCAGCACTCCTCTCAGTTGGACAGGAGAAGATGATGGAATTCACCAGTGTGTCGTGGTACTCCCGCAATTTACGCTCCCGGGTCAACGCAGGGATGAGGTTTTGGACGTTGTCCCGGTAGCGAGGATCGAGGAGGGTGAACACCCAATAATCAGGCATGTTGAGAATGTGGTCGATGCGGCGGTCGTTTCTCAGGCACTGCAGCATGAAATCCACCATGTGCTGCAGAGTGCCAACCGGCCCAGAAACGCTGTCCCCTGCTTGAGACATGATCTCTGCCCGCTCGTCATCACCCCACCCTCGCTGTACACACTGACCACTGGACAATTGTGTCGCTCCCTCCTCTGGACGGAGCTCTTCCTCCTCCATTGACTCCTCCTCATCCTCCTCACAAATTGGCCCCTGCGTACCCCTTTGTGAGGAACCACGTGGCGCTGACTCTCCAGAAGCTGATGGAAAAGGTGACTCCTCATCCTCCACCTCTTCCACCACATCATCCCTTAACCCTTGCAAAGTTTGCTGAAGCAGGCAGATAAGGGGGACAGTCATGCTGACTAGTGCATCATCTGCACTTGCCATCCGCGTGGAATAATCAAAAGGACGCAAAACCTGGCAGACGTCCTTCATAGTGGCCCACTCTGTGGTTGTGAAGTCTGATCGGCGCTGACTGCGACTTCTTTGCGCCTGATGCAGCTGGTACTCCATAACTGCTTGCTGCTGCTCACACAACCGCTCCAACATATGTAACGTGGAATTCCACCGGGTAGGTAGGTCACATATGATGCGGTGTTCCGGAAGGCGGAATCGGCGCTGCAGAGCAGCAATGCGGGATCTGGCCAAGCTGGAACGCCGCAAGTGAGCACACTCTAGGCGGACCTTGTGCAGCAGGGCATCAAGATCCGGATAGTCCCTCAGAAAACTCTGCACAACCAAATTGAGCACATGTGCCAGACATGGGATGTGAGTGAGGTTGCCAAGGGCCAAAGCTGCCACCAGATTTCGGCCATTGTCACACACTACCATGCCTGGCTGGAGATTCGCTGGCAGTAACCACACATCGCTCTCCTGCTTTATGGCATTCCAGAGCTCCTGCGCTGTGTGGCTTCGATGCCCCAATGAAACTAGTTTCAAGACGGCCTGCTGACGTTTGGCCACGGCTGTGCTCATGTCGGTCATAGGTAAACGTTCACGGGTCCATGTGGGGGTGGACTGTGACGGATCCTGCAGAGAGGAATCAGAGGAACTGGTGTAAGAGGAGGAGTCGATGCGTACAGACTGGATTCCTGCAATCCTTGGAGTGGGCAGGACACGTCCTGCGCCACTCGCACGATCTGTACCTGGCTCAACAACATTAACCCAATGGGCAGTGAGGGAAACATATCGCCCCTGTCCATGCTGACTGGTCCACGCATCGGTGGTGAGGTGGACCTTGCTACTGACGGCGTTCAGTAGCGCATGTTTTATGTTTGCCTCAACATGCCTGTGCAGGGCAGGGACAGCCTGCCTGCTGAAGTAAAAGCGGCTGGGCACCTTGTACTGTGGGACTGCCAATGCCATCAAGTCACGGAAGCTGTCAGTCTCCACCAGCCTGAACGAGAGCATTTCCAGGGACAACAGTTTGGCAATGCCTGCATTCAGAGCCTGTGCTCGGGGGTGGTTGGCCGAGAATGCCCGCCTTTTCTCCCATGCCTGTACTACCGATGACTGTAGAGTAGACTGGGAGTGTGAGGATGACTGGGAAGGTGGTGCTGTGGGTGGAATTACACAAGGTCTCTGGGAGGAAGCCAAACCAGCTGTGCGTGAGCTGGAGGAAGAGGCAACACGAGCTGAAGAGGTGGTAGCTGCCGCTGTTGGTTGGCCTACATCTTCAGTGTGTTTCTGTAACTCCACCGCGTGCCTGGTCCGCACATGTTTCCACATATTTGTGGTATTGAGGTTGCTGACATTTTTCCCTCTTTTTACTTTATGATGACACAGCTTGCATTTGACAAAACAAATGTCATCTGCAACTGTGTCAAAAAAGGACCAGGCACTGCAAGTCTTGGGAGCGCCCTTTTTGGCTTTGGAAAGAGACAGGCTCCTAACGGGTGCCAAAGTGGAGGCTACAGGCTCCGCAGTCTTCCCCCTCCCTCTCCCTCTTTGGCCCGTAAGAGGAAGCTCTTCCTCTGAGCTGCTCCCACCACCTTCCTGTTCCTCACGCCACGATGGGTCAAGGACCTCATCATCTCCACTACCCTCTGCCACCAACTGCTCCTCCTGGGTAGTCTCAGCAGCACAGTACGCACGAGAAAGCGGCACCTGAGTTTCATCATCAGATGCGTACTGCGCTGTGGTCACCGGAGGCACTGGCCCACCTGCCTCTTCAGAGTCAGAGAGAAAAAGGTGTTGGGCATCACTGCACACTGCCTCTTCTTCCATTTCTCCAATGCTGCTTGGCTGGCCCCCTGTTTCCAAGCCAAGAGATTCAGAGAACAGAAGTAGAGACGGCTCCTGTCCTGGGCTCTCTGACTGCCTGGCCAATTTGGCAGGTGGTGAAGAGACAGATGGCTGCTCTCCAGTGCTCTGTGCCTGAGAGGATGTGGCACTAACTGAAGTCGATGCCGAGGCGTTAGCTGCCATCCACCCGACAACGGCTTCAATTTGGTCTTCACGCAGCAGCGGTGCACGGCGCTCTCCGACAAAGCTGCGCATGAAGGACTGTTCCCTGCTGAAACTGAGTGACGACGAGTCACCGGCGCCCGCAGCAGGCACAGAATCACCACGTCCTCTCCCTGCTCCTCTCCCTGCTCCGCGCCCACGCCCACGTGCCTTACTCCCTGCCCTCTTCATCTTGGTTGACAGATAAAGATAAGCAGAAAAGTACTAAGGCCTTAGTGTGCTTATTCCTGTAATGCTCCTCCTAACAGGTGTAAGAAACACTAATGTTGTAAATTGTGGACTAAACTTTATTATTTTTCAAATGTGGCCTACACAAGTGTAAGTTGTGTTTGGTGAACTTAACCTTTTTTTTGGTGCAGATCGGGCTACAGAGCTAGTTTAAATCACACGGAGACCGTGCAGACAGCCGTAAACGGCGCTGCAAGGCCAAGAAACCCTCCTCTAGGTTATCCTATATAGTGTTTTTCCACTATTTAGCTGGATACAAGTGGAAAGACACTAATAGGAATTTTTTTTTTCAAATTTTAAACTGGCTGCACTATTTGAAAAAAAGGAAATTGTTTTTCAAGGTATGAGGCAGTAACGCACCCTGAGCTGAATCCAACCGGCTATGGCTGCACACAGACTACAGGGCGAGCTGCGCTCACACAGAGACCGTGCAGACAGCCGTAAACGGCGCTGCAAGGCCCCCAAAAAAACCTCTAGGTTATCCTATGTAGTGTTTTTCCACAATTGAGCTGGAGACTGGTGGAAAGACACTAATAGGAATTTTTTTTTTTTTCAAATTTTAAACAGGCTGCACTATTTGAAAAAAAGGAAAATTTTTCTCAAGGTATGAGCCAGTAACGAACCCTGAGCTGAATCCAACCGGCTATGGCTGCACACAGACTACAGGGCGAGCTGGGCTCACACGGAGACCGTGCAGACAGCCGTAAACGGCGCTGCAAGGCCCAAAAACCCCCCTCTAGGTTATCCTATGTAGTGTTTTTCCACAATAGAGCTGGAGACTGGTGGAAAAACACTAATAGGAAATTTGAGAAAAAATGTGCAGCAGGCTGCACTAAGAGCAAAAAAGAACAACTGTGTGAGGCAGTGTGAACCCCCCCTGAGCTGAATACAACCGGGTATATGGCTGCACACAGACTACAGAGTGAGCTGCACACACACACACACACACACAGAGACCTTGCAGAACGCTGTTAAAACAGCGCTGCAAGGCAAGAGCAAGGTGAACAGTGAAGAACACACAGCGTTTTGCTAAATTAGCCTTTGGAAAGGAAAATAAAGCAATTAGCTAGCTCAACTGGCCCTCAGTTAGAACACAGCGTCCTGTCCCTAACTGAAATCACAGCAGAGTGAGCGCAAATTGGCGGCAGCGCTTTTTTATAGTGCAGAGTGACATCATTTCAGCAGCCAATCCAAGCCTTGCCAGTACTTACATGCCCACCATGCTAAACAGGATGTGCCCACACTTTCATTCATTCCTCATTGGCTGCTGCGTTCAATTTGAATTCTGGGAACTTCCGATTCCGGTATCCGATACGCGGGAAGTATCGGAATTCAGTATCGGAATTCCGATACCGCAAATATCGGCCGATACCCGATACTTGCGGTATCGGAATGCTCAACACTAGTGTCTAGTTATCTATTTGTATCCTCTATTGCAAATTAAAAGTGGATAGACTGTACACATTTCTTGGTGGCTATTCAATTTCATTATATTATTAACCCCTTTACCCCCAAGGGTGGTTTGCACGTTAATGACCGGGCCAATTTTTACAATTCTGACCACTGTCCCTTTATGAGGTTATAACTCTGGAACGCTTCAACGAATCTCAGTGATTCTGACATTGTTTTCTCAAGACATATTGTACTTCATGATAGTGGTAAAATTTCTTTGATATTACCTGCATTTATTTGTGAAAAAAAAAAAAACGGAAATTTGGCAAAAATTTTGAAAATTTTGCAATTTTCCAACTTTGAATTTTTATGCAATTAAATCACAGAGATATGTCACACAAAATACTTAATAAGTAACATTTCCCACATGTCTACTTTACGTCAGCACAATTTTGGAACCAAAATTTTTTTATGTTAGGGAGTTATAAGGGTTAAATGTTGACCAGCAATTTCTCATTTTTACAACACCATTTTTTTTTAGGGACCACATCTCATTTGAAGTCATTTTGAGGGGTCTATATGATAGAAAATAACCAAATAACAGGAGAAAATGGAACCCAAAAGTTGTTGCACAATTTGTCCTGAGTATGCCGATACCCCATATGTGGGGTAGCGAAGGAGCGCCATTTGACTTTTCAATGCAAATTGACTGGAATTGAGATGGGACGCCATGTTGCATTTCGACAGCTCCTGATGTGCCTAAACATTGAAACCCCCCCACAACTGACACCATTTTGGAAAGCAGACTCCCTAAGGAACTTATCTAGATGTGTGGTGAGCACTTTGACCCATTAAGTGATTCACAGTTTATAATGCAGAGCCGTAAAAATAAAAAATCATATTTTTTCACAAAAATGATATTTTCACCCCCAATTTTTTATTTTCCCAAGTGTAAGAGAAGAATTGGACCCCAAAAGTTGTTGTACAATTTGTCCTGAGTATGCAGATACCCCATATGTGGGGGTAAACCACTGTTTGGGCGCATGGCAGAGCTCGGAAAGGAAGGAGCGCCATTTGACTTTCAATGCAAAATTGACTGGAATTGAGATGGGACACCATGTTGCGTTTAGAGAGCCACTGATGTGCCTAAACATTGAAACCCCCCACAAGTGACACCATTTTGCAAAGTAGACCCCCTAGGGAACTCATCTATATGTGTTGTGAGAGCTTTGAACCCCGCTGATACCCCATATGTGGTGGGGACCACCATTTGAGCGCATGGCAGAGCTCGGAAGGAAAGGAGGATCATTTGGAATGCAGACTTAGATGGATTCGTCTGCAGGTGTCACATTGCATTTGCAGAGCCCCTAATGTACCTAAACAGTAGAAACCCCCCACAAGTGACCCCATATTGGAAACTTGACCCCCAAGGAACTTATCTAGATGTGTTGTGAGAACTTTGAATCCCCAAGTGTTTCACTACAGTTTATATTTAAATGTATTCTTTAGCCTTCTGATCGTGCACTCCGCCTCCTAGCCACAGGTGTTTTAATTACAGCAGGTCCAATACCCCTCCGCAGAGAGAGAGAATTTTAGTCTAGGAAGAGGTTTCACATGTACCCATTCAGATGGAGACGTTTATTCTCAGCGAGGTAAGGCAAGTGTAGGACCTGGTATAAGAGAGATGCCGTAAAGGGGCTACCAGGTACACATAAAATTGGCCATTTTTATGCGCTAAACGCTCTCATTTTTCATATTTCTAGTGCAGTAATGCAGTTCAAATTTCGTGTTTCAAGTTTGCATGTTTCAGCGCTGCAGTGTGCTGCCTTATTTATTTCACTACAGTTTATAACGCAGAGCCGTGATAATAAAAAGTATATTTTTTCCACAAAATTATTTTTTAGCCCCCAGTTTTGTATTTTCTCAAGGGTAACAGGAGAAATTGGACCCCAAAAGTTGTTGTCCAATGTGTCCTGAGTACGCTGATACCCCATATGTGGGAGTGAACCACCGTTTGAGCGCATGGCAGAGCTCGGAAGGGAAGGAGCGTCATTTGGAATGCAGACTTAGATGGATTGGTCTGCAGGCATCACAGTGCGTTTGCAGAGCCCCTGATGTAACTAAACAATAGAAATCCTCCATAAGTGACCCATATTGGAAACTAGACCCCCCCAAGGATCTTATCTAGACTTGTTGTGAGAACTTTGAACCCCCAAGTGTTTCATTACACTTTATAACGCATAGCCGTGAAAATAAAAAATCTTTTTTTTCCACTAAAATTATTTTTTAGTCCCCAGTTTTGTATTTTCCCAAGGGTAACAGGAGAAATTGTTGTCCAATGTGTCCTGAGTATGCTGATACCCCATATGTTGGGGTAAACCCCTGTTTGGGCACACGGGAGAGCTTGGAAGGGAAGGAGCACTGTTTTACTTTTTCAACGCAGAATTGGCTGGAATTGAGATCGGACATCATGCCGCGTTTAGAGAGCCCCTAATTTGCCTAAACAGTGGAAACCCCCAATTATAACTGAAACCCTTATCCAAACACATCCCTTACCCTAATCCCAACGGTAACCCTAACCACACCCCTAACCTTGACACACCCCTAACCCGAAACCCAACCCTATTCCCAACTGTAACTTTAGCCCCAACCCTAACTGTAGCCTTAACCCTAGCCCCAACCCTAGCCCTAACCCTAGCCTTAACCCTTAACCCTAGCCCTAACCCTAGCCCTAGACCTAACCCTAGCCCTAGCCCTAACCCTAGCCCTTACCCTAGCCCTAGCCCTAACCCTAGCCCTAACCCTAACCCTAGCCCTAACCCTAGCCCTAACCTTAACCCTAATGGGAAAATGGAAATAAATACATTTTTTTAATTTTTTAATTTTTCCTTAACTAAGGGGGTGATGAAGGGGGGTTTGATTTACTTATATAGTGGGTCTTCTAGTGGATTTTTATGATTGGCAGCCATCACACACTGAAAGACACTTTTTATTGCAAAAAATATTTTTTGCGTTACCACATTTTGAGAGCTATAATTTTTCCATATTTTGGTCCACAGAGTCATGTGAGGTCTTGTTTTTTGCAGGACGAGTTGACGTTTTTATTGGTAACATTTTTGGGCACATGACATTTTTTGATCGCTTTTTATTCCGATTTTTGTGAGGCAGAATGACCAAAATCCATCTATTCATGAATTTCTTTTGGGGGAAGGCGTTTATACCGTTCCACGTTTGATAAAATGGTTAAAGCAGTTTTATTCTTCGGTTCATTACAATTACAGCGACACCTCTTTTATATAATTTTTTTATGTTTTGGCGCTTTTATACGATAAAAACTATTTTATAGAAAAAATAATTATTATTGCATCGCTTTATTCTGAGGAATAACTTTTTATCTTTTTGCTGATGATGCTGTATGGCAGCTCGTTTTTTGCAGGACAACATGACATTTTCAGTGGTACCATGGTTATTTATATCCGTATTTTTGATCGCGTGTTATTACACTTTTTGTTTGGCAGTATGATAATAAAGCGTTGTTTTTTGGTTCGTTTTTTATTTTATTTTTTTACAGTGTTCACTGAAGGGCTTAACTAGTGGGACAGTTTTATATGTCGGGTCGTTACAGATGCGGCGATACTAAATATGTATACTTTTATTTTTTTTTATTTAGATAAAGAAATGTATTTATAGGAACAATATATATACACATGTGAATATTTTTATTTACACTATAACATTGCCCCAGGGGGGTGGGCATCATGTTATAGTGTTAGATCGCTGATCTGACACTTTGCTGTGCACTGTGTCAGATCAGCGATCTGACATGCACTCCTGGAGGCATCCCGGCGCCTGCTCTGAGCAGGCGCTGTTAAGCCACCTCCCTGCAGGACCTGGACGCCACGGCCATTTTGGATCTGGGCCTGCTGCAGGGAGGAAGGAGGTAGGAGACCCTCCAGGGTCTCAGGGAAGTCCACAGGGAGCCCCCTCCCTGCGCGATGCTTCCCTATACCGCCGGGACACTGCGATCATGTTTAATCACAGTGTGCCGGGGGTTAATGTGCCGGGGCGGTCTGTGACGATAGTGCGATAGTCAGCTGACACCCGGCCGCGATCGGCCACGCTCCCCCCGTGAGCACAGCCGATCGCATATGACGTACTATCCCGTCAGTGGTCATACGGGCCCACCCCACCTCGACGGGATTTTACGTCTAATGTCAGAAAGGGGTTAAAAGTTATATTTTAGCTAATGGTATTTGTCACTGACATCTATATATCTATCTATTCTATGTGTACTTACTGTATGTAGTCCATCTCTTCTATCCTGTTGTAATATAAATATATATATAATAATTTTATTTATATAGCGCCAACATGTTATATTTATATATTAGGGTGTCAAGGAAAAATTAACTTTGCAAATTGGTAAGTCTTACCCCTCAAATTTGTTCCTTTTGGAATAAGAATTCACCATTAGTGTTGAGCCACCTCCCTAGTGTTCCGGTTCGGTTCGGTTGGTCAAACAGGGACGTGTTCGACAAAATGTTCGTTGAACCCCATTGAAACCAATGGCAGGCAAACACAAACACATGCAAACACATGGAAAACACATAGAAAACACCTTGAAAGGTGTCCAAAAGCTGACAAACTGCTCAGAAGACACAACAAACATGGAAAAGTCACAACTACTATATAGTCATGCACAAATAAAAAAAGAGGTGGAGGAGTAAAAGCTCTGTTCGGTTCGTCGAACAGGGACGTGTTCGAAGAAATGTTCGTCGAACGTTTGACGAACACCATCGAACCCCATTGAAACCAATGGCAGGCAAACACAAACACATACAAACACATGGAAAACACATAAAAAACACAACAAACAAATGGAAAAGTCACAACTACATATAGTCATGCAAAAAGAAAAGAGGTGGAGGAGTAAAAGGAGGAGGAGACACAGATATAGGCATGTCATGCCCTTCTAAAATCAAGAAAGGCTGGAGTACAAATCTAAAATCACTCTACCAACACCCAGACGTCTTGACAAAAATAAATAAATAAATAAATATCTTTAGGTAGAATGGCGGCAGGTCCATTCAGAACACTTTCCTTAGTAGACGTAGTGGTAGCCCCGTTGGGAGTTGTGCCAAAAAATGAACCCAATACATTCAGACTAATCCACCATTTGTCATATCCAAGGGGCAGGTCAGTAAACGACAACATCGACATGGAACCAAGTTCCATACTATGTACTGTACCTCCTTTGACGAATCAATCAAGCGGGTCAAGAAGTTGGGAAGGGGCACTCTAATGGCCAAAACAGATATTGAGGGGGCATTCTGGATACTACCTAGTGTCCTCCCATTGGGCTGCTTCTGTGAAGGAGCATACTACATAGATCGCTGTTTGCCCAAGGGGTGCTCCATATCCTGCTCACTATTTGAGGCGTTTAGTTGCTTCCTCGAATGTGTTGTCATAGACGTTTGTAAGGCGGCACATATTATCCATTACCTCGACGACTTCTTATGCCCGGGCCCAAAAGATTCGCCACAGTGTGAAAACACGCGGTAGTCCACCTGTAAGAAGGAGAGAGCTGGAGGGAGAGTGGACACCCCAGAGCCGAGGGGTTAGATTGAGAAAGAAAGAAGGCAGTGTAGCTTGCTTCATGGGTGGGGTACTCTGCTGAGTAGCAGAAATTGCTACTAGGCCCAAAAGGATTTCCTGGGTCAAATGCCGTTAAAAAATAGTACTTAGGTAAACAGGCAATGTAGCTTGCTTCATGGGTGGGGTACTCTCCTGAGTAGCACCAAATTCTACTAGGCCCAAAAGGATTTCCTGGGCTAGATGCTGTTAAAAAATAGTACTTAGGTAAACAGGTGGTGTAGATTGCTTCATGGGTGAAGTACGCTGCTGAGTAGCACCAAATTCTATTAGGCCCAAAAGGATTTCCTGGGCTATATGCCGTTAAAAAATAGTACTTAGGTAAAAAGGCGGTGTAGCTTGCTTCATGGGTGGGGTACGATGCTGAGTTGCACCAAATTCTGCTAGGCCCAAAAGGATTTCCTGGGCTAGATTCCATTATAAAATAGTAGTTAGGTAAACAAGCGGTGTAGCTTGCTTCATGGGTGGGGTACGCTGCTGAGTAGCACCAAATTCTACTAGGCCCAACAGGATTTCCTGGGCCAGATGCCGTTAAAAATAGTACTTAGGTAAACAGGCGGTGGGTGGCTGGGCTATTCTGCTGACTAGCTGACACTGAAGCTTTGGAGCAGACCTCTGAATACCAGGCCAAAGTATGAGGAAACAACTCTGCAGACTACCCTACCCACCTGGAATTAATGAAGGCAACGTCATTTAAAACTCAGCAAGGCAACTAAATAAAAGAGTCTCCATTTATTCCAAAAAATCGGCCACAGACACCACTTAAGTGGCATCAATTTCGCCAGAGTTTTTTAAAATGGTTAGTGAGGTGATTTTCAAAAATCATCAAGCTTTTAGTCTCCACAAGATGACACAGGAGTAGAAAAGTCCTTGTGGATCCAGGATTTGTTTATCTTGATGAACGTTAGTCTGTCTACATTGTCACTGGACAGCAGCATGCGCTTATCTGTCAGCACACCACCAGCAGCGCTGAACACACATTCAGGGAGAACGCTGGTTGCGGGGCACGACAAGATCTCCAAGGCGTGAGTGGTAAGCTCGAGCCATTTTTCAAGATTGGAAGCCCAAAATGAGCAAGGGTCCAGTTCCACAGTCATGGCATCGATGTTAACTTGGAGATACTCTTGTACCATCCTCTATAGGCGTTGGCTGTGCATCAGACTTCTTGTCTCCTGTGGCCTTGCAAAGGACGGTCTAAAAAAATCTTGAAGCGATTGGAAAAAATTGCTGTTACCATCAGATACGATGTTACTGTTACAGTTTGAGTGATGACTCCATAGTCCCACGGTTGGCAAATTAGAACTCAGAGATTCACTACGTGCACCACTGGTGTTTTGTGGAAAAGCAGATGTTAGATTCTGTAACAGTCTCTGCTGATACTCCTGCATGCGTGAATCCCTTTCTGTGGCAGGAATTATTTCGCCAAATTTGCTTTTGTACCGGGGATCTAAGAGTGTGGCAACCCAGTAGTCGGCATTACTTCGGATTCTGACAATTCGAGGGTCATGTTGCAGGTAGTGCAGCAAGAAGGCAATCATGTGTCTTGCGCATGCAGGAGGACCAAGTCCTTGTTGTCTTGGTGGTGGCGAGGTGAGAATCATGCTTCCTTCGTCAGCCCTCTCCCCCCAACCTCGCACAACAGAAATTTGATCAAGGTCTCCCTCATCTGTTGAGTCTTCCATGCCCAGCTCCAGTTCATCCTCCACTTCTTCCTCGCCTCCTGCACCTTCCTCAACAGTTTGGCTGCTACCATGCGCCCTCGATACTCCCTCTCCCACAGCCTCCAATGCCAGCCACCTTGGTGCTGCCAACCTTTGACCTTGGAGATATGAACCCTTCCGCATACGACTCCTCCTGTTCCTCCTCCTCTTGTTCCACCACCTGACTTTGAACACTGTTTAAGGTGTGCTCCAGCATGTAAATCACCGGAATGGTCATGTTGATAATGGCATCGTCAGCACTAAACATCTTCGTTGCTATTTCAAAACTGTGCAGAAGGGTGCATAGGTCCCTGATCTGAGACCACACCTGCAGCATGATTTGCCCCACCTCTTGATCTCGTTGGCCCAGGCTATACATCCTAACGTATTGCACCAGGGCTCATCGGTGCTGCCACAGTTGCTGCAACATGTGCAGAGTTGAATTCCACCATGTGGGCACATCGCATTTCAGCTGGTGAACTGGCAGGACCAACGACTTCTGTAGAGATACAAGTCGTCGAGCTGCGGGATGCGAACGGCAGAAGTGAGCACACAGCGACCGTGCCCTCTGCAGAAGCCCATGTAGTCCGGGATAGTAGGATAAAAATTGCTGGACAACCAGGTTCAAAATGTGAGCCATACAAGGCAGTGAAGTGACATTGCCCCGGCGAAGGGCTGCACCCAGGTTTGCAGCATTGTCGAACACAGCCTTCCCTGGCTGCAGGTTGTGTGGAGACAACCATTGATGGAACTCAGTCTCCAGAGCTGACCACAACTCCTCAGCTGTGTGACTCACATTTCCGAGACATTTCAATGAAAACACTGCCTGATACCGTTGAGACCTGGTGACAGCATAGTGAGGAGGTGTGCAGGATTCCTTCTGCGAAGTTGCAATGTGGGTGGCATTACCAGACAGGCATTGAGTGCAGGTAGAGGACCGATAGCAGGTTGAGGAGGTAGAAGCAGTGGAGGAACTTCTAGATACAGAGGATCAACGAGCAATTCGTGGCGATGGCAAGACTTGGACAGCAGCCCCTTCTCCTGATGTCGCCGTAGTTACCCAGTGCCCAGTCACCGACATGTAACGCCCCTGTCCATGTCTACTCGTCCAAGTGTCTGTGGTGAAATGCACCCTGTCACACACAGAGTTTCTCAAGGAAGCAGTGATTTTGTGTATGACATGCTGGTGTAGCGCAGGCACAGCTTTCTTTGAAAAGTAGTAGCAACTGGGCATCTGGTACTGGGGCACTGCGACGGATATAAGGTCTCGAAAATCCTCTGTGTCCCCCAGGCGGAAAGGCAGCATTTCTGTAACAGCTTGCAGATGGAGAAATTCAACCTCTTAGCTTTGTCATGGCTAGGAGGAAATGGCCTTTTACTTGTCCACATCTGAGGGACTGCGGGCTGGCTGCCGTGCTTAGATGGAGTTGAGTAGGGTGTCCCCGGCAAACTGCTGGTCTGTGAGGAAGGTGCAGGCGGAGATATTATGTTGCCTTGATCAAAATGTGGTGTCGATGTTCGAGAACGCTCAACCCCAGCAGGTGTTTCCACTTGCAAATGTCCTGACGACCTGCCAATCACACTGGCTCTTTAGGGAAAAGAGGTGGAAGGTCTGCATCCAAAACCATGTGCGACTGCTGTCCCCACAGTCACAGAGGATGAAGAGGACGCGGATGCACTTGATGGAGCAGATGGTCATTGACCCGACCCACTAGGCCTCATTGTAGCACAGTGAGCTTCCCACTGCAACTTATGCCTCATATCCATGTAACGGTTCATGCATGAAGAACTCAAGCTAGTGATTTTTTTGGCCACTACTGAGATTTTGTTGACAAATCTTACAGACAACATGAGTTCGGTCATCCTTTGCGATGTCAAAAAATGCCCAGGCTATGCAAGGCTTAGAGTCCGTGCGACCTGAAGAGCCACCACGACTTCTGGTCTGAGGCACAGTTGGAGTTGAGGATGCAGTTGTTGACGTGCTTCCAGTACTCCGTCTCTGTCCAGGAAGGCGCACCGTTACCTGGTCATCAGACTCGTCTTTAGCATCCTCCTCCACCTCCTCTGCTGACCTCATGGACTGGCGGACTGGGGGTTGACAGTAAGTGGGGTCTACAACCTCGTCATCATCATCCTGTGTGTTCTCAAACCCATCGTCCTCAGAGCCAACCTCTTCCTGCCCCGACTATAAAAAAGTCAAGCTTTCGGTCCAATCAGGTATCTCAGTCTCATCATCATCTTCCTCATTGTCTCCACCAACAGGAGTTACAGTTTTGAACGAGGGTCTACGTTATGTTCAGAACCTTTCTCATCTGGGCCTGGATCCGACACAAAGATTCTGGGCATCAGTACAGATAATTTCCTCGTCTGGATTCACAGAAGCTCTGGAGCAGACCTCTGATTCCAAGGCTATAGTATGCGTAAACAGCTCTACAGACTCAACCATGTGTGTGACACCATGCTCAGACGGGCAGCTGGAGACTTGGGAGCTGTGAGGAAGCAAGTGCGATTGGGGTGACAAATCTGAGGACTGGAGGAGTTGTGATATTGAAGTTGACATGGAGGAGAGCCCACTTGAACGAGCACTTGATATCCATTCAAGCACCTATCATATCAGATTGTTCACGAAAAGAAGTAGACATCTTACTTGGCTGGAAGATGGTCTTTCTTCTGCAGATGTTACTGTTGCTTTACCACCTACCCCACAGACACAACCTTTTTTTCCCCTTCCAACATGCCTATTCCCCTTTCCACCAGCAGCAGGCCTTTTGCCACTCATTTTAGTGCTTAACTAATTGGCAACTCTGTATCTGTAGTTGTTGGCACAACAACCGATGGATGAAAACTGAGCAGAACTGAGTGGCCAAACTGTGGTACTAGGCCCAAAACTAATAACTGGATTAGATGCAGTGAAAATTGAGATACACAGGCGGTATAGTTTGTTTCACAGGCGGGCTACTCTGCTGACGTGCAGACACTGCTCCTAGGCCCTATACTATTAACTGTATTAGACGCAGTGAAAATAGAGATTAAAAGGAGGTGCAGTTAGTTTCACAGGCGGGCTTCTCTGCTGACGTGCAGATACTGCTCCTAGGCCCAAAACTAATAACTGGATTAGATGCAGTGAAAATTGAGATACACAGGTGGTATAGTTAGTTTCACAGGCGGGCTACTCTGCTGATGTGCAGACATTGCTCCTAGGCCCTAAACTATTAACTGGATTAGATGCAGTGAAAATAGAGATGCACAGGCGGTGTAGTTAGTTTCACTGGCGGGCTACTCTGCTGACATGCAGACACTGCTCCTAGGCCCTAAACTAATAACTGGATTAGATGCAGTGAAAATTGAGATACACATGCGGTATAGTTTGTTTCACAGGCGGGCTACTCTGCTGACGTGCAGACACTGCTCCTTGGCCCTAAACTATTAACTGGATTACCAATACATAGAACATAGGCTCAATATGTGGCATCTCCCACCTCAATGCATAAATCTAATCCAAACAAACGGGAGCAGATGCCAGTGTAAAAAATTCCAAAACTTTATTTATACACACTTTTTAAATAATGAAATACAAAATTATTAAAATGACGGAGATATGACTGCACAATACAGCCACCTCACTAAGTAGCACATCCCATACAAATCCTTAATAAATTCGTAAATTGACGCCCATTTGGCTAAACATCACATATATATACACTGGGAGCTGGCTAAGCATAACCTTAATAGACTACATCCAAGTTTATTGAAAATTCCGATAAAATAATCCACATATATATGAAAGACAAACATAGACTGATACGTATGCAAAGATAACACACCAGGGTCACCAGGACCCCACACAATCCCTAGTCTGTTACTGCCTAACAGTACAATTGATTATAAAGTGCATGTGCAGAGAAATGTGAAGGCATTGGGAAGTATGCCTGCCGCTAGAAATAAAAACCACCAGTATATGCATCCCCACAACGGGGCATTCGTAGTTATAGGGAGGGTCGGCAGACACTTACCACAGACAGAAGTAGGCGGGTCCTGGGCTAGGTGTATAGCAAAAGCCCCCGACGTGCGTTTCGCGTCCCTAGTCGACCGCTTTCTCAAGGGAAGTGCATAAACACTGACCAGTAGGACCTTTTAAGGTCAAAGAGTGTGTCACATGTTGGACTTGGGCCAATCAAAGCGGCTGGGAAGCGGCGCATGCGCACCGCGTGCCGCAGGTCCTGGAAGTGCAAAGGAGCATCGCGCATTACTGCGCACGCGCGGGGAGTACACGGAGTCCCCAGGCGTGCGAGCAAGGCAAGGAGACGCACATGTTATGTTTGCTAATGACAGGTGTTATGAAGGCAATCCAGAAACACAGTGTGCTTAGCGATCAGAGCGCACATAGTGATCTGACAAATACCCAAAAATACAAGAACGAGCTCTGAGACGTGGAAACTCTGTAGACTGCACACCTGATCCTATCCTAAACACAACTAAAAGCGGCTGTGGATTGCGCCTAACAACTACCTAGGCAACTCGGCACAGCCTAAGAAACTAGCTAGCCTGAAGATAGAAAAATAGGCCTGACTTGCCCCAGAGAAATTCCCCAAAGGAAAAGGCAGCCCCCCACATATAATGACTGTGAGTAAGATGAAAAGACAAAACGTAGGGATGAAATAGATTCAGCAAAGTGGGGCCCGATATTCTAGGACAGAGCAAGGACAGTAAAGCGAACTTTGCAGTCTACAAAAAACCCTAAAGCAAAACCACGCAAAGGGGGCAAAAAAAAACCACCGTGCCGAACTAACGGCACGGCGGTACACCCTTTGCGTCTCAGAGCTTCCAGCAAAACAAAAGACAAGCTGGACAGAAAAAAAGCAACAAAAAAGCAAAAAGCACTTAGCTATACAGAGCAGCAGGTCACAGGAACAATCAGGAGAAGCTCAGATCCAACACTGAAACATTGACAAGGAGCAAGGATAGAAGCATCAGGCGGAGTTAAGTAATGAAGCAGTTAACGAGCTCACCAGAACACCTGAGGGAGGAAGCTCAGAAGCTGCAGTACCACTTGTGACCACAGGAGTGAATTCAGCCACAGAATTCACAACAGTACCCCCCCCTTGAGGAGGGGTCACCGAACCCTCACCAGAGCCCCCAGGCCGACCAGGATGAGCCGCATGAAAGGCACGAACAAGATCGGAAGCATGAACATCAGAGGCAAAAACCCAGGAATTATCTTCCTGAGCATAACCCTTCCATTTAACCAGATACTGGAGTTTCCGTCTAGAAACACGAGAATCCAAAATCTTCTCCACAATATACTCCAATTCCCCCTCCACCAAAACCGGGGCAGGAGGCTCAACAGATGGAACCATAGGTGCCACGTATCTCCGCAACAACGACCTATGGAATACATTATGTATGGAAAAGGAGTCTGGGAGGGTCAAACGAAAAGACACAGGATTGAGAACCTCAGAAATCCTATACGGACCAATAAAACGAGGTTTAAATTTAGGAGAGGAAACCTTCATAGGAATATGACGAGAAGATAACCAAACCAGATCCCCAACACGAAGTCGGGGACCCACACGGCGTCTGCGATTAGCGAAAAGTTGAGCTTTCTCCTGGGACAAGATCAAATTGTCCACTACCTGAGTCCAGATCTGCTGCAACCTATCCACCACAGAATCCACACCAGGACAGTCCGAAGACTCAACCTGTCCTGAAGAGAAACGAGGATGGAACCCAGAATTGCAAAAAAATGGAGAAACCAAGGTAGCCGAGCTGGCCCGATTATTAAGGGCGAACTCAGCCATCGGCAAAAAGGACACCCAATCATCCTGGTCTGCAGAAACAAAACATCTCAGATATGTTCCCAAGGTCTGATTGGTTTGTTCGGTCTGGCCATTAGTCTGAGGATGGAAAGCCGAGGAAAAGGATAGGTCAATGCCCATCCTACCACAAAAGGCTCGCCAGAACCTTGAAACAAACTGGGAACCTCTGTCAGAAACAATATTCTCAGGAATGCCATGCAACCGAACCACATGCTGAAAGAACAAAGGTACCAAATCAGAGGAGGAAGGCAATTTAGCCAAGGGCACCAGATGGACCATTTTAGAAAAGCGATCACAGACCACCCAAATGACTGACATCTTTTGAGAAACGGGAAGGTCAGAAATGAAATCCATCGAAATATGTGTCCAAGGCCTCTTTGGGACCGGCAAGGGCAAAAGCAACCCACTGGCACGAGAACAGCAGGGCTTAGCCCTAGCACAAATCCCACAGGACTGCACAAAAGTACGTACATCCCGTGACAGAGATGGCCACCAGAAGGATCTAGCCACTAACTCTCTGGTACCAAAGATTCCAGGATGACCAGCCAACACCGAACAATGAAGTTCAGAGATAAGTTTATTAGTCCACCTATCAGGGACGAACAGTTTCTCTGCTGGACAACGATCAGGTTTATTCGCCTGAAATTTTTGCAGCACCCGCCGCAAATCAGGGGAGATGGCAGACACAATGACTCCTTCCTTGAGGATACCCGCTGGCTCAGATAAACCCGGAGAGTCGGGCACAAAACTCCTAGACAGAGCATCCGCCTTCACATTTTTAGAGCCCGGAAGGTACGAAATCACAAAGTCGAAGCGGGCAAAAAATAACGACCAACGGGCCTGTCTAGGATTCAAGCGCTTGGCAGACTCGAGATAAGTCAAGTTCTTATGATCAGTCAATACCACCACGCGATGCTTAGCTCCTTCAAGCCAATGACGCCACTCCTCGAATGCCCACTTCATGGCCAGCAACTCTCGATTGCCCACATCATAATTACGCTCAGCGGGCGAAAACTTCCTGGAAAAGAAAGCACATGGTTTCATCACTGAGCAATCAGAACCTCTCTGTGACAAAACCGCCCCTGCTCCAATCTCAGAAGCATCAACCTCGACCTGGAATGGAAGAGAAACATCTGGCTGACACAACACAGGGGCAGAACAAAAACGACGCTTCAACTCCTGAAAAGCTTCCACAGCAGCAGAAGACCAATTAACCAAATCAGCACCCTTCTTGGTCAAATCGGTCAATGGTTTGGCAATGCTAGAAAAATTACAGATGAAGCGACGATAAAAATTAGCAAAGCCCAGGAACTTTTGCAGACTTTTCAGAGATGTCGGCTGAATCCAATCCTGGATGGCTTGGACCTTAACTGGATCCATCTCGATAGTAGAAGGGGTAAAGATGAACCCCAAAAATGAAACTTTCTGCACACCGAAGAGACACTTTGATCCCTTCACAAACAAAGAGTTAGCACGCAGGACCTGAAAAACCATTCTGACCTGCTTCACATGACACTCCCAATCGTCTGAGAAGATCAAAATGTCATCCAAGTAAACAATCAGGAATTTATCCAGATACTCACGGAAGATGTCATGCATAAAAGACTGAAACACAGATGGAGCATTGGCAAGTCCGAACGGCATCACTAGATACTCAAAATGACCCTCGGGCGTATTGAATGCAGTTTTCCATTCATCTCCTTGCCTGATTCTCACCAGATTATACGCACCACGAAGATCTATCTTAGTGAACCAACTAGCCCCCTTAATCCGAGCAAACAAGTCAGATAACAATGGCAAGGGATACTGAAATTTAACAGTGATCTTATTAAGAAGGCGGTAATCAATACACGGTCTCAGCGAACCATCCTTCTTGGCTACAAAGAAGAACCCTGCTCCCAGTGGTGATGACGATGGGCGAATATGTCCCTTCTCCAGGGATTCCTTCACATAACTGCGCATAGCGGCGTGTTCGGGCACGGATAAATTAAATAATCGACCTTTAGGGAATTTACTACCAGGAATCAAATTGATAGCACAATCACAATCCCTATGCGCAGGTAGAGCATCGGACTTGGGCTCTTCAAATACATCCTGATAATCAGACAAGAACTCTGGGACCTCAGAAGGGGTGGATGACGAAATCGACAAAAATGGAACATCACCATGTACCCCCTGACAACCCCAGCTGGATACCGACATGGAATTCCAATCCAATACTGGATTATGGGTTTGTAGCCATGGCAACCCCAACACGACCACATCATGCAGATTATGCAACACCAGAAAGCGAATAACTTCCTGATGTGCAGGAGCCATGCACATGGTCAGCTGGGCCCAGTATTGAGGTTTATTCTTGGCCAAAGGTGTAGCATCAATTCCTCTCAATGGAATAGGACACCGCAAAGGCTCCAAGAAAAACCCACAACGTTTAGCATAATCCAAATCCATCAGATTCAGGGCAGCGCCCGAATCCACAAACGCCATGACAGAAAACGACGACAAAGAGCATATCAAGGTAATGGACAGAAGGAATTTGGACTGTACAGTACCAATGACGGCAGACCTAGCGGACCGCCTAGTGCGCTTAGGACAATCAGAAATAGCATGAGTGGAATCACCACAGTAGAAACACAGACCATTCAGACGTCTGTATTCCTGCCGTTCAACTCTAGTCATAGTCCTATCGCACTGCATAGGCTCAGGTTTAACCTCAGGCAGTACCGCCAAATGGTGCACAGATTTACGCTCGCGCAAGCGTCGACCAATCTGAATGGCCAAAGACAAAGACTCATTCAAACCAGCAGGCATAGGAAATCCCACCATGACATCCTTAAGAGCCTCAGAGAGACCCTTTCTGAACAAAGCTGCCAGCGCAGATTCATTCCACTGAGTGAGTACTGACCATTTCCTAAATTTCTGACAATATACTTCTATATCATCCTGACCCTGGCACAAAGCCAGCAAATTTTTCTCAGCCTGATCCACTGAATTAGGCTCATCGTACAGCAATCCGAGCGCCAGGAAAAACGCATCGACACTACTCAATGCAGGGTCTCCTGGCGCAAGAGAAAATGCCCAGTCTTGAGGGTCGCCGCGCAAAAAAGAAATAATAATCAAAACCTGTTGAATAGGATTACCAGAAGAATGAGGTTTCAAGGCCAGAAATAGCTTACAATTATTTTTGAAACTTAGAAACTTAGTTCTATCTCCAAAAAACAAATCAGGAATAGGAATTCTTGGTTCTAACATAGATTTCTGATCAATAGTATCTTGAATTTTTTGTACATTTATAATGAGATTATCCATTGAAGAGCACAGACCCTGAATATCCATGTCCACACCTGTGTCCAGAATCACCCAAATGTCTAGGGGAAAAAAAAAAAGTGAACACAGAGCAGAAAAAAAAAAAAAAAAAATGATGTCAGAACTTTTTCTTTCCCTCTATTGAGATTCATTAGTTAGGCTCCTTGTACTGTTATGTTTGCTAATGACAGGTGTTATGAAGGCAATCCAGAAACACAGTGTGCTTAGCGATCAGAGCGCACATAGTGATCTGACAAATACCCAAAAATACAAGAACGAGCTCTGAGACGTGGAAACTCTGTAGACTGCACACCTGATCCTATCCTAAACACAACTAAAAGCGGCTGTGGATTGCGCCTAACAACTACCTAGGCAACTCGGCACAGCCTAAGAAACTAGCTAGCCTGAAGATAGAAAAATAGGCCTGACTTGCCCCAGAGAAATTCCCCAAAGGAAAAGGCAGCCCCCCACATATAATGACTGTGAGTAAGATGAAAAGACAAAACGTAGGGATGAAATAGATTCAGCAAAGTGGGGCCCGATATTCTAGGACAGAGCGAGGACAGTAAAGCGAACTTTGCAGTCTACAAAAAACCCTAAAGCAAAACCACGCAAAGGGGGCAAAAAAAACCCACCATGCCGAACTAACGGCACGGCGGTACACCCTTTGCGTCTCAGAGCTTCCAGCAAAACAAAAGACAAGCTGGACAGAAAAAAAGCAACAAAAAAGCAAAAAGCACTTAGCTATACAGAGCAGCAGGTCACAGGAACAATCAGGAGAAGCTCAGATCCAACAATGAAACATTGACAAGGAGCAAGGATAGCAGCATCAGGCGGAGTTAAGTAATGAAGCAGTTAACGAGCTCACCAGAACACCTGAGGGAGGAAGCTCAGAAGCTGCAGTACCACTTGTGACCACAGGAGTGAATTCAGCCACAGAATTCACAACACGCACCGCCGCAAACCAGGAAACCCGGGCCGCGGCGCGCATGCGCACAGCCACTACATCACCAATGTATAGACCCTAGTATATTGCAACCATAATTGAAAGCATATAAATAGTAAACATTACATCGATCTATAAGGTGGTATGGCGAGCATATACAGAAGCACACGCAGTACACATGCAAGGAAAGCGATCACTTATTTACAATGTAACGAAAATTTTTCATATTTCAAGCGGTTCACTCTCCATACGTTCAAATACAACGTCCTCTGTCATATCCTCCATGATGAAAATATTAGTGGCATGAATGGCATGAAAATGTATCCCAAGTCCGACTTTGAGATTGGCCCATACAATCAAGATCCCACTGCAAGGTGTAAATATGGTAATTAGTAACAGACACATCAAACAGTTAAAAACAATAAAATAAAAACACACCCTAAACAAATATCTGTGGGCAGCAAATAGGAATAGGTAACAAGATGTACACAAATATACGGCCATCAAGGTCCCAAGAATGAGGAGAAGGACTGGGATTCATTCAGACCACTGGGGGTCATAGTATCCAGTATGGTAATCCATTTAGCTTCAACCTGCGCCAAAATTTTCTTATAATCCCCTCCTCTTATACCCAGATGAATTATATCTATCCCCCTCACTTTAAATGATGATGGGTCGCTGTTGTGACATTGTCTAAAGTGACGGGGGACAGTTTTGAGGAGGGTGAGATCAGTCGCTGTCTTGGCCGCGCAAATGTCGCGCACGTGCTCACGAACCCTAACTCTGAGCTCCCTGGACGTTAATCCTACATAGATTTTTGAACAACCACAGGTAGCGTAATATATCACATTTGTACTACTACAAGAAATCCTGTGTCTGATTTCAAAGGTTTTTTTTACCGTCGGAGCTACAGAAGGTGGAGCAGCGCAGGACATTTGCGCAGGCAAGACAGCGACCGCATGGTACAAATCCTGGAGTTGGTCCTTTAGAGCCGAATGGATTTTTTGGGGTAGGTACATAATGACTGCTAACTAAGAGGTCCTTCAAATTTTTGGACCTTCTTGCAGTCAAAGATGCCCCCAGGGAGGGCTCAGTGCTCAAAATAGACCAATGTTTTGAAAGGATCTGCCGCATGTCCTCCCATTCATGATTGAATGTGGAAATGAACCGAATTGGTCCATTGCTGGTGGAACGTATTCGAGCTCTGGTACCCTTTAGGAGATCGCCGCTTGGAGTAGCCCGTGCCCTGCGATATCCCTGTTTAATGCACCGATTTGAATAACCACGTGCAGAGAATCTAGATTTAAGATCAGATGCCTGTGCCTCAAATTTCGCATCCTACGAACAAATCCGCCTCATCCTAAGGAACTGTCCAACCGGGACGGCCCTAATAGTGGAAGAAATGAGAGCTGAAGAGGCATGAATCAAGGAATTCACAGATGTAGGCTTACGGTATACATCCGTTTGGATGGACCTTTTTTCGTCCACCTCAAAACTGACATCTAAGAAATTAACTTTCCTGATGTCATGAGTATAAGTCAAAAAGATATTCAAAGAATTCCGATTCAGCGTCTCCATAAAATCCCCAAGCTGCTGCACCGTCCCGTCCCACAAAAAGAAAATGTCGTCTATGTATCTGTGCCAGCACAGCACATGGGAGGCGGCCCGCGGGCCCTCGTCGCCAAAAATGGATCTCTCCCAGGCGCCCAGGAAGAGCTTGGTGTACGAGGGCACGCAGGCCGCACCCATGGCCGTGCCGCGCCTCTGTAAGTAAAATTGATCTTTATAGACGAAAAAGTTGTGGGTAAGGACATAGTGCAGCAGCTCGAGGATAAAGTCACATAAAGGGGGGCGTACGTCATGCCCGGGATGTGGGCGGAAGCAACGCTCAAGCCACTGCCGCCATTATAACGTGTGGGGATAAAAGCACGCTGGGTATGCTCACATATACGGTAAGAATCCCCCAGGAAGAAGCGGTACGCGAAACGCGCGTCGGGGACCCTCGCCGTCACACTAGGTCGTATACCCCTTCACTTACTATTCAAACTGATACCATAAGTGGGTGTTGTTAAATGCTGCTTTGGATACGCCGGTTTTTGGCACTACTGACTGCACTTGTTGTTCATATTTACTGTGGCTATATTGTGGCATTTGCCCTTCTATTAGAACACGGCACAGGTCTATTTAGAGTCAGGTACTACTGCAAACAGTTTTAACAACAGTATATGGGAGCTGGTATTCTGCTGTACTTTTGGATCATAAGAGACAGACCCGGTCTTTGCACTTTGCACATAATTAAGGAAATATTTTCCAATAACCTTTATGCCGGGTATCTGTATTACAGGGATATATGTTTCCTATTGTATAGCCTTTTTTTATTATCCTTGTTAAATATATTTTAGATAGGATAGATTTATCTTGGGAATATTTATATTGGATTAGTATACTAGTCTATTAAGGTTATGCATAGCCAGCTCCCAGTGTATATATATGTGATGTTTAGCCAAATGGGCATCAATTTACGAATTTATTAAGGATTTGTATGGGGTGTGCTACTTAGTGAGGTGGCTGTATTGTGCAGTCATATCTCCGTCATTTTAATAAATTTGTATTTCGTTATTTAAAAAGTGTGTATAAATAAAGTTTTGGAATTTTTTACACTGGCATCTGCTCCCGTTTGTTCGGATTAGATTTATTAACTGGATTAGATGCAGTGAAAATAGAGATACAGAGGAGGTATAGTTAGTTTCACAGGCGGGCTACTCAGATGACTATCAGACAATGCTACTAGCCCAAAATGATTCGCTGAGCTAGATTACACCAAATGCTGTGACAAACACTTGCACAGCACTGGCACAGACCTGCCTGGCAAAAAGTGCAATGAACTGCTGTAACCTACCCTGAAAAGGGATTAAATTACAACTATATAAAGAATTACTGCAGCGCTGAGTATGAAGATATTGTATTGCTGCGAATTTAGACAATAACCACTTATTTGTCAAAAAATGTAATTTAAAGCATATATATAAATTCGCGCACAACGAGATCAAAGATAAAGTGACCATATGTTTAATAGAACAATAAATACGTAAACATATAGACAGACAATCTACAGATATATGCTTGCACTATTCCCAAAATAAAGTCCATCTAGGGTAAAGTGTTATGATCCGGTGACCTTGGAGCAGCATGAAAACTTTAACTGTAGTAGGTGGTAACTATACTGACCGCAAATCCTAATCTTAACACCGCAACTAGAAGTAGCCGTGGGGTGTGCCTAACAAATCCTAGATACCTCGACACAGCTGGAGGACTAAATACCCCTATAGATGGAAATAGGAATTCTACCTTGCCTCAGAGCAGAACCCCAAAGGATAGGCAGCCCCCCACAAATATTGGCTGTGAGTAGGAGAGGAAAGACACACACAGGCAGAAAACAGGATTTAGCACAAGAGGCCACTCTTGCTAAAATAGGAAAGGATAGGACAGAGTACTGTGCGGTCAGTATTAAAACCCTTCCAAAAATATCCACAGCAGATTATACAAAAAATTCCTCCATCTAACTAAAGACGTGGAACGTATATCTGCAACTCCAGAGAATCCTACACTCAGAGCAGAAATACAATAAAAAACAAGCACACAGCTTGTGTGCCATAGAAAAAGAAACAGATACTTATCTTTGCTGAATTGGCAGCTAAGCAGGAGAAGCCAGACAGAGGTCCAACACTTCCCAAGAAACATTGACAACTGGAAAGGACTAATGAGTCCTGCAAACCTAAATACCCCAGTCAGAATTGCAATCAGCAGATACACCTGTCCAGGACTGCAGCCCAGGGACAACTGCATTACCACCTACAACCACCGGAGGGAGCCCAAAAGCAGAATTCACAACAGTAAAGGTTCCCAATCAAGAAAACAACAGTTTGTAAAGTGAATAAACAACGCGGTAAGTTTTTAATTAGAAGGGCTATAATAACAGTGTACTTATCTGCAACAATGTATAACAACTAGAAAGAGGGCAAGGGTGCTGAATCGCACGCATTTATTTAAAAATAATGGCACGGAAGGAGTATTTCTATGGATTCTGTTTAGCTAAAAGCTAATCCCCCACTTTGGGAAAGCGACAATAAGAAAAAAGCAATGTCCTTAAAAAACTTTTGCATGCAAAAAAAAAAAATATATATATATATAAAGTACTGGTAATAAAAGTCATGATGCAAGGAGCAGCCCTGGCCGGTGGCAAAGCTTCACTAAAAAGGAGGGTAATGAGGCGTACTGCAATCGGATTAAACCGGGTCGGAAATCCAATGCATGCACGCCGCTAATTACCTTAAGCAGAGCGCTGATAGTGGATAAACGAGAGGTGCTCCTCTAAGTTGCTCCTGCTGATGTGGATGTCCGGCGTCCTGTGTTGCCTGAAGAGTCCAGGCTGCCCGTTGTAGTGGATGCACGCTGTGATAGCAGTCTCCTCGCAGTGTGCAATCACGAAGCAGCACCAGCCATGACATCACAAGTCATGTGATGCGGTAAAAAAAGTTCCAACAGAGTGAAAGTATGGATAGCAGAAAGGACCAACAATATCCAATGCGTTTCGGAAAGAAGCGCTTTCCTTCATCAGGGATGGTCCTTAATGCCGGAATTCACCTTTATATAGGGGAAGGGGTCCAATCTACTACATTTACATCATGCCAAACAGTTCAAAGTCACTGTTCAATCCTTTTGGAATAAGAGTATCTAATACAAAGATCCATTTACATTCTGCTCTGGACATAAGAGTGATGTAATTACTAGGGTTGAGCGACTTTTACTTTTATAGGATCGGGTCGGGTTTCACGAAACCTGACTTTCTCAAAAGTCGGGTCGAGTGAAATCGTCCGATCCTATAGAAAAGTCGGGGTCGGGGTCAGCCAAAACACGAAACCCAATGCAGTGCAATGGAAAACTCTCCTTCAGGCCCTGGGATCCATATTTAAGTGTAAAATAAAGAATTAAAATAAAAAATATTGCTATACTTACCCTCTGACGCGCCCTGGTACTAACCGGCAGCCTTCCTTCCTTAGAATCAGCGCGTGAAAGACCTTAGATGACGTCGCGGCTTGTGATTGGTCGCGCGACCGCCCATGTGACCACTCACGCGACCAATCACAAGCCGCGACGTCACCGAAGGTCCTTCAAGCGCTGATTCTTAGGAAGGAAGGCTGCCGGAAAGAAGCAGGGCGCGTCCAAGGGTGAGTATATTCCTATTTTATATTCCACGGTATTTGTATTTTTTCCAGTCCTGTTATTTACATTAAATTAATGACCGCTCAGCGACCAATTACAAGCCGCGACGTCATCGAAGGCCCTTTACGCGCTCATTCTTCAGAACGAAAGCAAGGCGGTTGCAGCGGTGACGACCAGGGCGCGTCAGAGGGTAAGTATATCAATATTTTTTATTTTTATTCTTTATTTTACACATTAATCTTAATCCCGATACCGATTCCCGATATCACATAAATATCGGAACTCGGTATCGGAATTCTGATACCGCAAATATCGGCCGATACCCGATACTTGCGGTATCGGAATGCTCAACACTAGTGCTCACTAATCCTTATTTTGAGTGGGCGCTTAGTCCTGCCCACTCTATTCACCATGTAAAATAGGTTGACATTAAATTTAGATTTACCACTTGCTCAAGGTATATACAGTCATGGCCAAAAGTATTGACACCCCTGCAATTCTGTCAGATAATACTCAGTTTCTTCCAGAAAATGATTGCAAACACAAATTATTTGGTATTATTATTTTCATTTAATTTGTCTTAAATGAAAAAACACAAAAATAATTGTCCTAAAGCCAAATTGGATATAATTCCACAGCAAACATAAAAAAGGGGGTGGACAAAAGTATTGGCACTGTTCGAAAAATCATGTGATGCTAACTAAATCACACTTGCAGCCAGTTGACATGGATTAAAGTTGACTCAACCTCTGTCCTGTGTCCTTGTGTGTACCACATTGAGCATGGAGAAAAGAAAGAAGACCAAAGAACTGTCTGAGGACTTGAGAAACCAAATTGTGAGGAAGCATGAGCAATCTCAAGGCTACAAGTCCAACTCCAAAGACCTGAATGTTCCTGTTTCTACCGTGCCCAGTGTCATCAAGAAGTTTAAAGCCCATAGCACTGTGGCTAACCTCCCTAGATGTGGACGGAAAAGAAAAATTGACAAGAGAGTTCAACACAAGATTGTGCGGATGTTGGATAAAGAACCTCGACTAACATCCAAACAACTTCAAGCTGCCCTGCACTCCGAGGATACAACAGTGTCAACCCGTACTATCTGTCTGCATCTGAATGAAAAGGGACTGTATGGTAGGAGACCCATGAAGACCCCACTTCTTCCCCCGAGACATAAAAAAGCCAGGCTGGAGTTTGCCAAAACTTACCTAAAAAAGCCTGAAACGTTTTGGAAGAATGTTCTCTGGTCAGATGAGACAAAAGTAGAGCTTTTTTGGGCAAAGGCATCAACATAGAGTTTACAGGAGAAAAAAGAGGCATTCAAAGAAAAGAACACGGTCCCTACAGTCAAACATGGCGGAGGTTCCCTGATGTTTTTGGGTTGCTTTGCTGCGTCTGGCACTGGACTGCTTGGCCGTGTGCATGGCTTTATGAAGTCTGAAGACTACCAACAAATTTTGCAGCATAATGTAGGGCCCAGTGTGAACAAGCTGGGTCTCCCTCAGAGGTCATGGGTCTTCCAGCAGGACAATGACCCAAAACACACTTCAAAAAGCACTAGAAAATTTTTTGAGAGAAAGCACTGGAGACTTCTAAGGTGGCCAGCAATGAGTCCAGACCTGAATCCCATAGAACACCTGGGGAGAGATCTAAAAATGGCTGTTTGGAGAAGGCACCCTTCAAATATCAGGGACCTGGAGCAGTTTGCCATAGAAGAATGGTCTAAAATTCCAGCAGAGCATTGTAAGAAACTTATTGATGGTTACCGGAAGCGGTTAGTCGCAGTTATTTTGGCTAAAGGTTGTGCAACCAAGTATTAGGCTGAGGGTGCCAATACTTTTGTCTGGCCCATTTTTGGAGTTTTGTGTGAAATGATCAATGTTTTGCTTTTTGCTTCATTCTCTTTTGTGTTTTTTCATTTAAGACAAATTAAATGAAGATAATAATACCAAATAATTTGTGTTTGCAATCATTTTCAGGAAGTAACTGAGTATTATCTGACAGAATTGCAGGGGTGTCAATACTTTTGGCCATGACTGTATATATGTATATATATACACACACATTTGGTATTGCCACATTCAGAAACGCCCGATCTATCAAAATATAAAATCAATAAATCTGATCGGTAAATGGCATAACATACCATACATAATGCGGGATATGCATGACGATAAATACTAAACAAACATTTAAAACTGCAATATGATGTGCCATTTAGCAACCAGTATATGATAACTAATCTTAAAAAAAGAAAATTATAAAATATCTAGGACCAAAAAGCAACAAAATTAGGAGGCAAGACCTTCAAAAACTTTCTACTTAATTTTTACCATGCATTTCCTTGGCACCCTAATTTATATATATATATATATATATATATATTGTAAGATTACGCTACCTGAGTGTGTTGGGGGACACTCGCTTGGCATAAGATTCAAGCACTCAGGCACGGTACCTCACATGAGTCTGGTTTATTACACATCATAAACCACATGACGTACAGTCCAATGTGTTACATTTCATGAACTTATCAGGACCCCCGGTCAGTTCATACAGCCAAAAGGCTTCTCTGTTGTGTATTACAATTCTCCCCGTCCGGGGTTACCTTTCAGGAGTCCATTGCTCAGGCTGACTTCATGTCAGACCCAGGTCCTCAACACAGACTGTCCAGGTCTACGGTCACTAGGTGCTTCCAGGGTGACCCCACTCCTAGGAGTCTCCAACACCGACCGTCCAAGACTTACAGCACACAGGCCAGTCTGTAGTGTCCAGCCAGGACACATGGAAGTCTGTCCACAGTTGCAGTCTCCCAAACACTCCCTCCATGTGCTACACACACCTACTTTTCATAGGTGTAACCACACCCACAGTGGCGTAACTACAAAGTTAGGGGCCCCGGTGCGAACTTCCAAATGGGCCCCCCCCTGCAGCCATGCCATACAACTCAATGTAACCCCCATAGAATACAACGCAGCCCCCCTAAGACACGAGCAAATGGTGATGAGGGGGCAGGGGAGAGGGCACAAGGGGGCTAGGGGAGACAGGCACAAGGGTAACATAGGGGGGCTAGGGAGCAAGGAAGACAGGCACAAGAGGACACATGGGGGCTAGTAGGCAGGGGAAAAGGTTACAAGGGGACTAGTGGGCAAGGGAGACTGACAGAAGGGGACAAGGGAGACTGACACAAGGGGACTAGTGGGCAAGGGAGCCTGACACAAGGGCCACATGGGGGCAAGTGGGCAAGGGATACAAGCACAAGGGGACACAGGGACAAGTGGGAAAGGGAGACTGACACACAGGGACTAGTGGGCAAGGGAGACTGACACAAGCACAAGGGGACAAAGGAGACAGGCACATGGGGACACACAGGGACAAATGGGCAAGGGAGACTGGCACACGGGGACAAGGGACACAAGTCCCTGACACACACACACACACTACAGATATCACACACACACACGATACCAGCTCATATACACAACTCACAATCTTCTCTCTGGTACAGGGGTGGCTGATGTAAATCGGCTGCAGCTCCGCAGCTCCTCAGCTCCTCAGCTTCTCCTGACCAATGCGGCTCCGTCCCGCACCTCCCCCCCTGCTCTCACCTTCTATCCCGGGGCTGCAGAGCAGAAGCTGACAGTCTCACCTGGCATGATGACTGGAGCTGCTTCCTGTCTCTCACGTGCCCCGGCTGCCCCCTCCCCCTAGATACGCCTCGGACTGTTGCCGTGCAGGAGGAATCTCCTGCACTGCAACATGGTGTTGGGTGCCCCTGACCTGCCGGGCCCGGGCCCCTGACCTGCCGGGCCCGGTCGCACTGGCGATTGCTGCGACCGCGGTAGTTACGCCACTGCACACCCAGGTATCTGTCATATGGCCAGTCAGGTGAGCGTGACATCACCACAGGTCCTTCAACACAATTATGTCTCCAAGTGCATCCCGAAGTGCACATGCAGCGCCCCCTGGCTGCAACATTGGTCACTGCATCACAATATATATATATATATATATATATATATATGTGTGTGTGTGTGTGTGTGTCACTGACATCTATATATCTATGTATTCTATGTGTATATGTCTATTCTATATTTTCTATTCTAATCTGTCACGCCGTGATTATACTGTATGCATCACATGCATTGCCGACCTTTCTTCTATCTATGTAATATATATTTACATATATATGTGTGTGTGTCACTGACATCTAGTTATCTATGTATTCTACGTGTATATATCTATTCTATCTATTCTATTCCAACCTGTCAGTGTGATTTTACTGTATGCGGCACATGAATTGCCAGCTTTTCAAAGGACACCGTTGCATAAAAATAGGACAGCACTCGCATTGTCTGTGTGATTTTTTTCCTTGCATCCATAGGCTTGCATTGGCGAGTCTCGGTGACAATCGCAGAATGCTGCGATTTTACACGCACGCTGAATACGCCCAAGAAAATAAACGCTGATTTGAGCTGCCCCATAGATTATCAGTGGTCCGACTGCTTAGGATAAGTAATGATTGTTTACAACTGTATACCATAAAACACCAAGAAAAAACGGAGCACTATACAATATGTAGAATTTATCAAAAAACTATATTACTTGCAATACATATTGGTAAAATCACCGTAAAAACAAGGTGGACAGTAATCATAACAAGGACAAAAAACCCTAGCGAAAAGTATGGGTCATGGCCATATGTAATTATAGTCTATATGTAGTCATAGTAAATCTCATCATTGTGGAAGTCAAAGATAAACCTGATCCATGATAAGCATGGGTACCATTGGCAGCAATATACAAAGAATTAAAATACAAGTACAACCAATTATAGATATGCTGCCATGATGCACATGGTATCAGAGACTAGAATACATTCTGGTAGCCAATTGGATATGCACAGGCACAGGGTTTTTTTTTATACAAAAACAGAATAAAGTTTCTTGTCCTTCATAATCTTTACAGCTTCAAAAATTAAAACCTATTTTCTTCGCCATAAAAAAAAACAGTCTTATCTCTGGATAAGACAAAGTAAATCAAATGGTCTCACCAATTAGGCCTGTAAAGCCGGTGCATTGCACATCAACCTGTTAAAAGGCATGGACAAAGATCTCTGTATCGAAGCAAGTCGATGACCTGAATGGTGCGAACGGCAGAAATGAGCTCACAGCTTACGTGCTTTCTGTAGCAGCTCATCCAGGCCAGTGTAGTGATGGAGAAAATGGTGTAACACTAGTTTGAGGATGTGAGCCATGCAAAGCACTTGTGTGAGCTTGCCTCGCTGTAGGGCCGCCTTCAGGTTCGCACCGTTATCGAACACGGCCTTCCCTGGATACAGGTTCAGTGAAGACAGCCATTGATCAAACACAGCCTGGAGAGCTGACCACAACTCATTAGCTGTATGACTGTGATCACCAAGGCATTTCAATGTTAACACTGCCTGATTGCGGTGAGCCCTGGCTGCGCAGAATGGAGGTGGTGGGGATTCGCTCTACACTGTTTGAACATGTGTCTCATTAAGGCAGAGGTTAAGGGCGCAGGTGGAGGCCCTAGAGGAGATAAAGGAGGAGGCAGAAGCAGTGGAGGAAGTGTTACATGTAGAGGTTTGTCCTGCAAGCCCTGGGGATCCAAGACTTATGGAGCAGCGCTTGCACCCACAGTCACCAGAGTCACCCAGTGCCCAGTCAGCGAGATGTAACACCCTTGGCAATGCTTACTTGTCCAAGTGTCTGTGATGAAATGCACCCTGGCAGACATAGATTTAGTAAAGGAATGGGTGATGTTGTCTGCGATATGCTGGTGTAGTGCAGGCACAGCTTTTTTAGAAAACTAATGGCGACTGGGCAATTGGTACTGGGGTATTGCGACGGCCATCAGCTTTTGGAAACCATCTGAATCTACCAAGCGGAAAGGCAGCATTTCCGTGGCCAAAAGATTGGAGATGGTGGAGTTCAACCACTTAGCTTTGTCATATGAAGGAGGAAACAATCTTTTTCATGACCACAACTGCAGTATTGTGGGCTGGCTGCAGTGCTGAGTGAGGGCGGAGTATGGTGAATCGGTCAAATTGCTGGACTGTGAGAGAGATGCAGATGGAGATGTTGTGATTGATTGTGAAAATTGTGGTGTGTTCGTTTTCTGAGATGGATCTAAAATAGCAGGCATGTCAGCATCCGTTACAGCTGACAGTGGGCTCTTAGCGTAACTGGAGCGGGTAAAGAACCCAAGGTTCTGTGGTCAAAGACATGTGTCTCAATAGTTGGCAAAGTAACAGAGGAGAAGGAAGAAACAGCAGATGCGATTCATGGGATTGCTGATGGTTGTTGAGGTCAGCTGGTCCGCGTTTGTGAGCAGTGGGATTCCCAGAGTAACGCATGTTAATTGCGCATGTGAAAATTCATACATGTAGTAGTCAAATTATTGTACTTTTTACCTCTACTCAGTATTTTTTGCAAAGTTGGCAGATTACGTGAGTTGGCTCATACTTTGCAGTGTCACCAAAGGCCCGGATAGGCAACCTTCATTACCCCTGCAAGCTGCAAACCCACCAAACCTGCTGGTCACAGCCACAGTTGTGGCTGAGGAAGCATTTCTCGTCGTGGCTGCATCAATACATGTCTGTGACGTACGACACAATGTAACCTCCTTGTCTTTCTCCTCAGATGACCTATTCAGCTGTGTGCCTCTATGTTCACGCCAATTGTGATCTAAAACCTCATCATCATCATCCTCTAAGTTATCACATTCCTCACCCTTTGAGTCGCCTTCCTCCTCTTTCTGCCCTGCAGCACAGTACAGTCTGCATAAGCCTCAGATACCTGAGTCTCTTCAGACTCACCAATCAGTGGTTCCATACATTCAATTGTATGGTTGGAGATTTTGAACGCGGGAGGAGGCAAGGGGAATTTGGTGCCACTTCTGTGAACTGTTGAGGTTGAGGAAGAGCAGCTCTTTCTGGGCCTCATTCAGGGCCGGACTGGCCATCGGGCAGTTCTGGCAAATGCCAGGAGGGCCGATGGCAGTCGTGGGCCGCTCGCCAGTGCCAATACTCCACCGCAGCTGACTCACCCCCCTGCCAGTGCTGCCGCATTCAACTATACCGGCGTCATAGATGCCGGTACAGTTGAATGCAATGATGGAGGAGAGAGCGTCTGATGTCGCTCCCTCTCCCATCATTCCATGCTCTGTCTCTGACACTGCGGATGCGTGATGATGTCATATCATTGCGCACCTGCTGTGTGTTGGGCAGGAAGACTGCAACTGCAACCAGAGCCGGGAGCAGTGCGGGGCACGAGGAGAGGTGAGGAGAGTGGTTTTTTTAAAATATATCAATGAGTGATACCTGGATTGTGGGGCTATTGGGGCAGGCTGTATTACATTCTATGGGGGCTGTGCTGTATTACATTTTATGAGGGCTGTGCTGTATTACATTCTATGGGGGGCTGGCTGAATTACATTCTATGGGGGCTGGCTGCATTACATTCTATGGGGGCTGACTGCATTATATTCTATGGGGGCTGTGATGCATTACATTCTATGGGGGGCTGGCTGTATTACATTCTATGGGGGCTGCCTGCATTACATTCTATGGGGGCTGTGCTGCATTACATTCTATGGGGCTGGCTGCATTACATTCTATGGGGGCTGGCTGCATTACATTCTATGGGGGCTGGCTGCATTACATTCTATGGGGGCTGGCTGCATTACATTCTATGGGGGCTGTGCTGCATTACATTCTATGGGGGCTGTGCTGCATTACATTCTATGGAGGGTAGCTGCATTAGATTCTATGGGGGCTGTGCTGCTTTACATTCTATGGGGCTGTGCTGCTTTGCATTCTATAGGGGCTGTGCTGCATTGCCTTCTATGGGGGCTGTGCTGCATTAACTTCTATGGGGGCTGTGCTGCATTACATTCTATGGGGGCTGGCTGCATTATATTCTATGGGGGAGGGCTGTATTACATTCTATGTGGGAGGGCTGTATTACATTCTATGGGGGGCTGTATTACATTCTATGAAGGGGCTGTATTACATTCTCTGGGGAGGTAGGCTGTATTAGATTCTATGGGGGCTGTATTACATTCTATGGGGTGCGGAATTATATTCTATGGAGGGGCTACATTATATTCTATTGGGGGCTGCATTATGCTCTATGAGGGGGCTACCATATATTATATATGCAGGGGCTGCATTATACTATATGAGGGGGCTGCATTATATTCTCTGGGGGTTTACATTATACTCAGGGGCTACAATATATTCTGTGGGGTGGCTGCATTATACTCTGGGGTGCCATCATTATACTATATGTGGGCTGCATTATACTGTATCAAGGGCTATGGGGAATGCATTATACTACATGAAGAACTATGGAGTGCATTATACTATTGGAAGTTGATTGCACTACATGGAAGACAATGGCAGCACTATAAGGAATGTATTATACTATTTGGAGGACTGAGGAGTGTATTATACTATATGAAGGACTGAGGAATGTATTATACTATATGGAGGAATTGCAGTGTATTTTAATATATGGAGGACTATGAGGAGTGTATTATACTATATGGAGGACTATGAGGAGTGTATTATACTATATGGAGGACTGAGGAGTGTATTATACTATATGGAGGACTGAGGAGTGTATTATACTATATGGAGGACTGAGGAGTGTATTATACTATATGGAGGACTGAGGAGTGTTTTATACTATATGGAAGACAGAGGTGCACATTATAATATATGGAGGACTATGCAGTGTATTATACTAAGCAAGCAAAATGCTGGCTATTCATCGAGTGATTGGATTGTTTATATGGGAACAGAAATCCTTGTTCTCAGCAGCACATTGCAGGTGTAAACTGTAGTTGTGCTGCTGATAACATGATACTGTATGGGGACAGATTGATCTAATTTTGATTGTTCTGTTCCCTTCATTCTTTGTCAGTTGGTGTAAAGAGGCCAGGAAACAAGCGAATGACTTCAGTATTGTCAATCACACTCGTTTAGTGGCCTGAGATCAGCACATGTAAATACAGCAGAAATGCTTCGCAGGAAGACCAGGCAAGAATGAAGACAGTTGTAGTTAGCACCCGGTGCCTGGGAATAGCGCTAACTCTACTGTTTTTCCCAGCCCATTTAATTCTGGTATGTGTAATGATTTTTACGGTTGAAGTCAGCTGCGTAATGTCAGCTGCTATCAATCCCTGGTGTAAGTAATGGAGAGGTGTCAATCAGACACCCCCACTACTAGCCCAGACCTGGTGAGATCCAACGACTCTGAAGAGCGGTGACGGTAGTAACAATACCGCTCTTCACAGTCGCCGAGCTCAGCGCAAGACCTGGAATATCTGAAGAGCGGTGACGTTACTGATGTCACCGCTCTTCAGAGTCACCGTGTCTCATGCTGTGCAGCGGAACCAAAAGTGACTGTAGGCAAAGTTTATGAAGCATCAGAATGAGGTTCCATAGCTTGGTCATCTCATCCCTTCATTATCTACGAGATCCAGTTATGTAGGTAAAGTAGCAGCTTTTCTTGGTACTGTAACTAAAAGCAATAAATAGGACTGAGCTGTAATGCTGGATACAGCTGTAATTATATGTTATATAGTCGTTTTACACTCCCCTCACTTCTTGTAACCTACAAGTGTACAAAGATATTACACAGTCACCATGTGACAAGTGGGCCTGTGTAACTTCAAATGCCAGGGCTGAATTTTAGTCCGAGTCCGGCCCTGGCATTATTAACAAGGCGTACTGCTGTGCGTCTGACAATGAAAGGTAGTGCAGTAGCCCATCCATTAACATAAATTGGCAGATGTCTTTGCATAGGACATGACATTGTTGGTTCACTAGTGCTTTCACTAACCTTACCACTAGGCTTGAGCGAAACGGATCGGACAACTTCTGGCAAAGTCGGGTTTCATGAAACCCGACCCGATCCTAGTGTGGGATCGGCCATGCGGTTGGCAATCTTCGCGCCAAAGTCGTGTTTCGTATGACGCGTTTGGCGCCATTTTTTCAGCCAATGAAGGAGCGTGGGCAGAGTGATGACATAGGTCTTAGGGGCGTGGATGCCTATCGCCATCTTGTCGCTTGTGCGCTGTAGCGATTTGCAATGTGTAACACCAGCTTTTCTGTTCAGGGACGGAGGGGAGAGAGAGAGAAGAAAAAAAAAAAAGAGTTAGATTTCCCATTGACTTTGCATTGGGTTTCGTGTTTCGGTCGATCCCCGCCTTTTCGCCATAATCGGCCGATTTCACTCGACTCGACTCGACCCTAAAAAAGTAAAAGTCGCTCAACCCTACTTACCACCTAACCCGCATACACCTTGAACACCAAGCCTAATTCACCTTACACCACAGCCTCGCTTTTTCACAGGCATGTTGTTAACATAGTGTGGTAGGAGCACAATGTTAGCAACGCAAAAATTGATTTTAAACTCTGCACCATCTCTGTAATCAGCAGCAGTAAATTCCAAAGTGAAATATGGTGTGCTGTATCACGTTAGTCACAAAAGAAAGAATTGTTTGAGGGTGAACATGGCATGTATGAGAAAGAAGATATGCTGCAAACAATTTGAAAGTCAGATGCCCCCACCATAAAGCTTTAGGAACACAATAATTTTTTTATTGCCTCTGGAACAGGCCTCTATTACACATTAGATGCTACAAGCTATTTGAATGTGGGATGTCCCGTACTGTATGAGTTAGGAGCAGAATAAATGTTTTGTGGCCTATGGATCAGGTCTCTATAACACACTAGATGCTATAAACTATTTGAAAGTCAGGTCCCCTACTGTATGAGATTAGGAGCAGAAGAATTTTTTGTGACCTCTGGATGAGGCCTCTAAAACACACTAGATGCTACAATCTATTTAAAAGTCAGGCCCCCTACTGTATGAAGTTTAGCAACAGAATAAATGTTTTGGTTATGTACGTGAGATCTGCAGACAGCTTACTTTCAACCCAGCAAAATGTCAAAGTATGATACAGCAGGCTGTCTAACTTTTTGCAACTGAAAAATTATAATTTGTTTTAATGTGCCTTAGGTCAGTAGACAGTTTCATATCACCACAGCACTAAATGACAAGGTGGGATACAGCAGGCTGTTTTACATTTAGCTTGTGAAAAAATATTATTTAGAATTCTATACTCGTGCATGGAGCACAATAGAAGGAGTGCACAACACACTTGTAGATATGTGCCCTGCTGACTTTGTCTGTGAGCAAAAAAAAAAGATAAATTTAATAGCCACACTGGACACAAGCTAGCTACACTATCTGACTGACATAAAACCGCCTAGCTAACTATCTAAAATCTTGCTGCTAACAGTGCCAGCGTCATGAGCAGCCTCACTGCGCTGTTACAATGTCAAAATGGTACTAAAACAAGATGTCAACTCTTCATATGAAGAGGGACATGTGATTTTACCAGCCAATGGCACAAGCCGTTGTGTCAGAACATTGTGGATGTTTTCTGCGCCCAGATTGGATAGCCGCAATGTGTACACATAAATTTAGGGAAAAAAATTAGTTTACAAGAATGCCGCGCCTCTGAGCTCTGCAAACCCCCTCCCCTCATCAAACATATGCCAAATGCTCATGATACACCATCATTATCGCTGCTAAAGTGCTGAAAATACTTTTGTGGCAACTCAAATATTTTCCCACACTTTTTACCGAATGTTACCGATTTTTACCGATTTTATAAAATTATGCTCATGTTTCAGATCACAAATCTAAATGTGCGATATATGTGCCGACTTTATGTTTGTAGATCATTTTCCGAACAAATACGCTCACCACTAATTATTGCTACTCTATGTGCTGGTAATATGTGGATATGGTCTGGTGGTATTATTTGTCTCTATTATTGCAAAAGTTATAATAATATTTACTTTATTATGGTGGTTTTTGTCAATGATCTGATCTGTATGCTAAGTTTATTAGGTCACTATATGGTGGTAATATGTGGGCATGGTGTAGTTTATTATTTATTCCATACATAATGGTACTAGATGAAGAGCCCGGCGTTGCCTGGGCATAGTAAATATCTGTGGTTAGTTATAGCACCTCACTTCTCTTATTTTCCCATCACGCCTCTCATTTTCCTCCTCACATCTTTCATTTTCCCCCTCACATCTCTCTTTTTCTCCCTTACACCACTCATTTTCCCCCTCACTCCTCTTATTTTCCCCCTCACTCCTCTCATTCCCCCCTCACTCCTCTCATTCCCCCCTAACACTTGTCATTTTGACCTCACATCTGTCATTTTCCGATCACTCCACTATTTTCCCTCACTCCTCTCATTTTTCACTCACATCTTTTCATTTTCACCTTACACCTCTCATTTTCACCTCACACCTCTCATTTTCCCCTCAGTATATACATGTTTGTCATCTCCCTATGCTTGGTTACAAAAAGTAACCATTACTGACTACCACATTTTTTGTTCTTGATTTCCTTTAGTGTTTCTTAAAGCCAGAAAGTTGCCATTTTAAATTACTTTAGTTTTGTGCCATGTCTGTGACCTGCTTTTTTTCTACAAAATTAGGCAACTGAATGAACATCCTCCAAGGCCGGTGTAAGGGTTGGCGGAACGCACCGAGTATATATCTATTAGAAGTAGTTGGTGCGTTCGCAACCCGGGATCCACCGTGCAGGAAAGCACCTGCTGCTAGATATGGCGGTACAATAAAGTAGTATAAACAGACTCTGTTACTTCACAGAGTCTGTTAGCAAAGATAACGCTATGCCTTGTTTAGCTCACAGAGGAACACAGCTACTTAGTAGAGCAGATGGTGGTCATGCAGTCAAAAGCAAACATGAAACTCCTCGCCGGAGGTGCCAGCATTCTTGGGGCTTATTTCAGCCGGGTCCCTGAATACACACACACACAAAACTCCTCGCCGGAGGTGCCAGCATTCTAGGGGCTTATTTCAGCCGGGTCCCGGACTGCATACAAACATGACCACACTGGTGCTGAGCTCATACAAAAATTGATACTAGCGCATGACCTACCTAGAGGACCAATAGGTTTTGCTGCAGTACCTAAGCATGTGACCCTTGATCTCCAATGAGAGATCTTACCCTGGGCATGCTCAGAAGGGGAAAAGTAGGACTTAGTCCCAAAGACATCTGCTCGCTGCTGATCAGTATGGGCTACAATGGCAGAAGCTGGAAGGACAGCAGTAACCCTTTGCACAGTGTCAGACTGAGCATGGTGCTGGGACCGATGCCTCCGCTGAGCAGGCTCCACTGCGACAGGAGAAGAATGGGAGACCGCAGCGGAGATGGCTCGAGATTCCCCCTGTGCAGAGGCAGGAACTCGACCCCTAACAGCCGGCAATTCCATAATTTTTGCCAGGGGTTGTATTAGTTAAGTAATGTTGCTCTTGTTATGCTGGATTTTAATGAGTAATAGTATAGCGATTATATTTGTTACTTGTATAGTGCTATTATTTGGTGATATACTGTGATATTTTGGTGACTGATCTTTTGTATTATATATACAGTAGGTAATATACACCTTGATTTGCCATAGCCATCAAGTACCTAAACATATTTTATATTCACTGCAAATCAAGTAGGCGTGTGTTCTCAAATGCCAGAGCTGAACGTGCACCCTAGTCTGGCATTGCTCTGGATGTATACAGTAATTTAACATTTATTAAAGCACTCCAGCAGGTTTTCAGAATGAATGGCAGGGCTAAAGCTGCAACTTCTCCAGCTACAGGAAAGATTTGCGTTATCGGAACAACAGGGAGGAATGATGACATTGCTATTTTGAGGCATTGCATCATACAGACAAGCTGCTGGTATTTACATGTCAAAAGTTCATATCACTTATGGGATATCTCTGGTTGGCTCTCCATACAGTTGTAATGATGTTTAGGTGTGTAAACAACATGTCCATCTTCTTGACAGTCTACATAAATACAGATAGAGTGAACTTATCCTATAGGTGATCAGAAAGCATGGAAAGGACACTATTCTTGGGCTAACATGAATGATGAAAACCTTCAACTATGGAAACCTTAAATGGAGAAAATTTCCTTAATACATTTTGTACAAATTCTGTAACATTTTGTAACCACGGTGAGTTCCTGACTAAATCATTATCTTAAAAGTGACTATGTCAGTAGGATCAACCCTCCTAAGCTGTCTACATGAGCATGTAGGACACTGAAAGTTGAATAAAATGAAACCTTGATATCTGTGATCCAATGTTTTATTCCTGAGAAATCCACATTTTTCTTAATATGTAAATGAACTGTTAATATCTATGGGCCAGTCAATAATCTCTATGAGAGTCTGCCTCCAGAGATTATTGTAAATCTCTGGAGGCAGACTCTAATAAATAAAGTAAACAATGATACCAAGTGTGTTTTCTTTATTTCTAAAGGTGCTATTGACATGGATTTCTTACCAGATGTCAGTAACAACCCATTCAATCCACACAGGCAAAGAAATCAAACCATAGATGACCTTAACTTATGTTATACGTAATAATGAGAAATGACACAGGGAAAAGCATTGAACACTGTTACTGAAATGTATTTAATACTTTGTACAAAAGCCTTTCTTGGTGATTACAGCTTCAAGATGCTTCCTGTATGGAGAAACTAGCAGCATGCATTGCTCAGGTGTAGTTTTGAGTCATTCTTACATACAAACAATTTACAAATCCTGAAGGTTCTGTGGGCTCCTTCTATGAACTTTGAGCTTTAGTTCTTTCCATACATTTTCTGTCTTATTCAGGTCACGTGATTGGCTGGGCCATTCAAGCTGCATTCTTTTCTTTTCTTTTCTTTTCTTTGAAATCAGCTGAGAGTTTCCTTGACTGTTTGTTTTGGATCGTGGTCTTGCAGAAAACTCCACCCTTGTTTCATCTTCATCATCCTGGTACATGGCAGAATATTTTTCTCACATATTTCTTTGTACATTTGTCCATTCATCCTTCCTTCAATCATATGAAGTTTGCCAGTGTTATATGCTGAAAAACAGCCTCATACCATGATGTTCCCATCTCCTAACTTTACTGTTTGTTATGGTGTTTTTGGGTCATATGAAGTGGCTTCTGACATCTAAACATTGTGTGTATTATGGCATCCAAAGAGTTCAATTTTGGTCTCATCTGGCTAGACTTTATTCTCCCAGTACTTCAAAGGCTTGTCTAAATGTTGAGCAAGCTGTAAACACTCTTGAATATGTTTTGTTTTCAGCAGAGTAGTCTTGCATAGGTTAAGTGCATTACGTCTAGTTTTCTTTGAAACACTTGCACCTGTTGATTCCAGGTCATTTTCTAGCTCTCCACAGGTGGTCTTTGGCTCTTGGACAATTCTTCTGATAATTCTTTTCCCTCCTGTCTGAAATCTTGTGGCGAGCACCTGGTAGTGGTTGGATTATGGCAAAATGATGTTCATAGAACCAACAGTCCTCATTGGAACCTTCAGTAGTTTAGAAATTCTTCTGTAATCATTGGCATCATATTGCTTTGCAACAATAAGGTTGCAAAGGCCTTGAGACAGCTCACTAGTTTCACCCATCATGAAATATTGTTTGTGTGGCACCTTATTAACGATAAGGCTCTGATAGGTGCAAATGGAAGAAACAAGTGAAAAAAGGGGCTAATGGATCAAGAAATTGAAGGAACTGTCAAATTCGGTGGGTGAAGCCTGATGATTTTTTTCACAGCCAAATGTGTTGGATACTGGACCAGGATCGATAGTGATTTTAATGCTGAGCTGTGAGTATCCTACAAGACACCTTATTTTGTGCACTCGAGAACTATGGGTATGAAAAGTAAAGCATAGTGTTCCAGAAGGACAATGACCCGAACCATATGCCGAGTTTGGGGAAGAAATGGTTCAATGACAATCCCTAGACCTCAACCCAATCATACACTTGTGGATAGAGTTGAAGAAAAACCTGTACATAGCCAAGTGAATTGACCAGTATGAAACAACTTTGGGAACGTGTAGAAGAGACTTGGAATGAGATTTTAGTTGAGACATGTTTGAATGTGATAGTGAGCATACCCAGAAGGATTCAGGCAGTGTTGAAAGCCAAAGGTGGATTTGCAAAATACTGATAACATAAGAAAACCTTACCCTTTTGCCCATTAGTGTAAATAAATTTTATATATATATATATATATATATATATATATATATATATATATATATAGTTGTGCTCAAAAGTTTACACACCTAGACAGAATTTTTTCTTTATTGGCCTTTCTTCAGAGAATATGAACGATAACAAAAAAAAAACTTTTCTCTACTCATGGATAGTGGTTGGATGAAGCCATTTAGTGTCAAACTACTGTGATTTATTTTTTTAAATCATAATGACAGCCCAAAACAGCCAAATGACCCTGATCAAAAGTTTACACACCCTGGTGATTTTGGCTTGACAACTTGCACAGAAGTTGACACAAATGAGTTTGAATGGCTGCTAAAGGTAACTGTTGTGAATTCAGCTTTTGGGCTCCCTCCGGTTGTTGTAGATGGTAATGCAGTTGTGACTGGACTGCAGGATTGGACAGGTGTATCTACTAATTGCAAAACTGACTGGGGTATATAGCCTTGCTGGACTCTTTAGTCCCTGCCAGTTGTCCATTGTTTTTGAAGGATTCACTTCCCTGCTGGTCTCTCCAGTTTGCTGTGCTTTTCTACAAAGATAAGTCCTGGCTTTGTTTTTGCTGTCCACCTGCAGTGGACCTTACAGTTTTGTGCATATTCATGTTTTTGTCTTGTTCAGCTTTGTCTGTGAAGGATTTTTTGCAGCTAAGCTGTGTCTCTGGAGATGCAGATATACCCCCCATGTCTTTAGTCAGATGTGGCGATCTGTATTTTCTGTGGTGGATATTTTCTAGTGTTTTAATACTGACCGCATAGTACTCTGTTCTATTCTTTCTTTTTAGCTAGTATGGCCTCCTATGCTAAAATCTGATTTCATTTCTGCGTATGTTATTTCCCTCTCCTCTCACCGTCAATATTTGTGGGGGGCTATCTATCCTTTGGGGATTTTCTCTGAGGCAAGATAGGTTTCCTGTTTCTGTCTTTAGGGGAAGTAAGATCTTAGGCTGTGCCGAGGGGTCTAGGGAGTGTCAGGTACCCCCCACGGCTACTTCTAGTTGTGCTGCTAGGTTCAGGGTTTGGGGTCAGTACAGGGACCACCTTCTCCAGAGTCCGTCTCAAGCTGCTCCTAGGCCACCAGATCATAACAGTACAACTGGCCAACAATGAGTTAATTGCATCTCAGAAGAAGGGAGAGAAGCTTTTGAGCCATTTTTTTTCCTTAGCCTGTTCCTACCTCTTTACCTCTGGGTGGCTGCGGAACCTAGTAATAACATGAGTGTTCAGGATTTAGTTTCTCATGTGGATCAGCTTGCTGCTAGGGTACCGGGTATTTCAGAATATATTGTTCAGACTCCTGCTTAGAACCTAAGATTCCCACTCCTGATTTATTCTTTGGTGACAGATCCAAATTTTTGAGTTTGAAAAATAACTGTAAACTGTTTTTTGCATTAAGATCCCGGTCGTCTGGTGATCCCATTCAGCAGGTTAAAATCATATCTCTGCTGCGTGGTGACCCACAGGATTGGGCATTTTCCCTGGAAACTGGCAATCCTGCTTTGCTTAATGTTGATTCGTTCTTTCAGGCATTGGGGTTGTTGTATGATGAGCCTAATTCTGTGGATCAGGCTGAGAAAATCTTGTTGGCCCTGTGTCAGGGTCAAGAAGCGGCAGAATCGTATTGCCAGAAATTTAGAAAGTGGTCTGTACTGACTAAATGGAATGAGGATGCCTTGGTGACAATTTTCAGAAAGGGTCTTTCTGAATCCGTTAAAGATGTTATGGTGGGGTTCCCCACGCCTACTGGTCTGAGTGATTCTATGTCTCTGGCCATTCAGATTGATCGGCGCTTGCGCGAGCGCAGAGTTGTGCACTCTATGGCGTTGTCCTCTGAGCGGAGCCCTGAGCCTATGCAGTGTGATATGACTTTGTCTAGAGCTGAACGTCAAACATTCAGGCGTCAGAATAGGTTGTGTTTTTACTGCGGCGATTCTGCTCATGTTATTTCTGATTGCCCTAAGCGTATAAAGAGAATCGCTAATTCTGTTTCCATCAGTACTATACAACCTAAATTTCTGTTATCTTTGACCTTGATCTGCTCGTTGTCATCATTTTCTGTCATGGCATTTGTGGATTCAGGCACCGCTCTGAACTTAATGGACTTAGAGTTTGCCAGATGTTGTGGTTTTCCCTTGCAGCCTTTGCAGAACTCTATTCCTTTGAGGGGCATTGATGCTACACCGTTGGCTAAAAATAAGCCCCAGTTTTGGACACAGCTGACCAAGGGCATGGCGCCAGCCCATATGGAAGATTGTCGTTTTATGGTGTTGCATAATTTGCATGATGATATTGTGCTGGGTTTTCCATGGTTGCAGCTACATAATCCGGTGTTAGATTGGAAATCCATGTCTGTGACTAGTTGGGGTTGTCAGGGGGTTCATGATCAGGTTCCTTTGATGTCAATTTCCTCTTCCCCCTCTTCTGAAATTCCTGAGTTTTTGTCAGACTTCCAGGATGTATTCGATAAGCCCAAATCCAGTTCCCTTCCACCGCATAGGGACTGTGATTGTGCTATTGACTTGATTCCAGGTTGTAAATTCCCTAAGGGCCGACTTTTCAACCTGTCTGTGCCTGAACATACCGCCATGCGGAGCTATATTAAGGAGTCTTTGGAGAAAGGGCATATTCGGCCATCTTCTTCACCGTTGGGAGCGGGGTTCTTTTTTGTTGCCAAGAAGGATGGCTCCTTGAGACCCTGTATTGATTATCGCCTCTTGAATAAGATCACGGTCAAATTTCAATATCCTTTGCCTTTGCTTACTGATTTGTTTGCTAGGATTAAGGGGGCTAGCTGGTTTACTAAGATTGACCTTCGAGGGGCATATAATCTTATTCGTATTAAGCAGGGTGACGAATGGAAAACTGCATTTAATACGCCCGAAGGCCATTTTGAATACCTTGTGATGCCATTCGGACTCTCTAATGCCCCATCTGTGTTCCAATCCTTCATGCATGATATCTTTCGGAGTTATCTTGATAAAATCATGGTTGTATATTTGGATGATATTTTGATTTTTTCCAATGATTGGGAGTCTCATGTGAAACAGTTCAGGATGGTATTTCAGATCCTCCGTAATAATGCTTTATTTGTGAAGGGGTCAAAGTGCCTCTTTGGAGTGCAGAAGGTTTCTTTTTTGGGTTTCATTTTTTCTCCCTCATCTATAGAATTGGATCCGGTTAAGGTTCAGGCCATTCATGATTGGATTCATCCCACATCTGTGAAGAGCCTTCAGAAATTCTTGGGCTTTGCTAATTTTTATCGTCGTTTCATTGCCAACTTCTCCAGTGTGGTTAAACCTCTGACCGATTTGACCAAGAAAGGTGCTGATGTGACGAATTGGTCCTCCGCGGCTGTCTCTGCCTTTCAGGAGCTTAAACGCCGATTTACTTCTGCCCCTGTGTTGCGTCAGCCAGATATTTCTCTTCCATTTCAGGTTGAGGTTGACGCGTCTGAGATTGGGGCAGGGGCCGTTTTGTCTCAGAGGAATTCTGATGGTTCCTTGATAAAACCATGTGCCTTCTTTTCTCGGAAGTTTTCGCCTGTGGAACGCAATTATGATGTCGGCAATCGGGAGTTGTTGGCTATGAAGTGGGCATTTGAGGAGTGGCGGCATTGGCTTGAGGGGGCCAAGCACCGCATTGTGGTCCTGACCGATCATAAGAATCTGATTTACCTCGAGTCTGCCAAACGGCTGAATCCTAGACAGGCTCGATGGTCCCTGTTTTTCTCCCGTTTTGATTTTGTGGTCTCGTACATTCCTGGTACTAAGAATGTAAAGGCGGATGCCCTCTCTAGGAGTTTTTTTCCTGATTCCCCTGGGGTTCTTGAGCCGGTCGGCATTTTGAAGGAAGAGGTGATTCTTTCTGCCATCTCCCCTGATTTACGACGGGTTCTTCAGGAATTTCAGGCTAATAAACCTGACCGCTGTCCTGTGGGGAAACTGTTTGTTCCTGATAGATGGACTAGTAAAGTGATTTCTGAGGTTCATTGTTCTGTGTTGGCTGGCCATCCTGGGATTTTTGGTATCAGAGATTTGGTTGGTAGGTCCTTTTGGTGGCCTTCTTTGTCGCGGGATGTGCGTTCTTTTGTGCAGTCCTGTGGGATTAGTGCGCGGTCTAAGCCTTGCTGTTCCCGCGCTAGTGGGTTGCTTTTGCCATTACCGGTCCCCGAGAGGCCCTGGACACATATTTCTATGGATTTTATTTCCGATCTTCCAGTTTCCCAAAGAATGTCGGTTATCTGGGTTGTCTGTGACCGATTTTCTAAGATGGTTCATGTGGTGCCTTTGCCTAAATTGCCTTCTTCTTCTGATTTGGTTCCATTGTTTTTTCAGCATGTGGTACGTTTGCATGGTATTCCGGAGAATATTGTGTCCGACAGAGGTTCCCAGTTTGTTTCTAGGTTTTGGCAGGCCTTTTGTGCCAAGCTGGGCATTGATTTGTCTTTTTCTTCTGCATTTCATCCTCTGACAAATGGCTAGACTGAGTGAACTAATCAGACCTTGGAGACCTATTTGAGATGCTTTGTGTCTGCTGATCAGGATGATTGGGTGGCTTTTTTGCCATTGGCCGAGTTTGCCCTTAATAATCGGGCTAGTTCGGCTACTTTGGTTTCGCCTTTATTTTGTAATTTTGGTTTTCATCCTCGTTTTTCTTCTGGGCAGGTTGAGCCTTCTGACCTTCCTGGTGTGGATTCTGTGGTCGACAGGTTGCAGCAGATTTGGGCTCATGTGGTGGACAATTTGGTGTTGTCTCAGGAGGAGGCTCAACATTTTGCTAACCGTCGTCGGTGTGTTGGTTCCCGGCTTCGGGTTGGGGATCTGGTTTGGTTATCTTCCCGTCATGTTCCTATGAAGGTTTCTTCCCCTAAGTTTAAGCCTCGATTTATTGGTCCTTATAGGATTTCTGAGATTATTAGTTTGGTGTCCTTTCGCCTGGCGCTTCCGGCCTCTTTTGCTATTCATAATGTCTTCCATAGATCTTTGTTGCAGAAATATGTGGAGCCCGTTGTTCCCTCTGTTGATCCTCCGGCCCCTGTGTTGGTCGATGGGGAGTTGGAATATGTGGTTGAGAAGATTTTGGATTCTCGTTTTTCGAGGCGGAAGCTTCAGTACCTTGTCAAATGGAAGGGTTATGGCCAGGAGAATAATTCTTGGGTTTCTGCCTCTGATGTCCATGCCGCTGATTTGGTTCGTACCTTTCATCGGGCTCTGTTGTGAATTCTGTGGCAGAGTTCACTCCTGTGGTCACAAGTGGTACTTCGGCTGATTCTCTTTGGGATCTTCCGTTTGTGGAGGAAAGTGGTACTGCAGCTTCTGAGTTTCCTCCCTCAGGTGATCTGGTGAGCTCGTTAGCTTCTTCTCTACTTAACTCCACCTGATGCTTTGATCTATGCTTCCTGTCAATATTTCAGTGTGGGACTTGTTTTTTCCCTGGATCATTCCTGTGGCCTGCTGCTCTGCAAAGCTAAGTTTTGCTTATGTTATTTTGTTGCTATTTTTCTGTCCAGCTTGCTTTATGGGTTTTTCTCGCCTGCTGGAAGCTCTGAGACGCAGAGGGACCACCTCCGTACCGTTAGTCGGTGCGGAGGGTCTTTTTGTCCCCTCTGCGTGGTTTTTTTATAGGTTTTTGTGCTGACCGCAAAGTTATCTTCCCTATCCTCGTTCTGTTCAGCTAGTCGGGCCTCACTTTGCTAAATCTGTTTCATCTCTATGTTTGTGTTTTCATCTTACTCACAGTCATTATATGTGGGGGGCTGCCTTTTCCTTTGGGGAATTTCTCTGAGGCAAGGTAGGCTTATTTTTCTATCTTCAGGATTAGCTAGTTTCTCTGGCTGTGACGAGGCGCCTAGGTTCTGGTCAGGAGCGCTCCACGGCTACCTTTAGTGTGGTTTGATAGGCTTAGGGATTGCCGTCTGCAGAGTTCCCACGTCTCAGAGCTAGTTCTATTATTTTGGGTTATTGTCAGTTCACTGTATGTGCTCTGACCTCCATGTCCATTGTGATTCTGAATTACCTTTCATAACAGTACAGGAAGCCAAAAGTGCTAATGATTCTCAATAGAGGGAAAAAAGAAGTTCTGAGACCATTTTTTTTTCTTTGCACTGTGTTTTGTCTTTTTTTTCCCCTAGACATTTGGGTGGTTCAGGACACAGGTGTAGCAATGGACATTAAAGGTTTGTCTTCATGTGTGGATCAGCTCACGGCAAGAGTTCAAAATATTCAAGATTTTGTGGTCCAGAATTCTTTGCTTGAACCGAGAATTCCTATTCCAGATTTGTTTTTTGGAGATAGAGCTAAATTTCTGAGTTTCAAAAATAATTGTAAACTATTTCTGGCTTTGAAACCTCGCTCTTCTGGTGACCCAATTCAACAGGTTAGGATCGTCATTTCTTTTTTGCGCGGCGACCCTCAGGACTGGGCATTTTCTCTTGCGTCAGGAGATCCTGCATTGAGTAATATCGATGCGTTTTTCCTGGCGCTTGGGTTGCTGTACGATGAGCCTAATTCAGTGGATCAGGCAGAAAAAAATTTGCTGGCTCTTTGTCAGGCTCAGGATGAGATAGAGGTATATTGTCAGAAATTTAGAAAGTGGTCAGTGCTCACTCAATGGAATGAATCTGCGCTGGCAGCAATATTCAGAAAGGGTCTCTCTGAAGCCCTTAAGGATGTCATGGTGGGATTTCCTATGCCTGCTGGTTTGAATGAGTCTATGTCTTTGGCCATTCAGATCGGTCGACGCTTGCGTGAGCGTAAACCTGTGCACCATTTGGCGGCATTACCTGAGCTTAAACCTGAGCCTATGCAGTGTGATAGGACCTTGACCAGAGTTGAACGGCAAGAACATAGACGTCTGAATGGTCTGTGTTTCTACTGTGGTGATTCCACTCTTGCTATCTCTGATTGTCCTAAGCGCACTAAGCGGTTCGCTAGGTCTGCCACCATTGGTACTGTACAGTCAAAATTTCTTCTGTCCGTTACCTTGATCTGCTCTTTGTCATCATATTCTGTCATGGCATTTGTGGATTCAGGCGCTGCCCTGAATTTGATGGACTTGGAATATGCTAAGCGTTGTGGGTTTTTCTTGGAGCCCTTGCAGTGTCCTATTCCATTGAGGGGAATTGATGCTACGCCTTTGGCCAAGAATAAGCCTCAATACTGGACCCAGCTGACCATGTGCATGGCTCCTGCACATCAGGAGGTTATTCGCTTTCTGGTGTTGCATAATCTGCATGATGTGGTCATGTTGGGGTTGCCATGGCTACAAGCCCATAATCCAGTATTAGATTGGAAATCCATGTCGGTGTCCAGATGGGGTTGTCAGGGGGTACATGGTGATGTTCCATTTCTGTCAATTTCGTCATCCACTCCTTCTGAGGTCCCAGAGTTCTTGTCTGATTACCGGGATGTATTTGATGAGCCCAAGTCCAATACCCTACCTCCGCATAGGGATTGTGATTGTGCTATCAATTTGATTCCTGGTAGTAAATTCCCAAAAGGTCGATTGTTTAATTTGTCCGTGCCTGAGCACACCGCTATGCGCAGTTATGTGAAGGAATCCCTGGAGAAGGGGCATATTCGCCCGTCATCGTCGCCATTAGGAGCAGGGTTCTTTTTTGTAGCCAAGAAGGATGGTTCGCTGAGACCTTGTATAGATTACCGCCTTCTAAATAAGATCACGGTTAAATTTCAGTACCCCTTGCCATTGTTATCTGATCTGTTTGCTCGGATTAAGGGGGCTAGTTGGTCCACAAAGATAGATCTTCGTGGTGCGTATAATCTGGTGCGAATTAAGCAAGGTGATGAATGGAAAACTGCATTTAATACGCCCGAGGGTCATTTTGAGTATCTCGTGATGCCGTTCGGACTTGCCAATGCTCCATCAGTGTTTCAGTCCTTTATGCATGACATCTTCCGAGAGTACCTGGATAAATTCCTGATTGTGTACTTGGATGACATTTTGATCTTCTCGGATGATTGGGAGTCTAATGTGAAGCAGGTCAGAACGGTTTTTCAGGTCCTGCGTGCTAATTCTTTGTTTGTGAAGGGATCAAAGTGTCTCTTTGGTGTGCAGAAGGTTTCATTTTTGGGGTTCATCTTTTCCCCTTCTACTATCGAGATGGATCCTGTTAAGGTCCAAGCCATCCATGATTGGACTCAGCCGACATCTCTGAAAAGTCTGCAAAAGTTCCTGGGCTTTGCTAATTTTTATCGTCGCTTCATCTGCAATTTTTCTAGTATTGCTAAACCATTGACCGATTTGACCAAGAAGGGTGCTGATGTGGTCAATTGGTCTTCTGCTGCTGTGGAAGCTTTTCAAGAGTTGAAGCGTCGTTTTTCTTCTGCCCCTGTGTTGTGTCAACCAGATGTTTCTCTTCCGTTCCAGGTCGAGGTTGATGCTTCTGAGATTGGAGCAGGGGCTGTTTTGTCGCAGAGAGGTTCTGGTTGCTCAGTGATGAAACCATGCGCTTTCTTTTCCAGGAAGTTTTCGCCTGCTGAGCGTAATTATGATGTGGGCAACCGAGAGTTGCTGGCCATGAAGTGGGCATTCGAGGAGTGGCGTCATTGGCTTGAAGGAGCTAAGCATCGCGTGGTGGTATTGACTGATCATAAGAACTTGACTTATCTCGAGTCTGCCAAGCGCTTGAATCCTAGACAAGCTCGTTGGTCGTTGTTTTTTGCCCGTTTTGACTTTGTGATTTCGTACCTTCCGGGCTCTAAAAATGTGAAGGTGGATGCTCTGTCTAGGAGTTTTGTACCCGACTCTCCGGGTTTATCTGAGCCGGCGGGTATCCTCAAGGAGGGAGTAATTGTGTCTGCCATCTCCCCTGATTTGCGGCGGGTGCTGCAAAAATTTCAGGCTAATAAACCTGATCGTTGCCCAGCGGAGAAACTGTTTGTTCCTGATAGGTGGACGAATAGAGTTATCTCTGAACTTCATTGTTCGGTGTTGGCTGGTCATCCTGGAATCTTTGGTACCAGAGAGTTAGTGGCTAGATCCTTTTGGTGGCCCTCTCTGTCGCGGGATGTGCGTGCTTTTGTGCAGTCCTGTGGGATTTGTGCTCGGGCTAAGCCCTGCTGTTCTCGTGCCAGTGGGTTGCTTTTGCCCTTGCCGGTCCCGAAGAGGCCTTGGACACATATCTCTATGGATTTTATTTCTGTCAGTCATTTGGGTGGTCTGTGATCGCTTTTCTAAGATGGTCCATCTGGTACCCTTGTCTAAATTGCCTTCCTCCTCTGATTTGGTGCCTTTGTTCTTCCAGTATGTGGTTCGTTTGCATGGCATTCCAGAGAATATTGTTTCTGACAGAGGTTCCCAGTTTGTTTCGAGGTTTTGGCGAGCCTTTTGTGGTAGGATGGGCATTGACTTGTCTTTTTCCTCGGCTTTCCATCCTCAGACTAATGGCCAGACCGAGCGAACCAATCAGACCTTGGAAACATATCTGAGGTGCTTTGTTTCTGCTGATCAGGATGACTGGGTGTCCTTTTTGCCTTTGGCTGAGTTCGCCCTTAATAATCGGGACAGCTCGGCTACCTTGGTTTCACCGTTTTTCTGCAATTCTGGGTTCCATCCTCGTTTCTCTTCTGGACAGGTTGAGTCTTCGGACTGTCCTGGTGTGGATACTGTGGTGGACAGGTTGCAGCAGATTTGGACTCAGGTAGTGGACAATTTGACCTTGTCCCAGGAGAAGGCTCAACTTTTCGCTAATCGCAGACGCCGTGTGGGTTCCCGACTTCGTGTTGGGGATCTGGTTTGGTTATCTTCTCGTCATATTCCTATGAAGGTTTCCTCTCCTAAGTTTAAACCTCGTTTTATTGGTCCGTATAGGATTTCTGAGGTTCTTAATCCTGTGTCTTTTCGTCTGACCCTTCCAGATTCTTTTTCCATACATAACGTATTCCATAGGTCATTGTTGCGGAGATACGTGGCACCTATGGTTCCATCTGTTGAGCCTCCTGCCCCGGTTTTGGTGGAGGAGAAATTGGAGTATATTGTGGAGAAGATTTTGGATTCTCGTATTTCAAGACGGAAACTCCAGTATCTGGTTAAATGGAAGGGTTATGCTCAGGAGGATAATTCCTGGGTTTTTGCCTCTGATGTCCATGCTCCCGATCTTGTTCGTGCCTTTCATGTGGCTCATCTTGGTCGGCCTGGGGGCTCTGGTGAGGGTTAGGTGACCCCTCCTCAAGGGGGGGGTACTGTTGTGAATTCTGTGGCAGAGTTCACTCCTGTGGTCACAAGTGGTACTTCGGCTGATTCTCTTTGGGATCTTCCGTTTGTGGAGGAAAGTGGTACTGCAGCTTCTGAGTTTCCTCCCTCAGGTGATCTGGTGAGCTCGTTAGCTTCTTCTCTACTTAACTCCACCTGATGCTTTGATCTATGCTTCCTGTCAATGTTTCAGTGTGGGACTTGTTTTTTCCCTGGATCATTCCTGTGGCCTGCTGCTCTGCAAAGCTAAGTTTTGCTTATGTTATTTTGTTGCTATTTTTCTGTCCAGCTTGCTTTATGGGTTTTTCTCGCCTGCTGGAAGCTCTGAGACGCAGAGGGACCACCTCCGTACCGTTAGTCGGTGCGGAGGGTCTTTTTGTCCCCTCTGCGTGGTTTTTTTATAGGTTTTTGTGCTGACCGCAAAGTTATCTTCCCTATCCTCGTTCTGTTCAGCTAGTCGGGCCTCACTTTGCTAAATCTGTTTCATCTCTATGTTTGTGTTTTCATCTTACTCATAGTCATTATATGTGGGGGGCTGCCTTTTCCTTTGGGGAATTTCTCTGAGGCAAGGTAGGCTTATTTTTCTATCTTCAGGATTAGCTAGTTTCTCTGGCTGTGACGAGGCGCCTAGGTTCTGGTCAGGAGCGCTCCACAGCTACCTTTAGTGTGGTTTGATAGGCTTAGGGATTGCGGTCTGCAGAGTTCCCACGTCTCAGAGCTAGTTCTATTATTTTGGGTTATTGTCAGTTCACTGTATGTGCTCTGACCTCCATGCCCATTGTGATTCTGAATTGCCTTTCATAACAGGGCTCATCCTGATCGGCCTGGGGGCTCTGGTGAGGGTTCGGTGACCCCTCCTCAAGGGGGGGTACTGTTGTGAATTCAGCTTTTGGGCTCCCTCCGGTGGTTGTAGAGGGTAATGCAGTTGTGACTCGACTACAGGATTGGACAGGTGTATCTACTAATTGCAAAACTGACTGGGGTATATAGCCTTACTGGACTCTTTAGTCCCTGCCAGTTGTCCATTGTTTTTGAAGGATTCACTTCCCTGCTGGTCTCTCCAGTTTGCTGTGCTTTTCTACAAAGATAAGTCCTGGCTTTGTTTTTGCTGTCCACCTGAAGTGGACCTTATAGTTCTGTGCATTTTCATGTTTTTGTCTTGTCCAGCTTGGTCTGTGAAGGATTTTTTGCAGCCTAGCTATTTCTCTGGAGATGCAGATATACCCCCCATGTCTTTAGTCAGATGTGGTGATCCGTATTTTCTGCAGTGGATATTTTCTAGTGTTTTTATACTGACCGCATAGTACTCTGTTCTATTCTTTCTTTTTAGCTAGTATGGCCTCCTATGCTAAAATCTGATTTCATATCTGCGTATGTTTTTTCCCTCTCCTCTCACAGTCAATATTTGTGGGGGGCTATCTATCCTTTGGGGATTTTCTCTGAGGCAAGATAGGTTTCCTGTTTCTGTCTTTAGGGGTAGTTAGATCTTAGGCTGTGCTGAGGGGTCTAGGGAGTGTTAGGTACCCCCCACGGCTACTTTTAGTTGTGCTGTTAGGTTCAGGGTTTGCGGTCAGTACAGGGACCACCTTCTCCAGAGTACGTCTCATGCTGCTCCAAGGCCACCAGATCATAACAGTACAACTGGCCAACAATTAGTTAATTGCATCTCAGAAGAAGGGTGGAAAGCTTTTGAACCATTTTTTTTTTCCTTAGCCTGTTTGGTCTGTTCCTCCCTCTTTACCTCTGGGTGGCTACGGAGTGTAGTATTAACATGAATGTTCAGGAGTTAGTTTCTCGGGTGGATCAGCTTGCTGCTAGGGTACAGGGGATTTCAGATTTCATTATTCAGACTCCTGCCTTAGAACCTAAGATTCCCACTCCTGATTTATTCTTTGGTGACAGATCCAAATTTTTGACTTTCAAAAATAACTGTAAACTGTTTTTTGCATTAAGACCCCGGTCTTCTGGTGATCCTATTCAGCAGGTTAAAATCATCATATCTCTGCTGCGTGGCGACCCACAGGATTGGGCATTTTCCCTGGAATCTGGCAATCCTGCTTTGCTTAATGTTGATTCGTTCTTTCAGGCATTGGGGTTGCTATATGATGAGCCTAGTGCTGCTAGGTTCAGGGTTTGCGGTCAGTACAGGGACCACCTTCTCCAGAGTCCGTCTCATGCTACTCCTAGGCCACCAGATCATAACAGGTAACATCCTCACCTGTGACCTGTTTGCTTGTAATCAGTGTGTGTTCATAAAAGCTGAGTGAGTTCCTGGGATCCAGACAGACTTGTATCTTTCATCCAGCCACTGACGTTTCTGGATTGTGAGTCATGGGGAAAGCAAAAGAATTGTCAACGGATCTCCGGGAAAAGGTAGTTGAACTGTATAAAACAGGAAAGGGATACAAAAATATATCCAAGGAATTGATAATGCATGTCAGCAGAATTCAAGCTGTGATTAACAAATGGAAAATCAGGGGCTTTGTAAAATCAAAACCACGGTCAGGTAGACCAACAAAAATGTCGTCCACGACAGCAAGGAAAAAAGTTTGGGATGCAAAGTAAAACCCACAAATAACATCAGCTGAAATGCAGGACTTTCTGAAAACTAGTGGTTTGGCTGTTTCAAGATGCACAACAAGGAGGCACTTGAAGAAAAATGGGCTGCATGGTCGAGTCGCCAGAAGAAAGCCATTACTGAGCAAATGCCACAAAGTATCTCGCCAACAATACACAAAACAGTACAGAGTCAAGCCCCAAAACTTCTGGAGCAAGGTAATATGGAGTGATGAGACCAAAATTAAACTTTTTTCCACAACCATAAATGTTAAACTTGGAGAGAGGTCAACAAGGTCTTTGATGAAACAAACACCATTCCTTCTGTAAAGCGTGGAGATGGATTGCTGATGTTTTGGGTATGTGTGAGCTACAAAGGCACAGGAAACTTGGTCAAGGTTGAAGGAAAGATGAATGTAGCACAATATCTGCAAATACTGGAGGCAAATTTGCACTAATCAGCCCGGAATCTGCACACGGGATGTACTTGTATGTTCCAACATGACAATAATCCAAAACCCAAGACCAAGTCAACCTGTCATTGGCTACAGCAGAACAAAATGAATGTTCTGTAGTGGCCGTCTCAGTCTCCTGACCTCAATATCATTGAGCCACTCTGGGGAGATTTCAAGCACACAATTCATGCTAGACAGCCTGGGAATTTACAGGAACTGGAGGCTTTTTGCCAAGAAGAGTAGGCAGCTTTACCATCTGAGAAAATAAAGAACCTCATCCACAACTACCACAAAAGATTTCAAGCTGTCATTAATGTTAGAGGGGGCAATACACAGTATTAAGAAATGGGGTATGTAAACTTTTGATCAGGATCATGTGGATGTTTTGGGTTGTCATTATGATTTTAAAAGAGAAAACACAGTAGTTTGATAATAAATAGCTTCACCCAACCACTAACCATGAATACAGAAAAAGTTTTGGTGTTATCTTTCATATTCCCTGAAAAAAGGCCAAGAAAGCAAAAACTCTGCTGGGGTATGTAAAATGTAAACTTTTGAGCACAACTATATATATATATTTTTCTGTATTTTCATGACTATGAAAATTGTACATTCACACTGAAGGCATCAAAACTATGAATAAACACACGTGGAATTATATACTTAACAAAAAAGTGTGAAGCAACTGAAATTATGTTTTATATTCTAGATTCTTCAAAGTAGCCACCTTTTTGCTTTGATGACTGCTTTGCACACTCTTGGCATTCTCTTTATGAGCTTCAAGAGGTAGTCACTAGGAATGGTCTTCTTCCAATAATCTTGAAGGAGTTCCCAGAGATTCTTAGCACTTTGTTAGGGGTCGAGTTCCCACTTCTGCACAGGGGGAATCTCGAGCCACCTCCGCTGCGGTCTCCCATTATTGTCCAGCCGCAGTGGAGTCTGCTCAGCAAAGACGTCGGTCCCAGCGTCTTGCTCATTCTCACTCTGTTCTGAGAGTTACTGCTGCTTCTCCAGTCTCTGCCATTAAAGTCAGTGCTGGTCAGCAGCGAGCGGACTTCTCTGGGACTAAGTCCTTGTCTGCACGTACTGAGCATGCCCAGGGTAAGATCTCCCGTTGGAGATCGAGGGTCATGTGCTCAGGCTCTGCAGCACATTCCATTGGTCCTCTTGGCAGGTCTTGGAAGGGCAAAGGTGCCGTGGCCACTTCCTGTGCTGCAGCTATATAAACTGCGCATGACCGCACGGCCATGCGCTAGTATTGTCTTACAATTGTTAATGTGTGTATGTTGTGAGTGCAAGTCGTCCTTGGATACCCCTACCCTATTGAATGTCTGTTCGCGGAAGGTGTATGGTTGCTATCTAGCGCCCGACTTTCCTACAGCACTAATCACACATTACAGCGTCCAGTTGCTGTGACCGCCAGTACGGCGCCGTGCACTTCCTCTGTGCTTTCCTTACCCAAGCCTGGGTGGTTAGTGGCGTTTGTCAGTGCGGCACCGCATGCACTCTTGTGCCTTAATATTGTTGTTCAGTTTCCTTACACACCCAGTTGCAGTGTTGTGCCAGCAAGGGTCTAATCGGACTTCAATCCTAGCTGGGGTTGAGTTCGCTGACTACTTGCTCGCGCTTTAGGTGCGGTACCGTGGTCCTGTGACTCAACAGGATTGCTTCTTTCACGCTGGGTGAGGTTAACCCACGCGTGTATACTTTAGTGTACCGCCATATAGTCTGCAAATTGCTAGCAGCAGGTTTTCACCTGCACGGTGGACCCCGGACTGCGAACGCATCTATATCATCTGTCTTGGTGCGGTCCGCCAGTCCTAACAGAATACTAGTGCCAGGGTCTGGCTAGTAAAATGGCGGACGACCAGCGTTTACAGCGGTACATCCAGCAGCTGGAGGGAAGGTTGGCGGCTCTTGAGCGTACAACCTCAGCTGTGGATGTCACTGCTGTAGCTGTGCAGGCTGCAAGTGTAGCCGCAGCCAGTTTGTCCGCTGCCACCCCTGCTCCGACTTTATCCCGTCTCCCGCTTCCTGACAAGTTTGCTGGCGACAGTAAACATTGTCGCGGATTCGTGAGCCAGTGCTCTATACATCTTGAGCTCCTGGCGTCACGTTTTCCTACGGAGCGGGCGAGAGTGGGATTTATCCTATCTCTCTTGTCGGGCAGGGCGTTGGAGTGGGCAATGCCACTCTGGGAGCGAGATGATCGTGTGGTACAGAGTGCTCCTCTCTTCTTGGACACTCTGAAGCAGGTCTTTTTAGGGCCTCGGGTTACCCACGACACCGCACTCCAATTGTTGTCTATTACACAGGGTACGTCCGTGGTCAGCCAGTTTGCCATCCAGTTCCGGACTCTAGCTTCAGAGTTAGAGTGGCCAGACAAAGTTCTTATTCCGGTGTTCTGGAGGGGACTGGCAGACCATGTGAAGGACGCCTTGGCCACTAGGGAGATACCGGCCACACTGGAGGACCTTATTTCTGTGTCTACCCGCATCGACCTCCGTTTTCACGAGCGGAGGTTGGAGCGGGCCCAGTGTAGGCAGAGGTTTCGGGTGGCTCCAACTTTCGCCAGACCTCTGGAATCCCCTGTCTTGGCGTCAGATTCCCATGAGGCCATGGAGGTTTCTCGAGCGGGACCTAAATCTCTAGCCGCTCGAGTACCAGTGGTTTGTAATAACTGTCAACAACATGGACATTACGCCAATAAATGTCCGCGGCGGTCGGGAAACGATCGCGTCTAGTAACCATTGGGGGAGGTTCACTAGACACAGCAGCATTCTCCTCCAAACTGTCCTTTAAAGGGACAATCCTGTTAGGCTCCTCCACTCTAACAGTCGAGCTTTGTGTGGATTCAGGAGCAGAGGGAAACTTCATGTCCTCTGCTTTTGCTACACGTCATGCTATACCACTAGTCATGCTCGCCAAACCAATAACGGTTAGAGTTGTGAATGGGGCGACACTCCCACTGCAAATCACACACCAGACAGTTCCGTTCTCGCTGTCCATATCTCCTTCCCACCAGGAGATTATTTCCCTTCTTGTCCTTCCTGAGGGAATGGATGAGATTTTGCTGGGAATACCCTGGCTCTGTTTCCACTCCCCACATATTGAGTGGTCCTCAGGGAGAATATTGGGTTGGAGTAAGTCTTGTTTGGGCAGGTGTGTGAGTGAGTGTGTACAGGTCTCTACTACCGAGGTACCCGCAGATCTTTCTTCACTTCCCAGGTATTATTGGTGTTATGCAGACGTGTTCTCTAAAAAGGCTGCTGAGACTCTACCGCCCCATCGCCCTTACGACTGTCCTATCGACCTCTTGCCTGGAGCCGAACTTCCTCGGGGAAGGGTATATCCCCTCTCGCTCCCTGAGACGGAGGCTATGTCTCAATACATTCAGGAGAATTTGGCAAGAGGGTTTATAAGGAAGTCAGTGTCTCCGGCAGGGGCGGGATTCTTCTACGTGCAAAAGAAGAACGGGGAGTTACGTCCTTGCATCGATTACAGGGGTCTCAATGCTATCACTATTAAGAACAAATACCCGTTGCCCCTGATATCGGAGCTCTTTGACAGATTAAGGGGAGCTAAAATATTCACCAAATTAGATCTGCGGGGTGCCTACAATCTGATTCGCATCCGTGAGGGGGACGAGTGGAAAACGGCTTTCAATACCAGGGATGGGCACTATGAGTACCTGGTGATGCCTTTCGGGCTCTGTAATGCCCCAGCCCTTTTTCAGGACTTTGTCAACGATATCTTCCGGGATATGCTTTCTACCTCGGTCGTAGCCTATCTGGATGATATTCTCATCTACTCTCCAGATATTGACTCCCACCGGAGAGATGTTGGCAGAGTCTTCGAACTCTTACGGGCGAATTCCTTATATGCAAAGTTGGAGAAGTGTGTGTTTGAACAGGAGTCCTTGCCTTTCCTGGGCTATATCATCTCGGCCCAGGGATTGGCTGTGGATCCTGCCAAACTACAAGCAGTGATGGACTGGCAGGAACCCCATTCTCTTAAAGCGGTGCAGCGCTTTATGGGGTTCATAAATTACTATCGCCAGTTCATTCCCCACTTCTCAACTTTGGTAGCTCCCTCGGTATCCCTCACCAAGAAGGAAGCGAATCCCAAATCGTGGTCCGAAGGGGTCTCCAAGGCCTTCACTTCTATAAAGTCCCATTTTGCTAGCGCTCCCATCTTACATCGTCCCGATGTGGGTAAGCCATTCCTTTTGGAAGTGGATGCCTCATCTGTTGGTGCTGGAGCAGTCCTCTATCAAAAGGATGCTCAGGGTCGGAAGCACCCATGCTTCTTTTTCTCAAAGACCTTCACACCAGCGGAGAGAAATTACTCCATCGGGGATAGAGAGTTGCTGGCAATGAAGTTGGCCTTTTCGGAGTGGAGACATCTCTTGGAGGGTGCTCGGTTCCCATTCCAAGTTTTCACGGATCACAAGAATTTGGTCTATTTACAAACAGCCCAGCGGCTGAATTCTCGTCAGGCCAGATGGTCCTTCTTTTTCTCCCGGTTCCACTTTACCCTACATTATCTCGCCGGGGAGAAGAACATTCGTGCTGACGCTCTCTCTCTCTCCTTCGTGTCAGCTGAGGAGGAGGAGGATGAGCCTCGGCTCATTGTCCCTTCGGAGAGTCTGAGAACTGTAGCTCCGGTTTCGCTAGAGTCTGTGCCTCCGGGCAAGACTTTTGTTCCCATCAATTTGCGTCCGGAGGTTCTCTCTTGGGCTCATTCGTCCAGAGTGGGTGGACACTTTGGGGCAAAAATGACATCTGAGTTACTGGTGAGAATGTACTGGTGGCCACATATGGTTCGTGACGTCGGAGACTACGTTCAGGCATGTGTCTCTTGTGCCAAGAATAAGTCTTCCCGACAACGGCCAGCTGGTTTGTTATACCCTCTGCCGGTGGCAGACAGGCCCTGGGAGATGGTCGGGATGGATTTTGTTGTGGGTCTGCCCAAGTCTCGTGGCTGTACCATTATTTGGGTAATCACCGACCATTTTTCTAAAATGGTGCATTTGGTGCCGCTTCCCCGGTTACCTTCTGCACGGGCCTTGGCAGCGTTGTTTGTCAAACACATCTTTCGTCTTCACGGTATGCTAGACAAAATTGTCAGTGACCGAGGTCCCCACTTTGCGTCTCGGTTCTGGAGAGAGCTTTGTCATCTTCTCAGTATCGAGTTGAATCTCTCTTCGGCTTATCATCCCGAGACAAATGGGTTAGTAGAGAGAGCCAACCAGACCTTGGTCACATATCTGCAACATTTTGTTTCTGCTAAGCAGGATGACTGGGCATCTTTGCTACCGTGGGTGGAGTTTGCTCTTAACAATGCTGTCGCTGATTCCACTGGACAGACTCCATTCCTGCTTAACTATGGTCAGCATCCGCGGGTACCTGTGCCCATGCCCATGTCTTCCGCCGATTCCAGGGTGGCAGACTGGGCTGTGGAGGCACGGGACATTTGGGATCGCACTCAAGATGCCATTCAGGCTTGCAAGGAGAGAATGAGGTCCTCCGCCGACGCACATCGGCGCCCCGCTCCAACCTTTGCTCCTGCCGACTTGGTGTGGCTCTCCGCCCGTAACATCAGGCTGCGAGTTGAGTCTACCAAGTTTGCACCTCGCTACTTAGGTCCTTTTAAGGTCCTCGAACAGGTTAATCCTGTGGTTTACCGTCTGGCCCTTCCTCCATGCCTAGGTATCACCGACACCTTTCATGTGTCCCTCCTTAAGCCCGTCTACATGTCCCGATTTTCTGAGTCATCTACTGGGACGTCGGGTTCGTCTACGGACGATTACGAGGTGAACGCTATCTTGGGGTACAAGGTGGTTCGTGGCAAAAAATTTTATTTGGTGGACTGGAGGGGTTACGGTCCTGAGGATAGATCCTGGGAGTCTGCTGAGCACATTCGGGCTCCGCAGCTCATTGCTGCCTTCGAACGTAGCGAGGCCCAAGGAGGGGGGGCCCTAGGAGGGGGGGTAATGTTAGGGGTCGAGTTCCCGCTTCTGCACAGGGGGAATCTCGAGCCACCTCCGCTGCGGTCTCCCATTCTTGTCCAGCCGCAGTGGAGTCTGCTCAGCAAAGACGTCGGTCCCAGCGTCTTGCTCATTCTCACTCTGTTCTGAGAGTTACTGCTGCTTCTCCAGTCTCTGCCATTAAAGTCAGTGCTGGTCAGCAGCGAGCGGACTTCTCTGGGACTAAGTCCTTGTCTGCACGTACTGAGCATGCCCAGGGTAAGATCTCCCGTTGGAGATCGAGGGTCATGTGCTCAGGCTCTGCAGCACATTCCATTGGTCCTCTTGGCAGGTCTTGGAAGGGCAAAGGTGCTGTGGCCACTTCCTGTGCTGCAGCTATATAAACTGCGCATGACCGCACGGCCATGCGCTAGCATTGTCTTACAATTGTTAATGTGTGTATGTTGTGAGTGCAAGTCGTCCTTGGATACCCCTACCCTATTGAATGTCTGTTCGCGGAAGGTGTATGGTTGCTATCTAGCGCCCGACTTTCCTACAGCACTAATTATTATTATTATTATTTATTATTATAGCGCCATTTATTCCATGGCGCTTTACATGTGAGGAGGGGTATACATGATAAAACAAGTACAATAATCTTGAACAATACAAGTCACAACTGGTACAGGGGGAGAGAGGACCCTGCCCGCGAGGGCTCACAATCTACAAGGGATGGGTGAGGATACAGTAGGTGAGGGTAGAGCTGGCCGTGCAGCGGTTTGGTCAATCGGTGGTTACTGCAGGTTGTAGGCTTGTCGGAAGAGGTGGGTCTTCAGGTTCTTTTTGAAGGTTTCGATGGTAGGCGAGAGTCTGATATGTTGTGGTAGAGAATTCCAGAGTAGGGGGGATGCACGAGACAAATCTTGTATGCGATTGTGGGAAGAGGAGATAATAGGGGAGTAGAGAAGGAGATCTTGTGAGGATCGGAGGTTGCGTGCAGGAAAGTACCGGGAGACGAGGTCGCAGATGTATGGAGGAGACAGATTGTGGATGGCTTTGTATGTCATGGTTAGGCTTTTGTACTGGAGTCTCTGGGTGATGGGGAGCCAGTGCAGGGATTGACAGAGGCGAGAGGCCGGGGAATAGCGGCGGGACAGGTGGATTAGTCGGGCAGCAGAGTTTAGAATAGATTGGAGGGGTGCAAGAGTGTTAGAGGGGAGGCCACAGAGCAGGAGGTTACAGTAGTCAAGGCGGGAGATGATGAGGGCATGGACTAGGGTCTTTGGAAATTCTTGGTTTAGGAATGTGCGGATCCGTGAAATATTTTTGACTTGGAGGCGGCAGGAAGTGGAAAGGGTTTGGATATGTGGTTTAATTGAGAGATCAGTGTCAAGGATTACCCCAAGACAGCGGGCTTGTGGGACTGGGGAGAGCGGGCAGCCGTTTACTGTAATGGATAGGTTCGTTGGGGAGGTCGTGTGAGATGGGGGAAAGATGATGAATTCTGTTTTGTCCATGTTAAGTTTTAGAAATCTAGTGGAGAAGAAGGATGAAATAGCAGACAGACATTGAGGGATTCTGGTTAGTAGGGAGGTGATATCTGGTCCAGAGATGTAGATCTGTGTGTCGTCAGCGTAGAGATGATACTGAAAGCCGTGAGATTCTATGAGCTGTCCCAGGCCAAAGGTGTAAATGGAGAAGAGCAGGGGTCCTAGAACTGAACCTTGCGGGACTCCGACAGATAGGGGGCGAGGTGAGGAGGTGGTGTGTGAGTGGGAGACGCTGAATGTACGGTCAGTTAGGTATGATGAGATCCAGGATAGGGCCAATTCTGTGATTCCAAGGGATGAGAGGGTCTGCAGCAGCAGGGAATGGTCCACTGTGTCAAAGGCAGAGGACAGGTCCAGGAGGAGGAGGATAGCGTAGTGTCGTTTGCTCTTGGCGGTTAATAGGTCATTGGTGACCTTAGTTAGGGCAGTTTCAGTGGAGTGGTGTGACCGGAAGCCTGATTGAAAGCGGTCGAAGAAGGAGCAGGAAGATAGATGGGAGGACAGTTCAAGATGGACATGTTGTTCCAGTAGTTTTGAGGCAAAGGGGAGAAGTGATATAGGGCGATAGCTAGATACAGAGGATGGGTCAAGAGAGGGCTTTTTGAGGATAGGTGTGATTGAGGCATGTTTAAAGCTTGATGGGAAAATGCCAGTTGTTAGTGATAGGTTGAAGAGATGGGTTAGGGTTGGGATGAAGACTGTGGTGAGGTTTGGGATGAAGTGGGATGGGAGTGGGTCAAGTGCACAGGTGGTGAGATGCGATCTTGAGAGTAGAGTGGAGAGTCCGTCTTCTGTAATGGTGGAGAAGTTGGTTTTGGAGGTGGAGGGCTGGGTAGTTGGGAGGAAGGGTTCTGGGGGTTGTTTACTAAAACTGTCTCTGATGTTCTCAATTTTCTGCTTGAAAAATGAGGCAAAGTCTTCAGCTGAGATGAGTGGGGAGGGAGGAGGTGCTGGGGGACGGAGGAGAGAGTTGAAGATGTTGAATAACTGTTTGGGGTTGTGAGCCAGGGAGGATATGAGAGATGAGAAGTAAGCTTGTTTTGCTGTGGCGAGCACACATTACAGCGTCCAGTTGCTGTGACCGCCAGTACGGCGCCGTGCACTTCCTCTGTGCTTTCCTTACCCAAGCCTGGGTGGTTAGTGGCGTTCGTCAGTGCGGCACCGCATGCACTCTTGTGCCTTAATATTGTTGTTCAGTTTCCTTACACACCCAGTTGCGGTGTTGTGCCAGCAAGGGTCTAATCGGACTTCAATCCTAGTTGGGGTTGAGTTCGTTGACTACTTGCTCGCGCTTTAGGTGTGGTACCGCGGTCCTGTGACTCAACAGGATTGCTTCTTTCACGCTGGGTGAGGTTAACCCACGCGTGTATACTTTAGTGTACCGCCATATAGTCTGCAAATTGCTAGCAGCAGGTTTTCACCTGCACGGTGGACCCCGGACTGCGAACGCATCTATATCATCTGTCTTGGTGCGTTCCGCCAGTCCTAACACACTTGTTGGCTCTTTTGCCTTCACTCTGTTGTCCAGCTCACCCCAAACCATATCGATTGGGTTCAGGTCTGGTGACTGTGGAGGCCAGATCATCTGTCGCAGCACCCCATCACTCTCCTTCTTGGTCAAATAGCCCTTACACAGCCTGGAGGTGTGTTTGAGGTCATTGTCCTGTTGAAAAAAAAATGATGGTCCAACTAAACGCAAACCGTATGGAATAGCATGCCGCTGCAAGATGCTGTGGTAGCCATGCTGGTTCAGTATCCCTTCAATTTTGAATAAATCCCCAACAGTGTCACCAGCAAAGCAGCCCCACAACATCACACCTCCTCCTCTATGCTTCATGGTGGGAAACAGGCATGTAGAGACCATTTGTTCACCTTTTCTGCGTCGCACAAAGACACGGTGGTTGGAACCAAAGATCTCAAATTTGGACTCATCAGTCCAAAGCACAGATTTCCACTGGTCTAATGTCCATTCCTTGTGTTCTTTAGCCCAAACAAGTCTCTTCTGCTTGTTGCCTGTCCTTAGCAGTGGTTTCCTAGCAGTTATTTTTCCTTCAAGGCCTGCTGCACAAAGTATCTTCTTAACAGTTGTTGTAGAGATGTGTCTGCTGCTAGAACTCTGTATGGCATTGACCTGGTCTCTAATCTTAGCTGCTGTTAACCTACGATTTCTAAGGTTGGTGACTCGAAACTTATCCTCAGAAGCAGAGGTGACTCTTGGTTTTCCTTTCCTGGGGCGTTCCTCATGTGAGCCAGTTTCTTTGTAGCGCTTGATGGTTTTTACAACTGCACTTGGGGACTATTTCAAAGTTTTCCCAATTTTTTGGACTGACTGACCTTCATTTCTTAAAGTAATGATGGCCACTCGTTTTTCTTTACTTAGCTGCTTTTTTCTTGCCATAATACAAATTCTTACAGTCTATTCAGTAGGACTTTCAGCTGTGTATCCATCAGGCTGCTGCACAGCACAACTGATGGTCCCAACCCCATTTATAAGGCAAGAAATCCCACTTATTAAACCTGACAGGGCACACCTGTGAAGTGAAAACCATTCCCGGTGACTACCTCTTGAAGCTCATCAAGAGAATGCCAAGAGTGTGCAAAGCAGTCATCAAAGCAAAAGGTTGCTACTTTGAAGAACCTAAAATATAAGACAAAATTTCAGTTGTTTCGCACTTTTTTGTTAAGTATATAATTCCACGTGTGTTAATTCATAGTTTTATGCCTTCAGTGTGAATGTACAATTTTCATAGTCATGAAAATACAGAAAAATCTTTAAATGAGAAGGTGTGTCCAAACTTTTGGTCTGTACTGTAGGGCCAGATGACTCATTTATGCACATCGGCTGAGTGAGATTGGGAAAGGACTACATTCCTTCTACTTTGAGCATGATAAAGTATCACTATAATGACATTATTTTAGGGAATGAGCTATTCATCTTCTGCCCTGTGTCAAGGCTCTTTGGTGTAACTACTGCCGGGAGGCTAGCCGCTGCAGTAAGGGAGCCCAGAGCAGAACGGCGGAGAACTCACTGGGTAGCAAGCAGGACCTGAACCATGTGACAGTGGGGGGTGGCCAGGCACCATGGTGCAAAGGAGGCAAATGGCACCGGAGAATAGTCAGACGTGCCGAGGTCAATAACTACGGGACAAGCGAGGTACTGGAGGGTGAGACAGAAGGATAGTAAGGTGGAAGCCGGAGGTCAGAAAGCCGAGTAAGCGGATGAATAGAAACACAAAGCAGAGAAGCCGAGAGGATCAAACAGACCAGATCAAGCACAGCGAGCAAACAAACAACACAGTACACCAAGGGGGTCAAGCACACAGACCAAACTGAAGTAAAACTGACAGAGAATCCTAGTTCAGTGTGGGTATAAATATCCCTTCCAGATCCAAAAGGAGGCCACAACAATTAACCCTGAGAGGGCAGGGCATTAACCCTGTCCAAACCATGACACCCTGGTCTTTATAGGATTAGTCTTTTTCTGAGGCACTGTGCTATGTGGGTTAATTTTTACTTGTGGTATAACTTTTCATGCAAAGATGTGTATTAACCAAAATAATGCCACACTGGCAATATTGGTAGCCTAGTGGGATGAATGGTATCATTATTTTGGCCCCAAGGCTTTACTTCTATATATTTAAGTTATTTTGTTGGTTTTTCATGTTTTAAGCACGTTTGCACCTTCACTTAGTGGGTATCTAGACTTGTTTTTGTTTTTTATCTATACTTAATAAAAGTTGTATTTTAAAAAAGGGTTTTTCCTAGTAAGCAGAAGAAACATAAGATCCCCCATTAATGTTTTCCCAGTGGAAGTAATGTGATCAGACAAAATGCTAAGTGAACTCCTGAGTCGTATAGAACCTACAAGAATGATATTGAAGTACCGAATTCAATAAAAATCTATGTTATTGCAATAAATAAATTACATGTAACAACAGTGAAAATACACCCTGAAAAGAGGCTGGCTCAAAAATGACAATAAGAGCGTAAGTGAAGTACAGACTAACATAGTATATATATAAAATGTAAGTGCACAGGTAAGTATCAATCTACATTGATTGATAAATTGCATAATAAAAGTCTGTTGAATTATTATGAATGCAAGTATGCATGTAATGATTGAATGGAGGTTTTCAATAAGTGTGAGTCATACAGGGAGTTATCCTATTAAATATTATTCAATTATCCACCATTCAATTAGTAACATAGTAACATAGTTATTAAGGTTGAAGGAAGACTTTAAGTCCATCTAGTTCAAGCCATGATTGCTCTGAACAGACAGAATAATCCTAATGACAGTTATATGAATCGCTTACCCATGATAAATTGGTGTTAGGGCTAGCGGAATGCACCAACTAATAGGGTGATAGATATGAGGTGCGTTCGCAGCCCGGAGTCCACCGTGCAGAGATACCTGCTGCAAGTAATAGCCGATGGACACTGAGCTCACTCGTTGGTTAAACTTCACCCCGTGAAATGAAAGCGAGCTCTGTTACCTCACAGAGTCACGCTGTACACAGGGACTGAAACCCTAACTTTAAAAGTTGTGCTTGCTCTGGAACTCTTCTGTGCTAACCGCACACACTAAGCAACCAGATGCTAAACCAAGGCTAATTGCCCCCACTGACGCTAGCTGCTTGCCTGAGTGTACAGCCCCAAGGCTAAACTGACTCACACCCCTTATATACAGTGTGGCAGAGTATCCACTGGCAACTTCCAAACACAAATGATACTAGTGCATGGCTGTGCGGCCATGCAAACCTTTTATAGCTGTAGCAGTTCAGGACCTTCCTAGTGGACCAATACTAGCTGCTACAGGACCTGAGCGTGTGACCCCTGACCTCCAATGAGAGGTCTTCCCCTGGGCATGCTCAGGAGGGGAAAAGCAGGACTTAGTCCCAGGAGCACCTGCTCTCCGCCAAACAGCACTAATTATAATGGCTGAACCTGGAAGGGCAGCAGTAACCTAATGTGTAGTATCTATCCTCAACAGGCGCTGGGACTGATGTCTCCGCTGAGCAGGCTCCACTGCAGCTGGAGAAGAATGGGAGACCGCAGCAGACATGGCTCGAGATTACCCCTGTGCAGTGGCAGGAACTCGACGCCTATCACTTGGTGCTGCACAGATCAGGGAGAGGGCCCCTTGATGCACTTTTTATGATAACTTTCGAAGGAGGTAATATAAGTTGGTATGCATTGAACATGTAGACGCATGTTCACACTGGCCACTAAACAATGACAACCTAAAACAAAATGAGCAAATACTCTGCAGTAAGAAAATAAATAGCAATGGGGCATGAAAATAACATAGGGTACTTTTTTTTATAAGAAAAACGTAAACGCCATCCCACCACATCAAGGTGACCCTATGTTGCATGCATGCCAACTTATATTCCAGGTTATTTCTTTCGGTTTTACTTTTTTTTGTGCAAATAAGGGTGTGGCCTCCCTTTTCTTTGAGCTGGATGTTGCATTTGTATAGCTTCCCATAGCTGGTTGTCCAATAGTCAGGGCTTCGGTCCTGCTTGGCCCTTTTTCACATAGCTACATCATTTGACATATGATAAGGTTTTAATACTAGAGGTAATGACCGTCCCGAGTAGGGTCAACTTGATGTGGTGGGATGAGTTTTCCATTTTTTATAAAAACAATGTTAACTGTGATCTATGTTATTTGTAATCACTATTGCTATTTATTTTTTTACTTACTGATGTGTTTTTGCTCATTTTGTTTTTGTCTTAGGTCTTGCTAAAAAGTTGCCTGACTTAGCAGAAAGGGGTATAGTCAAGTGTGTGACTTCATGTCCCAAAGAATGAGCCTAAATTGTTCCTCAAATTTCTGGCACAAGGTAAGCCATGGTGCTTTGTTCTTAGACTACACAGTCGAAAGATGTGCCGTACAGCAAACAGAATGATAACTGTGATAAATCTGATGCATTTTAAAACTGGCTAGCCTAAATTTGCACTAAAGTCAAGTTCAAATGGCCGTATTGAAAATGACCGTAGCTCTGTCAGACTTTCATTGCATATAGTATTCTGGTCCGCAAAACACAAAAATGTAGTGCATGCTGCGATTTGTAGCCATGTTTACTAGCACACAAATGACACCAAAGACAGCACATGAAAATATGCTGATGATCAACCCTTTTAGCAGCAACAACCACAAACTCCCAGTCAGAGAGTTATGCTGTTTTTCTTCACTATAAATCTCCCATTTAAGAAGGGCCCACAAGTTCTTACTATGGTTTATGTCAGATAAGGAAGGTGGCCATCTTTAAGCCTTTTCTGGCAGCCAAGCATTTGAGGACTTAGATGCAGACTTTTTCCTGTATCACTACTTGAAAAACTGTCAACTGGCAGCAGGTTTGGGAGTTGATTTTGAGACCATCTTCAGAAAAATAAAGGCCAACTAGCTCATCTTTAATAATACCAGACCATAGAAGTACCTCACCTCCAACTTACTGGTGTGTGAGTCACAGTGGAGGTAGGTGCTAATTACTGATCCAGCTATGGGACCATCCTTCTTGTCTGCGAAGAGTCACTCTCATCTCATCAGTCCATAAAACTTTGAAAACACTGTCTTCAGATATTTCTTGGCCAAGTCTTGATATTCCAACTTCCACAGTATGTCTTGTTCAGTGGTTGTAGGGTTTCAGCTTTCCTTATCTTGGCCACGTTAGTGTGCATATTTTTTTCCTGTTGACTATTTGCAACAAAACTTTTGATGGTTCTGTCATAATGCCGCAATATCTTAGCAACTTCAAGAGTGCTACATTCCTCTGTAAGACTTTACTTTTTACAGTTAGTTAATTCTCTTTTTGTGGTCCATTTTTCATAAAGAGTGTTGATATCCTTAGACACCTCTTTCCCACACTTCACAAATACACATCACCTGATATACTTTAAACCAACAAGCATTCTAGTTTATACATCTTAAACTTAGACAGGGAGTTAAATATGCATAAAAATGATGATATTGTCAAAATACTTAAAAGAGTTGTCCGATCCAAAATTCTAAGTCTGCAGTCACACTGTAATCTGAGTGGACTTGCTGATTTCTGAGCCAGGACCGGCAGGTACATGTGCATTATGCGTACTTCCAACAGAACCCGAAAAGTGTATGGAGCAAAGCCATCCACGGGGCATGGCTGATTAGTGAGTGAGGCCTCACTCAATACAAGTATGCAGAATGAGATCTCGTCCACTAGTCGGGTTCGCCAAGAGCAGTGTGAAAGACTGGTGGAAAGCATGCCAAGACGCATGAAAGCTGTGATTAAAAATCATGGTTATTCCACAAAATATTGATCTCTGAACTCTTCCTGAGTTAAAACATTAGTATTGTTGTTTCTAAATGATTATGAACTTGTTTTTTTTTTTTGCATTATTTGAGGTCTGAAAACACAGTTTTTTTTCTTTATTTTGACCATTTCTCCTTTTCGGAGAATTTTGTACTTTTTTTTTTTACAAAGAAAAATGTTCAAAATTAAAAAGAAAAACAGTGCTTTCAGACCTCAAATAATGCAAAGAAAACAAGTTCTTAATCATTTAGAAACAACAATACTCTTAATTTTTGCCAGAGCTGTATATGTGTGTGTCACTGACATCTATATATCTGCGTATTCTACGTGTACAGGTCCTTCTCAAAAAATTAGCATATAGTGTTAAATTTCATTATTTACCATAATGTAATGATTACAATTAAACTTTCATATATTATAGATTCATTATCCACCAACTGAAATTTGTCAGGTCTTTTATTGTTTTAATACTGATGATTTTGGCATACAACTCCTGATAACCCAAAAAACCTGTCTCAATAAATTAGCATATTTCACCCATCCAATCAAATAAAAGTGTTTTTTAATAACAAACAAAAAAACCATCAAATAATAATGTTCAGTTATGCACTCAATACTTGGTCGGGAATCCTTTGGCAGAAATGACTGCTTCAATGCGGCGTGGCATGGAGGCAATCAGCCTGTGACACTGCTGAGATGTTATGGAGGCCCAGGATGCTTCAATAGCAGCCTTAAGCTCATCCAGAGTGTTGGGTCTTGCGTCTCTCAACTTTCTCTTCACAATATCCCACAGATTCTCTATGGGGCTCAGGTCAGGAGAGTTGGCAGGCCAATTGAGCACAGTAATACCATGGTCAGTAAACCATTTACCAGTGGTTTTGGCACTGTGAGCAGGTGCCAGGTCGTGCTGAAAAATGAAATCTTCATCTCCATAAAGCATTTCAGCCGATGGAAGCATGAAGTGCTCCAAAATCTCCTGATAGCTAGCGGCATTGACCCTGCCCTTGATGAAACACAGTGGACCAACACCAGCAGCTGACATGGCACCCCACACCATCACTGACTGTGGGTACTTGACACTGGACTTCATGCATTTTGGCATTTCCTTCTCCCCAGTCTTCCTCCAGACTCTGGCACCTTGATTTCCGAATGACATGCAAAATTTGCTTTCATCAGAAAAAAGTACTTGGGACCACTTAGCAACAGTCCAGTGCTGCTTCTCTGTAGCCCAGGTCAGGCGCCTCTGCCGCTGTTTATGGTTCAAAAGTGGCTTTACCTGGGGAATGCGGCACCTGTAGCCCATTTCCTGCACACGCCTGTGCACGGTGGCTCTGGATGTTTCCACACCAGACTCAGTCCACTGCTTCCTCAGGTTCCCCAAGGTCTGGAATCGGTCCTTCTCCACAATCTTCCTCAGGGTCCGGTCTCCTCTTCTCGTTGTACAGCGTTTTCTGCCACATTGTTTCCTTCCAACAGACTTACCATTGAGGTGCCTTGATACAGCACTCTGGGAACAGCCTATTTGTTGAGAAATTTCTTTCTGGGTCTTACCCTCTTGCTTGAGGGTGTCAATGATGGCCTTCTTGACATCTGTCAGGTCGCTAGTCTTACCCATGATGGGGGTTTTGAGTAATGAACCAGGCAGGGAGTTTATAAAAGCCTCAGGTATCTTTTGCATGTGTTTAGAGTTAATTAGTTGATTCAGAAGATTAGGGTAATAGGTCGTTTAGAGAACCTTTTCTTGATATGCTAATTTATTGAGACAGGTTTTTTGAGTTATCAGGAGTTGTATGCCAAAATCATCAGTATTAAAACAATATAAGACCTGACAAATTTCAGTTGGTGGATAATGAATCTATAATATATGAAAGTTTAATTGTAATCATTACATTATGGTAAATAATGAAATTTAACACTATATGCTAATTTTTTGAGAAGGACCTGTATATACTGTATCTATTCTATCTGTTCTATTCTAACCTGTCACTCTGTGATTTTACTGATTTCAGTACATGAATTGCTGGCTTTTATTCTATCTTTTACCAAATGTTATCGACTTATTCCCATTTTAACCCCTTTACCCCCAAGGGTGGTTTGCACGTCAATGACCAGGCCAATTTTTACAATTCTGACCACTGACCATTTATGAGGTTATAACTCTGGAACGCTTCAACGGATCCTGGTGATTCTGGCATTGTTTTCTCGTGACATATTGTACTTCATGATAGTGGTAAAATTTCTTTGATAGTACATGCATTTATTTGTGAAAAAAACGTAAATTTGGCGAAAATTTTTAAAATTTCGCAATTTTCAAACTTTGAATTTTTATGCAATTAAATCACAGAGATATGTCACACAAAATACTTAATAAGTAACATTTCCCACATGTCTCCTTTACATCAGCATAATTTTCGAACCAAATTTTTTTTTGTTAGGGAGTTATAAGGGTTAAAAGTTGACCAGCAATTTCTCATTTTTACAACACCATTTTTTTTTTTAGGGACCACATCTCATTTGAAGTCATTTTGAGGGGTCTATATGATAGAAAATACCCAAGTGTGACACCATTCTAAAAACTGCACCCCTCAATGTCCTCAAAACCACATTCAAGAAGTTTATTAACCCTTCAGGTGTTTAATAGGAATTTTTGGAATGTTTAAATAAAAATGAACATTTAACTTTTTTACACAAAAAATTTACTTCAGCTCCAATTTGTTTTATTTTACCAAGGGTAACAGGAGAAAATGGACCCCAAAAGTTGTTGTCCAATTTGTCCTGAGTACGCTGATACCCCATATGTGGCAGTAAACCACTGTTTGGGCGCATGGGAGAGCTCGGAAGGGAAGGAGCGCCGTTTGACTTTTCAATGCAAAATTGACAGAAATTGAGATGGGACGCCATGTTGCGTTTGGGGAGCCACTGATGTGCCGAAACATTGAAACCCCCCACAAGTGACACCATTTTGGAAAGTAGACCCCCTAAGGAACTTATCTAGAGGTGTGGTGAGCACTTTGACCCACCAAGTGCTTCACAGAAGTTTATAATGCAGAACCGTAAAAATAAAAAATCATATTTTTTCACAAAAATTAGATTTTTGCCCCCAATTTTTTATTTTTCCAAGGGTAAGAGAAGAAATTGGACCTCAAAAGTTGTTGTCCAATTTGTCCTGAGTATGCTGATACCCGATATGTGGCAGTAAACCACTGTTTGGGCGCATGGGACAGCTCGGAAGGGAAGGAGTGCCGTTTGACTTTTCAATGCAAAATTGACAGAAATTGAGATGGAACGCGATGTTGCGTTTGGAGAGCCACTGATGTGCCTAAACATTGAAACCCCCCACAAGTGACACCATTTTGGAAAGTAGACCCCCTAAGGAACTTATCTGGATGTGTGGTGAGCACTTTGACCCACCAAGGGCTTCACAGAAGTTTATAATGCAGAGCCATAAAAATAAAACAAAATTTTTTTCCCACAAAAATTATTTTTTAGCCCCCAGTTTTGCATTTTTCCAAGGTTAGCAGGAGAAATTGGACCCTAAATGTTGTTGTCCAATTTGTACTGAGTACGCTGATACCCGATATGTGGTGGGGAACCACCGTCTGGGCGCATGGGAGGGCTCGGAAGGGAAGGAGCATCATTTGGAATGCAGACTTAGATGGATTGGTCTGCAGGCGTCACATTGCGTTTGCAGAGCCCCTAATGTACCTAAACAGTAGAAACCCCCCACAAGTGACCCCATATTGGAAACTAGACCCCTCAATGAACTTATCTAGATTTGTTGTGAGAACTTTGAACCCCCAAGTGTTTCACTACAGTTTGTAACGCAGAGCCGTGAAAATAAAAAATCTTTTTGTTTTCCCACAAAAATTATTTTTTAGCCCCCAGTTTTGTATTTTCCCAAGGGTAACAGGAGAAATTGGACCACAAAAGATGTTGTCCTATTTGTCCTGAGTACGCTGATACCCCATATGTTGGGGTAAACCCCTGTTTGGGCACACGGGAGAGCTCGGAAGGGAAGGAGCACTGTTTTACTTTTTCAACGCAGAATTGGCTGGAATTGAGATCGGATGCCATGTCGTGTTTGGAGAGCCCCTGATGTGCCGAAACAGTGGAAACCCCCCCAATTATAACTGAAACCCTAATCTTAACACACCCCTAACCCTAATTCCAACGGTAACCCTAACCACACCTCTAACCCTGACACACCCCTAACCCTAATCCCAACCCTATTCCCAACCGTAAATGTAATCTAAACCCTAACCCTAACTTTAGCCCCAACCCGAACCCTAACTGTAGCCCCAACCCTAACCCTAGCCCTAACCCTAACCCTAGCCCTAATCCTAGCCCTAACCCTAGCCCTAACCCTAGCCCTAACCCTAGCCCTAACCCTAACCCTAACCCTAGCCCTAACCCTAGCCCTAGCCTTAAACCTAGCCCTAACCCTAGCCCTAATCCTAACCCTAGCCCTAACCCTAGCCCTAATGGGAAAATGGAAATAAATACATTTTTTTTATTTTTCCCTAACTAAGGGGTGATGAAGGGGGGTTTGATTTACTTTTATAGCGAGTTTTTTAGCGGATTTTTATGATTGGCAGCCGTCACACACTGAAAGACGCTTTTTATTGCAAAAAATATTTTTTGCAATACCACATTTTGAGAGCTATAATTTTTCCATATTTTGGTCCACAGAGTCATGTCAGGTCTTGTTTTTTGCGGGACGAGTTGACGTTTTTATTGAAAACATTTTCGGGCACGTGACATTTTTTGATCGCTTTTTATTCCGATTTTTGTGAGGAAGAATGACCGAAAACCAGCTATTCATGAATTTCTTTTGGGGGAGGCGTTTATACCGTTCCGCGTTTGGTAAAATTGATAAAGCAGTTTTATTCTTCGGGTCAGTACGATTACAGCGACACCTCATTTATATCATTTTTGTATGTTTTGTCGCTTTTATACGATAAAAACTATTTTACAGAAAAAATAATTATTTTGGCATCGCTTTATTCTCAGGCCTATAACTTTTTTATTTTTTTGCTGATGATGCTGTATGGCGGCTCGTTTTTTGTGGGACAAGATGACGTTTTCAGCGGTATCATGGTTTTTTTATATCTGTCTTTTTGATCGCGTGTTATTCCACTTTTTGTTCGGCGGTATGATAATAAAGCGTTGTTTTTTGCCTCGTTTTTTTTTTTTTTTTCTTACGGTGTTTACTGAAGGGGTTAACTAGTAGGACAGTTTTATAGGTCGGGTTGTTACGGACGCGGCGATACTAAATATGTGCACTTTTATTAGTTTTTTTTTTATTTAGATGAAGAAATGTATTTATGGGAATAATATTTTTTTTTTTTTCATTATTTTGGAATTTTTTTTTTTTTTTTACACATTTGGAAATTTTTTTTTTAACTTTTTTACTTTGTCCCGGGGGGGACATCACAGATCAGTGATCTGACAGTTTGCACAGCACTCTGTCAGATCACTGATCTGACATGCAGTGCTGCAGCCTTCACAGTGCCTGCTCTGAGCAGGCTCTGTGAAGCCACCTCCCTCCCTGCAGAACCCGGATCCGCGGCCATCTTGGATCCGGGGCTAGAGCAGGGAGGGAGGGAGGTAAGACCCCCGCAGCAACGCGATCACATCGCGTTGCTGCGGGGGGCTCAGGGAAGCCCGCAGGGAGCCCCCTCCCTGCGCGGTGCTTCCCTGCACCGCCGGCACATCGCGATCATGTTTGATCGTGGTGTGCCAGGGGTTAATGTGCCGGGGGAAGTCCGTGACCGCTCCTGGCACATAGTGCCGGATGTCAGCTGCGATAAGCAGCTGACACCCGGCCGCGATCGGCGGCGCTCCCCCCGTGAGCGCTGCCGATCGCTATGATGTACTATCCGGTCCAGGGTCAGATAAGCCCAGGGCAACTCGACGGGATAGTACGTCTAAGGTCACAGAGGGGTTAAGAAAAATGCTCGTGTTACCGATCACGAATCCGAATGTACCATATTCGTGCTGAATTTATGTTTGGCAATTGTTTTCCGAACATATTTGCTCATCTCTACACTCCCTGACAGCAGTTATGTCGCTTATCCATGTTATGTAAATAAAAGCTTGTAAGCTGATGTTAAATTCATCTATTGGTTGTATAAATTATTCTTTTGAAAACTGAAACCCTCCGAAATGTGGTTTAGGTTAAGAAAATAAATTGGCATCAATGCAGAAGTATTGATCAGTTAATGGGCACAGAATGGTCAGATTTTGCCAAGACAAGTGTTTTGTCGCCCACAGAAAGTAATGTGATATTCAAAAAAATAATTAAATTAAAATGCAAATATATGTTGCATAACATTGGTGAATTAAGTTGTGGTGCTATTAGAGTCATATTTAATATTTTATGTGACTTCCATGAGCTTGAAGGACTGCATCCATGCGGTTCAACAATGATTCATACAATTTATTAATAAAGTCATCAGGAATAGCAAAGAATGCAGTCTTACATGCCTCCCAGAGTTCATCTAGATTCTTTGGTTTTGTCTTCCTACCTTCCTCTTTCATCCTACCCCAAACATGCTCAATGATGTTCATGTCTGGTGACTGGGCTGGCCAGTCCTTGAGCACCTTGATCTTTTTTGCCTGGAGGAACTTTGTTGTAGAAATGGATGGATGAGAAGGAGCACCATCCTGCTTCAGAATTTGACCCCTTTTATGATTTGGAATATAAGAGGTAGCTAATGCTTCTTGATATTTTAGGCTTTTGATATTGCCTTCCACCTTGCAAATGTTTCGCACACCCCCATACTGAATGTAACCCCAGACCATGATCTTTCCACCACCAAATGTAACTGTTTTCTGGGTGTATTTTGGATCCATACAGGCTCCAGTAGGTCTCCTGCAGTATTTCCGATGGCTGTGGTGTAATTCTACTGAATTCATCAGAGAAATCCACCTTCTGCCACTTTTCCAGCATCCATCTGTTTAGCAGGCTGTGGGACTTTGCAAATGCCACACATTTTTTATTTGCCTTTTGCTTAGTGCTGGCTTCTGGGCACTGATTCGACCATGGAGGCCATTTTGAGACAGAATCCTACAAACTGTTCCAGCTGACACAGAGACTTGAGGTGACCAGGCCTGTTGAAGCTCTGCTGCAGTGGAAGAGGGGCTTGCTTTAGATTTTCTAATCAACAAACATTCCTCTTGAGTAGTTGCCTTGCGGGGTCTGCCGGACCTGGGCTTGTCAAACACATCTCCAGTCTCTTCAAATCTTTTTTTAATTCTTTGTACTTGACGCTGAGACACATTAAAGGTGCCAGCCACCTCTGCAGTGGATCTGATCTTCAGTCTCTTGATAATCCAGGCTTAGGTCACAGTGTGGATTTTTGGCATGCTGTCAGAGCTCAAGTTGCTGTTCAAGTGAAGGTCTGGGGTGCAGGTTTTCTTTTTATACACACACACACACACTAATTAACTGATCATTTACTGAGCACAGGTGAGGATGTAAACTAGGATTGGGTGCATTATATGACCAGGCGACAAAACTTTTGTCTTGGCAAAATCTGACCATTCTGTGTCTATTAAATGATGCCCATTAACTGATCAATATTTCTGCATTGATGCCAATTTATTTTCTTAACCTAAATCACATTTTGGAGGGTTTCAGCTTTCAAAAGAATAATTTATACAACCAATGGATGAATTTAATGTCAGGTTATAAGCTTTTACTTACATAACATGGATAAGAGACATAACTTCTGTCAGGGAGTGTATTGAGGAGCATTATAACACACTGTTAATTTTATAAGCATTATTTTGGGTGTAGACCCACTTCACCACTGGCTGGGTTTACTCTGGAGGGGCATAACTAAGTGACTAGTTGGTCTTCACTAAATCCTCTCATGGTGAGGATAGGCTTGGGTCATTAGGGTAGGCACCAAGTGCCACTCAAGTGCAGTCCCCAGACATGCAGCAGCTGACTATCGGGTCAAAGGCAGGCATTTAAAGCACAGAGGGCAAAGACAGAAATGTGGTCAGAAAGTCTGAGGTCGGGGCGGCCAGCAAAGGTTAAAAATATAAAGCCATTGTAAGAAGCGGCAAGATCAGACAAAATGAGTACACAAGCAGGGTCTGTAATAAGAAAGACAACACAATTAGGAACCTTGAAAGGGAATTAGTAATGAACTACAACTAGGACCTAAGCTTAGACAAAGTGTGGACAGAGGAGCTGCCTAATATATTCACTGCTGGCAGAGCATAGGCCAGGGAAACAGAACTCTGTAACACACAGTGGCTTTAAATTCCTTCAGAGTCTGGCTGCACTTCCCACAACAAGAGGATGAAACTGTGCTGGAATTGTTGCATGAGGCAGCTCAGCTAGATAACTTGACACTGGGAGGAGCTCAGCAGTGCATGCAGTGAGTAGGATGACACCTACTAGTTGAGATGTTCAGTGGAAAACCAGAGAAAATGGAATTCTGCAGAGATTATTTTGGTTGCCCGAAGTCATCATGGCATCTGGTCCAAATCGAGATTAAAAGGGATGAGAATGACTACAATTAGTGAAGATATAATCTGCATATAAATGTTTATTTATGAAACTGCATAATCAGTACTTTGGTTCCTATATAGTCCGCAGTAACAACTCCTAGTATCTCATTACTCTTGTTAATTACATAATAGAAGTTGTAGATTTATGATATAGCAATGTATATTGTGGTTGCTGATCTCAATGTTACATAGTAACAAAGGACTGTCTGCACCTACCCAATCCCAAGAAGTAGTGGTGTCTTTGTCAAGCCTTGTCCCCCAGATTTCCCCAGATGGTGGAGATGCTGGGGTCTCGTATCTAGCTATACTCCTAACTTAATCCTTATCTGATCTCTCCCACCCAAGGAGGTGAGGGGACGAAGTGTATAGGAAAACACAAACCAAACTGACAGGGGTTAACAGACAGGGATAAAAGAAAATTACTATCATAAAAATACTTTCACAAAACAACAGATTGGGAAACAGAGGAGATATAGGAATGGGACACCAAATGTAAGAGGATAAGGGTAGCATGCAAACCTACTCCATGCAGCAATCTCCAGAAAAACTCTCCAACTGCATACTCCAAACGCTGAACTTTCTTCTTCACCACCAAACCAGGAAGTAGAACTATCGCTGGCACCGCCCAAATGCCAGTGATGAGCATATATACCAGAGAGGAGTGGGCAACACTAAACAGCTGAGACTATTCAGGATGGAAAGCTCCAGGAGAACTGATTAACCATTGCCATGACAGAATAAGGAAAAACCTGCACTGTTTAATAGGATGGTGAAACCGTTCTGATAAGTGCAGGAGTTTGTGTAAGCAGACGCTGCTATCTTTTGGCCCCTTTCTGTTGCAGTATCCCTGTGACACTAACATTGTAATTGGCAATTGTATTGAAGGACTATTGATGGGTCTGGTGATGTAATCAAGTATTGATGGTGGTTCAGGCGCTGCATTAATGTGCTGCTAGTGGTTCTGGTGCTGTATTCCTGTATTGATAGTGGTTCAGGAGACAGTTATTTGTTCTATATGCTGCAATACTATAGATACAAAAATGAATACTCTTCTCACTACTCACTATCGCACACATTTTATGAATAAAGGTGTTTGGAATCTAGATTTTTTTTATCTATCTCCTCCCCATTGGGTATTTTTTTTAATATTTGTGGGGGTATTTAGGTTTGTTTTTGAAGTGAATTCTGTATGCCATGAATAAGAGCATGTTAACTACTCGAAACATGTACGCTCCATACCTCATTTTATGATGTACTCTAATACATGTTTTAATCAACATTCAATAAAAAATATTTTTTCTTCTTCCATGTGTCTAGTTGAATTTTTGGACAATCAAAGACAAAATGTACAGTTGAAACCAGAAGTTTACATACACATAAAAATACATGTTTTTCTCAATATCTGACATGTGACATGAAATCAGAAAAAACGTTTCCCGTTTTAGGAAAATTGGGATTATCATAATTATTAACATTTGCCAAATGCTAGAATAATTATACAGAAAGAATGTTTTAAGGCATTTGTATTACTTACTGTAAAGTCAGAGGTTTACATACATTTAGTATTTGGTACCATTGCTCTTAAACTGAATGACTTGGGTCAATCATTTGGGATATCCTTCGACATGCTTCTCACAATAGTTGGTCGGAATTTGGGCCCATTCCTCCTGAAAAAACTTGTGTAACTGATCCAGGTTTGTAGGTTGCCTTGTTCGCACCTGCCTTTTCATCTTTGCCCATAAATTTTCAGTTGGATTGAGATCAAAGCTTTGTGTTGGCCACTCCAAAACATTGACTTTGTTATGCTTAAGCCACTTTGTTGCTATTTTGGCAGTATACTTCTCGTCATTGTCCCTTTGGAAGACCCATTTCTGCCCAAGCTTTAACTTCTTGACTGTTGTCTTGAGATGTTGCTTCAGTATTGCCACTTAAAATTCTTTTCTCTTGATATGAAGTGCATCAATCCCTCCTGCAGCAAAACAATCCCAAATCATGATGCTTCCACCCCCATGTTTCACAGTTGGGATTCTGTTCTTAGGCTTCCAAGCTTCTCCCTTTTTTCCCCAAACGTAACAATGGTCATTATGACCAAAAAGTTCAGTTTTAGTTTCATCAGACCACAGGACATGTCTCCAAAAATTAAAGCCTTTGTTCCCGTCTGCATTTGCAAACATTAATCTGGCTTTTTTATATTTCTTTTGGAGTAATCGCTCCTACCTGGCAGAGTGGTCTATTGCTTTTGTCCTTGGGATGATATTCAGATGTCGGACCAAAGCACATTCATCTCTGGGAAACAGAACCCATATCCTTCCTGAGCAGTATGATGACTGGACAGTCTCATCTTGTTTGTACTTGCGTACAATTGTTTGTACAGTTGAACGAGGCACCTTCAGGTATCTTGAAATTGTACCCAAAGATGAGCCAGACTTGTGCAAGTCAACAATTCTCTGATATCTTTGCTGATTTCTTTATATTCTCCCATGATGCTACACAAAGAAGCAGTGTGTCTCAGCTGTGCATTAAAATACATCCACAGGTGAGTCTCTAACTTAGATGTTGCCAAAACACATGACATCATCCTATGGTCAGTCCCAGAATTGTTTGAAGGCATAGTAATCTTAATGTATGTAAACTTTTGACTTTGCAATAAAATGCATGCCTTAAAACTGTCTCTCTATCTCATTATTCTGGCATTTGTCAAATATTAATAATTAAGATAATCCTAATTGACCTAAAACGGGAAAGGTTTATTCTGAGTTCATGTCTTTTTATATAGTGTAAACTTCTGATTTCAACTGTACATGGAATGCGTTATGATTTCCTGACGCCTGGATTGTTGTTTCTCGAAGTACTCACTAAGACTGCCATATTTCAAAACCTTTTTTTTCCCCCTTTACACTTTTTTGGCCATTTTCATGTATTTTGCTGTTGGTGATTTACAATTCTGTCCCTTTTTTATGGAGAAAAAAAATAGAAAAAGACATTTAAAAAAACATTCCAAAATTTTCATTGCCTTTCTATTAAATTAGCCCAAAGCATAATGGATTGTGAGCCCCACTGACACAGGGACTAATGTGAATGGTGAATCTCTCTGCAGCACGGTGTAGTATGCTAGTGCTATATAAACAACAGAAAATAAGTTCATAAAGCATTTTTTTTCACATACTTATCAATGAGGTTGCTCTATAGAAAGAATATATACGTACTGTAGCTCTCTATCTAGCTTTTCATATGATATGCTTAAGCAAAATCAGGCATGACACTAAATAGAATGAATATATCCTACTAGGCAGTATTCACAAAGCACAAGAGATAGGGATGGCCATTTATTTTGTAAAGCTGATTTATAAAGAGATAATACTAGCACAGAGTGCACATTGAGCCCGAGGCTTCTTAAAGATAATAGAAACGCAGATACATAAATACTTACTGACAGAAGATTTGGACCATCTGGTCCATCTAATCAAACTAATTTCCTATATAATGTAATGACAGAACCCTTGCTGCATTTCTTGCTTTATTCTACCTTTTATCTACAATGTATTTTGACATTCATTTTTTTTCTATACAAACAGTGGAACTATTAATCTCAATTATTTTTTTCAGTGTATGTAATATCAATAATTTTAGGAAACAGGTTTAGGATATCAATATTTTTTTTAATTATAACAGAACTGCCAGCTCATTATTTTCCGTCAGGGTCGTATTTAGAGTTTCTGCTGCCCTAGGCACTTTTAGGGCTGCCTCCCCCTTTGGGGAGTATGACACTATCGGCAGTGGCTTTGTCAAAAATCGCTGATGTGAAAGTAGCCTTTTGCAACAGATCCGGCAATTTTTCAGCATTTGCCGCGTAACGGATCACTTACGGCAACACTGCATTCAGCCTCATTCATTCCCTATGGGATTTGTGGACATTTGCAGCACTTGCCGTGATCTGGCAAATGCGGTATCATACCTCCCAACTTTTGAAGAAGGGAAAGAGGGACAAAGTTTGCAGCGCGCCATGCGCGCCGCAGCAAATTTTAGGACATGCCTCTGACCACAACCATTTCACAACTACAGAACCAGAAACACATTGGCTACTTGCACAATGAACAAGTCTGTAGGAACCTGTTCACACACCACCAAGAAACTTGAAGACACAAAAGAGCACAGTGAGGTCAAAAATACTCTGTTGTAAAAAAAAATCACAGTAATAAGCAAGTGCTAGTCAAAAGATGGAAGAAACAGGGTATTTAGTTTTTACGTTTTTTTGTTTTTATTTTTTGCAAAAAAAATGTATACTAAGCTGCTCCACCAATCGTCAAGGTATACCGATGTAGAGCAGTCCTACCTAATGTATATAATCCCTATCTGATGTATTTAACTACCTGATCATCTGTATAGTACCTGTATAAGCAGGGTTCAGAGAGAGAATTTTTATGTGGACATGCTTAATGGAACAGCTTTGATGCAAATGACCCATAAGGAGTGGTGGAATCCCTAGTCTTGTAGAAACAAGAGAACAATTACAGAACCAGCGAAAGGCTGTTTACTGATATGGCAGCCATATACAAGAAGAAGAGTAAGAAGGCTCTAACTAACCTCTGAGAGCACTGAGCAATAGAGACATTAGAGATTGGTGCCTTGATGGAGCAGGACTGTGAGCACAGTACCGTGACACCTGAACAAACAGAAAGCCCGACTCAGAGGAGCCAAGCAATGGACCTTGTCGCAAAAACAAATTTGAGGGTACCAACAATGCCAATTCTGAGGCGAGCATTGACATCTCTTTGCAAAAGGCCTTACAACAGCTGGGAGAATGTGATGTCAATATGCGCCTGCAGTTTATTCTAGACTATCAACAGGCTACATATGAGAGAAATTTCCAGCTTCATATGGCCCAAATACCAAGGGGTAACAGTTCTCAGCTACCCTATTCCCAGGACATAAATTCACGGAGACCATGCTTCAAAAACTTCCCTGTGATGGAGAAAGATAGAGACTTATATACCTTTCTTTGGAGGTTTGAAAAACCTGCAGGCAATGCCATCTGCCCCATGATTAGTGGGCACAGTATTTACCTCCAGGGTTGGAAGAATAAGCCTTGCAAGTTTTTGCTGACCCTCCACCAGAGCTATATGAGGTCTATGACTCTACAAAAGAGGCCTTGGCCAGGAAATACAACCTCACCCAAGAAGTATATTGGTGAAAGTTCCATAATCTACAGCAGAGATCAACTGAAAGCTATGCGGATGTCATGAACACCTTGAGAACCACGATCCAGCAATAGATCCTAGGATTTTATGTTATCAGCTTTGAGGAATTAGAGGACCTTATGGTTAAGTATTAATTCCTCCCTTTATGTCCCATGGGTGTTCGACAATTCATGTGCAATCGAGAGCCAAAGACTGCTGATCAGGCTGCAATGATTGCGGACTCTTATACGGCGAACAGGATTCAGATGGAAGGGAGGTAAGTCAGTTTGGGGACCCCTCACCCTCTGCCATCTGGTCTCCATGGCATTCTACAACTACTTTTTCTGAGGCCCCTGGGATACACATCAATGCTTTACAAGTAACAAAATGGGACATGTTAGTGTTGCTTGCCCCAATAGGAAGAAAGGTTCCAGTACGACCACTAAGCCACCGGGTGCCTCTCCTTCTGTCTTGGTTGTGGCTGGCTCTGATTTGAGGAGTAATGAGAACTTGCAAACTGTCACTGTGGGCACAAAAGTATAAGTAATTAACCCCTTTACCCCAAAGGGTGGTTTGCACGTTATGGACCGGGCCAATTTTTACAATTCTGACCACTGTCCCTTTATGAGGTTATAACTCTGGAACGCTTCAACGGATCCCGGTGATTCTGACATTGTTTTCTCGTGACATATTGTACTTCATGATAGTGGTAAAATTTCTTTGATATTACCTGCGTTTATTTGTGAAAAAAACGGAAATTTGGCGACAATTTTGAAAATTTCGCAATTTTCCAAATTTGAATTTTTATGCAATTAAATCACAGAGATATGTCACACAAAATACTTAATAAGTAACATTTCCCACATGTCTACTTTACATCAGCACAATTTTGGAACCAAAATTTTTTTTTGCTAGGGAGTTATAAGGGTTAAAAGTTGACCAGCAATTTCTCATTTTTACAACACCATTTTATTTTAGGGACCACATCTCATTTGAAGTCATTTTGAGGGGTCTATATGATAGAAAATACCCAAGTGTGACACCATTCTAAAACCTGCACCCCTCAAGGTTCTCAAAACCACATTCAAGAAGTTTATTAACCCTTCAGGTGCTTCACAGGAATTTTTGGAATGTTTAAATAAAAATTAACATTTAACTTTTTTTCACAAAAAATTTAATTCAGCTCCAATTTGTTTTATTTTACCAAGGGTTACAGGAGAAAATGGACCCCAAATGTTGTTGTACAATTTGTCCTGAGTACGCTGATACCCCATATGTGGGGGTTAACCACAGTTTGGGCGCATGGCAGAGCTCGGAAGGGAAGGAGCGCCATTTGACTTTTCAATGCAAAATTGACTGGAATTGAGATGGGACGCCATGTTGCGTTTGGAGAGCCCCTGATGTGCCTAAACATTGAAACCCCCCACAAGTGACACCATTTTGGAAAGTAGACCCCCTAAGGAACTTATCTAGAGGTGTGGTGAGCACTTTGACCCACCAAGTGCTTCACAGAAGTTTATAATGCAGAACCGTAAAAATAAAAAATCTTTTTTTTTCACAAAAATTATCTTTTCGCCCCCAATTTTTTATTTTCCCAATGGTAAGAGAAGAAATTGGACCACAAAAGTTGTGGCACAATTTGTCCTGAGTACTCTGATACCCCATATGTGGGGGTAAACCATTGTTTGGGCGCATGGGAGAGCTCGGAAGGGAAGGAGCGCCGTTTGACCTTTCAATGCAAAATTGACAGGAATTGAGATGGGACGCCATGTTGCGTTTGGAGAGCCACTGATGTGCCTAAACATTGAAACCCCCCACAAGTGACACCATTTTGGAAAGTAGACCCCCTAAGGAACTTATCTAGAGGTGTGGTGAGCACTTTGACCCACCAAGTGCTTCACAGAAGTTTATTATGCAGAACCGTAAAAATAAAAAATCATTTTTTTTTAACAAAAATTATCTTTTCGCCCCCAATTTTTTATTTTCCCAATGGTAAGAGAAGAAATTGGACCACAAAAGTTGTGGCACAATTTGTCCTGAGTACTCTGATACCCCATATGTGGGGGTAAACCATTGTCTGGGCGCATGGGAGAGCTCGGAAGGGAAGGAGCGCCGTTTGACCTTTCAATGCAAAATTGACAGGAATTGAGATGGGACGCCATGTTGCGTTTGGAGAGCCACTGATGTACCTAAACATTGAAACCCCCCACAAGTGACACCATTTTGAAAAGTAGACCCCCTAAGGAACTTATCTAGATGTGTGGTGAGCACTTTGACCCAATAAGAGCTTCACAGAAGTTTATAATGCAGAGCAGTAAAAATAAAACAAAAATTTTTTCCCACAAAAATAATTTTTTAGCCCCCAGTTTTGTATTTTCCTGAGGGTAACAGGAGAAATTGGACCCCAAAAGTTGTTGTGCAATTTGTCCTGAGTGCGCTGATACCCTATATGTGGGGGAGAACCAGCGTTTGGGCGCATGGGAGGGCTCGGAAGGGAAGGAGCGCCATTTGGAATACAGACTTAGATGGAATGGTCTGCAGGCGTCACATTGTGTTTGCAGAGCCCCTAATGTACCTAAACAGTAGAAACCCCCCACAAGTGACCCCATATTGGAAACTAGACCCCCCAAGGAACTTATCTAGATGTGTTGTGAGAACTTTGAGCCCCCAAGTATTTCACTACAATTTATAACGCAGAGCCGTGAAAAAAAAAAATTTCCCCTCAAAATTATTTTTTAGCCCCCAGTTTTGTATTTTCTCAAGGGTAAAAGGAGAAATTGGACCCTAAAAGTTGTTTTCCAATTTGTCCTGAGTGCGTTGATACCCCATATGTGGGGGGGAACCAGCGTTTGGGCGCATGGGAGGGCTCGGAAGGGAAGGAGCGCCATTTGGAATGCAGACTTAGATGGAATGGTCTGCAGGCGTCACATTGCATTTGCAGAGCCCCTAATATACCTAAACAGTAGAAACCCCCACAAGTGACCCCATATTGGAAACTAGACCCCCCCACGAACTTAGATGTGTTGTGAGAACTTTGAGCCCCCAAGTGTTTCACTACAGTTTATAACGCAGAGCCGTGAAAATAAAAAATCTCTTTTTTTCCCACAAAAATTATTTTTTAGCCCCCAGTTTTGTATTTTCCCAAGGGTAACAGGAGAAATTGGACCCCAAAAGTTGTTGCCCAATTTGTCCTGAGTACGCTGATACCCCATATGTTGGGGTAAACTCCTGTTTGGGCACACGGGAGAGCTCGGAAGGGAAGGAGCACTGTTTTACTTTTTCAATGCAGAATTGGATGGAATTGAGATTGGTCGCCATGTCGCGTTTGGAGATCCCCCTGATGTGTCTAAACAGTGGAAACCCCCCAATTATAACTGAAACCCTAATCCAAACACACCCCTAACCCTAATCCCAATGGTAACCCTAACCACACCTCTAACCCAGACACACCCCTAACCCTAATCCCAACCCTATTCCCAACCGTAAATGTAATCCAAACCCTAACCCTAACTTTAGCCCCAACCCTAACTGTAGCCTTAACCCTAACCCTAGCCCTAACCCTAGCCCTAACCCTAGCCCCAACCCTAACCCTAGCCTTAACCCTAGCCCTAGCCCTAACCCTAGCCCTAACCCTAGCCCTAACCCTAGCCCTAACCCTAACCCTAACCCTAACCCTAGCCCTAGCCCTAACCCTAACCCTAACCCTAACCCTAGCCCTAACCCTAATGGGAAAATGGAAATAAACACATTTTTTTCATTTACTTTTATAGCGGGTTTTTTAGCAGATTTTTATGATTGGCAGCCGTCACACACTGAAAGACGCTTTTTATTGCAAAAAATATTTTTTGCGTTACCACATTTTGAGAGCTATAATTTTTCCATATTTGAGTCCACAGAGTCATGTGAGGTCTTGTTTTTTGCGGGACGAGTTGACGTTTTTATTGGTAACATTTTCGGGCACGTGACATTTTTTGATCGCTTTTTATTCCGATTTTTGTGAGGCAGAATGACCAAAAACCAGCTATTCATGAATTTCTTTGGGGGAGGCGTTTATACTGTTCCGCGTTTGGTAACATTGATAAAGCAGTTTTATTCTTCGGTTCAGTGCGATTACAGCGATACCTCATTTATATCATTTTTTTTATGTTTTGGCGCTTTTATACGATAAAAACTATTTTATAGAAAAAAATAATTATTTTTGCATCGCTTTATTCTGAGGACTATAACTTTTTTATTTTTTTGCTGATGTTGCTGTATGGTGGCTCATTTTTTGCGGGACAAGATGACGCTTTCAGCTGTACCATGGTTATTTATATCCGTCTTTTTGATCGCGGGTTATTCCACTTTTTGTTTGGCGGTATGATAATAAAGCGTTGTTTTTTGCCTCGTTTTTTTTTTTTTCTTACGGTGTTTACTGAAGGGGTTAACTAGTGGGCCAGTTTTATAGGTCGGGTCGTTACGGACGCGGCGATACTAAATATGTGTACTTTTATTGTTTTGTTTTTTTTATTTAGATAAAGAAATGTATTTGTGGGAATAATATATTTTTTTTTTTTTCATTATTTGGGATTTTTTTTTTTACACACTTGGAAATTTTTTTTTTTACTTTTTTACTTTGTCCCAGGGGGGGACAATACAGATCGGTGATCTGCCAGTTTGCACAGCACTCTGACAGATCACCGATCTGTCTGAGAGCAGTGCAGCGTTACCAAGTGCCTGCTCTGAGCAGGCACTTGGTAAGCCACCTCCCTCCCTGCAGGACCCGGATCCGCGGCCATCTTGGATCCGGGACTTTCTGCAGGGAGGGAGGTAGGAGACCCCCGGAGCAACGCGATCACATCGCGTTGCTGCGGGGGTCTCAGGGAAGCCCGCAGGGAGCCCCCTCCCTGCGCGATGCTTCCCTGCACCGCCGGCACATCGCGATCATCTTTGATCGCGGTGTGCAGGGGGTTAATGTGCAGGGGGCGGTCCGTGACCTCTCCTGGCACATAGTGCCGGATGTCAGCTGCGATAAGCAGCTGACACCCGGCCGCGATCGGCGGCACTCCCCCTGTGAGCGCGGCCGATCGCGCTGGACGTAATATTCCGTCCTTGGGAATTAAGGCCCACCCCACATGGACGGAATATTACATCCAATGGCAGAAAGGGGTTAAAACAAATGTAAAAAAAAAAAATCTTTTGAAAGTTTGTTTTTACATTCTTTCTACCAGGTTTTATAACTTTTTTTATTTTTCGATTGACATAGCTGCATATGGGCTTTTAAGGATACCATTTATTTTCCCATGCATTATACAAAAAAAAAAATTTAAAAATCTAAGCGGGATGAAAGGTGAAAAAAGTCCAATTCCACTGTTGTTTTTTTGGTCTTTTTTATGCCATTCATTATGCAGTTAAAATGATGTACAGTCACAAGAGGTCAGTCGATCGGCACTGAACGAGCTTTCTCACATTCAGACCTCCACAAATTCTCCTTAGAGACCAGACGAGGTAAGCTTCTTCTGAAGACGGGGCGGTGCATGCACAAGACGCAGCTGAATCACCAAAACATGAGGAGATGAATGAAAGCAGCACTCACCCGTGATCTTCAATGATAATATAGTCCTTTATTGACCGTGGCTCAACATTCCCAGCTAGGAACAAGGCAGGTTACAACATGAGGAGGGAGCGGTGAGGGAGGGTGCAGAGACGAGACAGACGACGGCCGTTTCGCGAACAATCGCTTCAACGGGTCCAGTGACTGGACCCGTTGAAGCGATTGTTCGCGAAACGGCCGTCGTCTGTCTCGTCTCTGCACCCTCCCTCACCGCTCCCTCCTCATGTTGTAACCTGCCTTGTTCCTAGCTGGGAATGTTGAGCCACGGTCAATAAAGGACTATATTATCATTGAAGATCACGGGTGAGTGCTGCTTTCATTCATCTCCTCATGTTTTAGTTAAAATGATGTGTTAACATGATTCTCCATGTCAGTAATATTCATGTGATATCAAATTTATAAGGTTTCTTTTCTATTTTAATAGTTGAAATATTTCAGAAAATTCTAAAAATGTTGCTTGGTTGTTGTGATTTTTTTTGAGAGATGTAATTTTTTAACATTTCTGTTGATGGAGTGCTATGAGGGCTTTTTTGAGATAGCACTTTGCTGTTACAGTGGGATGCCAGCTATGTAACACAACTGACAGTATGGAGTGGGCTCAGCTCCTTTTCATTTTACCATGAATTTTCACTAAAGAGTGCACCTTATCTTATTGATGAGGCATAGGCTTTATCTTGGTCAATTGGCAGGTCCCAATAGACAACAATTAAGAAACAGTGCTCAAGAATAATAGCTACAGGGTAGAGACAGAGAGAGCTAGGCACCCACAATATTAGTGATGAGTGAGGTGCTTGGATAACATGTTACCTGCGCATGCTTGGGTGTTATCCAAGTGTCTTGAGTGTGCTCGGCTAATATACAGTATTTGAGTTCCTGCAGCTGCATGTTTTGTCTACCCTGCAGGGACTCGAATATATTATCAGAGCATGTTTGCTCATCACTAATGTTATCACTTGTCAGGGCTATATCAACTTGTAATTGAGGATGCAAAGCAGCTCCAGTTATAAAGAAAATATTAGAAACGTAACACAAAAAATTACTTTAAGTGACTTGAACTAGGCATAATATATACCAAAATAATATTACACAATTAACCTAAGAAAATTTATTTTAAATGTGAAAAATTTATTTTTACCTATTTTTACACTACTAAAGGTCAATAAAGGTCAATATTTTTACAAAAGCAACTTCTGCATGATTAAAAATGCTAACATAATAATGTCCTGCATATCACAAATAAAAGCAAATATTAGTTTTAAATATAAAATAAAATTGTAGTTGTTTTACTAGTAGACGAAAAAACTTGTAAAAACTGTACTAATTGTTAAAGTCCAAAATTAAAAATGAACAAAAAGTTTTTTCAAACCCTTCTGCAGTATCCATAGTCTGTGGCAATGGTACAAAGCCATGTGAATTACCTCCTACATTGCAACATCCCTGGTACCTCTTTTAATTGGAAGGCCCTGTGCAACATGGAATCATAGAATCATAGAATGCTAGAGATGGGAGGGTCATCACGTCCAACCCCCTGCTCAATGCAAGATTCACTAAACCATCTCTGACATGTCTTTCCAGACTCTGTTTGAAGACTTCCATTGAAGGAGAACTCACCACTTCACGTGGCAGACTGTTCCACTCATTGATCACCTTCACTGTCAAAAAGTTTTTCTAATATCTAATCTGTATCTTGTACCTTTCAGTTTCAATCCATTGCGTCTCATGTTTCCATGTGTAAATAAGAATAAGGATAATTGCTCTACACTGGCACATCCCTTCAAATATTTGTATACAGCTATTAAGTCTCCACTTAGTCTTCTTTTTTGCAAGCTAAACATACTCAGATCCTTTAACCGTTTCTCATAAGACATACTTTCCAATCCTCTCACCATCATGATAGCTCTTCTCTTGAACATGCTTCATGCACGCCAGTTTATATGCCAGTTTATACCTTTGGATTTTTTTTTCTCTGAACTTGCTCCAGTTTTTCAATTTCTTTCTTAAAATGTGGTGCCCAGAATTGGACACAGTATTCCAGATGAGACCTGACCAAGGAGCAGAAGAGGGGATAATTACTTCATGTGATCTAGACTCTGTCATATGGTCCTCTTAATACATCCTAGAACTGTGTTTGCCTTTTTTGCTGCTGCATCACACAGTTGACTCGTGTGCAGTCTGTGATCTACTAGTATACCCAAGTCTTTTTCACATGTGCTGTTGCTTTTTTCTGTTCCTCTCATTATGTAGATTTCATTTTCATTTTTCTTGCCCAGATGTAGAATTTTGCATTTTTTCCTTTTAATTACCAGCCATTCTATTAGCTGCTGCCCTTTCGTCTTTCTTCAAGCTTATCTATTTTCTTCTGAATCCTTTCTCAGTCTTCTCTAGTGCTAGCTATCCCTTCTAGCTTTGATTTGTCTGAAAATTTAATTAGCTTGCAATCAGGTCCCTTATCTAGATAATTTATTACAATGTTGAAAAACACTGGGTCTGGGACAGAGCCTTGTGGTACTCCATTTGAAACATTCTTCCAATTGGATGTGCAACCATATATCACCATCTTTGAAATGAGTCACTTAGCCAGTTATAAATCCACCTAACCATAGCCTTGTCAGTCCCATACTTGGACATTTTTTTCCAAAAGAATAGTATGAGATACTTTATTAAATGCTTTGCTGAAGTTGAGATATATTATATATCTACCGCATTTCCCTGATCCACCCAGTTAGTGATTCCATCATTAAAGGAAACAAGATTAATCTGGCATGACTTGTTTACTATAAAACTATGCTGGCTCTGGTTAATTACTGTGTTGTTATCCAAGTACTTACATACATGCTGTTTAATCATTTGTTCAAAGATCTTTCCTGGTATAGAAGTAAGGCTCACTGGCTCCATCTTCTTTCCTTTTCTCAAGATAGGAACAACATTTGCACTTCTCCAATCTTCTGGGACTTATGCTGTTCTCCAGGATTTTTCAAAGTGCTATTGGTTCAGCAATTTCCTCTACTAACTCTTTCAGTATCTTAGGATGTAATTCATCTAGATCAGGAGATTTTAATTAATTTAAATTAGCTAAGTGTTCCTCACATCTCTTATAGATAGTGTGGATTATTTTATTATGTAGATAGCACTGTGAAGATCAGTTGATGTTACAATTGTTTTCTTAGAGAACACAGATGCAAAATAGGGATTTAAAAGTTTGGCCTTCTCAACATCATTTTTGAGCACTTCACCCTTTTCATCCTGTAAAAATTCTATAGCATCCTTGACTTTTCATTTGCTTTTGACATCCCCCCAAATCCTTTCTTGTTGCTTGTGGTCTCCCTTGCAAGACTCACTTCATTGCTGGCTTTAGCTCTTCTAAGGCTTGCCCTGCATTCCCTGCAAACAACATGATATTCTTCTTTAGAAACTCCCCCCTTTTTCCATTTTAATATGAATTTCTTTTTTCATTTTTTAGCAAGTGTTTAAGTTCTGTGTTCATCCATCCTGGTCTTTTTAAATGCTTCCAATACTTTCTTCTTTTCAGGATTGTTACTGATTGTGCAGTGAGAATTTCATTTAGCAAAAATCTCCCTTCCTTTTTGGACATTTCTGTCCTTTAGAACAGAGGTCCCCAACTCCAGTCCTCAAGGCCCACCAACATGTCATGTTTTCAGGATTTCCTTAGTCTTGCCCAGGTAATAATTGCATCACCTGTGCAATGCAAAGGAAATCCTGAAAACATGACCTGTTGGTGGGCCTTGAGGACTGGAGTTGGGGACCTCTGCTTTAGAACATCCAGCCTTTGGCCCATTCCTACCCTCTTGCTGAGCCCATTAAAATCTGCCATTCTGAAGTCCAACCTTAAAGTTAAAGGTCTTGCTGATCTTCCTCTTCTTCTAATCCAAAATGTGAGGATAGCATGGCCGCTACCTCCTAAATTCCCAGCCACCTTTACTTCCTCAACTATTTTCTCCCTGTTGGCAAGAGTTAATTCTAAGGTTGCAGATCTTCTTGTTCTCTCTTCTACCTTTTGAAAGACAAAGTTGTCAATAAGAGCAGATAAGAATTTTCTGGACCCATTATTTTTGCCTAAGGGAGATTCCCAACAAATATCTGGATAGCAATAATCTCCCATGATCACTATATCGTACTTTTTTGAGAACAGAGACATTTGATGTAAAAAGAGTTCATCCATATCTTCAGTCTGTCCAGGTGGCCTACAGTAGACACTTACATATAGCACACTTTGCAGCACCCGATGTGGGTAATCTCCTTCTCCTTGTTGAAGAAAACAAATTTCTTTCTCTTCACTCTCCCAGAATGCACCAGGAATATGCAAATTATCTCCCTCGAATTTCAATTCCTGGTTTAACGTCATGCGCTATGTGTGCTGTAGCAATTACATCAAACCTGATGTAGTAATCATATTAGGTGATCGGGACTATCTACTACCAGGGCTTTTTTCAACTTTGCCCTGAGGTAATCCAAGGGGAAAGGGCTATTGCAATAAAACTTTGCTTTGTAAATGGTGAAATCCCCTGTAAGAATAGCTGTTTTTCCATAATATAATATGTACTAGCTATTGAACCCGTTCTACGCCCGGGTGGCGAGCATTTATATTGGTATATGGTCTCCATCATGTGCTGCTGCCATCCTGCGCCCGTTCTGTCATGTGCTGCTGCCATCCTGCGCCAGTTCTGTCATGTGCTGCTGCCATCCTGCGCCCGTTCTGTCATGTGCTGCTGCCATCCTGCGCCCGTTCTGTCATGCGCTGCTGCCATCCTGCGCCCGTTCTGTCATGTGCTGCTCCCATCCTGCGCCCCCGTTGTCATGCGCTGCTGCCATCCTGCGCCCGTTCTGTCATGTGCTGCTCCCATCCTGCTGCCATCCTGCGCCCGTTATGTCATGCGCTGCTGCCATCCTGCGCCCGTTCTGTCATGTGCTGCTGCCATCCTGCGCCCGTTCTGTCATGTGCTGCTGCCATCCTGCGCCCGTTCTGTTATGTGCTGCTGCCATCCTGCGCCCGTTCTGTCATGTGCTGCTGCCATCCTGCGCCCATTCTGTCATGCGCTGCTGCCATCCTGCGCCAGTTCTGTCATGTGCTGCTGCCATCCTGCGCCCGTTCTGTCATGTGCTGCTCCCATCCTGCGCCCCCGTTCTGTCATGCGCTGCTGCCATCCTGCGCCCGTTCTGTCATGTGCTGCTCTCATCCTGCGCCCGTTATGTCATGCGCTGCTGCCATCCTGCGCCCGTTCTGTCATGTGCTGCTGCCATCCTGCGCCCGTTCTGTCATGTGCTGCTGCCATCCTGCGCCCGTTCTGTGATGTGCTGCTGCCATCCTGCGCCCGTTCTGTCATGCGCTGCTGCCATCCTGCGCCCGTTCTGTCATGCGCTGCTGCCATCCTGCGCCCGTTCTGTCATGCGCTGCTGCCATCCTGCGCCCGTTCTGTCATGTGCTGCTCCCATCCTGCGCCCGTTCTGTCATGTGCTGCTCCCATCCTGCGCCCCCGTTCTGTCATGCGCTGCTGCCATCCTGCGCCCGTTCTGTCATGTGCTGCTCCCATCCTGCTGCCATCCTGCGCCCGTTATGTCATGCGCTGCTGCCATCCTGCGCCCGTTCTGTCATGTGCTGCTGCCATCCTGCGCCCGTTCTGTCATGTGCTGCTGCCATACTGCGCCCGTTCTGTCATGTCCTGCTGCCATCCTGCGCCACTATTGTATTATATGCCCCCGTATGCTGCTGCCATATAAAAAAAAAAAAAAACCATACTCACCTATCGTCCGGCTCCACTGCAGGTGTGTCTTCAAGAAAATGGCACCGGAAAGCGCGGACTGCGCAGGTGCCGATTCCGGCAGCAGGAATCGGCGCCTGCGCAGTACGCTCTTTCCGGCGCCATTTTATTGAAGACACTGCCGGAAAGCGCGTACTGCGCAGGCGCCGATTCCGGCACCAGGAGGAGAAAGAGGATGGCGGCGGAAATGCCGTAAGTAACAAATGGCTGTGGCATGAAGTGCCACAGCCTCATGGCACAGCAATTTGTTACTTACGCCAGTTCCGGCGCCATTGTCTTGCTTCTCCTTGTGCCGGAATCGGCGCCTGCGCAGTACGCGCTTTCCGGCGCCATTTTATTGAAGACACTGCAGTGTGTCTTCAATAAAATGGCGCCGGAAAGCGCGTACTGCGCAGGCGCCGATTCCGGCACCAGGAGGAGAAAGAGAATGGCGGCGGAAATGCCGTGAGTAACAAATGGCTGTGGCATGAAGTGCCACAGCCTCATGGCACAGCAATTTGTTACTAACGCCAGTTCCGGCGCCATTGTCTTGCTTTTCCTGGTGCCGGAATCGGCGCCTGCGCAGTATGCGCTTTCCGGCGCCATTTTATTGAAGACACTGTCTTCAATAAAATGGCGCCGGAAAGCGCGTACTGCGCAGGCGCCGATTCCGGCACCAGGAGGAGAAAGACAATGGCGCCGGAACTGGCGTAAGTAAAAACTTTCTGTGCTGGGCGCACATACGGCGCCCCCGTGCTCCCGACCCCCTGCTCTCGGCGGCATCTCCCCGTACTCCCGACCCCCTGCTCTCGGCGGCATCTCCCCGTGCTCCCGACCCCCTGCTCTCGGCGGCATCTATAATGTAACGCTGGGAGCGTCGCGCCTGCGCAGTCTATTAAGGCTTCGGACAGAGTGACGCTCCCAGCGTTATATTATAGATACTTCTGATTTGATACTTACTCTTGGATTTTTCCTGCTATATTTGGGTGGGCTTTTAAAAACCCCATTCACGTGTAGTAAATTGTATTACAAATTACTGACCAAATTACACACCAAATGTGCAGCAATTCTTGAAGTGGCCCCTCATTTGTCTAGCTGGATAATCTTTCAATATATTTATTTAAAAAAAAATGATGAAATGCTAGTGTAATATAAATGCAAAATCCCTCTAAGAGATTACTGTAATATTGCATTTAGTTTTGCAAGTTCTATAGGATTTTTAATCAAGATAGAAATTTCCAATAAGCATAAGGCATGGAATGGCTCACTTTACAGCATAGGAATTTATATTAATAGATACACACAGAATAGAGTACCCAGTTCAGGCTTGCAACACCTTTCCCTATAAAAGACAAAAAATATCATGAGACCTATTCTTAATCACTGTGCCAAATGAACATCATAGACTGACTAAAGCATATCCTGCATTGCCATGTTACTATCCACTGATAAGTAAAAACATTATTAAGAGTGTGGTTTTATCAGAGGACAAAGTGATAATCTTGGAGACTTATGAACACGTCTAATTTTGAGAAATGAAAAGATGAATAGTAATTTAACTATTTGAATTTACAGCACAATTCAATCACAACAGAACAATTGAGAATCTGGAAAGGGAAAAAGAGTTGGAAGAAAACAGAAGGCACTATGTAATCGTAGTGAGTGTGTACTGGTTCCAGGGAAAAAGAGAATAATTCACTCACCTGCATAGGATGTGCAAACAAGCACAACACTAAACTTGGTTAACACATGGATTCCTTCATCACCATGCCGCCTTTTCAGTAGTCTATGGAGAAAATACATTATTTCCTAATTACTTCCATGCCACGTGGAAAGATTGTGTGGATGAAGAATCCTGGAAGGCGCTTCGGTTCGAATAGAAGGAAATTCCAAAAGGAATCAAAAGGAAGCCGTCCTGGATAAATACATTTTTAGTTTTTAATAAAAAACTGTTACAACAAATTTTTTTTTCTTGTAGCAGTATTTAGGGAAATACCAAGGCTACCAACCATAAAGCATAGCAAACACAACGCACATGTATCTAGGACCAGATTGATTTATAAATACATGTAAAAACCTTATATTTTGTTTCTCTAGACCAGGGGTGGGGAATCTTTTTTCTGCTAAGGGCCATTTGGATATTTATACCATCCTTCGTGGGCTGTACAAACTCGGCCCACAAAGTACATCCCGACTGTCACTGGTTTCAGGATGTAATCTTTCATTGCATGCCCTTCAATATTCAGTAGTGAACACCGTGTGTGTGCTAACAGGGCAAGAATACATTAATGAGCTGGTTCTAATCAAAATACACCTCCCTGCCTAAGAATGCGGTCCCTGAAATTCTGCTAGGGGGCTGGATAAAAGGTCATTGAGGGCCCTGGGGTCTGAGGTTCCCCACCCCTGCTCTAGATAGAGAGCTACAATTTAGGCACAAAACAGAAAGCAAAATCATTGTCATATGTTATATTCAAAACCCAATAATATTAGAAACCAATAACTCTTGAGGAACTCCCATAAATGGGAAAAAATGTGAATTTGGTGTTACTTTGCATTGTGACTACTACTGAATTATTAATCGTACTCGGGTTATATATTGTATATTTTATAGATTTTTATGTTTTTTAGCTTTATATTTCATACTTAGTTTTCATAATAAATCTTGATTTGGGTTTCTATTTGCTCCATTGGATGATGGAGGGCTCCGATGTCAGTGTGATTGTGAGCGGGGTCCGTCTGTTGACTGGCAAGCAGCGGTCATCTGTGTATTGCACACAGGAATTTGCTAGTCAGTCCTTATGGGGGTGTGCTCAGGTGATCTCACAAGGCATTCTCTATCACTTTGTAGCAAATAGAAGGGTTAACTCAGTTGTCAGAGACCGTAAAGTGCTTGGTATAGGTGGTTGCAGAAGCAGGTGAACTTGCACAGTCAGTTAACCACCTTCTGTATTGGTTCCATGACTTTGTCATGAAGGATTTGTCCATCAGTTTGCTGGGATAAACCTCCAATGAGGGCATCATGGCAATGCTGCTCTCAATCTGTGGTTGCTGTTTGATTGAGCGGAATAAACACTTGCCATCCTGACAGGAGAGTATTTTTTTTTGTCCTGGGCTCATTAATAATGTCTTTTTAAGTAGTGGTCTATTACTAAAACAAGATTCCAATGCAATTCATAAGGTGTTAGGGCTAGCAGAACGCACCAAATATTAAGACAGATAGAGTATGGTGCGTTCGCAGCCCGGGGTCCACCGTGCAGAGATGGAACCTGCTGCCAAGTAACGACGGACTATATGGCGGTACTCATAAGTATACACACGTGAGTTAAACTTCACCCAACGTGAAGGAAGCGATCCTGTTGCGTCACAGGACCGCGGTACCGCACATAGAGCGCGAGCAAGTAGTCAGCGAACTCAACCCCAACTAGGATTGAAGTCCGATTAGACCCTTGCTGGCATAACACCGCAACTGGGTGTGTAAGGAAACTAAATAACGATTTTAAGGCACAAGAGTGCATGCGGTGCCGCACTGACGAACGCCACTAACCACCCAGGCTTGGGTGAGGAAAGCACAGAGGAAGTGCACGGCGCGGTACTGGCGGTCACAGCAACTGGACGCTGTAATGTGTGATTCGTGCTGTAGGCTAAGTCGGGCGCTAGATAGCAACCATACACCTTCCGCGAACAGGCATTCAATAGGGTAGGGGTATCCAAGGACGACTTGCACTCACAACATACACACATTAACAATTGTACACTAGCGCATGGCCGTGCGGTCATGCGCAGTTTATATAGTTGCAGCACAGGAAGTGGCCACAGAAACTTTGCCCTTCCAAGACCTGCCAAGAGGATCAATGGAATGTGCTGCAGAGCCTGAGCACATGACCCTCGATCTCCAACGGGAGATCTTGCCCTGGGCATGCTCAGTGTGTGCAGACAAGGACTTAGTCCCAGAGAAGTCCGCTCGCTGCTGACCAGCACTGACTTTAATGGCAGAAGCTGAAGAAGCAGCAGTAACTCTCTGTACAGCGTGAGACTGAGCAAGTCGCTGGGACCGATGTCCCTGCTGAGCAGACTCCACTGCGGCTGGACAAGAATGGGAGACCGCAGCGGAGATGGCTCGAGATTCCCCCTGTGCAGAAGCGGGAACTCGAGACCTAACATTACCCCCCCTCCTAGGGCCCCCCCCTCCTTGGGCCTCGCTACGCTCGAAGGCAGCAATGAGCTGTGGGGCCCGAATGTTTTCAGCAGGCTCCCATGACCTGTCCTCTGGGCCATAACCCTTCCAATCCACCAGATAGAACTTTTTGCCGCGTACCACCTTGCACCCCAAAATAGCGTTCACCTCGTAATCATCCGTAGAAGAACCCGATGTCCAGGCAGATGACTCGGAAAACCGGGACATGTATACGGGTTTCAAGAGGGACACATGAAAGGTGTCGGTGATACCCAAGCGTGGAGGAAGAGCCAAACGGTAGACCACAGGATTAACCTGTTCGAGAACCTTGAAGGGACCCAAGTAGCGAGGAGCAAACTTAGTGGACTCAACTCGCAGCCTGATGTTACGGGCGGAGAGCCACACCAAGTCGCCAGGAGCAAAGGTCGGAGCGGGACACCGATGAACATCGGCGGAGGACCTCATTCTCTCCTTGGAGGCCCGAATGGCATCCTGCGTGCGGTCCCAAATGTCCCGTGCCTCCACAGCCCAGTCTGCCACCCTGGAGTCAGCAGAAGACACAGGCATGGGCACAAGAACACGCGGATGCTGGCCGTAATTTAGGAGGAATGGAGTCTGACCGGTGGAGTCGGCTACAGCATTGTTAAGTGCAAACTCTGCCCACGGTAGCAAGGATGCCCAGTCATCCTGCCTGGCAGAAACAAAATGCCGTAAATATCTGACCAAGGTCTGGTTGGCCCTCTCTACCAACCCATTCGTCTCGGGATGATATGCCGAAGAGAGATTCAACTCAATACTGAGTAGACGACAAAGCTCTCTCCAGAATCGAGACGCAAACTGGGGACCCCGGTCACTAACAATTTTGTCTGGCATATCGTGTAGGCGAAAGATATGCTTGACGAACAAGACAGCCAACGCCCGTGCAGAAGGTAGCCGTGGAAGAGGCACCAAGTGCACCATTTTGGAAAAATGGTCGGTGATCACCCAGATAATGGTGCAGTTACGAGACTTGGGTAAGCCCACCACAAAGTCCATCCCGACCATCTCCCAGGGCCTGTCCGCTACCGGCAGAGGATAAAGCAAACCAGCTGGCCGTTGCCGAGGAGTCTTGTTCTTGGCGCAAGAGACACACGCCCGAACATACTCTGCAACATCACGAGCCATATGCGGCCACCAGTACGTCCTCGCCAGTAACTCAGATGTCCTTTTGGTACCAAAATGTCCACCTACCCTGGACGAGTGTGCCCAAGAGAGAACCTCCGGTCGCAAATTGGATGGAACAAAAGTCTTGCCCGGGGGCACAGACTCTAGCGAAACCGGCGCCACAGTTCTCAAGCTCTCGGTGGGGAAAATAAGCCGAGGCTCCTCCTCCTCCTCCGCAGATGACACAACGGAGCGAGAGAGAGCGTCGGCCCGAATGTTCTTCTCCCCAGAAAGAAAATGGAGGGTGAAATTAAACCGGGAGAAGAATAAGGACCATCTGGCCTGGCGAGAATTCAACCGCTGGGCTGTCTGCAGGTACACCAAATTTTTATGGTCTGTGAAGACTTGGAAGGGAAAACGTGCACCCTCCAAGAGATGTCTCCACTCCGAGAAAGCCAACTTCATGGCTAGCATCTCCCTGTCCCCAATGGAATAATTCCTCTCTGCTGGTGAGAAGGTCTTGGAGAAAAAGAAGCAAGGATGCTTCCGACCTTGAGCATCCTTTTGGAAGAGGACTGCTCCAGCACCAACAGAAGAGGCATCCACCGCCATGATAAATGGCTTATTAACATCGGGGCGATGTAGGATGGGAGCGCTAGCGAAGTGTGACTTTATAGAGTTAAAGGCCTTGGAGACCTCCTCGGACCACAATTTGGGATTCGCCCCCTTCTTGGTGAGGACAACCAAGGGAGCTACCAAAGTTGAGAAATGCGGAATGAACTGACGATAATAATTAATGAACCCCATAAAGCGCTGCACCGCTTTAAGAGAATGGGGTTCCTGCCAGTCCATCACAGCCTGTAGTTTGGCAGGATCCATAGCCAATCCCTGGGCAGAGATGATGTAGCCTAGGAAAGGTAAGGACTCCTGCTCAAACATACACTTCTCCAACTTGGCATAGAGGGAGTTTGCCCGTAGGAGGTCGAAGACTTTGCAAACATCTCTCCGGTGGGAGTCAATATCTGGATAGTAGATAAGAATATCATCCAGATAGACTACGACCGAGGTGGAAAGCATATTCCGGAAGATATCGTTCACAAAGTCTTGGAAAACGGCTGGGGCATTACAGAGCCCGAAGGGCATCACCAGATATTCATAGTGCCCATCCCTGGTGTTAAAAGCCGTCTTCCATTCGTCCCCCTCACGGATGCGAATCAGGTTGTAAGCACCCCGCAGATCTAATTTAGTAAATACCCTTGCTCCCCGAAGCCTATCGAAGAGCTCAGATATCAAGGGCAAAGGATACTTGTTTTTAACGGTGATGGCGTTAAGACCCCTGTAGTCTATGCATGGACGCAATTCTCCATTCTTCTTCTGCACGAAGAAGAACCCTGCCCCAGCAGGTGACACTGACTTCCTAATGAATCCTCTTGCCAGATTTTCCTGGATGTACTGTGACATTGCCTCCGTCTCCAGGAGAGATAGTGGATAGACTCGACCCCGCGGAGGCTCAGCACCAGGCAAGAGATCAATAGGACAGTCATAGGGGCGATGGGGCGGAAGGATCTCTGCCGCCTTTTTGGAGAACACGTCTGCATAAGACCAATACTGCTTGGGGAGAGAGGAAAGATCTGCGGGTACCTCTGTAGTGGCAACCTGAACGCACTCCCTCTGACACCTACCCCCACAAGATTCGCCCCATCCCAGGATTCTGCCAAAGGACCACTCGATATGAGGAGAGTGGTACCGTAGCCAAGGTATTCCCAACAGGACCTCATCAATTCCCTCAGGAATGACGAGCAGAGATATAATCTCCTGATAAGATGGCGACATGGACAGAGTAAAAGGGATGGTCTGGTGTGTTATCTGTGAGGGCAGTGCCGACCCATTCACCACTCGTACCGTTACTGGTTGAGCTAGCATAACCAGGGGTATTGCGTGACGTTGGGCGAAGGCGGAAGACATAAAATTGCCCTCCGCCCCAGAATCCACGCAGAGCTCTACCGAGTGGGAGAATGAGCCAATAGTAATTGTCCCCTTAAAGGACAATTTAGAGGCAAACGTCGCCGTGTTTAGTGTACCTCCACCTACTACCACTAAACGCTGACATTTCCTCGATCGCTGAGAACATCTGGTGGCTAGATGTCCTGACTGCTGGCAAACATGACAGACCTTGAGTGCACAAGCGGTCCGGGACTTAGATCCCGCTTGTGACACTTCCCTGGCCTCATGTGACTCAGGAACCAGGACCGGAGATTCCAGAGGTTTGGCGAAGGTAGGAGCCAGCCGAAACCTCTGCCTACACTGGGCTCGCTCTAACCTCCGCTCATTAAAACGGAGGTCAATTCGAGTGGAGACAGTTATTAACTCCTCCAGTGTGGCAGGAATCTCCCTAGTGGCCAGAGCGTCCTTAACGTGGTCAGCCAGGCCCCTCCAAAATATGGAGATAAGAGCTTTATCCGACCAATCCAGCTCAGAAGCTAAAGTGCGGAATTGGACGGCGAATTGACTGACCAAGGACTCACCCTGAGTTAATGCCAGCAGTTGGAGCGCCGTATCATGGGTGACTTGAGGTCCTAAAAAGACCTGTTTCAGAGTGCTCAGAAACAGCGGAGCACTCTGCACCACATGATCGCCACGCTCCCACAGCGGCGTAGCCCATTCCAATGCCCTGTCTGACAAGACAGACACTATAAATCCCACCTTAGCCCGCTCTGTGGGAAAACGTGCAGCCAGGAGCTCGAGGTGAATAGAGCACTGACGCACAAATCCCCTACAAAACTTGCTATCACCAGAAAATTTTTCTGGCAGCGGGAGGCGAGAAAATGTCGAAGCAGGGGTGGCAATGGACAGGGTTGCTGCAGCCACGCTAGCAGCCTGTACAGCAACCGCGGTAACATCCACAGCTGAGGTTGCGCTCTCAAGAGCCGCCAACCTACCCTCCAGCTGCTGGATATACCGCAAGGATTGCTGTTTGTCCGTCATTACTAGCCAGACCCTGGCGCTAGTGTAATGTTTGGGCTAGCGGAATGCACCAAATATTAAGACAGATAGAGTATGGTGCGTTCGCAGCCCGGGGTCCACCGTGCAGAGATGGAACCTGCTGCCAAGTAACGACGGACTATATGGCGGTACTCATAAGTATACACACGTGGGTTAAACTTCACCCAACGTGAAGGAAGCGATCCTGTTGCGTCACAGGACCGCGGTACCGCACATAGAGCGCGAGCAAGTAGTCAGCGAACTCAACCCCAACTGGGAATGAAGTCCGATTAGACCCTTGCTGGCATAACACCGCAACTGGGTGTGTAAGGAAACTAAATAACGATTTTAAGGCACAAGAGTGCATGCGGTGCCGCACTGACGAACGCCACTAACCACCCAGGCTTGGGTAAGGAAAGCACAGAGGAAGTGCACGGTGCCGTACTGGCGGTCACAGCAACTGGACGCTGTAATGTGTGATTCGTGCTGTAGGCTAAGTCGGGCGCTAGATAGCAACCATACACCTTCCGCGAACAGGCATTCAATAGGGTAGGGGTATCCAAGGACGACTTGCACTCACAACATACACACATTAACAATTGTACACTAGCGCATGGCCGTGCGGTCATGAGCAGTTTATATAGTTGCAGCACAGGAAGTGGCCACAGAAACTTTGCCCTTCCAAGACCTGCCAAGAGGACCAATGGAATGTGCTGCAGAGCCTGAGCACATGACCCTCGATCTCCAACGGGAGATCTTGCCCTGGGCATGCTCAGTGTGTGCAGACAAGGACTTAGTCCCAGAGAAGTCCGCTCGCTGCTGACCAGCACTGACTTTAATGGCAGAAGCTGAAGAAGCAGCAGTAACTCTCTGTACAGCGTGAGACTGAGCAAGTCGCTGGGACCGACATCCCTGCTGAGCAGACTCCACTGCGGCTGGACAAGAATGGGAGACCGCAGCGGAGATGGCTCGAGATTCCCCCTGTGCAGAAGCGGGAACTCGAGACCTAACATAAGGGCACTCTTGTTGTACTTCCTTAGATATTTACCATAGCTAATATCACTAGGGCATTAAATGTGCCTGCCCAAAGTAATCAGTCGAAAGTATGTCCACATACAATATATCGATTGTCATCTGCAATGACATGAATTCAGTTCACAATCACATTATGGCTAAATAGTTGATTGGCTATGAATCGCAGCACTGCAAATCCTCATATTGCCCCGAAAATATGTGTGTACCACTGAAATGCGCAAATATATTGTTAGGTTTCGAGTTCCCGCTTCTGCACAGGGGGAATCTCGGGCCGCTACTGCTGCGGTCTTCCATTCCTCTCCTGCCACAGGTAAACTTGCTCAGCAGAGACGACGGTCCTTGCGTCTGGCTCAGTCTCACTCGGTGCTTAGGCTTGCTGTTGCTTCTCCAGCTTTTGCCATTAACGCCAGTGCTGGGCAGCAGCGAGCGGGCTTCTCTGGGACTAAGTCCTTATTTGCACACACTGAGCATGCCCAGGGCAAGATCTCCCGTTGGCGATCGAGGGTCACGTGCTCAGGCACTGCAGCACATCCCATTGGTCCTCTTGGCAGGTCCTGAAAGGGCAAAACTTCTGTAGCTACTTCCTGTGCTGCAACTATATAAACTGCGCATGACCGCACGGCCATGCGCTAGTGTACAATTGTATACGTGTGTTTGTTGTGAGTGCAAGTCGTTCATTAAATACCCCTACCCTATGGTATGACTGTTCGCGTATGGTGTATGGCTGCTATCTAGCGCCCGACTAACTACTCAACGTGTCACACACGTATCAGCGTCTATTGCTGTGTCCGCCAGTGCGGCGCCACGCGCCAGTAGTGCGCTTCCTGACCCACCTCTGGGTGCTTAGTGGTGTTTGCCAGCACGGCACAGTTCGCACTTCGGTGCTCTAATAATAATAGTTACCTAACACACCCAGTTGCGGTGTTGTGTCAGCAAGTGGTCTAATCGGACTTCAATCCTGAGTCTTGGGGTTGTGTCCGCTGACTCCTTGCTTGCACTCTTTAGTGCGGTATTGCGGACCTGTGGCTTTACCGGGTTCGCTTCCACCGCCATATTACGCTGCCATTTACTAGCAGCAGGTTTTCACCTGCACGGTGAACCCTGGACTGCGAACGCATCTATTACATCTTTCTTGGTGCGTTCCGCCAGTCCTAACATATATTTTAGTGAATTTGAGTTCTACTCAAATATACAAACAAAACCCTGCTTTTTAAGAATGCAGATTTTTATAAATCCATTTAGTGTGAAACCATAGATGACTGGCAAAGGTTGAAAAAAAACCCTTATACTCACCATTCACTTGTCCAGCCACTCCATTGCTCACTGCCTGCTATCTGCTCTTTAGAGAAACCTCTTCTTTCCTCTGTCACAAGCAGAATCTCTCGACTGCTTCACTCTAGATTAGGACTGATGGCCAGGTGTCCTGGCTTATAGTAAATAGGTAGAAGATGCAATAGTGGAAAGAATAGGACTGCTTGTTGCCTGCCATCCAGGCCTCAGAACCTCTTCTTTCTGCCATCAGGTCTTCAGCCTGGTCACTCTAGGCAGGGACTTACAGCTGTGACCAGGCCTCACAGATCACTATGCTTTTTTTATCTGTGATGTCACAATGTGCGATATTCAGTGGCCTCCAAGAGGCTGACACTCCTGACCTAGAGTAAACAGGCTAGGAGATTAAGCTTGCAATGAGGAAAAGAAGACGGCAGGTAGTAGAAGGGTCAGACAGGTGAGCAATGAAATGAGTGTAAGTTTATTTTTTTTTCTAAATTTTATGTTTAATATGTTCTGGGGTCAGGAAGCACCACAGTACTTAATAAGGGACATTCAGTTTGCAAATCAATTTTCCCAGAAAACTATTATGATTTTGCAAATTTGATTTTTGTCAGATCTGCTCATTTCTAGTGCACCACTCTGGGGTCTCTGGGGACTGAATCCAACATCTTTCAAGCCTCATAACAGAATGACTGCAATTATAATGCCAATCAACCTCACCATAGAAACAGATGCCAACTGCTAGTAATAACAGTGCACTGACTTTCCATGTTTTTTAAAAAGTAAAAAAGCTCCAAAAAGTATTCCTTTTAGTCACTTGTGAGTAGACAGACTGTTATTTGCAGAACATTGAATCAAACTAACGCAAACTGATGGTGTTGCTGTCAGAGGTAACATCATCCTGCTTTGACTGAAATGAGAGATGAGCCATATCTGTTAGAGTGCTCTTCACTTGCTCCCCACTAATATGCCTAGCAGAAGAAGAGGAGACCATTTGTAGTATGGATTTAGTAGTACTATTGTCCAGACAGCTTGTGCCAGTGATTGTGGAGGTGCTTCTGCTACTGCTAGAGACTAACACATTCTCAGGCATGGTATTTTTTTGTCTTTTACACTGCCCCAACTATTGCTATTTTGAAAATCTTTCCAACCCCAATAATTCAAACTTTGTCAAAAGAGTATAACAAGAAATGCTAGGTAGGGAAGTAGGCACACATACAGAAAGCAAAATGTGAAACCAGGCCATATATAAATAGGTGTACTGTGAATTGTTGTTAAATTGGACTAGCAAAAGAGGTGTGCAAAAACAGATATGCACAGATAAATGTGTTCATTTTTAAATATTTTATTATCTATTTTTTTTTACAAAATTAAACCTCTTCCCAAGAAAGATGTGGTAAGAAATTTTAGGAAGGTGCAAATGCAAAAAGCCAGAAGGTGCAATAGGATGTTGTATTGGTATGGTGTGTACAGATGTAAAATATGATTGGCAAACAAATGTAATAAAAAAAATACTTGTGTTCTTGTCACAAGCAATTTACTCATGTCTTTCTAAAACAGAAATGCACTAAAATTCATGTACTCAGCACATGACTATATCAATAAAGTTTTGTTACAGTTAAATATCAAGAAGCATAAAAAATAAAGCAGCTTTATTTAGAACATCACATACAAAAAGACAAAACCACAGACTCTATAAAAACGTGAGTAAAAACATACTAAAGCACGTAATGACATTTTTTTATTAACTTAATTTACCTAATAGGTGCAGAAATGCTGATTGTAAATCTGCATCATCAAAAACTCACCAAATACTCATCGTACCAACATAATCTTAAAAGAGGTTATCCAGCATTTGCGTTCAAGTCTGCATTGACTCTATAAGGCAGTAGACTTGCGAATCTTCACAATGCGCACAGTGAACACTGTTAGGATTCTACGGTGCCATCTCCGGTAGGGGGGTTGACATGTGAGCACAAGCATGCAATTTGCATACCTCCGTCCAGTCACATTCAAACTAGATATGTCTGGCCTTGCTTAATTCACTAGTTTTGAGCAAGGCTGCAGACATCTAGTCAACACATAACAACATGTATGCATGGGAAAGGAAACAATTCTCTCTTTCTCAATCTCGCTTTCTCTATTTCCATCTCTATCTCTATATACCTATGGGGGTGTGGAGGAACAGAATCCTGCTGACCAAAAGGGCTTTCACTCAACAGAAGAGATGACCCTACTGGCCAAAGAGCTTACACTCTACAGAAAAGAGGAACTTACCCACTGACTTTGGAGATGGCAAATGACTCTGACATATAAAATGTCCATCACTGGGAACTGTTTATCTATGATGGCCCAAGTACTGACCCCCCCTTATGCAAGGTATCATAATCAGTTTCAGGGCATTATGTGGAAGCCCACATGGCAACAGAAAATGATGTTAGCCATCTCTCGTTTGCTTCAGTAGTTTGAGAAATGGTGCAAGAAATGATGCCATCCATATGTTGTTCATGATTTTCATAGACATCTTGATTTGTATGGGTAATTTTGAGTCGAAACAAATATGGACATTGTCTTACAGACAATAGAAACAATAAACTTTAATGGGTACGTGTTCTATGCATGAAAACACGGACAGAATGCATCAGTGAACTATCGACGTCTGAGAGAGGCCATAACGCTAAAGTTTTAGATAAGTATAAATGACTGTTGTCTGGCATTGCTGCTACCTTCAGCTTTCCTATCTCTATAGCTATCAAAAGAATATCTGCATTATTTGTAGATTGACTTCTATTCTCATTATATTCTGTGCTGCTGTTGTTCAGCTCAGTTTGTGTGATGTCTTTATCTAATGCTTCAGAGCTTTCTCACCCTGTCTCTATTAAATTGTCTTCTGATTTCTCTATCAGCTTTTATAGTGGCTCAGATATTCACTGCTCATTGGCTGGACTATACTATGTCGTGTGATATCTGCAAGGCATCATGGGAAAGCCTGGCCAGCCACACCTGAGGTTATATGCCCTTTCTATGGCTGATGCAATCTTCTGCCATGAGTAAAATGGCTCTGACATTTTTTGAAGTTTGACGCAATCAAGTAGCAAATTGTTTCACTTTACCGGGGGCCAAGAAAATCTCAAATTATTCAACACAAATTTGATTCACATAAAATCAAGACATTCCACTCCAACAGGCAGCATAACACATTTCTGGAAGTTTTCTGTGTTCTTCTATATATTTTCCCTATTATTGTCAATGTAAAGGTCAATCATTGGAACTTTGAGATGCTCATTTTTTTAGAATATTTTATTTTAGTATGAAAATAACTATATATTTACTTTTTACAAGTCTTTTGCAATATATCCAGTTGATTTATAACAATATTATGTTCTATTCCATGAAATAATCTAAACAATGTAACGGTTCAACTTGACTTCGCATTTTCCCACCTTTGTTGTTCTAAAAGAGCTTCCTTTTCATTGGTAACCCACACATTTTAATGTTCATAAGAAAGCACAGTTTGAAAAGGACAAATTATTTGGGGAAATGTTGCTTGAAGATTTTTGTCAGTAATTTAGCCAATTTATTCTTTAACCTGTTAGTCTGAGCTGCTTCTTTAAGCTGCATAAGTACTTCCAGGTGACACATATGCTTTCTCTCTCACATCGAAATACATTAAATCCTAGTCTTTGGTGTAGATTTATCTTATGATGCTTGGACTTAGCACTTTCTAAATCCTATTTGCATGAAAGACTACAACATATTGCAACATATTACAACATATTAGTTTGGACATAATGCAATATGTACTTAAATGGAAAATAAAATAATATAGAGGTTGCTCTAGAAATCTGTTGATCCATTTATTACCGTTGTATACTTCCAGTTGCATATTGAGATTTTTTTCTTTTCCATTTATGTGGAATCTGTTTTTTTTTTTACTTTTGTCCCTTAGAAACTATACAGTTATACATTTTTATTCCTATGGGCTTGCTCTAGTTGAAAACAGAACATTAGTTCTTCTCAGCATCCCCCTTGAGAAATGACTCTCGATCATTTTTGACATACTGGAGTAGTGATGTCACAACTACAGTACACATGACCGATACAGCAAATCATTGGGCTTAGCAGTGATGCCGACATAATCGGCACTAGACTGCTGAGCACAGTGATTGGCTGCTGTGGTCACGTGTATTGTATAAAAGCACCAATACAGCTGATCAATGGTGAAGGAACGTTGCTGGAAAATGGGTGTTTGAGTAAAGGCAGGGTTTATTTTTATCAAGGGTCAGGCCATAAGCATAGAAAAGTGTATTGATCTCACTACACATTTTTACAGATACCAAAAATATGTTTTCGACTGTTTTCCTCTTCCTTTACGCTTTTAGTGTTGTCCTTTGGGGAGGTAGGCATGTATGGCTTCAGTCTACCCATGGAGAAGAAAAATAATGCAACCTGATTTGAGACCCTTTTCTTCTTTGGCTCTTTATAAGAGGGCACTACATATTAAGGAGGAATAAATTAGGATTTCCAGAACATAGTTGGGCTATAGCTTTAACTAACTACAGAGAACTAAAATGTACATAGCATAAGTCTATTTTATGAAAAATGTATCTAGGAAAAGAAAATTTAAGATTCAAGTATTCTAAAATAAACAAATTGGCATGGTTATAGGGGTGCAGAGGTAACAGTTAAATCCAAGTCTATGAGGGTTGAGTGATATTTTCACTACATAAAGTGATTTAGGTGCTATTTTCTCCATTAATGTTGATTTGCATTAAGGTTTATAAATCACATAAAGTAATTTTGAGCCAGAAACTGGAACAATCTTGAGGTTAAACTCTTTACAATAAAATCACTCTTACTTCTTATAATAATGTGGTAACAACCCCTAAACAGCAATTATACCTATAAAGATCGTTATGACGGGTGTAGTAGCAAGGCATAGATTTCAATTTGCAAACTTGCCAACATTTTTTTAAATAAAAAACTAAATAGTTGATGTTTTTCATATGTTTACTTTTTACTTAGTACCTAAATTTATCTTTTTATTTTATATGAGGCTCATTGTACCATTTAGTGTAGGTTAGGTTTAAATTTCTAGCCAATTCAGTAAAATCACTGTGATGTATTATAATTATTTAACTTACAACATTGATTTATTGAGTGATGACCTATAAATCAGTTTTATTGGTTTTGCGTGTGTTATTAGTAGTTTATTATTCAAACCATAACAAATCAATTTATGAGTAGATCAGCACAAGGTCACAAAGTCCTTCCTGGACTCACATTGTAGAAAAAATGTATAAGGCTGCTAAAGATATTTTGACAATTTAGAAGCCAAATTTTGATTTATAGTTTATACTTACTTTTTTGGGGTTAATATGCACTCACCAAACGGCTGCCAAATAAAAGCAATCAGGAATATTATACTTGAACATAATTTTTACTGCATTGTTTTAGATGATAATTCATAAATATCCAAAATAAGTTGTGAGGAAAAAGTATCAAAGATTTTTTATCAAGAGAAACAGGAGATATGTTACTTTATCATACTTTGCATTCAACTGCTCTTTGTGCTTATGTAAAGTGATCTCCATTGTACTTCCACACATTGGCTGCACCCAGCTTTTCTAGTGACCTTATTTTTATGGAAAGTTGGTTGTTTCTTAAGAAAGTTTCAGGACATTCCAGTAATAGGGAAACATCCCAAATGGCACCTAAACTATTGCTTACTCTAAATATCAAAGTAAAGTAAATTAATTTATTAAAAAAAAAATATATATATATATATATATCTCTATAATATAACGCTGGGAGCGTCACTCTGTCCGAAGCTTTTATAGACTGTGCAGGCGCAAGCGCCGGCGCAGTCTGGCCCCCACAGAGTGACGCTCCCAGGAGATCGCGGTATGCGTAAGCACTGAACGCATACCGCGATCTCCACCGGAGAGTCAGGGACCGTGGACGTGCCAGGAGGGGAGGGTAAGTATATTCACCTGTCCTCCGTTCCAGCGCTGCGTGCGGCTCCGTCTCCCGGCTCCTCTGCTGTGACAGAATCCAGTCACAGGCAGAGGAGCAGGAGTGTGTTCAAGAAAATGGCGCCGGAAAGCGCGGACTGCGCAGGCGCCTATTCCTGCTGCCGCAATCGGCGCCTGCGCAGTCCGCGCTTTCCGGCGCCATTTTCTTGAAGACACACTCCGGCTCCACTGCAGGAGTGTCTTCAAGAAAATGGCGCCGGAGAGCGCGGACTGCGCAGGCGCCGATTCCGGCAGCAGGAATCGGCGCCTGCGCAGTCCGCGCTTTCCGGCGCCATTTTCTTGAAGACACACCTGCAGTGGAGCCGGACGATAGGTGAGTATGGTATTTTTTTTTTTTTATATGGCAGCAGCATACGGGGGCATATAATACAATAGTGGCGCAGGATGGGAGCAGCACATGACAGAACGGGCGCAGGATAGCAGCAGCACATGACAGAACGGGCGCAGGATGGGAGCAGCACATGACAGAATGGGCGCAGGATGGCAGCAGCACATGACAGAACGGGCGCAGGATGGCAGCAGCGCATGACAGAACGGGGGCGCAGGATGGGAGCAGCACATGACAGAACGGGCGCAGGATGGCAGCAGCACATGACAGAACGGGCGCAGGATGGCAGCAGCACATGACAGAACGGGCGCAGGATGGCAGCAGCACATGACAGAACGGGCGCAGGATGGCAGCAGCACATGACAGAACGGGCGCAGGATGGCAGCAGCGCATGACATAACGGGCGCAGGATGGCAGCAGGATGGGAGCAGCACATGACAGAACGGGCGCAGGATGGCAGCAGCGCATGACAGAACGGGGGCAGGATGGGAGCAGCGCATGACAGAACGGGCGCAGGATGGCAGCAGCGCATGACAGAACGGGCGCAGGATGGCAGCAGCGCATGACAGAACGGGCGCAGGATGGCAGCAGCGCATGACAAAACGGGCGCAGGATGGCAGCAGCACATGACAGAACGAGCGCAGGATGGGAGCAGCACATGACAGAACGGGCGCAGGATGGCAGCAGCGCATGACAGAACGGGGGCAGGATGGGAGCAGCACATAACAGAACGGGCGCAGGATGGGAGCAGCACATGACAGAACGGGCGCAGGATGGCAGCAGTGCATGACAGAACGGGCGCAGGATGGGAGCAGCGCATGACAGAACGGGCGCAGGATGGGAGCAGCACATGACAGAACGGGCGCAGGATGGCAGCAGCGCATGACAGAACGGGGGCAGGATGGGAGCAGCACATGACAGAACGGGTGCAGGATGGCAGCAGCACATGACAGAACGGGCGCAGGATGGCAGCAGCGCATGACAGAACAGGGGCAGGATGGGAGCAGCACATGACAGAACGAGCGCAGGATGGGGGCAGCGCATGACAGAACGGGCGCAGGATGGGAGCAGCACATGACAGAACGGGCGCAGGATGGCAGCAGCACATGACAGAACGGGCGCAGGATGGCAGCAGCGCATGACAGAACGGGCGCAGGATTGCAGCAGCACATGACAGAACGGGCGCAGGATGGCAGCAGCACATGATGGAGACCATATACCAATATAAATGCTCGCCACCCGGGCGTAGAACGGGTTCAATAGCTAGTATATATATATATACTAGTTGGCCTGTGTGAAATTGTCGCACATTGGTTGTTAGGGGCGCAGGCAATTTCAGGAAAATTAAGCTGGTCAAATGTAAATTTAATGAAATACTGAACACAGAGAGGTTTGTGTCTCACTGACATATACAGTACAGGCCAAAAATTTGGACACACCATCTCATTTAAAGATTTTTCTGTATTTTCATGACTATGAAAATTGTACATTCACAATGAAGGCATCAAAACTATGAATTAACACATGTGGAATTATATACTTAACAAAAAAGTGTGAAACAACTGAAAATATGTCTTATATTCTAGGTTCTTCAAACTAGCCACCTTTTGCTTTGATGATTGCTTTCACACTCTTGGCATTCTCTTGATGAGCTTCAAGAGGTAGTCACCGGGAATGGTCTTCCAACAATCTTGAAGGAGTTCCTAGAGATGCTTAGCACTTGTTGGCCCTTTTGCCTTCACTCTGCAGTCCAGCTCACCCCAAACCCTCTCGATTGGGTTCAGGTCTGGTGACTGTGGAGGCCAGGTCATCTGGCGTAGCACCCGATAACTCTCCTTCTTGGTCAAATAGCCCTTACACAGCCTGGAGGTGTGTTTTGGGTCATTGTCCTGTTGAAAAATAAATGATGGTCCAACTAAACACAAACCGGATGGAATAGCATGCCACTGCAAGATGCTGTTGTAGCCATGCTGGTTCAGTATGCCTTCAATTTTGAATAAATCCCCAACAGTATCACCAGAAAAGCACCCCCACACCATCACATCTCCTCCTCCATGCTTCACGGTGGGAACCAGGCTTGTAGAGTCCATCTGTTCACCTTTTCTGCATCGCCCAAAGACACGGTGGTTGGAACCAAAGATCTCAAATTTGGACTCATCAGATCAAAGCACAGACTTCCACTGGTCTAATGTCCATTCCTTGTGTTCTTTAGCCCAAACAAGTCTCTTCTGCTTGTTGCCTGTCCTTAGCAGTGGTTTCCTAGCAGCTATTTTACCATGAAGGTCTGCTGCACAATGTCTCCTCTTAACAGTTGTTGTAGAGATGTGTCTGCTGCCAGAACTATGTGTGGCATTGACCTGGTCTCTAATCTGAGCTGCTGTTAACCTGCGATTTCTGAGGCTGGTGACTTGGATAAACTTATCCTCAGAAGCAGAGGGGACTCTTGGTCTTCCTTTCCTGGGGTGGTCCTCATGTGAGCCAGTTTCTTTGTAGCACTTGATGGTGTTTGCCACAAAACTTGGGGACACTTTCAAAGTTTTCCCAATTTTTCAGACTGACTGACCTTCATTTCTTAAAGTAATGATGGCCACTTGTTTTTCTTTACTTAGCTGCTTTTTTCTTGCCATTATACAAATTTTAACAGTCTATTCAGTAGGACTATCAGCTGTGTATCCACCAGACTTCTGCACAACACAACTGATGGTCCCAACCCCATTTATAAGGCAAGAAATTAAACTTATTAAACCTGACAGGGCACACCTGTGAATTGAAAACTATTCCCGGTGACTACCTCTTGAAGCTCATCAAGAGAATGCCAAGAGTGTGCAAAGCAGTCATTAAAGCAAAAGATGGCTACTCTGAAGAACCTAAAACATAAGACATAATTTCAGTTGTTTCACACTTTTTTTTAAGTATATAATTCCACATGTGTTATTTCATAGTTTTGATGCCTTCAGTGTGAATGTACAATATTCATAGTCATGAAAATACAGAAAAATCTTTAAATGAGAAGGTGTGTCCAAACTTTTGGTCTGTACTATATATATATATATATATATATATATATATGTTTTCACGAATATTTGAGCCCATGGATCCATTATATGTTCATTTTGCAAGCCGGTGGGAAAATGTCGCCATACTTATGTCATACGGCTGTCACACGGTTGCTTACATGCGAGAAAATCGCATCACTGTTCAGAGAACATTTCTGCAATTCTCGTCCGTGTAAAATGGACTGATTTTTATACGTTGTGTGTGACTCCAGCCTAAAGGAGATCCCCCAAGATTAAACATAACGGTATTTTACTTACTGATCAGAAGGGGTCTGATTGTTAGGACCTTGCAAAAGAACAGGGCCAACAGCATTTTGTTCTCCTCCACAGCAGCACTGCCATCTATCTGCAGTGTAAGGAAGTGCAACACAGCCCTATGTATGTGAACGGAGCAGCTCCTTGTACAGCAGTGCCACTTTGACAGTAAAACTGATGAAGGAGAATTGACCCCATAACTGAGCGTATTTACACCATTGTATAGTAGTTGGTAATATCCCTTTTAAAATAAGTATGAAGTATGAACAGAGATACAAAGTAATCACCTTCTAATATAGAAGGATATCTATCTTATTTTTAATAAATTAGTTTTTAATTTGACATTGAGGGTAAGCATTGTAAGCATTAGTCTATACATATATATTAGTTTAATATGTATATATATGTATAATGTATGTATATATATATATATATATATATATATATACATATATATATATGTTATGTATAAACACCTGCATGAGTATAAGGAGAAATATTTAAGGGGCAAAAATGCACCAATCAATTCAAGAACACCTACCGTATGTTGGTACACTCCAAATGTTGGGGAGGAAAATAGGAAAGATATGTTTTAATAAAATGATGGTGCATCCTCTTTCACATTAGCTTACCCACGGGGCAGTGGGGTGGAGCAGGTTACCAGGTGGTAGAGTTGCTGCTGCAGTTCGCTGGCAGCAGTGGAGGCAGAAGATACTATCCGTCCCCAGCTGGTAAAAGGTGGTGTTTGGCAGTGGTAGGAATGGGGTGATGTTGCAATTGAGATCTCGGGAAATGATATCTCAGGAGACGAGGTCTCAATGCTGAGTTCTGCATTGTGAATGTGCCGCTTCCGACTGCCATTTTCCCAGAGTCCACAGCATTGAAAAGCATGCGAAGTGTGGGGGTGTCAGACTTTCACAAAATGTTGGCAGAGCTCCCACACCGCCGAACATCCCCTCCTACCAGCTTGGGGCCTGCAACATCCCCCCACTTCTGCCGCCACATGAAGCTTCCTGTAGCAGCAACCCTGGGACCCCACTTAACCACAGCTGGCAAGCTACATTCAGATTATAATTTGCACCCCCCCTTTTTCCCAAAAATTTGGGGGGAAAAAGTGTGCCTTAATCTGAAAAATACGAAATGTGCAAGGCTCAAAATCAATAAAATTTTTAATTCTTTATTTTATAGTAAAATACTCAATAGCATAAAAATAGCATAAAAATAGACATATAAAAGTAAAACATATAAAATACTAAAGGTAGATATGGGATAATACAAAACTTCCTTGTATGAATACTACAGATTAATAGTTATGTGTACAATCACAGTATTGAGGATGGATACTCAAAAAGCTCAATCTAAAGTAGCCAGTGCTGTATAAGTTAAGGCCCTTTCAAGTACATGCAAACAGGGAGATAGTAATATCACATAAAAGTGCACATAATGATTGCAAATGCACAGTGGCATAAAGTACCTATAAAAACACACCCAACATACGTTGTACAACAAGTTTCATCAGGGTTTTATATTTATAACTACAAGTAACATGGTGCTGCCTGATTCTATAAACAGAGCAGAAAGACTTATTCAGACGTCAGTGATTTCTTTTTTTCACTTGCAAAAAAGAGCACAGTGGGATCCATAATGCTTAAATGGAAGAAGTTTGGGACCACCAGAAGTCTTCCTAGATCTGGCTGTCCAGCCAAACTGACCAATCATGGGAGAAGAGCCTTGGTGAGAGAGGTAAAGAAGAACTCCAAGATCACTGTGGCTGAGCTCCAGAGATGCAGTAGGGAGATGGGAGATGCTGTTTTTCATTAGTGTTTTGATCAGAGTTTGGTCTGAGTGTCAGTTTTTTTCATCAAAGGTTCATCAGTTTTTCTCATGTGCAAAAAAAGCTGACAGAGGTTTTTGAAGATTCTCCTATTAGTCAGTAAAAAAACGGGCATCTGAGTGCTGCCCACATTTTTTATGAACCTGTAGACTTGCATCATTGAGTTCGATCAATGACTCTTACCAAAATCCGACATGTCTCCATGTCTTGTGTGGACAACTTGGTCTGCAAAGATACAAGGACGATTGATTACGATTAATCCTCAATCCCCACAGTTTTAAGCGTGCCCTAAAAACTCATTTGTTCAGACTGGCCTACCGCCTCAATGCATTAACCTAACGATCCCTGTGTGGCCTATTTAAAAAACAAAACAAAAAAAAAACAAAAAAAAAAACAGATTCCTCGCACTATGTTCTCATACACTTTATGCAGTTAATATCCCTCTGTGACTGTACTGCTGCGTACTTAGGCAGTTAACTGGTTCATGCAGCTTTACATGAACACCCGAGCCTTACACTATGGCTGGTCCGAATAACTATAGCAATTGTTACCATCCACCTCTTGTGTCTCCCCTTTTCCTCATAGTTTGTAAGCTTGTGAGCAGGGCCCTCACTCCTCTTGGTATCTGTTTTGAACTGTATTTCTGTTATGCTGTAATGTCTATTGTATGTACAAGTCCCCTCTATAATTTGTAAAGCGCTGCGGAATATGTTGGCGCTATATAAATAAAAATTATTATTATTATTATAAGGACAGCCCTATCAATTATAATAGGTATGAGATGTATCTGTGAAAAACAAGGAAACATGTGAAAAACTGACATCTGAATGAGCCCTAATGATCCATGAAATTATAAATATTAGGGCTCTTTCAGACGTCCGTGATCATCGATCAAGTCTGAGATCGCAATGTTCGGCAACCTACAGTAGTGTGACTGCCTCATAGAAATCTATGAAACTCTCATGCTTGGGGTTGGGAAACGCGTGGGAAGTCCGAACATTGCGATCCCAGGTCTGACCGATGATCACGGACATTCGACATAGCTGTAAGATGGGGGTCCTGTTACAGAATTTGCAGTGGTGCCCAGCACCTTTAGGTTTCAACTTTACTCATAATTCAATTTGCCTAAAAATCTTTAAAGTTTTCTGTCATATTTCAGGTAACTGTTCGCATAAAAAGTCTCAAATATTTATGCGGAGTATGGACATTTATATATTGCCTGTGTATCTTGCTGCCATATAAATATTCTGTCAAAGCATTTTTATTAAATAAAATTCCTGTTTAGAAAAAAAATCCCAGTTGGATTTTAATAGCTTCAGTGAAAACAAACATGAAGCATATAGATCTCGCTCGTAATTTATTTGTTTGTAATTACGGGATAATTTAAGGCGAGCTGATTGCTCTTAAACATATTTAACATATAATAATTACGAAGCTGGAGCCATGAGCAGACACTGCCAGGTTTTTCAATCCTTACTTAAAAAGAAATCCATCAAAAAGGTCTGACATCCATCTGCTGCTCATTGAATACTGTGCTACAGTGCCAATGATTCTGTGCATTCTAAGTAATGGTGCAAGGACCTAGACTAAGTGTTTAGTAAGTGCCTTTAGGTAGTGAGACACTAGTTTATTTGTTTTGGCAATAATTGTCTTCATTGCCTCCAGGGGAGGGTGGCTGAAATAGCTACTATGTTTAGAAACAAGATTGCCCTGTCCAGGCCACTTGTCACAAAGGTTCAACTTTGTTATATCTTTGTTTACTCCGAGAGCACCATTTTCCAAATTTAGCTCACCAACTCTTTGTGGGATTGACTGAGGATAGGGTGATCTTCCATGCAGACTTAGAGGAAGGAGCCATTGTAATAACTTTTAGAACTGCCTAACCCTGATTAATGAACACCTAACTTGTTATTCTACACCGAAGAATGACATTAACCTTGTTAAATGTTACTTGAAATCAGATAGGAAAACATGAAAGTATTCAGAAACTATTAAGTTGTTGCAAAATATTTGCACTGTTTATCATTTTATGCATTTATTTATGGTATTGCTACATGTGTACATATGGAATATAGATACACATATTTGCATAAAAAGTACATTTATAACAAATAAATATTTAAATAAATTAAATGTTTGAAAAAAGTACACTGTTCTGAACAAATGAAGATTTTTTTGCAGCTACTCCAAATAATTTAAGTGGTTTTCTAAATTCATGTAAATTGTTTAATTTTTCCTGAATTTTCAGTGCCATTCTTTCCCATAGTCTAATTCTCATATAGTAGTCTTATTGACCTAAATGGAGATGTGCTGTGATATGACACACAACCAAATGGCAAAAGTGGCATTGTTTCTGTAAAATAAAAAATAACAGACTGTTTTATTTTCATGAAAAATGACATAAAGGATATAAAGAAAAATATGCTGTTTCCAAATTATTGTAAACTTCTCTGTAGTACAAAGGATAAAAGCGTCTCTAATCTTATCTAATTATGAAGATTTATAGATAGCACAATTGGTAGAACACATTTTACTGAAGGTGAACATTTATTTATGATGTGCAATTTAATCGAGAGATGCCAGCTCACTGACAATTAGAAGATACAGAATGGGGCTTGGGACCTCGCCGCTGTCCTTGTGGAACTTCAGTTGATCCGCAAAAAAGGAGGTAGGATGCTTAATGTGTATAATTTATCCAAAACATTCCAGCTCAACAAGAGTAAAATAATACATTTTTATTGAAACATTAAAACTTCATAACCCACTTGAAATAAAAAGAAAATCGCGTTTTAAATGCAAACATGTATCCTTTGTGATGTCGTGACTAGAGATGAGTGGTGTTCAAGTCAAACTGTTCACCAATTTCAAATTCGAGCTGTTTTGGGCTGTTTTCGAGTCGTTTGACGAACTCGAACAATTTGCTTAAAATTCAGCTGTTCGAGTTTCTGTTCGTTCACCAAAAGCTTATCTCCAAATGCCGATCTCCATTTTTTTTTTTTTCCCGCATTTACAGTGGGGCGGTGCAGTCTCTCAGCCTATCAGCAGTGCACACACACACAGCAATGTGCATGTGATGCACACAAGCAAGGGCATGTGTCATTGGCTGTGTATGTCACATGTCCTTGCCCTATAAGAACCAGCCATTTGCCCCGTCGCCACCATTTCCTCACTGCTGCAGCTTAGTGTTTAGACGGCACCGCTGCTGCTGTGGGCGCTATAAAGTCTAAGAGTGTTTTTTTTAAGCGAATTTTCAGAGAGATAGGTTTAGGGAGTCGGGAGTAGTCAGGACTAGTTTTAATATCAGCCCTTTTCAGGGTAGGTTACAGCAGTTCATAGCACTGTTTGCCAGGCAGGTCTGTGCCAGTGCTGTGCAAGTGTTTGTCACAGCTTTTGGTGTAATCTAGCTCAGCCAATCCTTTTAGGCTACTAGCATTGTCTGATAGTCATCAGAGTAGCCCACCTGTGAAGCTAGCTACAGCGCCTGTGTATCTCAATTTTTACTGCATCTAATCCAGTTAATAGTTTGGGGCCTAGGAGCAGTGTCTGCACATCAGCAGAGTAGCCCGCCTGTGAAACTTACTACACCACCAGAGTATCTAAATTTTTACTGCATCTAATCCAGTAAAATAGTTTTGGACCTAGGAGCAGTGTCTACACGTCAGCAGAGTAGCCCGCCTGTGAAACTAACTACACCACCTGTGTATCTCAATTTTTACTGCATCTAATCCAGTTAATAGTTTTGGGCCTAGGAGCAGTGTCTGTATGTCAGCAGAGTAGCCCGCCTGGGAAACTAACTACACCGCCTGTGTATCTCAATTTTTACTGCATCTAATCCAGTTAATAGTTTTGGGCCTAGGAGCAGTGTCTGCACGCCAGCAGAGTAGCCCGCCTGTGAAACTAACTACACCGCCTGTGTATCTAAATTTTTACAGCATCTAATCCACTTAATAGTTTGGGGCCTTGGAGCAGTGTCTGCCCGTCAGCAGATTAGCACGCCTGTGAAACTAACTATACCGCCTGTGTATCTCTATTTTTACTGCATCTAATCCAGTTAATAGTTTTGGGCCTAGGAGCACTGTCTGCACATCAGCAGAGTAGCCCGCCTGTGAAACTAACTACACCCCCTGTGTATCTCAATTTTTACTGCATCTAATCCAGTTAATAGTTTTGGGCCTAGGAGCTGTGTCTTCACGTTAGCAGAGTAGCCCGACTGTGAAACTAACTACACCCCCTGTGTATCTCAATTTTTACTGCATCTAATCCAGTTAATAGTTTTGGGCCTAGGAGCTGTGTCTGCACGTTAGCAGAGTAGCCCGCCTGTGAAAGTAACTACACCGCCTGTGTATCTCAATTTTTACTGCATCTAATCCAGTTAATAGTTTTGGGCCTAGGAGCTGTGTCTGCACATTAGCAGAGTAGCCCATCTGTGAAACTAACTATACCGCCTGTATATCTCAATTTTTACAGCATCTAATCCACTTAATAGTTTTGGGCCTAGGAGCACTGTCTGCACGTCAGCAGAGTAGCCCGCCTGTGAAACTAACTACACCCCCTGTGTATCTCTATTTTTACTGCATCTAATCCAGTTAAGAGTTTTGGGCCTAGGAGCAGTGTTTGCACGTTAGCAGAGTAGCCCGCCTGTGAAACTAACTACACCATCTGTGTATCTCAATTTTTACTGCATCTAATCCAGTTAATAGTTTTGGGCCTAGGAGCTGTGTCTGCATGTCAGCAGAGTAGCCCGCCTTTGAAACTAACTACACCGCCTGTGTATCTCTATTTTTACTGCATCTAATCCAGTTAATAGTTTTGGGCCTAGGAGCTGGGTCTGCACGTCAGCAGAGTAGCCCGCCTGGGAATCTAACTACACTGCCTGTGTATCTCAATTGTTACTGCATCTAATCCAGTTAATAGTTTTGGGCCTAGGAGCTGTGTCTGCACGTCAGCAGAGTAGCCCGCCTGTGAAACTAACTACACCGCCTGTGTATCTCAATTTTTACTGCATCTAATCTAGTTAATAGTTTTGGGCCTATGAGCTGTGTCTGCACATCAGCAGAGTAGCCCGCCTGTGAAACTAACTACACCGCCTATGTATCTCTATTTTTACTGCATCTAATCCAGTTAATAGTTTTGGGCCTAGGAGCTGGGTCTGCACGTCAGCAGAGTAGCCCGCCTGGGAATCTAACTACACTGCCAGTGTATCTCAATTGTTACTGCATCTAATCCAGTTAATAGTTTGGGGCCTAGGAGCTGTGTCTGCACGTCAGCAGAGTAGCCCGCCTGTGAAACTAACTACACCGCCTGTGTATCTCAATTTTTACTGCATCTAATCCAGTTAATAGTTTTGGGCCTAGGTGCTGTGTCTGCACGTCAGCAGAGTAGCCCACCTGGGAATCTAACTACACTGCCTGTGTATCTAAATTTTTGCTGCATCTAACCCAGTTAATAGTTTTGGGCCTAGTACCACAGTTTGGCCACTCAGTTCTGCTCGGTTTTCATCCATCGGTTGTTGTGCCAACAACTATAGATACAGAGTTGCCAATTAGTTAAGCACTAAAATGAGTGGCAATAGGCCTGCTGCTGGTGGAAACGGGAATAGGCATGTTGGAAAGGGAAAAAATGGTTGTGTCTGTGGAGTAGGTGATAAAGCAACAGTGTCAACTGCAGAAGAAAGACCATCTTCCAGCCAAAGTGAGATGTCTACTTCTTTTCGTGGACAATCTGATATGATCCCTTTCTTACGACCATCGCTACAAGCATCGCCAAAAATTCCAGATGAGGCACAAAAACAGCAGGTGCTTGAATGGATATCAAGTGCTCGTTCAATTGGGTCCTCCTCCATGTCAACTTCAACATCACAACTACTCCAGTCCTCAGAGTTGTCACCCCAATCGCACTTGCTTCCTCACAGCTCCCAAGTCTCCAGCCGCCCGTCTGAGCATGGGGTAACACAAATGGTTGAGTCTGTAGAGCTGTTTACACATGCTATAACCTGGGAATCAGAGGTCTGCTCCAGAGCTTCTGTGAATCCAGACAAGGAAATGATCTGCACTGATGCCCAGAATCTTTGTGAGTCTGATCCAGGCTCCGATGAAGAAGGTTCTGAGCATAATTTAGACCCTTGTTCCCAAACTGTAACTCCTGTTGGTAGAGACAATGAGGAAGATGGTGATGAGACTGAGATACCTGATTGAAACAAAAACTTAAGTTTTCGGTCAGGGCAGGAAGAGGTTGGCTCTGAGGACAACGGGTGTGAGAACACACATGATGATGATGACGAGGTTATAGACCCCACTCACTGTCAAACCCCAGTCCACCAGTCCATGAGGTCAGCAGAGGAGGTGGAGGAGAATGCTAGTGACGAGTCTGATGACGACAGACAGAGTACTGGAAGCACGTCAACAACTGCATCCTCAACCCCAACTGTGCCTCAGACCCGAAGTCGTGGTGGCTCTTCAGGTCGCACGGGCTCTAAGCCTTGCATAGCCTGGGCATTTTTTGACATTTCAAAGGACGACCCAACTCATGTTGTCTGTAAGATTTGTCAACAAAATCTCAGTAGAGGACAAAAAATGACTAGCTTGAGTACTTCATGCTCGAACCGTCACATGGATATGAGGCATGAGTGGCAGTGGGAAGCTCACTGTGCTATAATGCGGCCTAGTGGGCCGGGTCAACCACCATCTGCCCCATCAAGTGCATCCGCGTCCTCTTCATCCTCTGTGACTGTGGGGACAGGAGTCGCACATGGTTTATGACGCAGACCTTACACATTTTTACTCGCAACAGCCAGTGTGATTGGCAGGTCATCAGGACATTTGCAAGTGGAAACACCTGCTGTTGTTGAGCACTCTCTGACATCGACACCACATTTTGATCAAGGCAACATAACATCTCCGCCTGCACCTTCCTCACAGACCAGCAGTTTGCCGGGGACACCCTACTCAACTACGTCTAAGCACGGCAGCCAGCCCTCAGTCCCTCAGATGTAGACAAGTAAAAGACCATTTCCTCCTAGCCATGACACAGCTAAGAAGTTGAATTTCTCCATCTGCAAGCTGTTGGCTCAAGAAAAGCTGCCTTTCCACCTGGTGGACACAGAGGATTTTCGAGACCTTATGTCCGTCGCAGTGCCCCAGTACCACATGCCCAGTCGCCACTACTTCTCAAAGAAAGCTGTGCCTGCGCTACACCAGCATGTCGCACACAACATCACTGCTTCCTTGAGAAACTCTGTGTGTGACAGGGTGCATTTCACCACAGACACTTGGACGATTAAACATGGACAGTGACTGGGCACATGTCGGTGACTGGGCACTGGGTAACTACGGCGACATCAGGAGAAGGGGCTGCTTTCCATGTCTTGCCGTCCGCACGAGTTGCTCGTCGATCCTCTGTATCTAGAAGTTCCTCCACTGCTTCTGCCTCCTCAACCTCCTCTCGGTCCTCCACCTGCACCTAAAGCCTGTCTGGTAATGCCACCCGCGTTCTAACTGCGCAGAAGGAATCTTGCACACCTCCTCACTAGGGTTGAGCGAAACGGGTCGAAATTTTTCAAAAGTCGCCGACTTTTGGCAAGCTCGGGTTTCATGAAACCCGACCCGACCCCAGTGTGGGGTCGGCCATGAAGTCGTCGATCTTTTGAATCTAGAATCGGAATTCCGATACCGATTCCCGATATGTTTAAGATATCGGGAATTGGTATCGGAATTCAGATTTAAGTGTAAAATAAATAATTAAAATAAAAAATATCGCAATACTTACCCTCTGACGCGCCCTGGTACTAACCGGGAACCTTCCTTCCTTAGAATCAGCCTTCCAGGACCCTGCGGTGACGTCGCGGTGACGTCGCGGCTTGTGATTGGCCGCGCGGCCGCCCATGTGACCGCTGGCGCGGCCAATCACAAGCCGCGACGTCACCCGCGACGTCACCGAAGGTCCTGGAAGGGCTGATTCTTAGGAAGGAAGGCTGCCGGAAAGAAGCAGGGCGTGTCCGAGGGTGAGTATATACCTAATAGGAATAGTAGAGTAGAGTAGAGTAAGTATTGCGATATTTTTTATTTTAATTCTTTATTTTACACTAAAATATGGATCGCAGGGCCTGAAGGAGAGTTTCCGCTCCTTCAGACCCTGGGAACCATGGAAACCCAATGCACTGCATTGGGTTTCGGGTTTCGTCCGACCCCGACCCCGACTTTTTTATAGGATCGGCCGATTTCACTCGACCCGACTTTTTCAAAAGTCGGGTTTCGTGAAACCCGACCCGATCCTATAAAAGTAAAGGTCGCTCAACCCTACTCCTCACTATTCTGTCACCAGAGCTCAATGGCATCAGGCAGTGTTTACATTGAAATGTCTGGGAAACGTGAGTCACACAGCTGAGGAATTGTGGTCAGCTCTGGAGACCAAGTTCCATCAATGGTTGTCTTCACTCAACCTGCAGCCAGGGAAGGCTGTGTGCGACAATGCTGCAAACCTGGGTGCGGCCCTTCGCCGGGGCAATGTCACACATGTGCCTTGTATGACTCACGTTTTGAACCTGGTTGTCCAGCAATTTTTATCACACTATCCCGGACTACATAGGCTTCTGCAGAGGGCACGGTCGCTGTGTGCTCACTTCCGCCGTTCGCATCCCGCAGCTTAACGACTTACATTTGTACAGAAGTCGTTGGGCCTGCCAGTTCACCAGCTGAAATGCGATGTGCCCACACGGTGGAATTCAACTCTGCACATGTTGCAGCGACTGTGGCAGCAACGACGAGCCCTGGTGCAATACGTTATGATGTATAGCCTGGGCCAATGAGATCAAGAGATGGGGCAAATCACGCTGCAGGAGTGGTCTCAGATCAGGGACCTATGCACCCTTCTGCACAGTTTTGAAATAGCAACGAAGATGTTTATTGCTGACGACGCCATTATCAGCATGACCATTCCGGTGATTTACATACTGGAGCACACCTTACACAGTGTTCAGAGTCAGGTGGTGGAACAAGAGGAGGAGGAACAGGAGGAGTCGTATGCGGAAGGGATAATATCTCCAAGGTCAAGAAGGTTGGCAGCACCAAGGCGGCTTGCATTGGAAGCTGGGGGAGAGGGATTACCGAAGGCGCATGGTAGCAGCCAAACTGTTGAGGAAGGTGCAGGAGGCGAGGAAAAAGTGGAGGACGATCTGGCGCTGGGCATGGGAGACTCATCAGATGAGGGAGACCTTGATCAAATTTCTGGTGTGCGAGGTTGGGGGAGACGGCAGATGAAGGAAGCATGATTCTCACCTCGCCACCACCAAGACAAGAAGGACTTGAAACACATGAAACACATGAGTGCCTTCTTGCTGCACTACCTGCAACATGACCTTCGGATTGTCAGAATCTGAAGTAATGCCGACTGTTGTGAATTCTGTTTTCGGGCTCCCTCCTGTGGTCATGAATGGTACTTCGGCTGGTTCTGTCCATGGACTTTCTCTGATGCCTGTGGGTGTTTCTGAGTTTCCTTCCACAGGTGACGAGGCTAATTCGTTAGTGGGCTGCTCTATTTAACTCCACTTGGATCCTTGTCCGATGCCAGCTGTCAATGTTGTAGCATTGGTCTAGTTCGCTGCTGGATCTTCCTGGTTACCTGTTTTCTCCAGCTGAAGCTAAGTTTTGCTTTGCTTTTTTCTTGTTTGCTATTTTTTCTGTCCAGCATGCTTATGTGAATTTTGCCTTGCTTGCTGGAAGCTCTGGGACGCAGAGGGGCGCCTCCGCTCCGTTAGTCGGTGTGGAAGCCATTTTTTCCCTGCACTCTCTGTGTGGCTTTTTTAGGGTTTTGTGCTGACTGCAAAGTGACCTTTCCTATCTTCTGTCTGTTTAGTAAGTCGGGCCTCTCTTTGCTAAATCTATTTCATCTCTGTGTTTGTGATTTCATCTTACTCACAGTCAATATATGTGGGGGGCTGCCTTTTCCTTTGGGGAATTTTCTCTGAGGCAAGATAGGCTTATTTTTCCTATCTCTAGGGCTAGCTAGTTCTGAGGCTGTGACGAGGCGCCTAGGTCATGATAGGAGCGCTCCACGGCTATTTCTAGTGTACGTGATAGGATTAGGGATTGCGGTCAGCAGAGGTTCCACTTCCCAGAGCTTGTCCTGTATTAATGTGCTATCAGGTCTTTTCTGGTGCTCTAACTATCAGGTCCACTATTTGTTCTAACCACCAGATCATAACAGCCGACTACTGGATTGCCACACTCTTAGATCTCCTGTACAAAAGTAAATTTGGCTAAATAATTTCTGCCATAGAAAGGGATTCACGCATGCAGGAGTATCAGCAGAGACTGTTACAGAATCCAACATCTGCTTTTCCACAAAACACCAGTGGTGCACGTAGTGAATCTCTGAGTTCTAACTTGCCAACCGTGGGACTATCGAGTCATCACTCAAACCGTAACAGTAACATCATATCTGGTGGTAACAGCAATTTTTTCCAATCGTTTCAAGATTTTTTTAGACCATCCTTTGCAAGGCCACAGGAGACAAGAAGTCTGATGCACAGCCAACGCCTAGAGAGGATGGTACAAGAGTATCTCCAAGTTAACATCGCTGCCATGACTGTGGAACTGGACCCTTGCTCATTTTGAGCTTCCAATCTTGAAAAATGGCTTGAGCTCGCCACTCACGCCTTGGAGATCTTGTTATGGCCCGCAGCCAGCGTTCTCTTTGAACGTGTGTTCAGCGCTGCTGGTGGTGTGCTGACAGATAAGCGCACACGGCTGTCCAGTGACAATGTAGACAGACTAACGTTCATCAAGATGAACAAATCCTGGATCTGCAAGGACTTTTCTACCCCTGTGTCATCTTGGGGAGACTAAAAGCTTGATGATGTTTGAAAATCACCTCACCAACCGTTTTAAAAAAAACTCTGGCAAAATTGATGCCACTTAAGTGGTGTCTGTGGCTGAATTTTTGGAAAAAATGGAAACTTTTTATTTAGTCCCCTTGCTGAGTTTTACATGATGTTGCCATTGTCAATTCCAGGTGGGTGGGGTCGTCTGCAGAGTTGTTTACTTATACTATGGCCTGGGATTTAGAGGTCTGTGCCAAAGCTTCAATGTCTGCTAGTCAACAGAGTAGCCCAGCCACCCACCGCCTGTTTACCTAAGTACTATTTTTAACGGCATCTGGCCCAGGAAATCCTTTTGGGCATAGTAGATTTTAGTGCTACTCAGCAGCGTACCCCACCCATGAAGCAAGCTACACTGCCTCCTTACCTAAATAGTATTTTGTAACGGCATCTAGCCCAGGAAATCCTTTTGGGCCTAGTAGAATTTCGTGCTACTCAGCTGCGTACTTCACCCATGAAGCAAGCTACACCGCCTGTTTACCTAAGTACTATTTTGTAACGACATCTACCCCAGAAAATCCTTTTGGGCCTAGTAGAATTTGGTGCTACTCAGCAGGGTACCCACCCATGAAGCAAGCTACACTGCCTGTTTACCTAAGTACTAGTTTGTAATGACATCTTGCCCAGGAAATCCTTTTGGGCCTAGTAGAATTTATTGCTACTCAGCAGCGTACCCCACCCATGAAGCAAGCTACACCACCTGTTTACCTAACTACTATTTTGTAACGGCATCTAGCCCAGGAAATCCTTTTTGGGCCTAGTAGAATTTGGTTCTACTCAGCAGCGTACCCCACTCATGAGGCAAGTACACCGCCTGTTTACCTAACTACTCTTTTGTTACGGCATCTAGCCCAGGAAATCCTTTTGGGCCTAGTAGAATTTAGTTCTACTCAGCAGCGTACCCCACCCATGAAGCAAGCTACACTGCCTGTTGATGTTATGATGCGGTGGTCTAGGAGCAACATGGAACGAGCTCTGAGGGAAGTGGTAACTGTACTGACCGCAGACCCTAAGCTCAACACAACACTAGAAGCAGCCGTGGAATGCTCCTAACTCTCCCTAGGCATCTCGACACAGCCTAAGAGCTAACTACCCCTGAAGACAGTAGCAGGAAAACTATCTTGCCTCAGAGAAAATCCCCAAAGGATAGATTAGCCCCCCACAAATAATGACTGTGAGTGGAGAGGAAAAAGACATACACAGAATGAAACCAGGATTAGCACAGGAGGCCAGTCTAGCTTGATAGATAGGACAGGATGGAATACTGTGCGGTCAGTATAAAACACTACAAAAAACCACGCAGAGTTTACAAAAAATCTCCACACCTGACTAAAGGTGTGGAGAGTATCTCTGCTTCCCAGAGCTTCCAGCAAGACAGAAAATACTTCAAACTGATAATGCTGGACAAACAAAGGAAGCACAGAATGGATAAGACCACAAACTATGGACAGAAAAAGTAAGCAAAAACTTAGCTTTGCAGAACTGGTCAGGATAACAGGGAACTCCAAAGAGATGTGAATCCAACCAGGAACCATTTACAAGTGGCACTAGCTGAAGGAATAGCCAGGCTTAAATAGGCGAGAGAGGAGATGATAAGTGGAGGCAGCTGACCACAGCTAACTCCAAGGAGGAGCCATACCACTTGAAACCACAAGAGGGAGCCCAAGGGCAGAACTCACAAAAGTGCCACTTACAACCACCGGAGGGAGCCCAGGAGCAGAATTCACAACAGTTGATCTAATTACTAATTTTTAACTGCATCTAGCCCAGGAAATTGTTTTGTACCTAATAGCATTTTATGCTACTCAGCAGAGTACCCCACCCATGAAGCAACCAACACCGCCTGTTGATCTAATTACTAATTTTTAACTGCATCTAGCCCAGGAAATCGTTTTGTACCTAATAGCATTTTGTGCTACTCAGCAGCGTACCCCACCCATGAAGCAAGCTCCACCGCCTGTTTACCTAACTACTATTTTGCAACGGCATCTAGCCCAGGAAATCCATTTGGGCCTTGTAGAATTTAGTACTACTCAGCAGCGTACCCCACCAATGAAGCAAGCTACACCGCCTGTTTACCTAAGTACTATTTTTTAACGACATCTAGCCAGGAAATCCTTTTGGGCCTAGTAGCAATTTCTGCTACTCAGCAGAGTACCCCACCCATGAAGCAAGCTACACCGCCTTCTTTCTTTCTCCATCTAACCCCTCAGCTCTGGGGTGTCCACTCTTCCTCCAGCTCTCTCCTTCTCACAGGTGGACTACCGCGTGTTTTCACACTGTGGCGAATCTTTTGGGCCCAGGCATAAAAAGTCGTCGAAGTAATGGATAATATGTGCCGCCTTACAAACGTCCATCACAACACATTGGAGGAAGCAACTAAACGCCTGAAATAGTGAGCAGGATAGGGAGCACCCTATTGGCAAACAGTGATCTATGTAGTATGCTCCTTCACAGAAGCAGCCCAATGGGAGGACAATATTCGGAGGCACAGGTAGTAACCGGAACGCCCCCTTAATGTCTGTTTTGGCCATTAGGGTGCCCCTTACCAACTTCTTGACCCGCCTGATTGCCTCGTCAAAGGAGGTACGGTACATAGTACTGTACTTGGTTCCGCATTGATGTTGTCGTTTACTGACCTGCCCCTTGGATATGACAAATGGTGGATTAGTCTGAATCTATTGGGTTCATTTTTTGGCACAACTCCCAACAGGCGTACCACTACGTCTTCTAAGGAAAGTGTTCTGAAAGGACCCGCCGCCATTCTACCTAAAGATATTTCTTTTTTTTTTCAAGACGTCTGGGTGTTGGTAGAGTGATTTTAGATTTTTACTCCAGCCTTTCTTGATTTTAGAAGGGCATGACATGCCTATATCTGTGTCTCCTCCTCCTTTTACTCCTCCACCTCTTTTCGTTTTGCATATAGTTGTGACTTTTCCATGTGTTTGTTGTGTCTTCTGAGCAGTTTCTCAGCTTTTGGACACCTTTTAAGGTGTTTTCTATGTGTTTTCTATGTGTTTGTATGTGTTTGTGTTTGCCTGCCATTGGTTTCAATGGGGTTCGACGGTGTTCGTCGAACGTTCGACGAACATTCGTCAAACACGTCCCTGTTCGACGAACCGAACCCGAACACTAGGGAGGAGGCTCAACACTAGTTGTAATGCACTGAAATGCTGCTGCAGAAAGTGAAAGTCCCATAAAGGTAAAAAAGTAAAAAAAAAAATAAGGTGGCACGAATTGTAAAAATATTAAAATAAATCACAAAATAATAATAAAAAATAAAAAATATATTATACTCGTAAATAAATATTTTAATGAAAAAAATAAGTAAACATATTTGGTATCACCGCGTCCAGAACGACCTGACCTATAAAACTGTCTCACCAGTTAACCCCTTCAGTGAACACTATATAAAAGAAAAGAAAAAAACAGGCAAAAAAATATGTTTTTTCATCATACCGCCGAACAAAAAGTGGAATAAAACGTGATAAAAAAGACAAATGCAAAGCCCCATCTGCAGAAAATTAATGGCATATAAAAAAACAATTCCTGAATTGCTGGTGTTTGTTAATTCTGCCTCCCAAAATTCAAAATAGATAGCAAGCAAAAAATGTCATGTGCCCAAAAATGGTACCAATAAAAGCATCAAAAAACAAGTCATCACATGACTGTCAGCCAAAATATGGAAAAATTATAGCTCTCAAAGTATGGTGATGCAAAAACCTGTTTTTGAAATAAAAAGAGCCTTTTAGTGTGTGACAGTAGCCAAATATAAAATCCTAATATAAATCTGGTAATCGCACCAATCCGAAGAATAAAATCATCTAATCACTTATACCTAACGAGTAACAGCATAAAAAATAAATATGACCAATTCTTCGGGTGCTGTTGATTTTTTCATTCTGCATCCCAAAAATCACAGTAAGGCTCAGTTCACATTTATCCTGTGCTCTACCCTGTGCGCCTTCACCGGGTTTCCATGTAAATCTCTGAAATATATGATTCAGATGGAACCCCCAGCAGAAGATACCCTATAATGAAGCAGATGGAGGCACCATGGATGCTGTCTGGCCTGTGATCTGGTGGTGTCCATCTTTGTAGGCGTACATGAAAGTGCACCTCTGAAAAGAAGGATGCCGCTGAACAGGCCAGAAAGAATTCAAAGTAACTCTGCTACCTTCTTATAGTAAAAAATAACAGAAAAATGTCAACTGAAAAGTCCAGTTAATTTGAGTAATATTAATATAAAAAATCTTTATTGATAACCAGGTGATAACAGAAGATTTACAAAAAAAGACAATATCAAATCAATAGAGAAAGGGGACATGCAATCAGCCTTAAGAAATATTTTTCAGATCATTATATAAATGCAATATTATTAAAAATCATAATATTTGGATAATAGTGATATCTAGGGTTGAGCGAAACGGGTCGGCCACTTTCAGAAGTCGCCGACTTTTGGCAAAGTCGGTTTTCATGAAACCCGACCCGACCCCTGTGTGGGGTCGGCCATGAAGTCGGCGATCTTCTGAATGTGGTATCGGAATTCCGATCCCGAGTTCCGATATGTTTGCAATATCAGAAATCGGTATTGGAATCCATATTTAATGTAAAATAAAGAATTAAAATAAAAAATATCGCTATACTTACCCTCTGACGCACCCTGGTACTAACCGGGAACCTTCCTTCCTTCGAATCAGCGCTTGCAGGACCTTGCGGTGACGTCGCGGTGACGTTGCGGCTTGTGATTGGTCGCGCGGCCGCCCATGTGACCGCTCGCGCGACCAATCACAAGCCGCGACGTCACCGCGACGTCACGCAAGGTCCTGCAAGCGCTGATTCTTAGGAAGGAAGGCTGCCAAAAAGAAGCAGGGCGCGTCCGAGGGTGAGTATATACCTAATAGGAATATACTCACCCTCGGACGCGCCCTGCTTCTTTCCGGCAGCCTTCCTTCCTAAGAATCAGCGCTTGCAGGACCTTGCGTGACGTCGCGGTGACGTCGCGGCTTGTGATTGGTCGCGCGAGCGGTCACATGGGCGGCCGCGCGACCAATCACAAGCAGCGACGTCACCGCAAGGTCCTGCAAGCGCTGATTCGAAGGAAGGAAGGTTCCCGGTTAGTACCAGGGCGCGTCAGAGGGTAAGTATAGCGATATTTTTTATTTGAATTCTTTATTTTACACTTAAATATGGATCCCAGGGCCTGAAAGAGAGTTTCCGCTCCTTCAGACCCTGGGAACCATTGGAAACCCAATGCACTGCATTGGGTTTCGAGTTTCGGCCGACCCCGACTTTTTTATAGGATCGGCCGATTTCACTCGACCCGACTTTTGAAAAAGTCGGGTTTCGTGAAACCCGACCCGATCCTATAAAAGTAAAGGTCGCTCAACCCTAGTGATATCCCCACATATTATATAATAAAACAGTGAAAACTATATGACATATGTCTTATTATTGGTATTGGCGGTGTGTGTTATATTGGTGACTCTATTGAATGTGAGCCATATAAATAAAATATAATAGAAAAATGGTTGATTAGGTGTAATGTTCAAGGTGAAAAACATCACCATTATAGGGTAATAGAAATGTGTGTGCAGATAAATATAATAAGGTGAATAATCAATAATAAACTAATATGTATTGATATAAGGGGTAGGAATGGGAAAGAAGGGAAGGGAGGAGGAGGTTCGGAAACGGGTTGACAACCAACGGAAAGGGAGAGAAACAGTGGATTATAAGTCCAAAATGCTTCAATGGAGATGGTGAGTTCCTGATGAGTAGGAAGGAAGAGCAGAATCCGGACCACACAAAACATGGATTGGTAAATCACTACATCAATAGGGACAAAAAAAAAGTTAAGGATATACAGATTGAATAAAGCCACACATAAGTAAAATATGACTAAAAAATACTAAAATCATTACTTAACATTGTATACATATCAGCAAAATAAATAGATTAAAATAATATTGCAAACACCGGATGACATTTGTTGATCAGAGAAGGGGGACATCGCTAATATTTTCTTTGATACCAAAAGGACAGTTTTTAGAGTCTAATTCCACTTGGTTTCACACTGGGCCAAATCAATACCACGGACTTTGAAGAAGGATTCATCACAATTGTGATGTATTTTGAAGTACCTCAGAATTGTCTTTAATGCAGAGATATCTTTTTCATTTTGTGCTGCTTAAATTCCCAAAATATGTTCATGGACCATTACTTTGAGCTGACTCGTTATGAATGCAACATATATTTTTGGACAAGGACAAGTAGCGTAATACACTACAGCACTTGTCACACATGAAATTGATTGGGCTATCTGGAATGTCTTGAGTCCTTTTGAGTCCAAGAAAGTGTTGGCACGTTTCACATTGGGACACGCCACACATTTTCCACATGGTGAGCAATCATCAGGAGGTGGTAGTCTATCCAAAAATGTAGTGGGAGCGTTCACTTGATAATGGCTCCCTACCAGCTAATCACAAAGGTTTTTTGAGCTATGAAAAGTGATATGGGGTTTCTCTGAAAGGTATTTCACTAATGTTGAGTCGACTAGTAGAATTGGCCAAGAATTTTCTAAAAATTGCCTCATTTCCAATTCCTACAAATTAAATTTGGTAATGAGACGGGTCATATGATGCAGTTGCCGTGGTTGTTTCGGGACACTGTGCATGTCATATGTCATTTCTATAGCTGATTGGATAGAGTAAGCCTTATCTGCATGACACCACCCACTGATGAAGGCAAAAAGCAGAAACGCACATCCGGGTGGAAGCCATTCAGGAGTTGGAGCTATACACTATCGTTAGTGAGTATTACTCATGCACATATGTGGCAGTGCATGTGATTTGTTTCTGAGGATGGTAATCCTCTCAAGACACACTAAACACTAAAATGACCCAGAAGACCAGCTAGTTAAATCCCAGACCACACCCTGGGCTGGAGATTTGGAGATCTAACTCCCACTTAGGCCTTTTAAAGTTGCTCATTTACCCTTCTCAACACTTATTGTGCTAGAGCAAAACTTCTGGGCTTCACATCACTGAAGCCAATAGCCTCAGGGAAGCATACAGTTAGGGCCAGAAATATTTGGACAGTGACACAATTTTCGCGAGTTGGGCTCTGCATGCCACCACATTGGATTTGAAATGAAACCTCTACAACAGAATTCAAGTGCAGATTGTAACGTTTAATTTGAAGGGTTGAACAAAAATATCTGATAGAAAATGTAGGAATTGTACACATTTCTTTACAAACACTCCACATTTTAGGAGGTCAAAAGTAATTGGACAAATAAACATAACCCAAACAAAATATTTTTATTTTCAATATTTTGTTGCAAATCCTTTGGAGGCAATCACTGCCTTAAGTCTGGAACCTATGGACATCACCAAACGCTGGGTTTCCTCCTTCTTAATGCTTTGCCAGGCCTTTACAGCCGCAGCCTTCAGGTCTTGCTTGTTTGTGGGTCTTTCCGTCTTAAGTCTGGATTTGAGCAAGTGAAATGCATGCTCAATTGGGTTTAGATCTGGAGATTGACTTGGCCATTGCAGAATGTTCCACTTTTTGGCACTCATGAACTCCTGGGTAGCTTTGGCTGTATGCTTGGGGTCATTGTCCATCTGTACTATGAAGCGCCGTCCAATCAACTTTGCAGCATTTGGCTGAATCTGGGCTGAAAGTATATCCCGGTACACTTCAGAATTCATCCGGCTACTCTTGTCTGCTCTTATGTCATCAATAAACACAAGTGACCCAGTGCCATTGAAAGCCATGCATGCCCATGCCATCTCGTTGCCTCCACCATGTTTTACAGAGGATGTGGTGTGCCTTGGATCATGTGCCGTTCCCTTTCTTCTCCAAACTTTTTTCTTCCCATCATTCTGGTACAGGTTGATCTTTGTCTCATCTGTCCATAGAATACTTTTCCAGAACTGAGCTGGCTTCTTGAGGTGTTTTTCTGCAAATTTAACTCTGGCCTGTCTATTTTTGGTATTGATGAATGGTTTGCATCTAGATGTGAACCCTTTGTATTTACTGTCATGGAGTCATCTCTTTACTGTTGACTTAGAGACAGATACACCTACTTCACTGAGAGTGTTCTGGACTTCAGTTGATGTTGTGAACGGGTTCTTCTTCACCAAATTAAGTATGCGGCGATCATCCACCACTGTTGTCATCCGTGGACGCCCAGGCCTTTTTGAGTTCCCAAGCTCACCAGTCAATTCCTTTTTTCTCAGAATGTACCCAACTGTTGATTTTGCTACTCCAAGCATGTCTGCTATCTCTCTGATGGATTTTTTCTTTTTTTTCAGCCTCAGGATGTTCTGCTTCACCTCAATTGAGAGTTCCTTTGACCGCATGTTGTCTGCTCACAGCAACAGCTTCCAAATGCAAAACCACACACCTGGAATCCACCCCTGACCTTTTAACTACTTCATTGATTACAGGTTAACGAGGGAGACGCCTTCAGAGTTAATTGCAGCCCTTAGAGTCCATTGTCCAATTACTTTTGGTCCCTTGAAAAAGAGGACGCTATGCATTACAGAGCTATGATTCCTAAACCCTTTCTCCGATTTGGATGTGGAAACTATCATATTGCAGCTGGGAGTGTGCACTTTCAGCCCATATTATATATATAATTGTATTTCTGAACATGTTTTTGTAAACAGCTAAAATAACAAAACTTGTGTCACTGTCCAAATATTTCTGGCCCTAACTGTATTTCCCCATCAGTTTTTTGCTCTCCTCACCCCCCCCCCCTCCCTGCCCAAAGCCAGGGATTTTGACACCTTTACTCAATAAGCAGGAAAATCTGGACAGGGCATCTGCGCTACAATACTTTTTCCAGGCCTGTGCTCCACATGAAAACTTGAAGCTCTAGAAACCAAAATACAAAGGAAAGTGAAGCCAACTCACCACATTCCAGGTGCACGGGAACTCCGTCCTGATGAGACGATAAGCAACAGAGGAAAAAAAAGAATTCTTTGTTCTAGCTCCTTGGGTAAAAATCTTCAAAATTTTATTCCAATGATTAAAACATGACAATAGACATGCTCCAAGACCGCACCATGTGTGCACATAGGGACAGCAAGCGACGCGTTTCGATCGCAAGAGCGATCTTTATCAAAGCTCAGCTTTGGAGCAGGTCTATTATCATGTTTTAATCATTGGAATAAAATTTTGAAGATTTTTACCCAAGGAGCTGGAACAAAGAACTCTTTTTCTAGCTCTAGAAACCACCTTGTCACCTGGGTATTTCCTTCCTTTCCCTCATCCATCTCAGGGGCTAATAATCTGATACTAGCCTGAATTTCCTACATAACAGGTAGTACCTCAGTGTGTCAATTATTCATTTGATGGCCAAGTACTCTTTTTCCATGATGGCATAGTTTTTCTCACAGGAAGAGAGTTTCCTACTCAGGTATAGGACTGAATGTTTGTTCTCATCTATTTCCTGGGACAACACAGCTCCCAAACTGACTCTGGAGGCATCCGTCTAGACCACAATCTCCTTAGTGAAGTCAGGTGTGATCAAGACCAGCTGTTTGCATAGAGTGAGCTTCAGCTCCTGGAACACCATCACCATTTCAGAGGACCATTTGGCTATCTTCGTCTTTGTGCCCTTAAGAAGATCAGTCAGGGGGAAGCTATCATTGCAACATTTTGGATAAATTGCAGATATTATCCCCCAATTACCAGAAATGCCCTAACCTGATTTTTGAAGACCGGTTGTGGACAATTTTGGATTGCCTTCACCTTCTCTACTTGCGGCTTTATTTTGCCCCTTCTGATGATGTACCTCAAGTATTTTGCCTCTTCTTTCACAATGGTACAATTCTTTGGATTTATGGTAAACCCTGCCTTTCTCAGTGCATCCAGTACCACCTGAACCTTCTGCAGGACCCTTCCCCAATCCAGGCTGAGGATCGCAATGTCATCCAGATAAGGTGCGTTGTACTTTTGTGAGAGGCTAGCATCCATTTCATGGCCCTCTGGAAGATAACTGGGGCTCCCTGTAGTCCAAAGGGCGTCCTGGCATACTGAAAGCACTGTCAGGTGTAAAGAAAGCTGTCTTCTCCTTGGCACTTGGGGAAAGGAGAAATTGACAGTAACCTTTTGTTACATCCGGGTGGTTATATATCTGGCTGTCCCTAAACTCTCAATGAGCTCATCAACCTGGGGTATCGGATATGCTTTGAACTTGGACACCTCATTTAGCTTCCTGTAGTCATTACAGAAGCATCACTACCCATCTAACTTTGGCACGAGGACAACGGGGCTGGAACAGCCACTCTTTGACTCCTCTATGATGCCCAGGTTCAATATTCTCCTCCTCTCCTTGGAGATCACCTTCGCGGAGCGCTTCGGGAATTTAATACAGCTTTTGGTTCACCCTCACCTGATGTTCCATCAGAATTTCATGCTTCACAACCTGCGGTCATCCCGGAAACTCTGAAAACAGATCTTGGTTCCACTGAATCAGCTTTCGATACTGTTGCTTCTGGGCCAGTGACAGTGTCTCTGTCACTGTGAGATCCTCGACTCCGGCTTCAGGACTGGTCCCCAGGCACGTAGCTTCCACAGGTTCCCTGTTTCAGCAAGGTTTGAGCAGGTTAATGTAGTACACTTGGTATGATGGACCTTGCTTGGTGGACCAAGGAAGTTTAGATCACTTAACTTTTCGATTACCATGTATGGCCCTTGCCACTTGGCCAGGAAATTACTTTCCACCGTGGGGATCAACACTAACACCTGGTCTCCAGGGATAAACTGTTTCGGTCTTGCTAACCAATTGAAGATCTTTGACTTAGCCTCTTGTGCTTGAAGGAGGATCTTCCTCACAAGTGGCATCACTTTTGCAATCCTGTCCTGCATATGTGCCACAAGTTAAATGATGTTTTGGTGGGGTGTTACCTCCACTTCTGAGATATCCATAGCAATGTCGAGAAGTCCCTAAGGGTGCTGTCCAAATAGGAGCTCAAACGATGAGAGCCTTGTAGAGGCCTGTGGGACTTCCCTAATTGAGAACAGTAGTAAAAGACACAGTAGTGACACCTAGATAGTAGACAAATTAAAAATTATAATAAAAATCCCAATATAATCAATGGGTCACAACATGTGCCACAGTTATAGTGGAAAACCACTAAAGAGAAGAGAACAAAGCTCTCAACACAAAAACCCGAACCAAATGAGAACGTGACAGGGAATAATTGTAGTATAAAAATAAATTTTTTATTTATTTAATAGCAATAGTGACAAACATTTAAAAAAATATAAAAAAATATATATATAGATAAATATATTCCAAAAAAATGTGCACAATTCAAGCCGCAAATAATAGGGCAAGCCAAATCCTCATAATATACCACGGGGTAAGATGGCAGTCTATCACATATGCACACCAGGGGTAAATAACGAATACATATATATATGTAGAAACCAGTGTGTGCCAGTGATATATAAAGAGATATGCACCAATATCACGCAAAAAAATTCTCAAAAAAATCACAAAAAATCACAAAAGATCATGGTGAAAATATAACAGAGTAAAGTGCTATGTGCGACAAATTAATCACCATCAGAGGAACATATCATGCAGAATGCAAGCAGGAGAGATGATTGAATGAAAAGTGCTATGTGCAGATGCAATAGAGATGCCAATTACTTTCAATAAGTCAGGGGAATGTTCCCAGGCTGCCAGCGGAAAGGTAATGTGCACCCCGACGCGCGTTTCAGACACGCAGTCCTTCATCAGGGGGTGTGTGTATTTGCATGACCGAGGGGCTTTATATATCTGAGGACGCTGATGTAAATCCCCGCCGTCTAAGCGGCGCATGCGCCACCCGAGCAGACCGGAAATCCGAGACGCAGAGTCATGTGACTGGACGCACATGTTGAGTTCATGGCATTGCCAAGGACACAGAGACGCCGCGGCCCTGATGCCAGAATGCCGGACGCTCATGTGCACAACAGCAGGAACGACATGAGCGACTAAAAAAGATCTCTAAAGTGCCAGAATTGAGTGCGAGTAAATATGAAAGTATGACGCTCACCTAATAAGGCAGCGTTGTGAAAAATATAGCGGAACGCTACAGCGCCAGTGTTTGAATGCCCACAACTAACACCATTGGCGTTGTATAATAGGACGCCTCAGCGTTAGTGTAAGTATTCACAGCCATAATATCATTGTCAATGGCTGTGTGCGGCGTTGTAAAAAATATATCACGCTGATTTTTGGCTAAGTGTCCACAGCCATAAAAGTGGCTGTGTATGATAATAAATAATATGTATGTGCACCAAAAAGAAGGGGTGTATACTACATATAAGAAATAAATTAAAAAAAATATATATAAATATATGGGGCCAAATTAATATAGATATGAAACCAGGAAACTATAGTGGGGGGGGGAAAGAAAAAAATAAATACTATGTAATATGTGAATGAAAATCCCCATGGCACAATAGTACTGTATATGTAATTTTGGACAATATGTATAGTATATGATCTGTTATATGACTACACTCAGTCCCCCCCCCCAAAAAAAAGAGCTGAATATAAATTATACAAAATAAACACTACAACATATAGCGCATAGGGATATGTATAACATTATTTGTATGCTTCAATCCTATATATCCAGTCCTCTTGGATCCAATGTGGGCAGAAGTCCACCTCTTCAGAACCAAAACCTCAGATGGAGGTAGCTGATCCCTGGTCAGCGATTATACGTGAAGACCCAACACATGAGATACTTCCACAGAGGTACGTAATTAGAAATTGCCTAAGATGGTATAAGCACAGTAATTAGTACAAAGTAATGCATCATGTATCAATATTGGTCATGTTACAATATCATATTGGATAAATATATATAAATGTATTTAAATATATTATATAAATAACCATACCAATAAACTTTAAAAAAAATATATAATATAATAAAAGGTTAAAAGGTATACAACACTAGGAGAATTACGGAAAAATTATTAAAAGGTATAAAAAGTGTCAGCCGTTGGGTGACACTGTGTCTAGTAGCCAGATCCATTTTGTTTCTAATTGTGCTAGGGGTATGCTGACCTTCCCACTTCTCTCATTATGTTTTATCATGTCTATTCCTACCACTTTTAGGAGAGAGGCGTCACAGTTATGGTGTGTTTTAAAATGTTGGGAATAGTCTTTAGCATTGTGACGTCCTCAATCTCCCAAGCTGCTTGCATTCCCAGTACATGTTCTCTTGTACGTACTTTTAGTTGACGAGTCGTCATCCCTACATAAATAAGTGGACATGGACATACAGCATAGTATATTACAGCCCTAGACATACATGTAATTGGATGTTTAATCTGGTATGTTATAGTGTCCTTACTATTTTTAAATGATTGTGACCTCATAATATTAGGGCAGGCCACGCATTTTCCACACGGTTTGCAGCCAGGTTGTGGTTTAGTCCCATTCAGAAATGTGGAACCCACTGATGGATTGCTCACATAGTGGCTTTTAACAAGAGAGTCACCGAGATTCTGTGAACGCCTAAATGTAATATCAGGTTGTTTGCCGATATACTTTGATAATATCAGGTCACTCTGAAGGATTGGCCATGATTTTGCCAGATAATGACGCATCAAATCTGTCTGGCCATGAAATTGGGTGATGTACCTGGTAGGCTGTCTTTTAGTTGGAGGTTTTACCGTATATAGAGCCTCATGTCTTGTGGTGTATTTGGCCCGATTCTTTTTTGACTGATCTATGGCTATATCCACGTTCAAAAAATCTCTCCTTCAAAATTCTCGCCTGTTTCTCAAAATCTTCCTCATTTGAACATACTCTTCGAAGGCATAAGAACTGCCCTATGGGTATGGAATTTATGATGGCCTTCGGATGTGAGGATGACGCATGTAAAAATGAGTTAACTGCCGTCGGTTTATGATATAGATCAGTCAAAAGGACATTATCTGCTCCCCTCCTTACTGCAACATCAAGAAACTCAACTTGATTCAAATCCCATTTGTATGTTAGGTGTATATTAAACGGGTTTTGGTTCAACTGAAGCATAAAGGATTCTAGGGATGCTGCTGATCCTTGCCAGAGAATAAATATATCATCGATGAACCGTACCCATAAAAGGATACGGTCCATCGCTGGCACAAGGTCCGACATCAAGAGGTCCCTCTCCCACAGCCCCAGGAACAGATTTGCATATGCAGGCGCAAATGACGCACCCATTGCAGTGCCCTGGAGCTGTAGGTAGAAGGACTCCTTGAATAAAAAGAAATTATGCGACAGAGAAAAATCCAGAAGTTCCAAATGGAGAACAGTAGGTACAGTAGTAGGCAGTCCAAGTCTTGGCCAACCTTCTCCATGATCTCCTTAACCATGGATTTCAAGGTCTTTTTGAACCTCTCCACCAGGCCATCTGTCTGTGGATGGTACACCGGCACCCAGAGTTGAGTAATCTGAAGAGCTTTACACAACGTCATCATCACTTTCCACATAAAGGAGTCCCTTGGTCCATCAGGATCTCATTTGGCCATCTGTCAGGGAGAAAATATGGATTTTCTCTCAGGCTAGTCTCCTGGCAGAGGAGTTTCTCAGTGGTACAATCTTTGGGTATCGTGTTGCATAGTCCATAACCACAAGGATGTATTGTGCACCCTGGCAGACTTAACCAACTAGGGGACAGTGGAAGTGGGATACAGGAGCAGATAGCTGACAGGTAGTGCAGAAATTAACAATGTGTCGGTGGAACCCAGGTCAGTAGAACCTCTGAAGAACCCGCTGTTGAGTTTTTTCTACTCTCAGATGCCCACCCAAAACATGAGAATGGGTCAAATCTATTACCATACACTTATTGGACCCACAATTAACAACTGCTCTATCTAAAACGTTATAGAAAAAACTTTTTGACAGTGAAGGTGATCAATGAGTGGAACAGGCTGCTACAAGAGGGAGTAAGTTCTCCTTCAATGAAAGTCTTCAAGCATCTGTCTGAGATGGTTTAGTGAATCCTGCATTGAGCAGGCTTTGGACACGTTGACCCTTGAGGTCCCGTTCAACTCTAAAATTCTAGGACTCTATGATCACTTCCCATCTTCATTTAGTGACCTGATAAAGCAGCTCCTCATTTAAAGTGAAATATGGAATATTGGCATGCAGATACATGAGGCCTGTCTGGGAAATACCACACTGCCAAATATGTGGCCTGTATTTTTTTTAATGAAAGATAGTGATGCATATAATTAGAGTAACAGAGAAAAAAACTGGATTAACAGCCTAAAATGCCCAAACTTGGAGATCTCAGGTATACGAGGCCTGTCAGGGAAATACCACACAGCCAAATATGTGGCCTGTATTTTTTAAAATGCATAATAGTGCTGTATATAAGTAGAGTAACAGACAGGAAAAAAACTGGACTAATGGCCTAAAATGCCCAAACTTGGAGCACGCAGCTATATGTAGCTTGTCACAGAAATACCAAACATTTAAATTGTGACTTAATATTGCTCAAATATTCCCTAAGTATCTAATAAAAATTCATGTACCACTAAAAATTGATTTATAAAATGAGCTTTGCTGTATTTTTGCAGCCATCTTCTTCATTGTTACATTCTTTCAATTACTGTGCTTCATAGATGTAAAACTGGATGCAGAAACTTTTCCTCATACTGATTCTTTGGTCTAGTACAGTGATTAATGAAGAGTAGCAATTACAAAAAGAATGCTAGCTGTGATCAGCTCCCTGGCTAATCAGACTATGGCACGCAACCTAAACATTGGAGCTGTCAATAGCTGGTCAGAGGAAGCCTGAAAGGCCAAGTATCTTTGGCTGCCTAACATTGAGTCATAGAAATAAAACAAGGCCCTAAGTCACAGTAATCTTAGCCATGCCGTTCTGTTTTTTAGCTTGTGATAAACTTGTCTCTCCTAGTTCTGGTACAGATCTGTAATGAATGCATTTGCCCACCCAACAAACAGCTTTAATAAGTATCACTTGAAGACAAATAACTTATTCTTTTGGGTAAGTGAATGAATCATGCTGGTAACCGGTTTCTCATATAGCACAGAACGGTGAAATGCACAACTTTAATTACTTTTGGTGCCACGTAATTAGTATAGGTCAACAATAATTTGATTTTTTAAGGGCTTATTCTTTTTTGCTTAATGCGCTAAGACCACCCTGAAAGATAAAAAAGACTATGTAAAGAAGGCTCATATTCATCAGTGTTATATTTAGAAATATTTTATCATTTCCTAGAATTCTTCTGACCCACTAGAATTTCCATAAATTACTTTATAACATTTGTGCAATCTAAGCTAATACTTAGTAGTGTAAAGAGACACAAGTACAGATTCCCTTTTCTCATTGAAATTTAAAGAGTAGTAGTCGTTTTAATTTTTATTTTGTAAATCAATAATACACATGAACATAAGCAATATTGTAAAATATCTTATCAGAAAAATGTGTTTCTTTCTCCTCCTGTATCGATCTTTCACTCTCAATTCATAGGTGAAATCTGTAACCAGTAGAGATGAGCGGATTGGGCAAAATTCAAATTTGTCTGTTCGTGCAGATTTTCCAGGGAAATTCTCTGCAAATTTTGTGTCCCCTATTATGCTCTGGGGCCCCTCCAAATATTTGAAATAAAAAAGACCTTATACTTGCCTCTGTGTCCCATCTGCTCCTGACTGTCAATCGTCCGGTCCGCATCCTATTTTCTGACCTCTGCCACTCTTGTGAAAATCCCCAGGCCTCTTATAATGAGTCGGGACTTACAACTCTGATAAGACTCAGGGCAAGCATGGGAAAATTCACAATTTCATGATGTGCACCATGACCTTGCATCTGCATGTGTAGAACTATTACCGGCTGCATAAGAGCCTGAAGTCCCAAAACAGTGAGGCCTAAGGATTTCAGTGTTTGCAGCAAGAATCAGATGTGACATGGACCGGATGGTTGATGATGTAGAGCTGAGGTGCCAGAGTAGTCAGTGGTAAGGTGAGTAAGGGTTTCTTAACCTTTTGATGGTCCTTTATGGTTCAGAAAAATGGTGGCCAGCGGCTGCCATTTTCCTAACTCTACATGGAAGCAGATTACAAACAATCTGCATTTTGATGAATGTAGACTTTTGTAACATTTGAGTAGAATTCAATTTATTTGCTCATTTTTAGTATTCAGCGAAGACATACTTTCCCCTTATAATGAGATAGGAGAATGAGAAAATCTGTATTCAGTGAAGACATATTTTCTCCATTAATTGAGAATTTTGAGAGTGAAAAATCAGTCCAGAAGGAGAAATAAATAGATTTCTACTATAAGATAAAGAAAAACTTTTTTTATATTCACGTGTTGAACAATGGTTACTCATTAAGAAATAAAACAAGCTACTCCTACATGTTCTTTACTGTACTTAAATATCAGCATCTTACTTTGACTTACCTTTCAGTGCTAAATTATAAAGTGAAATTAAAATATTAAATTAGTATAGGAGGACGAATGAGGAGATAATGTAAGAATAATGTAAGAATGACTTTAGACTTTCATATACCACAGATTGAGCACAGACTGCAATTGACAGACTGGCCGTGGATCTCCTGACCCAATCTCCACTTATTTATAGGCATTTATGAGGCTGTTGAGTTTGGGTCAAGAGATTTGCACCTAGGCCGTGCACTAAAATAAATACATTGAATCTACAAATCCATCATAATGGCTACTCTAAAGCACTGAATGAAGGACTGAAATGGAGAATGAAGAGACCTGCAGCTCATTCAATCCCTAAACTGAAGTCCAATTAGCAATTATTGGGTATGCAATACCTTCTTCTTTGATGTCCAAAAGTCTACTGACTAGTCATAAAGTATTTAACTAGAACAAAGGCACTGCATATTCTTAGCATAGCTTAAGGTACTGTCACACTAGACGATATCGCTAGCGATCCGTGACGTTGCAGCATCCTCGCTAGCGATATCGTCCAGTGTGACAGGCAGCAGCGATCAGGCCCCTGCTGGGAGATCGCTGGTCGGGGAAGAAAGTCCAGAACTTCGTCGCTGGACTCCCCGTAGACATCGCTGAATCGGCGTGTGTGACACCGATTCAGCGATGTCTTCACTGGTAACCAGGGTAAACATCGGGTAACTAAGCGCAGGGCCGCGCTTAGTAACCCGATGTTTACCCTGGTTACCAGCGTAAAAAAACAAACAGTACATACTTACATTCAGTAAAAGCAGAGCACAGCCACAGCGGTGAGTCACCGCTGTGTGACTCACTGCTGTGCTGTGCTTTCACTTTCACTTTACGGCCAGCAGTCAGTGCAGGAACCAGACGGCAAGGGACAGACAGCTGAATGTAAGTATGTACTGTTTGTTTTTTTACGCTGGTAACCAGGGTAAACATCGGGTTACTAAGCGCGGCCCTGCGCTTAGTTACCCGATGTTTACCCTGGTTACCGGGAACCTCGGGATCGTTGGTCGCTGGAGAGCGGTCTGTGTGACAGCTCTCCAGCGACCAAACAGCGACGCTGCAGCGATCCGGATCGTTGTCGGTATCGCTGCAGCGTCGCTAAGTGTGACGGTACCGTTAGCCACTGACAGTCACTCATAGGTGAAAGTGAGCTCTGTTACTAAACTATGCCACATTAATCTGATATATTTTTAATTTGCAAGACGCAACAATAGAGATGAGCGAATCTCCCAAAATGTTATTTTGATTCATTCAAGCGAACCCAAACTTTTGATCTGAAGTGAATAGAATTGCAACAGCCTTTTTAAACTACAGCAAATGCAATAGGTAGAATTTGCGGCATGCACACTTTTGCCGGACACTAAAGTGGCATTAAAAGGAACCTGACACCAGGTTTTTCCCATATGAGATAAGGCAGTACCTGTAAGCATTTATATATATAGCATTTTAATATGGTGCATTAGGCCCCCAATATGCCTGCAAAACAGGAAAAAGAGCTTTTGTTAAACTCATGTATGGGGCGGTCCAGTCCAATGGACGTCACTGGCATGGATCTGGTGCCTCCTCTATTCTTGCGATCGCCGTCCTGTTTTCTTGCTTCGTGTGTACAGCATTGCTCATGCACCGACGCTCTTTGGTCTTTTCTTGCACATGCGCACTGCAGTACATTGCTCAGCCCTCTACGGGCCAGTATGACATCCTGCTTGTACTTTTACAGTGGCTTTAAATCATCAACATGAACCTGGTACTGTAGTCTCTCTGATTGGCTAGCTGTGCTTTAGAGGTGGGTTAAATAAAAATAATTATGAAGAAGCCCAAGTTTATGTTGTTCTTCTAGCCTTGTATCTCTTTTCCCATCTGAATTATGCCATTTAGGTTATTCACTGGAAGCAAATTGCGAAGTATCTCAATTTGTCAACCCGCTAAATTTAATTAAATTTGTAGCAAAAATTATCTGTTTAGAAAAAAGTCTCTCATCTTTACTGACCAGTAATAACCTTTCTAGAACAACTTTAAAGTCACACCGTGTGTGACTGCAGACTTATGAATCTGACTGTGCTGACAGTCTATCTTATGTATAGGAAGACGTACATACCGCCCCTTTATTTAATAATGTCCCCATCCTGGGCTACTTCCTGTTTCCCCATTCTGGATCACTATTTCCACTATCCTGGGCCCCTATATACAGAAGAAAAAAAAATATTCTTACTCCCCCGGCGTCATCTTCATGCTTCCAATCCAGTGTGGAAGTTAAAATGGCCACTGGCCTATTAGAGTACACCGTCATGAATCTGTGCCATCAACTACTGACAAGCCGTTGGGCATTTAGGCTATCGCAGCACCATCCGGCCCCCTCTAAGTCCTGCTTGGAGGCCCACAGAGGACCCAGGGCCCACTGGAGCATTGTCCGGTGTCTTGGTGGGCCTGTCCGACCCTGCATATGAAATGTACAGTACAGACCAAAAGTTTGGACCCACCTTCTCATTTAAAGATTTTTCTGTATTTTCATGACTATGAAAAATGTAAATTCACACTGAAGGCATCAAAACTATGAATTAACAGGTCTAATTATATACTTAACAAAAAAAGTGTGAAACAACTGAAAATATGTCTTATATTCTAGGTTCTTCAAAGCTGCCACCTTTTGCTTGGATGACTGCTTTGCACACTCTTGGCATTCTCTTTATCAGCTTCAAGAGGTAGTCACCGGAAATTGTCTTCCAACAATCTTGAAGGAGTTCCCAGAGATGCTTAGCACTTGTTGGCCCTTTTGCCTTCACTCTGCGGTCCAGCTCACCCCAAACCGTCTCGATTGGGTTTAGGTCTGGTGACTGTGGAGACCAGGTCATCTGGCATAGCACCCCATCACTCCTTGTTAGGGGTCGAGTTACCGCCTCTGCACAGAGGGAATCTTGGGCCATCTCCGCTGCGGTCTCCCATTCTTCTCCTGCCGCAGTGGAGCCTGCTCAGAGGAGACGTCGGTCGCAGCGTCTCGCTCAGTCTGACTCTGTGCAAAGGGTTACTGCTGCTTTTCCAGCTTCTGCCATTGAAGCCAGTGCTGGGCAGCAGCGAGCAGATGCTTTTGGGACTAAGTCCTGCTTTTCCCCTTCTGAGCATGCCCAGGGTATGATCTCTCATTGGAGATCGAGGGTCACATGCTTGGATTCTGCAGCAAGACCCATTGGTTCTCCAGGAAGGTCCTGTAGTTCCCGCAGGCTCTGTGGCAGCCTCTCATTGGTCCTTCTACGAAGGTCCTGTACGTGCTGCAGCTATATAAGGTTCGCATGGCCACACGGCCATGCACTAGTATCAATGCATGACATGAGTTTTGCGCCAGTGTGGTCAAGCTTGTGTGTATTCAGGGACCTGGCTGAAATAAGCCACTAGAACACCAGCTCCTCCGGTGAGGAGATTGTATGTTTGCTTCCTGGACTGCGTGACCACAAGCTGCTATCTGCTCAGCAGTTACTGTGTATTCCTGTGGAGTTTAACAGGATTCAGTCCTTTCTTTATAGCGACTCTGTGAAGCAACAGAGTTCGCTTCTACCGCCATATTGGGCCGACGTTTGCCAGCAGCAGGTTCTTTTCCTGCACGGTGGACCCCTGGCTGTGAACGCACCAAATAACATCTCTATATTTACTTGGTGCGTTCTGCCAGCCCTAACACTCCTCTTCTTGGTCAACTAGCCCTTACTCAGCCTGGAGGTGTGTTTGGGGGTCATTTTACTGTTGAAAAATAAATGATAGTCCAAATAAATGCAAACCGGATGGAATAGCATGCCGCTGCAAGATGCTGTGGAAGCCATGCTGGTTCAGTATGCCTTCAGTTTTGAATAAATCCCCAACAGTGACACCAGCAAAGCAACCCCACACCATTACACCTCCTCCTCCACGCTTCACGGTGGGAACCAGGCATGTAGAGTCCAGCCGTTCACCTTTTCTGTGTCATACAAAGAAAAGGTGGTTGGAACCAAAGATCTCAAATTTGGACTCATCAGATCAAAGCGCAGATTTCCACTGGTCTAATGTTATTTCCTTGTGTTCTTTAGCCCAAACAAGTCTCTTCTGCTTGTTGCCTGTCTTTAGCAGTGATTTCCTAGCAGGTATTTTACCATGAAGGCCTGCTGCACAAAGTCTCCTCTTAACAGTTGTTGTAGAGATGTGTCTGCTGCTAGAACTCTGTGTGGCATTGACCTGGTCTCTAATCTGAGCTGCTGTTAACCTGCGATTTCTGAGGCTGGTGACTCGGATAAACTTATCCTCAGAAGCAGAGGTGACTCTTGGTCTTCCTTTCCTGGGGCGGTCCTCATGTGAGCCAGTTTCTTTGTTGCGCTTGATGGTTTTTGCAACTGCACTTGGGGACACTTTCAAATTTTTCCCAATTTTTCGGACTGACTGACCTTCATTTCTGAAAGTAATAATGGCAACTCGTTTTTCTTTACTTAGCTGCTTTTTTCTTGCCATAATACAAATTCTAACAGTCTATTCAGTAGGACTATCAGCTGTGTATCCACCAAACTTCTGCACAACACAACTGATGGTCCCAGCCCCATTTATAAGGCAAGAAATCCCACTTATTAAACCTGACAGGGCACACCTGTGAAGTGAAAACCATTTCCGGTGACTACCTCTTGAAGCTCATCAAGAGATCGCCAAGAGTGTGCAAAGCAGTCATCAAAGCAAAAGGTGGCTACTTTGAAGAACCTAGAATATAAGACATAAATTCAGGTGCTTCACACTTTTTTATTAAGTATATAATTCCACATGTGTTAATTCATAGATTTGAAGCCTTCAGTGTGATTGTACAATTTTCATAGTCATAAAAATACAGAAAAATCTTTAAATGAGAAGGTGTGTCCAAACTTTTGGTCTGTACTGTACATAACTGCATTATATTTGGGAGAAGGCTGCATTTTAACCTTTCTGCTTTAAAATAGCATGCATATGTAATATGTATCTGGACCCGTTGAAGCGCAGTCCGCGCGAAACGGCCGTCGTCTGGTTCCCTCTCTGCACCCTCTCGCTTAAACTGTAGCCCGAAAGGCATGTCCGCATTCCAATGCATGGATAAATAAAGGGCTTTTTCATTTACATCACTGGGTGAGTGCCACCTTTTCTGTTTTCTCTGGACGCTCTTATATGAATTGCTGCTTGGTTGTGCACCACTATGCGATATTAGTCCACGGTTAATCTGTCTGCCATATGAAACTTTGATTATTTGCAGCGATTTGCCCATCTCAACTACCATCAGAAACCATTCATCCTGGTGCCATCATACTTTCTCTTTTTTTTTTTTGTAATATGTATCTATATAGGAAAATTTGCAGAAAATCTTGAGACTCTCCCATTATTCTGAATGAGTCTTGCAGAGGTCCATGTGGTTGCCACTAGTAAGTTTTTATATATGTGTTTTACAAACATGAGCACAATTTTCTGATGTTTGTAAGTCCAATTAATCTTTTTACTGAGTACCCAAATCTTGTATCAGGCAGAGACATTCAACGATGCCAAGCCAGGTCATTTACTCATTATTGATTTCATTAATCCTGCTGTTTATTTATATTCTAAAAAGACTTCGTAATACAGGAATAATGACTACTTTTTTGGAATTTCAATTCTGTGCTCATTAATGTCATCATTATCAATGAGATGATTTAATGAAATAGTACGCTAAGAATGTCCAAATGAATCATATTAATCAGAAGGTTAGGCTTACGGTATATTGAGTCTTTTCTAAGGTTATTTTTAGTGTGATGAACTCTACTGGAAAACATAATGTCTTTCACAAGGTTTCTAACAGACATAATATTATTAATCATTAAATGTTGCTTAATATGCATGATATCGGTCATTTAAATTGAATGCTTGGCTTTGGTACATCTTTTCTAAAAGATTAGGGAATCATCTGTAAGCGCCAGCAATCACTGATGGTGCTAGGTCGGGCAACTCTAAGGGATACAATGTCTGTATTCCTGGATTGCCTTATTAGTTGTATTATTCATCTCAGTATGAAATTCAGTTAGTACTAGATATTAGGAATTTCACTACCATTATTACCTGGTATAAGCAGGTATACCAGCTATTTAAATTCATAATGAATTATAAATATACTTACCGTATTTTAGCAAGAGTAAATATTGTTCTCCCCAATCAGTTTTCTTACTGCGTTTTTTTTACACACAAGTAAGAATACAACAGAATACTGTACCAAGGAAAGGAAATTCTATTTCTTAAATGTAATGTACATATTGCTTTACTTTTTCGTTGTATGAATTGATCTGTGGTCAAATAAAAAATAAAAGTGTGGCTTTCTACAGGAAAGAGATGTGACTTAGGTTAGGAAAAGCCACACAAAAAAGCCAAATCAGAATCTCAATTTGCAGACACAGTATTTTGGGGTGTTGCCCCTCATCAGTGTATGGCAAGAGATCTGATTTGGCTGTATGAGAGGCTTCTGACTTGGATATAAGGGATAAGGTTTCGCTTTGTGGAGAATGATAAGCCTGGAATACCAGTATAAGGAGGGTTATAAGCCATTCAATGCTCCTGTGGAAATTAAATATGCAAATTGCCTCTTCAGAGAGGAAGAGGACTTGAACTTTAGTGCAAACTATTGGAAGTAGCAATCTTAAAAGTCAATACCAACCCTCTAACAAGCTTTACCATATGACTTAGGATTAGGGATAAGAGAATATCTTCGGATAACTCCTTATACTAATAGCTATAGCACTTACCGAATAGCTGCATTGGGAACTCGGATACCTTGAGCGCTCCCGATAATCAACTGTTCGGCGCCGCAGCTGCATGTATCACGGCTGTGTGACAGTCACAACACATGCATGGAGAGCTTCAGGGGCGGACACATCTCATGTGCAGCCAATGCTGCTGCATCGGGGCCCTAAGTCCTAACACTCCACAGAGAAACACAGTCAATAGGTCCCATAAAAAATGACTTTATTAGATATGTATTAAAAACAACAACACAGAGGGATAAGGTACATAGGAGAAAGTGGGGCTAGTGAAACACTATACGGCAGTACCAGTAGTACACATAGGGCTACAAGGTACCGCCCACCGCATAAACACACCGCATATTACTGGCATAAACCACTAAAAGTGGATGGAGTCACAAGAAAAAACACACACCGGTAACTTTGCATAAGGGCCCCTAAGGTGGAGGGGGGCCTCTGCAGGGTGGCTAACACCGAGGGCAATCTGGCCTGAGGGGTCACTGGCCAGATTGCCCTCATGTGCTATGGGCAGGGAGTGATCCTTGCAGCTCCGCTGCCAACAAAATGGCAGTTGGGCAGAGCTGCATGGATCTGTTCTGTTTCCTGCCCGCACTTCCTTTCGGATACAGCAGTGCTGCTGAATGACGGCTGTGCCAGAGAGAAAGCTGCCGGTGACGAAGATGCTGTGACTGCCCAGGAACATGCGGAGAGGTGAATGGTGCTATGTGTGTGTGTGTGTGTGTGTGTGTGCGTGTGTGGATGGCAATGATGGAGGTGATGGAGAGGAGGCAATGATGGTGGTGGTGGAAAGGACAATGATGGGAGTGGTGGGGAAGGGACAATGATTGAAGGTGGTGGAAAGGGCAATGATGGGGTTTATGGGTGAGGAAGCAATGGTGATGGTGGTGGAAAGGGCAATGGTGGGGGAGGAAGCAATGTTGAAGGTGGTGGAAAGGGCAATGAGGGGGTGTGGGAGAGGAAGCAATGATGAAGGTGGTGGAAAGGGCAATGATGGGGGTGGTGGGGGAGAAAGCAATGATGTACTGTATACTGCCCCTCCTGTATACTGCACCTGTATACTGCCCCTTCTGTATACTGCTCCTCCTTTATACTGCCCCTCCTCTATACTGCTCCTGTATACTGCCCCTCATGTATACTGCTCCTGTATACTGCCTCTCCTGTACTCTGCTCCAGTATACGGCCCCTCCTGCATACTGCACCTCCTGTTTACGGCTCCTGTATACTGCCCCTCCTGTATACTGCCCCTTGTGTATACTGCTTCTGTAAGGGACAGCAATATACATAATAAAACAGTCTATGTATAATATATACATGTATGTGTGTGTACATATATATACAGTGGGGCAAAAAAGTATTTAGTCAGTCAGCAATAGTGCAAGTTCCACCACTTGAAAAGATGAGAGGCGTCTGTAATTTACATCATAGGTAGACCTCAACTATGGGAGACAAACTGAGAAAAAAAAATCCAGAAAATCACATTGTCTGTTTTTTTAACAATTTATTTGCATATTATGGTGGAAAATAAGTATTTGGTCAGAAACAAAATTTCATCTCAATACTTTGTAATATATCCTTTGTTGGCAATGACAGAGGTCAAACGTTTTCTGTAAGTCTTCACAAGGTTGCCACACACTGTTGTTGGTATGTTGGCCCATTCCTCCATGCAGATCTCCTCTAGAGCAGTGATGTTTTTGGCTTTTCGCTTGGCAACACGGACTTTCAACTCCCTCCAAAGGTTTTCTATAGGGTTGAGATCTGGAGACTGGCTAGGCCACTCCAGGACCTTGAAATGCTTCTTACGAAGCCACTCCTTCGTTGCCCTGGCGGTGTGCTTTGGATCATTGTCATGTTGAAAGACCCAGCCACGTTTCATCTTCAATGCCCTTGCTGATGGAAGGAGGTTTGCACTCAAAATCTCACGATGCATGGCCCCATTCATTCTTTCATGTACCCGGATCAGTCGTCCTGGCCCCTTTGCAGAGAAACAGCCCCAAAGCATAATGTTTCCACCACCATGCTTTACAGTAGGTATGGTGTTTGATGGATGCAACTCAGTATTCTTTTTCCTCCAAACACGACAAGTTGTGTTTCTACCAAACAGTTCCAGTTTGGTTTCATCAGACCATAGGACATTCTCCCAAAACTCCTCTGGATCATCCAAATGCTCTCTAGCAAACTTCAGACGGGCCCGGACATGTACTGGCTTAAGCAGTGGGACACGTCTGACACTGCAGGATCTGAGTCCATGGTGGCGTAGTGTGTTACTTATAGTAGGCCTTGTTACATTGGTCCCAGCTCTCTGCAGTTCATTCACTAGGTCCCCCCGCGTGGTTCTGGGATTTTTGCTCACCGTTCTTGTGATCATTCTGACCCCACGGGGTGGAATTTTGCGTGGAGCCCCAGATCGAGGGAGATTATCAGTGGTCTTGTATGTCTTCCATTTTCTAATTATTGCTCCCACTGTTGATTTCTTCACTCCAAGCTGGTTGGCTATTGCAGATTCAGTCTTCCCAGCCTGGTGCAGGGCTACAATTTTGTTTCTGGTGTCCTTTGACAGCTCTTTGGTCTTCACCATAGTGGAGTTTGGAGTCAGACTGTTTGAGGGTGTGCACAGGTGTCTTTTTATACTGATAACAAGTTTAAACAGGTGCCATTACTACAGGTAATGAGTGGAGGAAAGAGGAGACTCTTAAAGAAGAAGTTACAGGTCTGTGAGAGCCAGAAATCTTGATTGTTTGTTTCTGACCAAATACTTATTTTCCACCATAATATGCAAATAAATTGTTAAAAAAACAGATATTGTGATTTTCTGGATATTTTTTTCTCAGTTTGTCTCCCATAGTTGAGGTCTACCTATGATGTAAATTACAGACGCCTCTCATCTTTTTAAGTGGTGAAACTTGCACTATTGCTGACTGACTAAATACTTTTTTGCCCCACTGTATATATATATATATATATATATATATATATATATAGCTTTGTCGATGTAAAAGGGGGAGGCCAGACACATTTCTTGCACAGGGGTCCCAAGCTGTTAGTGTCCACCCCTGGAGAGCCTGTTTGCTTGAGAAATTAAATTCTCTGGTCTGATGAGACGAACATAGACCTTTTTTGTGATAATTCTAAGTGGTATGTGTGGAGAAAATCAGGTACTGCTCATCACCTACCCAATACAATCACAACAGTGAAACATGGTGATGGCAGCATCATGCTATGGGGGTATTTTTCAGCTGCATGGATAGGACGACTGGTTGTCATTGAAGGAAATATGAATGCGGCCAAGTACAGTGCTATCCTGGATGAAAACCTCTTCCACAGTGCTCTGGACCTCTGACTTGGCCGAAAGATCACCTTCCAACAATAGGATCACCAAATCCAGGTGTGAAAAACTTGTTGCATCATTCCCAAGAAGACTCATGGCTGTACTAGCTCAAAAGGGTGCTTCTACTCAATACTAAGCAAAGGGTCTGAATACTTATGACCATGTGATATTTCAGTTTTTCTTTTTTAATAAATTTGCAAAAATGTCTACATTTCTGTTGTTTTTTCAGTCAAATTGGGGTGCAGAGTTTACATCAATGAGAAATTTAAAATTTCCAATTACAAACTCATGGTTTTTTTAGGGTTTTTATGGGGTAGGGTGGAAATACAGGTTCCTTTTCATAGCATGTGCTCCGTAACTTACAAAAATCTCAAAGATTATCTCTTGGGATTCCAGCAAATAAATTCTATTCCAAAACAATGAATGTATCCTTTCCACGATTAGCAACAGTCATGACAGTCTTGTGGATATAAGCTGTTGAGCATTTAGTGCTGTATAGATTTTTTTTCTTAAAATCAAAGTTATTTTGTGCACATTTTCAAAATCAGTAATAGTTGGAAAAGCTAAATAGTATTGCTGCCAAAAATGCAGAAAAGCTGGTGTTCATTAAAATTTATGCCAGTATTTTCACAGATGCTTTTCAATTTAAAAAGTTTGTGCATGTGGAATTTTTTTGTGAATAATAGGGATCAACTTGTTCAAGTGACAACTCTAAATGCTTTGAAAATCATGTACTCGATGAGTAGCAACAGATGGACTTGAATATTTATTTCAGTTGTTTAATACAAATATTCACACATAGCCTTGACAATTATACTACACTAATACAATGTTAAGTTAAATGGTCCAGAACATGTTCATGAAATAAGATGCAGAGTTTAATCTTATTAGTAGTGTTGAGCGATACCTTCCGATATCAAGAAGTATCGGTATCGGATTGGATTGGCCGATATCCAAAAAATATCGGATATCGCCGATACCCGATACCAATGCAAGTCAATGGGACACAAATATCAGAATGTAAATAAACCCTTTCTTTCTCTCTACATCCTGTTCCGTAGGGGGGAAGAGTTTGGGCGGTGCATGGGTGGACACTGTGCATGTCTGTGTGTGTGGGCGGGGTCTGTTCAGGCCTGCCGGGGATCTATATGGCCTGCCGGGGCTCTGTGCGTGCCTGCTGGGGCTCTGTGCGTGCCTGCCGGGGCTCTGTGCGTGCCTGCGGTGGCTCTGTGCGGCCTGCCGGGGCTCTGTGTGGGCTGCCGGGGTTCAGTGCGTGCCTGCCGGGGGTCTGTGCATGCCTGCCGGGGGTCTGTGCAGGCTACTGGGGCTCTGTGCGGGTCTGCTGGGGCTCTGTGCAGGATGCCGGGGCTCTGTGCGACCTGCCGGGGCTCTGTGCAGGCTGCCCAGGCTTTATGCGGCCTGCCAGGTCTCTGCGCGGGCTTGCCGGGGCTCTGTGGGGGCTGCCAGGGCTCTGTGCGGGCTTGACGTGGCTTTGTGCGGGCTTGCTGGGGCTCTGTGTGGGCTTGCCGGGGCTCTGTGGGGGCTTGCCATGGCTCTGTTCGGCCTGGTGTGGCTCTGTGTGGGCTTGCCAGGGCTATGTACGACCTGTCGGGGCTCTGTGGGGGGTGCCAGGGGTCTGTGCAGGCATCGTCCAATGGGACTACAAGTCAACAGTGACAGTGATTGACACATTAGCCAATGATGGGACAGTAGTAGTCCCATCATCCGGCTAATGTGTTGAATGTTAAAAAAAACATACAAACAACATACAAACTACATACATTACATTCATACATTACATACAATACATACAATACATACATACAGACATACAGTACATATAACATAGAGTACATACTCACCATTACTTGTCATTTTCATCCCCGAAGCCAGTGTCATCTGTAAAAAATATTAAAATAACAAACAACCAATATACTCCCTGTCCGCAGAAATCCACGAGTGTCCCACGACGATCTCCGTGGAGAACGGCAGCATCAGCTGATGCGACCGCTCTCCAGGGGCTCCAGGAACACAATTATGGGAGGAAGGTATCCTTCCGCACTGTATTCCTCCACCGCTGTAAAAAAAATAGTCCCTAGTCTCTCTTTTGGCATCGCTGTGTGAGAAATTTTCCCATGCAGCAATTGCCATAAAGTGAGACTTTGAACTACAGTAACCTCAGTGATGCACTGCAGGAGCCATTGTCTCCTGTCAGTGTGTCACTGAAGGTCCTATAGAGCAGTGACATCACCCGATGTCACTGTGCTATAGGGGAGATCGTCGTGGGACACTCATTATTAATTGGACTACGGTGGACAGTTAGTATACGGTTTATTATTTTACGTTTTTTGTAGGCGCTGAAGTATGGTAAGTATGGTTAAATGAAAAATATTAAAATACTTTTTTCCCAATGTGTGTGTGTGTTATTAACCCTTTATTACTATTGGATTAATAATAAATTAAAATAATCTCCGTTATTAACCCGGCTTAATGTCACCTTACAATAGCAAGGTAACATTAACCCCTCATTACCCCACATCCTCCCGCTACACGGGAGTGGGAAGAGAGGGGCTAAGTGCCGGAATTGGTGCATCTTACAGATGCGCCATTTCTGGGGTGGCTGCAGACTAGTATTTGTAGCTGGGGGGTCAATATCCATGGCCCCTCTCTAGGCTATGAATATCAGCCCAAAGCTGTCTGCGTAGCATTTCTGGCTATAAAATATAGGGGGACCCCACGTCATTTTTTGGGGGGTCCCCCTATTTTAATAGCCAGTAAAGGCTACGCAGACAGCTGCAGGCTAGTATTCATAGCAGGCTACAAATATTGGCCCCCGGCCGTCGGCTTTTCCCCTCTGGCGCAGAAAATTGTGCAGGAGACCACGCCGTTTTTTTCCGTTTTTTTTTTAAATTCAACACTTATTAAGGAATCTTTCACACTTGCGTCGGTACAGGTCCGTCGCTATGCGTCAGGCCGACGTACCAATGCATGTTGTGAAATTTGTGCACGACATGGGCAGCGGATGCAGTTTTTCAACGCATCCGCTACCCATTCTGAAGTCCGGGGAGGAGGGGGCATAGTTTTGGCCGTGCATGCGCGGTAGAAAATGGAGGACGCGACGGACAAAAAAAGTTCACTTGAACATTTTTTTGTGCCGACGGTCCGCCAAAACACGACGGATCCGTTGCACGACGAACGCTACGTGTGGCCATCCATCGCAATCCGTCGCTAATACAAGTCTTTGGGTAAAAAACGCATCCTGCAAGCACATTTGCAGGATCCGTTTTTTTCCCAAAACGATGTATTGCGATGGATTGCTAAAAACGCAAGTGTGAAAGTAGCCTTAGAAACATTGGCCTTTCTATTATATATCTATGGATATATCTATCTATAAATATATTTATAGATAGATATATCTATAGATACATAGATGTATCTATCCATATATCTGGCTGCTTTCACACATCAGGTTTTTGCCGTCAGGCACAATCCGACAAGTTTTGAAAAAAACGGATCCGGCGGAAAAAAACGGATCCGGCAGGAAAAAATGGATCCGGTGGAAAAAAACGGATCCTGTGAAAAAAAAAGCAGATCCGGCAGAGAAAAACGGATCTGGTGGAAAAAACGGATCTGGCGGAAAAAAACATATCCGTTTTTTTTCAAAACACGCCAGATTGTGCCTGACAGCAAAAACCTGATGTGTGAAAGCAGCCAGATATATGGATAGATACATCTATGTGTCTAAAGAAATATATCTATCTATAAATATATCTATAGATAGATATATCCATAGATATATAATAGAAAAGCGGATGTTTCTAAGGCTACTTTCACACTTCCGTTTTTAGCAATCCATCGCAATCTGTCGGTTTGGGAAAAAAACGCATCCTGCAAATGTGCTCGCAGGATGCATTTTTTACCCATAGACTTGTATTAGCGATGGATCACGACAGATTGCCACACGTCGCGTCCGTCGTGCAACGGATCCATCGTGTTTTGGCGGACCGTCGTCTGGAAAAAACATTCAAGTGAACTTTTTTTGTCCATCGCGTCTGCCATTTTCTACAGCGCCTGCGCGGCTGAAATTCCGCCCCCTCCTCCCCAGACTTTAGAATGGGCAGCGGATGCGTTGAAAAACCGCATCCGCTGCCCACGTCGTGCACAAATTTCACAACGTGCGTCAATACATCGGCTTGACGCATAGTGACGGACCCGTTCTGGTCACAAGTGTGAAAGATTCCTTAATGAGCGTTGAATTTAAAAAAAAAATGGAAAAAAAACGGCGTGAGCTCCCGCACAATTTTCTGCGCCAGAGGGGGAAAGTCGACGGCCGGGAGCCAATATTTGTAACAAAACAACTGTCCAAACAATACACTGTAAGGGAGTATACCAAAAATACTACCAAAACAAAACAAAAAAAACTACCGCTAAAATCATTTATCTTTATTAATAATCACGGACAATACCCACAATCAGTAAAATTGAACATCCCTCCAGGGATTCTCAACCCCGGATTAAAGGTAACAGCCTATATCCAAAAGGTATACCCCAAAAGTAACAAAAAATGCAGAAAAGTGATATCAAAAATTCAAAAAAGTGCAGAATACTGTATACCTTCTAATCCCTAATCGGCCCTAAAATCAGATATCCTTCCTGTCAGCGGAGGTTGGCACCCCATTATGTGATGTGGCGCCCCCGCTCCACGACGGTCATCCCTTCAGTCCCTGGACAATCCCTGCAACTATCCCAATCACAGAAACAGAACACAATTACTCATAGATCAATAAGATCCACAATAATTGTACATATATACAATAATTCAGCACTAATCTATGGCTATGCGCCAATATATCTCTCAAATTCTACCCTCCTGCTCCACATCAATCTGGTATCTGACATCAATATGCATAAATAAAGACTGCAGTGAAAAAAATCCACAATCAGACTATGAAGCCAGGGGGAAAAAAGAAAGAAAAAAGGGGGGGTTAACTCTATCTGAGCTGCCCTGTTAGGTATCACAAGAAAGATTATTAATTAACTATGGACCACCCTCTACATCAGGGGTGTCAAACTGCATTCCTCGAGGGCTGCAAACAGGTCATGTTTTCAGGATTTCCTTGTACTGCACAGGTGATAATTTAATCACCTACACACATAATGATTGCAGCACCTTGTGCAATGCTAAGGAAATCTTGAAAACACGCATGGTTTGCGGCCCTCGAGGAATGCAGTTTGACACCCCTGCTCTACATCATCATTATGCCAGAGAGATATTCCCTTACTCATATTATGCATAACAGATACCCCATTTTTAAAGTGCTGAATGTGCAACTGTAATGCAAAGTCATAGCTCATCAAGTGCTGAATATGCAGATGTAATGCAGAATCATAAAGTTATACACAGGTACCGTCACATTTAGCGACGCTGCAGTGATCTAGAAAACGATGCCGATCGCTGCAGCGTCGCTGTTTGGTCGCTGGAGAGCTGTCACAGACAGCTCTCCAGCGACCAACGATCCCGAGGTCCCCGGGTAACCAGGGTAAACATCGGGTTACTAAGCGCAGGGCCGCGCTTAGTAACCCGATGTTTACCCTGGTTACCAGTGTAAATGTAAAAAAAACAAACACTACATACTTACATTCTGGTGTCTGGTCACGTCTCTCGCCTTCAGCTTCCCGCACTGACTGAGCGCCGGCCGTAAAGCACAGCCATTTTGTTTTCAACTGTGAAACGCTGCGTGAATAAGATTTGCTAGATGTTGGCCAGATTGTAACGCATCGAGTACTCTAGAATATGTATGTAGTATATAATACAGCCCACGTAGTATATAACAAAGCCCATGTAGTATATTGCAATGTGGGCACCATATCCCTGTTTAAAAAAAAGAAATAAAATAAAAAATAGTTATATACTCACCTTCCGGCTTCCCCCGCATCCAGGCCATGTCATGACGTTCCGTTGGCAGTAATACCTTGCGGCCATAACACGTGATGATGTAGCGGTCTCGCGAAAACGCTACGTCATGTTCGGGCATTGCCGCAATGCATTATTTGGACCGGATCGTCACGAGTAGTGTGAAAGGCTGGCGCGGAAGGTGAGAATATAATAAAAATTTTTTTAAAGTTTTACTTTTAACATCATATGTTTTTATTATTGATGCTGCATAGGCAGCATCAATAGTAAAAAATTGGGCACACTTAGACGATTAATGACAGCGTTAAAGGACTGCGTTACACCGCGTTATGCCGCGGAGAAACGCAGTCCTAAAACGCTATGTGGGTGCTGACTGGAGGGGAGTACGGAGGGGGCACTGACTGGATGGAAGTAGTGGGGGGCCAATTTGCGGCCGGATTGTGCCTGTATATGAGCACAAATAGTGTAAAATAAGAACACATAATATATACATGCACACAAGTGTATGTAGATGGACATATATACCCACACATGTACTGTGTAATTTACATATCTAAGACATATACGCAGTGAGATCTCTTTACAGTATATCATATATGTATATTAAACTATGCTATGAAATAAATGAGAAAGAAAAAAAGCTCAAAGCTTGATCACCATGGTTGTGCAATGCTTGGATGTGACCTCTCCTCATCAGCCTGAACAGAGAGGAGGGAGGGGTTTGGGTGTGTTTTGGAGTGGGTGTGCCAGGTGCAGAGTTACAGGCGAGTGCAATGCATCATGGAACTTGTAGTATTAGACCACAATAACTCAGGAGAAAGGAAGTTGTCGATTAACCCCATGAGAGCTGGATCCAGCACTAAAGGTGTGCTGCTACAGCATGATAACAGGTAATATTGCTAAAATAAATGCAGTAGATGTTTTCAGTGGCACATAATAGCAAGATTTATAAAAAAAAACAACTTTATAGTAGTGGACAACTTCTTTAATCCT